>NW_023425377.1:27329761-27929761 GCF_014108415.1 Molossus molossus
GGACTGACATTCTAATTTATTGAGGTCATATTGATCTTATTTATAAAAATATAGTTCTCAGCAGTTGCATTTTTTTCCAGAGAAAATTATAAGCATTTCACCATTATAAAATTTATTATTATTATTGGACAAATAATACAATCCATATAAAATAATATATTTTTCCTTCCTGGATAATGAATTTGCCAACTTTCCAACTAATATGCTGCTATTATCACATATTTTAATTCTACATGTATTTTAAATTTCCCCAGACATTATAATAATTTATAGTCAATATTATAAATGAACCAATATTGAAATATTTTTATTACGTAAAGTCCATAATTTATTCAGATTTCCTTAGTTTTTATCTAGTGTCCTTTAACTGTTCTAAGATCCCCTTTAGGTTACCATATTACATATAGTCTTGTGTCCTTAGGTGCCTCTTGGCTGGTGTTTTTCTCATGTCTAGGCTAGAGTTGTGGGCTTTGTGGAGAAAAACCACAGAGGTATAGTGCCATTTTTATCATGTCAAATCACACGATCAGCAGAACTCACCACTTTTGATGTTAACCTTGATCATTTAACTGAGGCAGTGGTTGCCGGGTTTTTTCACTAAAAAGCTACTCTTTTTTCCTCTTTCCACACAGTACTCTTTGGAAAGAAGTCACTGTGCATGGCCCACACTCAGGAGTGGGAGTTATGCTTCTCTTTAAGGACAGAATATCTACATAAATTATTGGAGTTTTGTCTCTTCTTTTCCATTTATTTTGTTATTAAATCATTTATTTATGTTTTGTACATTTATTTTATATTTGAGTTATAATGCAACTCTGCATGCACTTCTTGTGTTTCTTTGATAATACCATCAATGTGGGTTTATTGTTTTTGTGCTTTTCTAAAAAGCACTTCATTATTTTTTAGCACTACAATATCTTCTTCCCAGCTTATTTAGAATATTTTCTGCCCCAATCTTAGGATCAACCATTTCTCAGAGGAGCCCTGTGTTTTTTTTTGTTTGTTTGTGTTTTAGATAATGGTACAGTCGTCCCTCATTTATTGCGGTTAATCAGTTCCAGACTCTAGCAGTTGTACCTGGCGTTGAAGGATTCCTGAGGTGCTTGAATACATAGGTCTACAGTCCATACGTACAGTAATTTTAATTTTAACTGTAATACAGGGGTGTATAATTGACCCAGACAACCAAGTGCGCGCACTATCATTTTCACTGTCCCGATCAATTTTTTAATGAATATATTTGAAAAAACCATGATTGAATGAAGCTGCAAAAGTCGAAGTGTGAAGTGGCAAGGGACGACTGTATTATATCTGGGAGCTAGGTATGCTGATTGTTACTACATTGACATTGTTGCTAGTCTCTCTCGTCTGGCAAGGCAAGAACATACATATGTATACAACCTGTGTATATGTACATATCTATAAATAGTCTATAGTTTATATATAAATATACAGATAGAGTAACCATCATTTTCTATATTAAGCTACATGTACATTTATACTAGTGTCTCTACTATTAACACATGGATTGTTCTAGCTTCCTCCCCTTGCTTATCTGTGAACTTCCTCTCCAACAGTAAGAAACCTGTTCCAACTGTCTGTATTTATTACTTAATTGTTCATTTTCAGTGTGCGTGTAGAGCAAATTCAGAATTGTTAACCAGTGTCCTGTGGGACACAATTTAACCAACCCAAAAACAGTGCTTATGTGTAATTTCTTTTGCTTTCAGTCTAACAGAGTCCTTTTATTTCCAAAGTTACATAGATCAGCACCTTTTTCCTCCACCCTCTTCAATGAGTTTTATTTTTTAAAATACATTTGCAATATGGTCGTATTGTTTTGGGTCTCCTCTATGTAAAAAAAATTCTTTTTTTTTAGTCATGTTTTATTCTGCATATTTTTTTCTAATCTATGTTCCGGTTCATTAACTCTCTCTTCAACTGGGTTTTCTGTACTAGTAAAAATCACAGGGTTTTAATTTTGAATATTATATTTTTCAACTTGGTTCTTTTTAATAGTTTTCAGTTCCATGTTTAATTTTTCAGTTATACCTATTATCTCTTTAAACATATTAAACATATTCTCTGTCTCATGACTTTATTATTTGCATCCCAGGTGAGTTTGCTTACATTGTATTTTTTTCTCTTTGTTTGTTATCCCTTTGTCTTATTTCTTCTTCTGCTTGGCTAAATTTTTATTGAATTCCAGAAATTGTATTTGAAAAAATGTCAGGTAAAGTGAGGTCTAAGATTGTCTTACTTTAGGGAGGATATATTTTTGCTTCTAGCAGGAAGCTAGGACTACTAGAAATGCTGGACAACTTTAACCTAAATTTAAAGATTGAGATGATTTTAAGCAAGACTTCTGCTATTGTGAAGATTCATTTATTTATGGTGTATAGATTTTTGGGGGTACCCAAACCAAGGAAGGAAAATTTCCAGGGCACCCCTTCGTTGGTATACTCAGGACCCCAATTTTTGTCTTTCAGTTAGAAAGACAAAATCTCGGCTCAGCTTCTCAGTCATCTATTTTGAGATTAGTGCCCAATGACTTCTGTAAAAAAAGGTGGTTGGCTCATATGATCCATAGAAGCCACAGAGTTGTGCTTAGATATAGTTTGTACCTATTTCTATTTTAGTCTTTAGACTAAAAGTATACATAGGAAACACTGAGAGCCAGTTGGGTAGTGGAGTGCTAAATTGCACGGTATAGACAGAAAATAGGAGAGTCTATGTTAAGTTGATGCTGATATAGTATAAAGAATGAGCAAAAAACAGGTAAATAAAGGAAAAATTGGTGAGGGTTACTGTCTAAGCCATGGAATTGGAATGATTGAGTTTTTCTTTTTCTAATTTTAATACTTGCATATCAGACATACACCCTGATTAAATAGATGTGACACAATCTAACGCAATAAACCTTTTAATAAATTAAATCTGTGTTTTTGTTTTAGGTTGGAGAGATACCTCTATTTTTAGATATCTTTACCCAGGGGCTTTCGGAATGACCCAATTTCTAGTTCTTTATCTTTCCTTTTCGGATATTCCAGGAGCCTTGGTGCAGTTAGACTTCCAGCCCCAACTTTCCATCTTGTTGACTGTGAGGCATTTTCAGCTTCAGATTCTGTGTCAGACAACTGAGTGAAATGTAGAAATTAATGTGAAAGCTCAGTGGCTAAAAATCCCATGTGCATTATGCATTATTAGTATTTTGGGGGGCATGTCAGCAGATTGTGAGCCATGGAGATAATAATAAAATTAGAAAGCTCTGAATATGGAAATATAATGATGATATTCTGTTAAAAGCTGATTAAGACCCTAAAAAACCCAAATTGTGATTTTTTGGTTTATTTTTTTAATTTTAATATTTATTCACTTATTTATATACTTAACAAATAATTAGTGAGTATCTTAAATGGGCATGGCACTGTGCCAGATGCTGGAGATTAGGGAGCAAATATGTACGCAATCTTTGTACAGTTGAGTGAGTGAGATAAAAAATAATAAAACAATCAAACTTATAAATGTAAAGCCATGAGTATGATAGATACTTTGAAGGAAAAGACTATATGATAAGAGTACATAAAAAGAGGATGGAGTGTTTGATCTGTTGAGCACCTGTTCAAGCCCCTTATGCTCAAGTTATCTTCCCAGAGGTGCCTGAGGATCTCAGATAAGTCCTCTAAGATCCAGGATTTCCCACACTTGTGGTTGAGTCTTGGAAACTTTGTTTGTTTTAGGTAGAGGACCCTCATCTGGTGATCTCAGTTCAAATGTTTGGACAGAGCAATTTGGGTTTGGTGCCTAGGAGGGATATCCCTCAGTCATGTTTGGCACCATGGAGGGGGTATTCTTCAGGGAGGGCTTGCCTTCATTGCATTTGGTACCAGGGAGTATTATCCAGGTTAGGACTAGGCCTTGTCCATATGAGGATGCTCATTGGAAAACTTTCCTCTGTCCCTTGTGCCTGCAATTGGAAAACTAGGTTTGTGAGGATGCTCACACTAATAGGCACTGGGGGGAGGGCACTTGCCTATAAGGAGGCATGCAAAGTGGCTAACCCATGTTCTAAATTTTCACATGCTAATCAGCCATCATGTAGGACTTTGGCTGATTACATGTATCGAAATTATGGTTCAGAGAATTGCAGTTGGCTTGACTCTGGACAAAGATCACACAAAATGATCTCAGGCTTTGTTGGCTAAGATGGGGTTCCTTTGCAACCCTAAAGCATATTTATTTATGAGCTCAAGTTGAACAAAGAAAATGCTGTTCCTCCGAGAAACCATGGGAAACTTTTTTTTTTAAACTGGTGACTTGAGAGCTCTAAATAAAATCAAGAGGCTACTATCACCTCCCTTAGGAAAAAGATAATTCTAAGTTGGGTAAATGCCTTGATAAATTAAAAAGAAAACCAGCACTCAAGAAACTGGAACATAAGGGAGATCACTGGAAAACTTTCCTCTGTCCCGTGTGCCTGCAATTCGAAAACTAGGTTTACTAAAAAAACTTTGTAATATCCTTCACTTTCCAGCCCCCCCTCCCCCAGCCTTGCCTACCATCCTGCCCTCTACCTAGTTTTCGTTCTCGCATCTTTGTTTGCACATGGGCAGCAGCCATCTGATGCTCAGGCTGCACCTCTGGAGCCATGTTTCCATCCCCCTGAGAATCTCTGCCCCTCTTAAGACTCAGGCCTCTGGGGCCACTCTCTTTCTTGTGAACACTTACTTTCTAATTTGTGTGTGTGTGTTGATAATCCCACCTTAAGGAGAAACTGTAAGAAAGAGAATCTCAAACCTCTCAGAGACAATGGGATGCATTCATTTATTTATGTATTTATTTATTTTGTCATCCCTCCCCCCAACTTTATTCATCAGTGTCACTTAAAATTTTTTAATTAAAAATAATTCTTTTTATGTACACCGCAGTGATTAGACATTGCATAACTTACTAAGTGATCATCCAGATAAACCTTGCAACCATCTGTACGATGCATAGTTATTAGAGTATCATTTACAACATTTACTGTACTGTACTGTTTCCATGACTGTTCTGTAACTACCAATGTGTACTTCAATCCATTCACCTTTCTCACCCATTCTTCCAACCCCCTTACCATGTGGCAACCATCAAAATGTTCTCTGTACCATGTGGCAACCATCAAAATGTTCTCTGTATCTATGGGTCTGTTTCTGTTCTGCTTGTTTATTTTGTTTTTTAGATTCAATTCTTGATAGATAAGAATTTGTTGCCATTTCATTGTTTAATTTTTTAAAATTTTTTTCTTCTTCTTCCTAAAGAAGACCCTTTAACATTTCATGTAATACTAGTTTGATGGTGGTGAACTTCTTCGGCTTCTTGTCTGGCAAGCTCTTCATCTGTCTTTTGATTCTAAATGGTAGCAGTGCTGGTAGAGTGATCTTGGTCATAGGTTCTTGCTTTTCATCACATTGAATATTTCTCGCCACTCCCTTCTGGCCTGCAAAGTTTCTGTTGAAAAATAAGCTCACAGTTTTATGGGAGCTCCCTTGTAGGTAACTAATGGTCTTTCTCTTGCTGCTTTTAAGATTCTCTCTTTGCAACATTTGGCATTTTAATTATGATGTGTCTTTGTGTCATCTTCTTTGGGTTCATCTTATTTGGGACTCTGTGCTTCCTGGATGTTTGTCTATTTTTTTCACAAGGTGGTGAAAGATTTCTGTCATGTTTTCAAATAGCTTTCCAATTTTTGGCTCTGTCTCTTCTCCTTCCAGCACCCCATGATGCGAATGTTGGCACACTTGAAGTTGTTCCAGAGGCTCCTTACACTGTCTCCATTTTTTGGATTCTTTTTACTTTTGCTGTCTTAACTGGGTGCTTTTTGCTTCCTTGTATTTTATATCACTGCTTGGATTCTCGACTTTATCTACTCTACTTTGATTCCTTATAAATTATTCTTCATTTAGTTAGTGTATCCTTCATTTCTGACTGGTTCTTATTTATGGTTCTTATGTATTTTATGGTATTGAAGTTCTCACTAAGTTTCTTGAGCATCCCTGTAACCATTGTTTTGAACTCTGTAGCGGGTAATTTTCTTGCCTCTATTTTACTTAGTTCTTTTTCTGGAGATTTCTCCTATTCTTTCATTTGGAACCTGTTTCTTTGCCTCTGCATTATCTGCTTCTCTATGTTTGTTTCTTTGCATTAGGTAGAGCTGCTACATCCCTCAGATGTGGTAGTGTGGCCTTGTGTAGTAGGTGTCCTGTAGGGCCCAGTGGCACAGCCTTCCCAGTCTCCAAAGCTGGGGCACTCCATGTGCACCCCTGTGTGGGCTGTGTGCATTGTCCTCTAGTACTGGATACTTGGTTGCTGTTGGTGTCACTGGGAGGGATTGGCTCCGGGCCAGTCGGCTTCGAGGACCAGCTGTGAGCACTGACTGTAGGAGCTGCTGTGCAGAAGTCAACCCTATGGAGCAGGACTTGTTTTAGTGGGGCTTTGATGCTTACTGAGTCCATCCCTTGAGTGTGTCATTGGTGGAGGTGGTGGGGTTATAATCTGGTGTGGTCTGAAGCTGTCCACTGGCAACAGTGGCACTGGGGCCTCCTGGTGGTGCAAGATCAGCCACCACCTGTGCCCTGCCTGGGGCCACCCGGCAGAGCTACAGAGCAATCTGCAGATGGTTGCCACTTGTGCTGGGCTAAGAGATGCCCCAGAGAGGCTAGGCTTCAAACCAAGGCCTGCAGCAGCTAGTGCCAGGTCTGAGGCCACTTAGCAAGAAGTGTGGGGCATGCTGAGTTCAGATGTTGCTTGTTTAAGAGTTTTTTAGAAAAGTCCAAAACTTGAGGCAAGAGAGGCCATTTGTATGGAAAAGTCACAAAAAAATGGCTTGGGTAAGGTGGGGGTCTCAGGGAATCACCAGGGGAGAATAAACAGTGTGAGTCAAGTTGATGGAGACTCAGATATGGCAGCCACCTGCCAACTCTGTGGGGGTGGTCTCAGAAAAGGAGCAATGGCCTCTATCAGCAATTGTTTTTTAAAACTCATCTTTATTGTTAAATGTATTACAGATGTTTCTCCCTTTTTTCCCCATTGACCCCCTCCTACCCATTCCTGCTTCCTCCTGCCTTCCCCACACTATTGTTGGTGTCCATTGGTTGTGCATATATACATAGAAGTTCTTTGGTTTATCTCATCCCTTCCTCCCTCCCCCTTTCCCTTTGAGGTTCATCAGTCTAACAACCAATTTGTACAAAAAGTTCTCTGTATCTATGAATTTGTTTCTCTTCTGCTTGCTCATTTTGTTTGTGGATTCAGTTGTTGATAGATATGTATTATTTGCCATTTTATTGTTCATGTTTTTGTTCTTCACCTTCAAGAAGACCCTTCAACATTTCATATAATACTGGTTTGGTGGTGCCGAATTCCTTTTGCTTTTTTTTGTCTGGGAAACTCTTGATATGTCCATCTATTCTAAATGATAGCTTTGCAGGATAGAGTAATCTTGGTTGTAGGTCATTGCTTTTCATCACTTTGAATATCTCTTGCTGCTCCTTTCTGGCCTGCAATGTTTCTTTTGAGAAATCAGCTGATAGTCATATGGCAGCTCCTTTTGTAGGTAACGAACTGCTTTTCTTTCACTGCTTTTAAGATTCTCTCTGTATTTAACCTTTTGCATTTTGATGATGATATGTCTTGGTATGGACCTCTTTGGGTTCAACCTGTTTGAGACCCTCTGTGCTTCCTGGACTTGTATGTCTGTTTCCTTCACCAAGTTAGGGATGTCATTATTGTATCAAATAGGTTTTCAGTTTCTTACACTCTCTCTTCTCCTTCAGGCACCCCTATGATGCGAATGTTGGCACGCTTGAAGTTGTCCCAGAGGCTCCTTACACTATCCTCATTTTTTTGGATTTTTTTCTTTTTGCTGTTCTTATTGGGTGTTTTTTGCTTCCTTAGATTCCAAATCAATGGTTTGCTTCTTGGCTTTACCTACTCTACTATTGAATCGCTGTAAATTATTCTTTATTTCAGTTAGTGCCTCCTTCATTTCTGACTGGTCTTTTTTTATGCTCTTGAGGCCCTCACTAAGTTCACTGAGGTTCTCACGTAGTTCGTTGAGCATCTTTATAAGCAGTATTTTGAACTCAGCATGTGTTAGGTTGCTTATCTCCATTTCGCTTAGTTTTTTTCTTGGGGTTTTGTTCTGTTCTTTCATTTGGGACCAGTTTATTTGTCTCCTCATTTTGGCTGCCTCCCTCTGTTTCTTTCTGTGTATTACTTAACGAGAGGTATGGGGTTAGGTGAGACCAGATGCTGCTCATTTGAAAGAATTTGGGAAAACCTGAAGCAGGATCCAAGACAGGCCAATCCTATAGTTAAGTAACTGGCAACAGCTGGGGTGGGCCTGAAAGTTGGTTGGGGCGGGGCTTCAGGGAGTCACCAGGGTGGGGCTACCAGTGTGAGCCAGGTTGCTGGAGTCCCAGATATGGCTTTTGTCTGCTGCCCCAGGGAAGGGCTCACCAAAGGAACAAAGGCCTCTGACAGCACGTTTGTCCTGGAGAAAGCCCCCTCTCCAACGCTCGCTCCAGTGCCAAACAGCTCAGTTCTTCCCTGTATGTCTCTGGTGCCCCTTGAGCTGCCTTCCCTCCAAGCTTCGAGGGAGTGAGCCCGAGTGTGCGGTCCCTTTAAGAGGAGTTGCCTGGGGCTCCAGCCGCCTCAACCTCAGTTGCCGCTGGTTTTTCCAACCAGAAGTTATGGGGATTCTCTTCCAGGCACTGGAACCCTGAGCGGGGCACCTAGGGTGGGATGGGGACCCCTCACTTCTCAGGGAGGACCTTCCATGCCGAGGTATCCTGATTTTTATCCACCACACATGGGCGTGGGACCAGCCTGTCCTCCTCCGCCCCTCCTACCAGTCTCCATGTGGCTGCTGCTTTAATTCTGTAGTGGTAGGACTTCCATTCAGCTGGATTTCAGGCGGTTTTGAATGATGGTTGTTCTGTAGTTTAGCTGTAACTTTGATGTGGTTGTGGGAGGACGCGATACCACATTCACCTATGCTGCCATTTTGACCGGACGTCTCTAATTTTTTATGTTGAAGCCATCATGTCTGATGACTCAGAAGTCCCCCCTGATGCCGAGGAGTGTCGTATTGGCAATTACATCCTGCTAGACATCCTTGGCCGGGGTTCGTACGCCTGGGTGCTGTCGGCCCGCCACCTGCCGACAGGTGCTGATGTCGCGATAAAGGTCCTGTCGAAGGAGACCACGGACGGGGCAGAAGAAGTTAATTATTTAAAAACACTTAGTCATGAAAATATCATCAAAATATATGAAGTGGTCTCCACTGCAGACTCCACATGCATCATCCTGGAGTACGCTGCTGGAGGTCACCTCCAAGATTACATCACAAAGAGCGGCCGCATCCCGGAGGCAGAAGCCCGGACCATGTTTCGACAGCTGGTGTCCGCAGTCCATTATTGCCACCAGCAGGGCATCGTCCACAGGGACATAAAACTGGAAAACATCCTCCTGGATGAGGACAAAAATATAAAACTAACTGACTTTGGGCTAAGCACAGTATTTACTGATGAAAAAATAACCACCTTCTATGGCACCATGGCCTATATGGCCCCAGAGGCTGTGACGTTTACACCTTATTATGGCCCGACTGTGGATACGTGGAGCTTGGGGGTAACACTGTATATTATGGTTACTGAAGAAATGCCGTTTAAAGGACATTCATATATTTAAATGAAAGAACTAATAATTAATGGAAAATTTATTGAACCATCATATATAAGTGAAGAATGTCTCACACTTTTAAGAAAACTATTAACAGTAAACTGCAATGAAAGACCAACCCTAGAAGAGATTATGAAAGACCCATGGGTCAATAAGGACCAAGATGAGGAACTGAGGCCGTACATCGAGCCAGCCTGGGGTGACCTGGACCCCCAGGTAACAGAAGACATGGAAAACCTTGGTTTTGACCCACAGGAGATCCAGGAATCTGTCAACAACAAAAAATTAAATGATATTATGGGGACATACATGCTACTAGTTGAGAACAAGAGAAAAATGAAGGGCCGCAAGATCAGGGTGAGACCCTGCCCCTCCTCTGACTTGAACTGCAGTGCTACCTCAAGCCACGAAGTTCTGCCATCTGGGCATAACAATCAAGACCCGGCCTGCCTCCTAGCAAGCCTGACAGCAAAGCCGCCCCCCCTCCCACGCAGTGCGGAAGCAAAGAACAACACGCCCCCACTTACCTCTGCAAACATTTTACTTGTCTCTACATGTAACAAGATTCACCAGGCAGCAGGTTTTCTCAGAGCCACTGAGGAAATATGCGTTGGAAACTCTGTGTGTTTTCCCAATTTAATCCTTACCACACAGTTCCCTGAACACCTGGAAACTCAAATTCATACATTTAAGAGGGAAAGACCTGCCTGCCTCTGGAGCTGATTCATTGTTCTCAGTCACTGATCAGCGGATCGTGTTGCCCTTTTCGCTGAGGCACCTGCGGTGCTCCCTTGATCACCTGCCCTCCTTCCCTGTGATCCCAACAGCATATGGCACAGGCCTGGTGTGACTCTCACCACTTTTGTCATCATAAAGTGGTTCCCTTCTCCATGCTCTGATCTTCATTCCTGAGTTCTTTGGGGGCTGGGAACTATCCTACTCACCTTTGTATTTCAGGTCATCATCACAGAGCCGGGTCCAGAGCAGGTGCTCGGATACTGATGGACAGGTGGGTGATCAGCCTGGTGACTACATAGTGAACTGTCCACATCAGGACACAATGCACTGTCAAAAGGAATGTGATTAATGGTTATGCTGGGACAACAGTATGGAGTTAGACTGGGATTTTACTGGGATGTGTGCTCACCTCGGTAATCACTGTAAAACATCATGAAGAACATTGTGAACTCTGCCATTCTGGAGGTCGTTAGGAGGGCACTAGTACTCAATCCGTGTGCCCGATGATCTGGTTCAGACCAGTAGTTCCCAAAGCCTGGGAGACATAATAGCACAGGAAATGTTAGTAAGTAGCAAGGTCATCAAGATCAAGTATATAGGTTCACACAAGTCTACTTTAGCATTTTTAATTTTTATGAAGGAAACTCTCAGTTTGATGCTAGGTTATCTTTAACCCTCTCAAACTGCTGCTAATTTTTCTTTTTCTTATTCCTTTTTTTTAAATTGCTTTTTAGAGAGAGAAAAAATAAAATCAACATGAGCAAACCATTGACTGGCTGTCTCCTCCATGCCCCTACCGGGGATCTACTAGAAACCGGGCCCATTCCCTGACCAGGACTCAAACTGGCAGCCTTTTGGTGCAGCAGAAGATGCCCAACCAACTGAGCCACACTGGCCAGGGCTAATCTTCCTTTTTAAATGAAAAGTGAACAAACCTCAGGATCTGAACCTTTGAATAACAAATGGTACTTGGCTGGAATTTAATGTTATGGTAGTTATACATATATTACTTTTGTTTATATCTACAGTCTTTGTCTCATTATAAAGATTATAAAGATTATGTTGGAATATGACCCTGAAAAAGACATTACAAAAAGATATTTAAAACACAGAATCACACAATTTAGGAAAAATCACACTTATTATGTGGTTTACATTGGAGTGTAAAAGGGAATGTGATTAATGATTATGCTGGGACAACAGTATAAAGTTGGACTGGAATTTGATTGGGATATATGGTCACCTCGGTAATCACTGTAAGCATTGTGGACAAGATCAGGAACTCTGCCATTCTGGAGGTGTTCCAGAGGGCACGAGAACTCAGTGCTCCAGCTGGTTGTGACTGATGCTCCCCAAAGCATGGGGGACACAGTGATAGACCTGTTTGTAAGTAGCAGGGGCGTTCTAACTATTACAAACAGAAATTTTCACCTAGTGCTCCATTATCTTTAACCCCTCCAGCTCCCACTGATCTTTTTTTTTAAAATTTTTTATCCTCACCCGAGGACATTTTTCCATTTTTTATTCAGATAGAGCGGGAAGGAGAGAGAGGAAGAGAGAGAAACATCAATGTGAAAGGGACACCTTGAGTGGCCGCCACCCACACAACCCAACCAGGGCCAGGGACAAACTGCAGCCAAGGTACATGCCCTTAGCGGGAACTGAACCTGGGTCTCTGTGGACCTCAGGCTGACTCTCTAACCGCTGAGCCAATCTGGCCAGGGCTGATCTTCCTTTCTTTGGAAAAAAAAAAATTTTTTTTTTTTTCTTTATTGATTTTTGAAAGAGAGGAAGGGACAAGGGAGAGAGAGAGAGATAGAAACATTGATGAGAGAGAACACAATAATAACTCACTGTTCCATTAACAGCTGTATGTTCCTGTCCCTTCCTAAGGATCTCCATTCAGGAGAATGACTATACCATCACTTAATCTTGATGTTACAAGGTAAGAGAGGATGGAATTATTTGATCTTATTAGTGCACTTTGTCAGGAAACATAATGAAGGCAAAGGGAGAACTCAAGATGTTGAAACATTTCATCTGCTGTCCATTTTGCCAGCTCCACTCAGCCTGAACCCCAACAATTTAAAATGTTAAGTCTCTCCACAAGACTAGGAGTCCGTGATGTTCACTGTACTCTCTGTGTCTTAAATGTTCTTGGTTCTTAGAAGACTCTTTAACATTGTTGAATGCACGAGCCATCATCATAATAGCTGCTGTTTCTAAAGACCCATCATGTGTTTGGTGCTGTGTCTTACTGCACCAATCCCAGTAGTTAGTCTCATCTGTACTGTCTCACTGAGGAACAGGATCAGAAATGTTAAGTAATGGGATGGACTAGGATTCAAAGCTAGATATGTCTGCAGCCAATGCTTCAGTGTTTTTTTCTTACAGAATAAAAAGAGTTATATGACTTCAACAAGTGTTTTATATATGAAAATGAAAACTCCAATAGTGCAGACTCAGATGCCTTTTTAAAAAAATGTATTTTTTGTTACAGTTGACATTCGATATTATTTTTTATTAGTTTCAGGTGTACAGCACAGTGGTCAGACTATCATATACTTCACATAGTGCTCCCCACGATATATCCTGTATTCTTCTGGGATTATACATAATTATTATGATATTATTGACTATATTTTCTATGCTGTACTTTACTTTCCCCTGACTATTTTGTAAATACCAATTTGTACTTCTAAATTCTTTCACCTTTTTCACCTAGTCCTCCAGTGCCCCTTCCCTCTGAACCATCTGTCTGTTTTGTTGTTGTTCTTGTTTTATTCTCACTGGAGGACATTTTTGCATTTATCCTCAGATAGAGTGGGAGGGAGAGATGGGGGAAGAGACAGAGAGAAACATCAATGTGAGAGAGACACATCGCCTGGTTGCCACCCACACAACCCCGACCAGGGCCAGGCACAAACTGCAACTGAGGTACGTGCCCTCAGTGGGAACTGAATGCTGGACTCTCTGGTCTGTGGGCAGACGCTCCAACCGCTGAGCCAAACCGGCCAGGGCCATCAGTCTGTTCTTGATATGTATGAGTCTCTTTCATTTTGTGTGTGAATTTACTTTGTTTTTCACATTCCACATATAAGTAAAATCATATGGTATTTGTTTTTGCCTGACTTATTTTACTTAGCATAACACCCTCTAGGTCCATGTACGCTGTCTCAAATGATAAGATTTCATTGTTTGCATGGCCGAGTATTATTCCCTTCTATATTTGTACCGCTATTTTATCCACTCCTCTATGAATGGGCACTTGGGTTGCTTCCATATCTTGAATAGTGCAAACAATGCTGCCATGACCATAGGGGTGCATATATCCTTTCATGTTAGTGCTTTGGTTTCTTCAGATAAATATCTAGAAATGGATTCGTCAGATCATAATAAGGCAGTTCCATTTTTAAGTTTTTGAGAACCCTCTATGCTGGTTTCCATAGTGGCTACACCAATCTGCATTCCCACCAACAGTGCACACAGGGTTTTATCTTCTCCACGTCTTCACCACACTTACTGTTTGTTGATTTATTGATGATAGCTCTTCCAACAAGTGTGAGGTGATATCTCATTGTTTTAATTGCATTGCTCAGATTAGTGATGTTAAGTATCTTTTCAATATGTCTATTGGCCATCTGTATGTCCTCTTTGGAGAAGTGTCTATTCAGGTCCTCTGCCCAGTTTTTAATTGGAATTTTTTTTTTAGTTCTTTATACATTTTGGATATTAACCCCTTATCTGATTATCATTGGTGACTATGTTCTCACATTCAGTGGGTTGTCTTTTTATTTTCTTGATAGTTTCTTTTGCTGTGCAAAACCTTTTTAGTTTGATGATAGTCCCATTTATTTATTTTTTCTTTTGTTTCCATTGTCCAAGGCTATATATCAGAAAAAATATTGCTAATAGAAATGTCTGAGATTTTACTTCCTATGTCTTCTTCTAGGATTTTTATGGTTTCGATTCTTAAAATTTTTAAAACATGTTTTTTATTGATTTTTTGGAGACAGAAAAAAGGAGAGATAGAAACATCCATGTGTGAAAGAAACATCAAGTGGCTGCCTCCTGCACGCCCCCTACTGGGGATTAAGCCCGCAACTTGGGCATGTGCCCTGACTGGGAATCGAACCTGTACCTGTCAGTCCATGGGACAACACTCAATCCACTGAGCCACACCAGTCGGGCTTACATTTAGTGTTTAATCCATTTTGAGTTTATTCCTGTATAAGGTATAAAAGGATGGTCTAATTTTATTTCTTTGTATGTATCTGTCCAATTTTCTCAATACCATTTTTAAAAATTGCCATTAGGACTGTTTTTGTTGTATTCCATAGATATTGGATGGCTGTATTCATTTTCATTTTTCTCAAAATACCTTTGGATTTTTCTTTGATCTCATTGTTAACCTGTTCATTGTTTAGTAGTATGCCATTTAGCCTTCATATTTTTGTGCGTTTTTCAGGGTTTTTTTTTGTATTGATTTCTGGTTTTATATCATTGTGCTTGGAGAAGATGCCTGATATGATTATAGTCTTCTTAATATTTACTAGCACTTGTTTTGTGTTTTTCTGTTTATTTTTTGGCTGATGGACCCCATCCCGCACCCTTGAGGAGAGGGGTGCTGGGGACTTTCAACTTATTCTACACCTCTCATGTCTCTTCACCGTGTCAGACTAGAGTCAAGCTCAAGAGGGTGTTCTTTCCCCACTGATTCTGTCAAGACTGTTCCCTTGGCTGTGGTTTTGCTGAGTAGTTGGTAGGGACAGTGGGAATCTTGTTCATCATTGATGCACATCGTTAATTAGATGATGAGGCATTTGGCTACCTTAAGAGAGTTATAGTTTATTTTGTGTTTTAACTTGTTGTCTATCATAGATAATGTTCCACATGCACTTGAAAAGCATGTATATTAATATTTTGGGGAGGTAAAATGCTCTGAAGATACATATTAAATCCATGTGATTTAGTGTGTGTTATAAAGTCTGTTGTTTCCTTGTTGATTTTTTTGTCTGAAATATCTACCCATTTTTGTTAATGAGATGTTAAAATCTTCTATTGTGACTGTATTGCTGTTGATCTCTCTCTATGTCCATGAAGATTTGCTATATATATTTAGGTGATCTTATGTTTGGTGAGTAAATGTTTACAAAGGTTTTATCTAGTAGTTGGATTGGTCTTTTTATCATTAGGCAATGTCCTTCTCTGTCTCTTATTATTATTGCCTTATTTTTAAAGTCTATTTTGTCTGATATAAGTATTGCTACACAACCTGTTTTCTCCTTACTATTTGCATGAAATATCTCCTTTCCTCCCTTTACTTTCAGTCTGTGTATGTCTTTCATTCTGAGGTGGGTCTTTCATCAACATCATATATATGTAGGTCTCTTGTTCTTACCCATTCAGCTACATTATGTATTTTTATTGGAGCATTTATGATTATTGATAGGTACATATTTATTGCCATTTTATTCTTTATAACTATGTTTCTTTCTGTCTTCTTAAAGAAGTCCCTTTCACACTTTTTGGTTTGGTGTTAATGAACTGCTGTGACAGTCTCTTGTCTAGGAAGCTCTTTATTTCTCCTTCAGCTTTAATATAAGGCCCTAGCTGGGCTGAGATTTTGGTCCTTTATAGCTCAGAAAGCTGATTTGTGGTGACCTATGAAACTTGAACTATTTAGCTTGTTATTGCCATTTTTTTCCATCATTTTTTCTTAGTTTTTACTTTTTTTCTCATTTATCATTATTATTATTATTGTAATCCTCACCCAAGGATGTTTTTCCATTTTTCTTCAAACAAAGTGGGAGGGGAAGAGAGAGAGAGAGAAACATCGACCTGAGAGAGACACATCAATTGGTCACCTCCCACACAACTCTGAGAGGGCAGGAACCGAACCACAACCGAGGTGTGTGCCCTTGACTGGAATGAAGCCTGGGGCTCTTCAATCCATGGGCCGACGCCCTAACCACTGAGCCAAACTGGCTAGAGCGCTTTATTATTTTAAATTTGTTTTATTTTTTTTGTTTAAAATTTTTTTTCTTCACTTTTTTTTGTTCTGATTTTGAAGTCACCATGTCTAATGATCTCATAGCCATCTCTGCCAATGAGGAATGCCATATTGGTGATTACATGCACCTGAACACATTGGCAAGGGTTCCTTTGCCAAGGTGAGGTTGGCTAGGCACATTTTGACCAGGACCGAGGTGGCTGTCAGAGCCATTAGTCAGCAGAGCTCTTTTGGAGTTTTTTGAGAAGTCCATTGTCTTAAGGGCTTAAATCACCCACATATCACCAAGGTATTTGAGGTGATTGCCACCAGGACAAACTATCTCTTCATGGAGCACATGAGCAGAGGGCTCTTATTTGACTATCTGGACAACTACAGCCACATGACTGAGGAGGAAGCCTGAGCCATGTTCAGGCAGGTGATTTCAGTGGTATAGTACTGTCACCAGAGGGGTATCACCCATAGGGACCTGAAGCCAGAGAACATACTCATAGACAGTGAGATGGATATTAAGGTAGCAGACTTGGGCTTCACTACTGAATTTATAGATGAGAAACTGAGTCCCTTGTGTAGTACCATCTTCTTGTTTTTTCTTTTTTAATCCTCACCTGAGAACATTTTTGCATTTATCTTCAGATAGAGCAGGAGGGAGAGATTTAGGAAGAGAGAAAGAAACACATCTATGTGAGAGAGACACATCGAGTGGTTGCCACCCACACAACTTCATCCAGGCCCAGGGAAGAACCGCAACTGAGGTACATACCCTTAGCAGGAATTGAACCTGGGACTCTCTGGTTCATGGGCCTGATGCTCTAACTGCTGAGTCAAACTGGCCAGGGCTGTGGTACCATCTTCTATATAGCTCCAGAGATCTTGTGGTACCAAACCTATGAAGGCCCCAAGGTTGATATATGGAGAATGGGGGTAGTTTTGTACATGATGGTAATGGGGGCCATGCAGGTTGTGGGGGACAACTTTGGGGAATTGAAGAAGCATATACTGACCAGACAGTTTCATGTACCATACTTTATGTCAAAAACTTAAAACAAAAATCAATGATCCTTGACCCCAGCAAAAGACCAACCCTGAAAGATATAATGAAGGACCCGTAAATCAACATGGTCCAGGAGGAGGAACTGAGGCCATACAATGAGCCACATGGACCCCCAGGAAATAAAAATAATGAAGAACCTGGGATTTAAGCAGCACAAAATTCAGTAGTTAGTAACACATTGATGTTTTGAAAGAAATTGCATTGAATCTACAGATTGTTTTGGGTAGGATGGACTTTTTAATGATGTTAATTCTTTCTATCCATGAGCATGGTATATATTTCCATTTATTTGTTTTTTCTTCAGTTTCTTTCTTCAATGTCTTATAATATTTCTTATATGGGTCTTTTACCTCCTTGGTTAAATTTATTCCTAGGTGTTTTATTTTATTTTAGACACAACTGTAAATGGGATTTTTTAATTTTATTTTTCCTTTCTGATCGTTCATTATTAGGGTATAAAAATGCAACTGATTTCTGAATATTTATGATTTATCCTGCCACTTTACAGAAATTGTTTATCAGTTTTAGTAGTTTTTTTATGGAGTCTTTAGGGTTCCTTATATATAATATAATGTCATCAGTGATTAGAAAATAATACAAATAGTGATAGTTTTACTTCTTCCTTTTCAATTTGGATTCTTCTTATTTATTCTCCTTATCTGCTTGCTGTGGCCAGGACTTCCAATACTATGTTGAATAAGAGTGGTGAAAGTGGCCCTGGCCAGTTTGGCTCAGTGGTTGGAGCATCAGCCTGAAGACCAAGGAGATGGGGATTCAACTCAGAAGCACACACCTCCATTGTGGTTCAGTCCCTGGCCCTGGTCTGAGTCATGTGGGACGTGGCTAGTTGGTGTCTCTCTCTCTCTCCCCCTCCCATCTATCTGATGATTAAAAAAATAAAGAATGGTGAAAGTGGATATCCCTGTCTTACTTCTGATTTTAAGGGAAACAATTTTTCCTCATTTAGTATGATACTAGCTGTGGGTTTGTCATATATGGCTTTATTATGTTGAGTTATGTTCCCTCCATTCCCACTTTGCTGAGAGTTTTTATCATAAATGGGTAGTAGATTTTGTCAAATGCATTTTCAGCATTGATATGATCAAATAATTTTTTATTGTTAATTTTTTTATGTGTTGTATTACTTTAATTGATTTGTAGATATTGTACCAACCTTGCACCCAGGAATAAATCCCACTTGATGATGGTTTATGATCTTTTTACTGTATTGCTGAATTTGTTTTGCTAATATTTTATTGAGGATTTTTGCATCTATGTTCTTTAGGATATTGGCCTGTAATTTTCTTTCTTTTTATCCTCACCCGAGGATATTTTTTCTATTTTTTGCACAGTGGGAGGGAAAGAGAGGAAGAGAGAGAGAGAAATATCGACATGAAAGGGACATGAAAGGGACACATTGAGTGGCTGCCACCCGCATGACCCAACCAGGGCTGGGGACAAACCTCAACTCAGGTACATGCAGTAACTGAACTCGGGTCTCTCTGGACCGCAGGTGGACCCTCCAATTGCTGAGCCAACCCGGCCAGGGCTGTAATTTTCTTTCTTTGTCGTATCTTTATCTGGTTTTAGAATCATAATAACACTGGCCTTCTACAATGAGCTTGAAGGTCTTCCTTCCTCATGAATTTTTTGGAATAGTTTGAGAAGGACAGGTGTTAGTTCTTCTTTGAATGTTTGGTGAATTTCACTGTGAAGCCATGTGTGCCAGGCATTTTTTATTAGAAGTTTTTTTAAATTACTGCTTTGATTTTGTTAGTTGTAATCGGTCTGTTCAGATTTTTTTTTTGAATCAGTGTGGAAAATTGTTTGTTTCTAAGATGTATCCCTTTATCTAGCTTAGAGAGCGAGGAAGAGAGAGAGAAAGAGAAACATCAATGTGAGAGGCACATTGATCAGTTGCCACCTGCACAACCCCAACTGGGGCCGGGGAACAATCCGCAACTGAGGTATGTGCCCTTGGCCGGAATCGAACCTGGACTCTTTGGTCCACGGGCGACGCTCTTACCGCTGAGCCATACTGGCCAGGCTCTCCCTTTTGTTCTTCATGAGTCTGGTTAAAAGTTTATTGATCTTGTTTATGTTTTCATAGAACTTGCTTTTGGTTTTATTGATTTTTGTATTTTTTTAGACTCTATTTTGTTTATTTCCTTTCTGATTTTTTTAATGTTCTTATGTGTACTCACTTTTGGCTTTTCTGTTGTTCCTTTTCTAATTCCTTTAAGTGTAAGGCTAAATTTTTTGAGACTTTTTTTTCTTGAAATAGGCCTGTGATACTATAAATGTCTCTCTTAAGATGGCTTTTATCATGTTCCATATATTTGTGTTGTTGTGTTTTCATTTTCATTTATCCAAAGGTATCTTTAGATTTTTTCCTCAATGCCATCGTTAACTCATTCATTGTTTAGTAACGTTTTTTAGCTTCCATGTGCTTGTATGCTTTGCAGTCTTTTTTCTTTCTGTTATTTATCCTCACCCGAGGGCATTTTTGCATTCATCTTCAGATAGAGTGAGAGGGAGAGAGGGAGGAAGAGAGAGAAACATCAATGTGACAGAGACACACAACTCTACCCACACGACCTCAACCGAGGCTGGGGACAAACTGCAACTGAGGTGCATGCCCTTGGCAGGAACCAAACCTGGATCTCTCTGGACTGCGGGGCGACGCTCTAACCGCTGTGCCAAACTGGCCAGGACCAGATTTTTTTTTTTTCATAATTGATTTCTAGTTTTATAATATTATAGTCAGAGAGGATGCTTGATATGATTTAAATCTTCATAAATTAAGTGAGACTTGTTTTGTGTTGTAATGTGTGGTGTATTCTGGAAAATGTCCCATATGCAATTGAAAAGAATTTATATGTTGCTATTTTGAGATGAAATGCTCTGAAAATATCAATTAAATCTATCTGGTCTAGTGTGTTATTTAAGGCTGCTTTTTCCTGGTTGATTATCTGTCTGGAAGACCTATCTATTGATGTCAATGGGGTATAAAAGTTTCTACTATGACTGTATTACTATCACTGTCCCCTTCATGTTCACCACTATCTGCTTTATATATTTAGGTGCTCCTATGTTGGGTATATCAATCTTTACAAGCTTTATATCTCTTGTTGGATTAATTATTATGTAAGGTCCTTCTTTGTGTCTTAAAATAGCCTTTGTTCTAAAGTATATCTTGTCTGATATCAGTATTGTCACCCTGATTTTTAAAAATTTCCATTTGCATGATATATTTTTTTCATCTGTTTACTTTCGATCTGTGTGTATCTTTCATTCTCAGATGAGTCTCTTGAAGACAGCATATATATGGGTCTTGTTTTCTTATTCCTTCAGCGACCCTACATTTTTTGATGGGAACATTTAAACCATTGACATTTAAAGTGATTATTGATAGGTACATATTTATTGCCATTTTATTCTTCATAACTATAATCCTGTTTTCCTTCTTGTTAAAGAAGCCCCTTTAACAATTCTTGTAAATGTACTCCTTTAGGGCTTTTGGTCATTGTTTCAACATATCATCGTATTAAGATGCTATAATCCAGCATAACAGTAGCTTTTAGGACATCAAAAGTCAACTCTGTCCTCATGGAGCATGATAATGAGAGGACTAGAAGCAGAAAGTAAAAGTTCTAGCAACATAATTATAGTAATTTAAAAATTACAATTAAGTGTTCTATCTACCTGGACATCTTTATTTTTTATCTTTATTGGTAAAAATATTACAGATGTCCCCATTTTTCTCCTATTGACCCCCTGCCTCCCCTTTCCCACCCCCATCCTGCTCTCTGCAAACTATTGTCTGTGTCCATTGGTTGTGCATATGTGCATTTAAATTCTTTGGTTTATTTCTCTCCAACCTCCCCCCACCTCCTTCCTTCTGAGGTTTGTTAGTCTGTTCCTTATGGATATCTTATGTTAAAAAGTTTAAGTTTATAAATTCCACTTTAGTAAAACCAAGTTTCATTTTGACCTCCGATTTCTTCTTTATTAACTCATCCATGAGAATGATATGTTTTTTCTGTGTCTAAGTTATTTTGAACTTAATTTTATCATGTTTCATTGTTTAGGCACAAACTATTCTTGACAGTTTTTCAGTCTGCACTGTCATCCCTCAATGGGTCATAAGTGGTGAGGATGCTATTTGGTGTTCTAGGTGATGATGCAATTGGTACCCTTTGTAAAATCTTTACAGTCCTTCCCTGAAGGTTTAAGAAGAAAGCAGGCAAATGGGGAAAGTTTCCAATAGCAATAGACCAGAAGGAGCAGAAGGAGCAGACTGCCTGTTTCCTTATGATAGCAGCGATACAATCTATGCCCGTTCCAGGGAGCTGGTAACTCTGTGCTCCGATGTGGTGGTGAGGCGGCAGGCGCAATATGTAACAACCTGGTCCAGGTTTCCCAGTGACCTGATTTCTCCTGTTGGAGAGCAGTACTGTGCTAGCATGCAGACAATGATTGGCTGCCCATGCTGTTCATAAGTAAAAGCAGCTGGCTGCAACAAAGTCTAAGTAGCGGAGGCTTCATCATTTATGAAGCATGCTTGGGAGAAGAAGATTCTAAAAGTGCAATAGCAAACTCCCTTCTTTCCCTAAGAAAACAGCGGACTGGGACAAAATGCTAAGAGAACAGAAGCTCGTGTCACATGCATTTTTATGTTATAATTGTTTTAATCTTATAGAGGGTAAATCATATATTATCGTTATCTTATGGCAGGCCTTGCGAGTTCCCACTGAAACAACTTTATCTGTCAAGCTTGCTAGTCGAATTGGTTGGGTTAGAGAAAAGACTTCTTTATTTTCTGACTGACTTCCAGTCATTGACAATAGGCATAGATATCTGCGTTCTACTGACAGGGATAATATTTAAAATATGACAGTGAGCTTGCAATAGACCATACTGTGTGCTGGGGCCTAGGGAGATTGTTCTGGTAACGGGCTGTGTGTTCCCTGTGGAGGGATCTTCACTACAGTGAACTTGCGCTCTTCCTCACGCCACTGCCCAGTCTCAGGGGCCTGAGTCACTGGATCGGTGAGGTTGGGAGATATAGTTAAGCATTCATAGCTCAACACATTCCTATCTTATTGGGAGGAACTCGGCCAGCATTCCTTCTTTGCTTTTTCTTTCTTCTATAAATATAACCGGAGCAGTCCATTCAAGGCCCAGTGTTGTCCAGAATTAGCAGTAGCTGTGACTGGGAAAGTAAGTCTGCCTACATGAGGGGTGAAGTATCAGTGAGCCCAATTTTCTTGCAAACTTAATAATTTCTTTATTACCAGGTTTATTGGTAATAAAACTGATATTTTAATCTTTCGTGTCTTGACTTCTATGATTCTCTCTCAAGTGGCTCTGAATTTTGGTTGGAGAAATAGATGTGGTTTATTGTTCATTATTGTTATTATTACTATTAACACCCAACCTCATATACAAAAATAATATATATGCTCTGGCTATAGAAGGCGATAGCTTGAAAGAAATTCTTATATTAAATACACATCTTTAAATTCTTCTATTAAATATATAAATAATACATGTTTAGTATAGAACAATTAGAAAACAAACAAAATAAATAACAGAAAACTTTTTTTTACTTAAAAAAAAAAAAACGTTTTTCTTTGCCTATAAGATTACTCTCCTTTTTGTACCCTGGTCTTCCTCTCTCTTCCCTATATATTTTTCTTTCTTTTCCTCTTCTCTTTTCATCTTGGGGCTGTCTCTGTTGCTTCCCAGAGGAGTTCATAGGTGGAGTAGCAAACTGCTGATGTTGGGGACGATTCCTCTGTGTCTCAATCCAAGCCCTGCGTTGGTTGGTTCTCCTGAAGGACTTGGACGAGTGGATTGTGTGGCTCACCTGGCAAGAGAGAAGTGATGTATGTGGAAGAATTTGTAGTGTGCAAAGCATTAAGAATGTCTTCTCTATTTTATAGTTTCTTGACGCCTAATTTTCTTTGTTTAGTGCAGGCTTGATAAGGATACTGGGGTTACTCAGATTATTTTGCAGTTGCTGTCACTGTTGTCAGAATATTTCGGAGAACTGATGACTTGAGATATATAGCAGAAGTCTATTACTTTTTGTTCCCTGCTTCCATTTACCTTTCTTCTTGTAACAGCACCCTGGTTCCCCCATAGGAATAATCTGCTTCCTAGTGTTTGAGCTAAGCTTCAAGAAAGTTGACTCGACTCCAAAGTGCTTGGGTGACCATATGACCATGCCTGGGCATTCAGAGCACTGTATTCCCAGAGACACAGTGATTATTTCAAGAAAGGACATATGAACTAGTTAGAGCCAATGAGACTTATGGAAATGTGTGCTTAGACTGCAGCCCTTTAGCATGTAGGCCTGAAACTGCCATTGGCCATCTTGCCGCACGAGGAGCCTGCAAATGAAGCATCTGAATGTTCAGAGTCGAGGAGAACATCGCTTGATTCCTGAAGTCAGACACAGAAGCACCTCTGCATTTTTTAGTTAAGCGACCCAGTAAATTTCTGTTTTTGCTTGAACTATTTATTTTTGTCTTTTACAACCAAAAAGGTCCTAGCAAGGTCTGGGTGAGCTAAAGCATTGCTGTATCTGCCAGCGGACTAGAAGGGGCCGAGCTTCCTGGTACAGCTGCCAGCATTACTGATTCAGCAGCTGTCTGCACTGCACGAGAGGTTAAATACACCTCTCCTCAAGGCTTAGCTTTTGAGATTTACCACTGAATTGGGCTAAAATATAATATTTAGCCATTCAGGCTGCCAGCAAAGACACTTGGTTTGATGCAGCTAGTGGTGCCAGTGTCAGAATTAATATAATGGTTTCATGTCAAAACAATAACAGGACAAATCACCTGGAAGGGGAATTCAATCACAGGCCTTCTCGCCCCTGGCGAGTGGAGCACTGAGCCGCCTGCCCGCCTTGTTCGATGCAGGCTCGGGCGAAGCTTGCTGCAAACCCGTTTAGGGGAGAAAACGGCTTTGGGGAAGCAGTGAGGTCTTCAAGGCAAGAATGCTCCTGTAACGACTTTCTGAGAGGCAATGGCAGCTCAGTGAGGCCCGAGTGGGAGGGAGCTGTGAGTTCAACTAGGAAAAGGGGAACTTCTTTATTTATGTCTTGGTTCCGTTAGATGTGTACCCAAGCATCCTGAGCGCCAGGCGCTGGGGTTTAGCAGTGGTCTGGAGTGCTGCTCCTCTGCTCACGTGAAGTCTAGGAGGGAGACCGACAACAAACACACACAAATGAATACAACAATGTGATATAGCTAACATTTGAGACAGAGTTCTGAGTAAAGAATTATAGGGAGAAGGATCTGCTTTGATGGAAGATGTACCTGATGGAGTGACACTGAAGCTGAGACCTGGGAGGTGAGAAGGAGCCAGGTGAGTACGGAGTCAGGGCAGACATCTAGGCTGGGGTGGGACAACAGTATGGCCATTCAGACGCCTCAAGGAAAGCCAGGCGGGCTGTAGCACAGTGACAGAAGGAGAGCAAAAGGTGAGGCTGCAGGAGAGTCAGAGGCGCTATTAGGTGTATGAAGACTATAGAAAGGAGCTTGAATTTTATTCTAATAAATTGGGAAGTCATGCTTTTTGGTGTTCTGAGAGGAAATGTGTAATTTTTGAGGCAGGAAAACCAATGCTTCATTGCACAGCTTTTGCTTACAGGCGACACAGTTTTGCATGTGTAATTATTTGCAAAATGAATGTTTAGTATAGGTTTAAATGATATTAGATTTTTGTATCTATGTTTGAATCTAGATTCTGCTACTGATTACTGTGCAATCTTGAGCAAGTTCTTATTCCTCTCTGGACCTCAGTTCCTCCCCTGGAAAATTGTACTTTTGAATTGGATACTAAATTTATCATGACTTTTTATTGAAAGTGATAGAAACCCAGTCCAAAATGACTTGAGCAAAAAGAAATATTTGTTCATATATCTGAACAATCCAAGGGCAATAGCTTCAGATACGCTTGGATGCAGGAGCTCAGGTGAAGTCACCAGCAGTCTGATTCTGTATCTCTTGGCTGTGCCCTGGCTTCACTCGGGGGCCTTGTTCTGGGTGGTTCTCGGAAGGTCCAGCCTGGCGTCATCTGTAGTCAGAAACCCTGGACAGAGGATACTTCTCTCCTAAGCTGTGTCATCCAAAGTTCCAGAACGGCATGCTGACTTGGGGCATGTGCCCATGGCTGAACTGTGGCCAAGGTGTGGGGAATAAATCACCGGCCAAGCCTGGATCATGTGGCCTCCCCTGGAGTCAGCTCGAACCACATGGACCCACAGCCGAGGAGTGGTTTCTCACAGGATGGTGGAAGAAGAGAGGACAGACTCTCTTCTTAATGCTTTTTTTTGTTTGTTTTAATAATTCCATGAGTCCTGAAGTGGAGAGTCAGTCCTTCACAGCCTCTTCCTAGTTGAAATTAGCCACTAAATGTGGAAAAACCCCTCACTTTGGCCTAAAAAAAGCAAGATTGTATGTTACATTGTGTAAATCATGACATAATGACCAATCCCCTCTTT
This sequence comes from Molossus molossus, assembly GCF_014108415.1. Lineage (NCBI taxonomy): Eukaryota > Metazoa > Chordata > Mammalia > Chiroptera > Molossidae > Molossus > Molossus molossus. The sequence continues at coordinate 27,355,808 of NW_023425377.1, forward strand.
AACTCTCTGCATTGCATCTCTAAACTCAGCATGCACCTATACTGTCTCCTGTGATTATTTTTCATAATTCCTGAAACTTTATAAAAGGCTTTGCTCTGGAGTGCCCATCAAGTCCCAGACTATGCAAGTATCTAGAGCCAAATTTATCTTCACGTTTATAATTTTCAGAATGAATCCTCTGTTGAATTCTAGAAAAAAGTTAGCACTGGCTTATTGTTTAGTACTATTCTGGAGTTATTAGAACTTGAAAAATGCTTATTTAGAAATCACTGTGTATCCCCTGCCATAGTATCTTTTTCACCCAAAGAATGCAAAGAAAAGTCTTTGGTATAACGCATCTTTCTTTTTAAAGTATCCCCATTATTACTGCCTACAGTCCTACCTGTGTTCCTGCTAGTCCCATCTACTAACATGTCACATTTCCTTAAGTTCTTGCTTTCCCACGAAGTATCGGCACCTGCTAGTCTGCCCTTCTGATTTCCTTTTAGTATACAAGTCATTTTTTGCTACTTGATTCTGATCTCTTATCAATTACTTGAAAGACATGATTTTTAAGTCTCATGCTCTATCAACTGAGCTAGTTGGGTGAAATACATGACTTTTAAAATGAGATATAATTTCTGTACCATAACATTTGCCCTTCTAAAGTGTACAGTTCACAGGTTTTTAGTATTTTTGCAAAATCATGCAACCACTATCTGATTCCAGAATAATTTCATTACCTAAAAAGAAAACTTGTACTTATTAGCAGTAATTTTTTATTCACCCCTCAGAAATTCATGACTTTTGTCTCTGAAGTTAGCTTCTTGAGGACAGTGGCTGAGACCTGTTCTTATTCTGTGGGTCTCTCGCAGAAGCATAGCCCAATTCTGGGGCCATAGGAGGCACTGAACCGATATCCCATCTGTGATTGCCGTTTCAATTAAAGGCAAGACTAAGAGGCTGTGTGTTAAGTGGAGAGAATACTGAGCAGGGAGTCTATTTTAGTTTTCTTTCTGCTCTTCCACCAACTGTGCCCTTAGATAACTCTCTCCCTTTCTTTAAGTCTAATTTCCTTCCTCTGTAAATGAGGGGCATGGCCTGTGGTGCCTTCCAGTTCAAACTGGCTTCAGACACCGTTAATGTTGAGATCAAGACTGGCCTGAGACATAAGACAATTTATTGAATGGAAACAGCAGGGTTTCTTTGCATTTCTACTGGGATTTTACAGAATATGTGACATACTAAAGCATCCGTCTCTTGGGGAGTGGGGTGCCTGGGGATGTAATGTGGTCTGGCTCAGTCATGTCTGGACTCAGCTGAGCGAGGGTGGAATGTGCCAACCCAGGAGAAATGAATGTGCTTTCAATGGAAATTATGAGTCAAAATACCATGTAAAAGTAATGGCACAGAGAGAAAAAATATACAAATTTTGCTTTGTACCTTATTTCTAACTTGGAGGCTGAGCATCTTTTCATTTCTACTTCATGAACATTTGTGGCCATACAATTTCAATCATCATTCAGCTCAGCAAGGGTCCAGTGTCTTCAAGAGCATCTTAGGGGAACAAAAGTGACTCAATTCTGTTTTCATGTTTCCCAAATGAGTGGTTCAATGTCATGGAAATGAGGTTGACCTGGTAAACAGACAGCTGTTCTGTATTTCTTCTTTTTGGGAGATGAAGGTCAAAGACACTTTCCCTCTGCTTTAATAGATCCCTCCCAGATGAGTTGTAAACAAGAGTTCAGGCAGCCCCAACTGAACTGGGAAAGGAGAGAGGCATTTTGGAACAGCCTGCAGAGGTCTTGCACACACATATATTTGATTGTTTGCTCACTTCTTTGAGGTATCTGTCTTTCATGACATGAAGCCACTGATGGAATGAAGTTAGAATAACTTCTGACAGAGCCAACCAAAATAGATAGCAAAGGGACTGGTTGCTAAGCACAGCTCTGCTGGGCTCTCTGGCTGGCAGCCTGTATCAGCATGCAGGGCTTTGCAGAAGAGCAAACCTTTGGTTATTGGTGGCTAGTTGTTTATTGCTGCTATTGCTTCTCAGGTGATAGTGAGTCAGCAGCATGTGTGATGTTAAAGAGGAGTTACCAAAATTATAAGCCTTGCTGAGAGGATATAAACTGCTTGAGGGTGTGCCTTGTTCAGACATATATTCCACAGACATTATTGAGCACCTACTGTGTGTTGGGTGTGTGGTAGGTTCTGGGGATACAATAATGAAACCATAGCTCTTGTTTTCATAAAACTCAAGGAGGAGGAGAGGGAGGAAAGTAGGGTGGGAGGGATAGAGAGGAGAGAAAAAGAGAGAAAGAGGTATAATGGGCCAATACTTACTAGTATATCAGTGTCCTCAGACTTTCTTCTCTTCCTGTTCAGTGAACAGGATTTGGGCTTAGTTTTGCCAAGCAAAAGGCATTCAGTATCTTCTTCCATTTCCTCGGAGAGCTGTCCCACATTGATGGTTTTGGGGGTTGGTGATGATGAATGGGGAAAAAGGGAAGTAGACACAAACAGGAGAAGCAAGAGGATAGTTGGGAATGACAAGAGACACCTTTGGTAGAGGAAGAGGAGTTTTTCTTAAACAGTGGGGAGAAAGGGCAATGGAGGAGCCACAGGGTGGGAGTGGAGTGGATGCTGATGGAAAGATTTTAAGATGCATTGCTATGGAGTTTGGTTATCATTTATGGTTTTCAGGGAAAAGTCTTACTTAAAAAACATAACTGCATTGTTAAAAATTCAAACAGTACTAAAGATGACACAATGATAAATAAAAGCTGCCTGACCCTCACCCCATTTTCACAAGCCTTATACCAATGCCCCAGTTACAGAATTAACCATCAAACCAAGTGTACTTTCAGAGCATATGCATATAAATGTTAATACATATACACACATATGTGCACATGTATATGACATAGTTCAAACAAATGAGACAATATTATGTATTTTTGATGTTCTGTAAACTTCTAAACTTAATACAACAGCATATTTTCAGGTAGGTAGACATATATAGTTCTCATTTAATTAGCCCCAATGGCATGTTATTTTAATTTATAAACTATTTCTCTGTTGATGGAAATTTATTACATTATTTCCAAGAACATCTTTTTATATGTATCTTTCCATGTTTGTGTAAATATTTTTGTACAACAGAATTTTAGAAATTGGTTTGCTGAATCTTAAAGAATGGTTTTATATTTTTATATTTTTCAATTATAGTTGACATTCAGTATTATTTTATATTAGTTTTGGATGTACAGCATAATGGTTAGACATTTATATAATTTAAAAAGTGATTCTTTCAATAAGTGTAGCAATTCCACCTCTGGGTATTTATCTGAAATCCAAAACACTGGTTTGAAAAGATATATGCATCCCTATGTTTATTGCAGCATTTTTACAATAGCCAAGATATGGAAGCAACCGAAGTGCCTATCCATAGATGACTAAATAAAGAAGATGTGGTACACACACACACACACACACACACACACACACACGAATAATACTAGGCCATAGAAAGAATTACATCTTACTGTTTGCGACAGCATGGATGGACCTAGAGGATATTATGCTAAGTGAAGTAAGTCAGACAGGGAAAGACAAATACCATATAATTTCACTTATATGTGGGATGTAAAGAACAAACAAAACAGAAACAGATTCATAGATACAGAGAACACACTGGTGGTTGCCAGAGAAGAGGGGAGTGAGGGTGGGAGATGGGTGTAAAAAATGAAGGGATTAAGAACTACAAATTGGAAGTTACAAATAGTTATGGGAATGTAAACTACAACCATAGGTACTATGGTCAATATTGTAATGACTATGAATGGTGTCAGGTAGATACTAGAGAGTGTTTAAAAAATTATTTGTAAGTGAATTTTAAAATGCATTAAATTTTTTTCATAGACTTTGCCAAATTGTCCCCCCCAAAATGTATCATCTACTCTGCAGAGGGTTTGAGAACGAATGGTTTTGCATCCTCATCCGCTCCATCTTTAAAGTCAAGAACTAAAGTGTCACTGGTGAGTTTGCATCAAAATTCTCAAATTTTTTAGTTGCTTAAAAAAAAAAAAAAAAAAGATAGGTACAATAGTTTTGTAAAGCCAGATTCACTGCTTTGTGAAAGAACAATTCTGCCCAGCCAGTGTAGCTCAGTGGTTGAGCATAGACCCATGCACTAAGAAGTCGCTGGTTTGATTCCCAGTCAGGGCACATGCCCAGGTTGTGGGACAAATCCCCAGTGGGGGGCATGCAGGAAGTGGCCAGTTGATGTTCTCTCTCATCAGTGTTTTTAACTCTCTCTCCCTCTAAAGTCAATCAATAAAATATATATATAAAAGAACAGCTCTTTCAGATATGCCCCGAGACATGCTTTGGATATAGAAGCTTGAAAACTTTAGAAATACTTCTAAAGCCAGCTCTAAAGCTGTTTGGAGGACTCTGAGTTGCATATAAGTTGAGTTCCCTTTAGCTCTCAATACTTCTTAGGGCAAAATATATCTCCAGAATTATCAACTTCATTTAACAGCCTCCACTGGGGGATGTTTAATCTTCCCACAGGAGACATTTAGCTCTAATAAGTTTATTCATACTCATATGTGTACTTGTCAAGTCAGGTGCAATGAACTCTTTGGTCCATAGGTATAATAACAACAAAAAAGTTCTGTATCCATTCTTATAACACTAGAATACCCCAGCTCTGTAAAATATCTTTTCTGATTAATTATTGAGTGCACACTTGAGTTCAAATATACTATCTTATTTAACCTTTAAACAACTGTATGAGCTAGATATGACTATCCCCATTAAAGACCAAAACCAAATTTGTCAAATACTACAAATAAGTCACACAGCAAGGTTTTGGCATAGCCAGTACGCAAAACCTTATTCTTCTCATTCCTAATCCCATATTGTTAACCACTATGACTTACTCTTCATTTAAAGAGTGACATTAAATATGCCATTTTCTGATCTGTTTAGGGATATCAGATATTATTGGGTGAGATACTTTGGTTCTCACTGATTTAGCCCATTTCTGATCTCACGTGGTGGTGAAGATAGCAGGCCAGTTTCATTAACAAGCTCTTTTTGTCCCTAATCTCATAAAGAAATAGTTCACTATGTAGAGTCAGTCTCCCTGAGTTCAGAGCTCGGTGCTGCCACTTACTCATCACTGACCTTGCCCAAGTTCCTGGGCTTCAGGTTTCTTTTTTTTTTTTTTTTTATCCTCACCCGAGGATATTTTTCCATTTTTGTACAGATAGAGTGGGAGGGAGAGAGAGGAAGGGAGAGAGAGAGAGAAACATCGATGTGAAGGGACACATCGAGTGGCTGCCACCCGCACGACCAACCAGGGCCGGGGACAAACTGCAACCGAAGTACGTGCCCTTAGCGGGAACCGAACCCGGGTCTCTCCAGACCGCAAGCCAACGCTCTAACCGCTGAGCCAAACTGGCCAGGGCTCAGGTTTCTTATTTGTAAAACTGGCACAGTGAGTTTGCTTGCCTCATTGGATTGTTTTGAGAATTAAAATTAAAGAATGTATTAAAATTACTTAAAAGGTTACAGGGTATATGCTAAGTAGAAATTAAGAGTTTTATTATATGGCTGTCATTACCAAGGTGACTCCCCTATGGCCACGTCTCTGCTGTTTCTCACCTTGTTTCACCAGCAGCATCTAACTCTTGGTGTTCTGTCTGGTTCCTTGACAACCCAGTTCAACTTTGTGGTCACTCCATTGTCTGTATCCTCATCCAGAATGATTCTCTCAGATGGAAGTCTTTCTGTAGTCCTGCTTTGGCTCCTGACCCAGATTTCTTGTCTAACCATTTTAACTTAAATGAATGATTTTGGTCAATGTCTAACCAAACTTCAGATAGCTTAAGCTCTCTATGGTCTCAAGCTGCCCTGAATTAGTACCTTTTATAAACTTGCCTGACTTCTCCAATTTATTTCCCCAACTGGTCCTCCACTTGGGTAAACCTGTGCTTTTGTCCATTAAAAACCCAGTTCTCATGCACTATTTCTGATTTTTTTCTTACCTATTTCAGTCATTCAACCCATGTTCAATAAATACTTCAGAGAACACACTGCGTTTCTGGCAAAGTGTCAGGTGATGGGGACACAGTGTGAGCAAAACAGAGACATAGAGCTTACAGACTAGTAGATAATTATCAGATTATCAAATAGTCATACAAATTTAAAGTTGCAATTGTGAGAAATATTATAAAGGTGAGTCACATGGTATTCTAAGAGTCTATATTAGTGGTATTTGACCATCTCATGGAGGTCAGGAAAGTCTTTTTTTTTTTTTTTTCTTTATCCTCACCCGAGGACATTTTTCCTTTTTTTGTTCAGACAGAGCGGGAGGGAGAGAGAGGAAGAGAGAGAAACATCGATGTGAAGGGACACATCGAGTGGCTGCCACCCGCACGACCAACCAGGGCCGGGGACAAACTGCAACCGAGGTACGTACCCTTAGCGGGAACCGAACCCAGGTCTCTCTGTACCGCAGGCCGACGCTCTAACCGCTGAGCCAAACCGGCCAGGGCAGGAAAGTCTTTCTTGAAGGAATGATGCTGAAGGAGAGGTCCAGAGGCTGCGTGGAAATTCAACAGGCAAATTGGGACAGAAGAGTGGTGTAGGCTGAGGAAAGGATATTTGCAGAGGTGCTGTGGTGAAAGGGAGCATGAAAAGTGTCAGTTACTGAGAGAAATCAAGGGAGGCTCAGATGGAGAGAGCAGAGCAATACAAGGTACACAATGAGTTGAGATTGGGTGAGACCACTGTGGATCTTGGCGGCTATGCTAAGGATTTTGGCCTTTATACCAGCTGCAGTGGGAACTCATTGATGGTAATAAGCATGACAGCGGGAAGTAGGGATATGATCACATTTTCATTTTGTATAGGTGTAGCTGGACAGGTCAAAGAGTAGATAATGGATAGACCAGTTAGAAGATGCTCAAGGCAGGCAATGTTGGTAGCTTTGACTAGGATAGCAGTTGCAAAGAAAAGAAATTAGTAATGGTATTGAGAGACACTGGAGATGAAATTAGCAATTCTTGGTGATGTTGGATATGATAGATGAAAAAGAGAGAGAGAGAGATGACCTCAAGACTCTGGCTTCTACTACTGTCCAGAAAGTGATTCTCTCTACTGGGGTAGAAAAACAATGGAATTGAATGCACTGGATTTACTCAATTTTAAATTATTTGCTCCAGACCAGGTTGTTATAATGTCTGGGAGTAGAAACCCACTCAAACTAGTTTGAGTAAAAGTTTTTATGTAAGTTTATAATGAATCTCATGGAAACTGAGGCTGAATGGTCTTGGGGAATCTGAAAAATAATCAAGAAGTACAACCTCTTTCTCTGTCTCTCAATGCCCCTTTATTTCTGCTTTTTTTCTGAGTCTCCTCTTTTCTTTTCTTGACTGGATACTTCTGCTGGCTTTCTTTGCATATATGGCTTATCATGGCCACCACTCCAACATCTATTAAACCTAATTGATCACCACTAGCATTCATCACTACCTACCTACAATTCCTGTATCCTACTTCAAATTATTGACAAAGAGAGAAAGAGAGAGGGAGGGAGGGAGGGAGGGAGGGAGGGAAAGAGAGAGAGAGAGAGAGAGAGAGAGAGAAGCAGAGGAGAGAGAGAATTGTTGATCAGCTTTCCAGTATGCACCTGTTATCCAGTCAGCGGGACTGTGTTATAGTAAGTGTGCCCCAATCTAGGGGTTGTAAACAAGGAAGACAGTGGTATACATGTCTAGCAGAATTCTTTCATGGCAAGAAAAATGTTATGCCCTTTTGATATTTTTCAGAGCAAATAGCAAATAACTGGCATCTAGTAGATAATAAATTGTTTTGTTGAGTCACTGGAAGTCTCCCGGTATATTTGAAACACCAACATACATCAGAATTTCCTGTGGCATATGCATTTCTTAAAAAAGAAAAGAAAAGAAAAAACATGAATTTCATGCAAGTGGCCCATGGACCATACTTTGTTGAACACTCCTTTAATGTGTTGGCGAATCATGCCCAGAAAGCTCTGTTGTGAACTCCTTTCGGATCTTAGACCGCTAATTCTCTATATAATGGACCAAATATTTATCTCTTTCTTATATTCAAAAGTGAATTTGAGGGTTAATAAGATAACTTTGAAAGTCAGCTTTGTCCTCTTATTTCCAGAGCCAGAAATATGAAAGATGGTGTAATATATATCTGGACAGCTTCTATATTGCTTGAATTACATAAAATGCTTCTTAACTATTCACCATTTTCTGATGATAGTCCAGGAATGAATAAGACCTCATCAGTGTTTTACTGGAACTGTAACTCTTAAATCACTGTTCCTTGTCCTGAGTACAATTCTTACAGGGGGAATAGAGGAAAGTTCTTGGAAGTCAAACAAAATGCTGTCTGTGACGGCCTGGTCTTTGAAAAACAAGCATTTCTCATTATAAAAGATCTATTTTGAGGAACGCCAGGTAACAGCACCGCCTCATTACACACTGTTTAGTTACAACAGGGTCTGACTCGAATGGCAGAGAGTTTCAAAGTGAGGGAAGCCTGGGAGAGTTGCCAACCAGCTCCTGAAAGAGTGGGCCCTCGGCCTGGTTCCAGGTCCTCCCCCTTCCCTCGGCCTCATCACTGCTTCTGCTTCTGCTTCCATCACCTCCCTGTAACAGCTCTCTCTGGAGTTCAAGTGATGCTGTTTTCCAGTGCAGTGGTGTTCTTTGAATGGTTCTGTATCTGAAAGGCTATTCTGAGTAATCTACCCGTGAAGTTCTTGCCTGGCCTTGCCTTTGAGGTCTCCACTCTCCTTTGCCTCAATGTCCACCACATTGGCACTTACTTCTGAATCGTTTTTGCTGGTTTTTCCTTTTTGCTTTAGTGTTTTTTACTGTTTTGGCTTTTCTGTTAGCCTCATCAGCTCCCTTTCTTTTGCTGTCATACAGTCACAGTTGGTTCTCACATATCTACCCCCTGCTTGGAACTCATATTTCCAGCAGCTATTGGGATTTTTCATATGTGTAGCATTTGGACAGCTCACATTTAGCAGGTCCTGAACTTCAGCTTATTGTTTTCTCTCCCAAACCTTTTCTTCTCTTTATTTTTTATTTTTATTTATTTATTTATTATTAATTAATTAATTTTTGTTGCAGATGTTTCTCCTTTTTTCCCCATTGACATCCACCTTCCGCCCCCCCCCCCCCCGCCATTATTGTTGTCTATGTCCATTGGTTATGCATGCATGCGTATCAGGTCTTTGGTTTATCTATTCCCTCCCCTATGCCCACCTCCTCTGAGGTTTGTTAGTCCGAACCCTATTTCCATGTCTCTAGGTCCATTTTGTTCATCCACTTATTTTGTTTATTATATTCCACAAATAAGTGAGATGATGTGATATTTGTCTTTCTCTGATTCTCTGATGGGCTTATTTCGCTTAGCATAATACTCTCCAGGTTTCTCCATGTTGTCTCAAAGGATAAGAGATCTTTCTTTCCTACAGCTGTATAGTACTCCATTGTGTATATGTACCACTGCTTTTTTATCCACTCATCTATTGATGAACACTTGGGCTGTTTCCAGATCTTAGCAATTGTAAATAGTGCTGCTATAAAAATAGGGGTACATATATTCTTTCTGATTGGTGTTTCAGGCTTCTTAGGATATATTCCTAGAAGTGAGATCACTGGGTCAGATGGCCATTTCATTTTTAATTTTTTTAGGAAACACCCTATTATTTTCCATAGTGGCTGCACCAGTCTGCATTCCCACCAGCAGTGTACAAGAGTCTCCTTTTATCCACAACCTTGCTAGTACTTGTTGTTTGATGATTTGTTGATGGCAGACATTCTGGTAGGTGTGAGATGATACCTCATCGTTGTTTTAATTTGCATCTCTCTGATGATTAGTGATGTTGAGCATTTAAAACCAGATAAAGACATTGCAAAGAAAGAAAACTACAGGCCAATATCCCTGATGAACTCAGATGCCAAAATTTTTAACGAAATATTAGCAAATTGTATCCAGCAATACATTAAATAAATTAATTTACCATGACCAAGCGGGATTCATCCCAGGGACGTAAGGCTGGTACAATATTTGCAAATCAATGTGATAGGCCACCTAAACAAAATAAAAGATGAAAACCATATGATCATATAAATAGATGCTGAAAAAACATTTGACAAAATCCAGCACCCATTTCTGATAAAAACACTTAGCAACATAGAAATAGAGGGATCATATCTTGACATAATAAAGGCCATATATGAAAAACCTACAGCCAACATCATACTCAACAGGAAAAAACTAAAACATTTCCCTTAAGAACAGAAACAAGACAGGGATGCCCACTTTCACCACTCTTATTTAACGTAGTTCCAGAAGTGTTAGTCACAGCAATTAGACATGAAGAAAAAATAAAAGGGATCCAAATTGGAAAGGAGGAAGTGAAACTGTCATTATTTGCAGATGACATAATATTGTACATAGAAAACTCTAAAGACTCCATCAAAAATCTACTAGATTTAATAAATGAATTTGGCAAAGTAGCAGAATACAAAATTAACATCAAGAAATTGATTGCATTTGTATTCCTCAATAATGAACTCACAGAAAGAGAAACAAACAAACAAAATTCCATTTACCATTGCAGCAAAAAAAAATTATCTTTATTAAAGGCAATAGCATACACCAGAAACTTTGCAATCACTAATTTTTTAAAATTAATTAATTTATTTTTGTTACAGATGTTTCTCCTTTTCCCCCCACTGATTCCCCCTCCCCCCCCCCGCCCTGTCCCCAGCTTTGTTGTCCATGTCCATTGTTCATGCATACATGCATACAAGTTCTGCGGTTTATCTCTCCCCCACCATCCCCTCTTCTGGGGATTGTCAGTCTGTACCACACTTCCATGTCTCTGGGACTACCTCATTCCTCAGACTGTTATGTTCACTATATTCCACAAATAAGTGAGATCATATGATACTTGTCTTTCTCCATTTGGCTTGTTTCACTTAGGATAATACTTTCCAGGGCCCTCCATGTAGTCTCAAAGGATAAGAGATCTTTCTTTCTTACAGCTGTATTGTGTAGATGTACCATAGCTTTTTTATCCATTTGTCTACTGATGGACATTTGGGCTGTTTTCAGATGTTAGCTATTGTAAATAGTGATGCTAAGAACATGGGGAACTTTGCAATCACTCTTGATTCCTTGTGCATTTCTGTCACTTTTTCTCCATCCCTCCTGCTACTGTCCTGATTGAGGTCCTCATGCTATTATCATTGTTTGTAAGGACTATTGTAATATCTTAGGTTTTTGTGTATTGTTTTTACCTTCATTCTCTTCTCACTCCAATTCAAGAGTTGCACTATTCTTTTAATATACAGCCCTGTTTATGTCCACTTAAAGTCTTTGATGTTTGGTGTATATTGGCTATATTGTATAAAACCCAATTATTTAGCAGAGCTCATAAGGGTTTTCCCAATCTGACATCAGCTCAATCAATTATCTCTCTCCTAATAGTAACATTTTTGAGTGATTGACATTTTATATGTAATGGGACTTTTAGTGTGCACAAGGTACTATATTATTAGTCTTGTTTTACATATTAGGAAAGTGATACCAAGAAAAGTTAAGTAACTGCCATGATCACCTAACTAGGAAAGGATGGAGAACAAAGGTGAAATCTAACTCTCCTAAGTCACTGTGCTACTCTATCTTTATTGGTGCCTCATCAAACTTTTACATGAGAATAAATCTTTGGCCATGCTACTTTATCAGCCTGTACTGTCCAACTTCCTTGTCACAGATCTCTGGTGGATTTCAAGGCCCTGCTTAAAAGTCTATGAAGCTTATAGGCTTCTTGAATCATACAAGTAATAGCTCCTTCTTTTGAGTTTCTCAACATCTTGTGTATTCTTCAATTATATTACTTTGTGTAAGATAACCCTCTTGATATGTTTATGCTGAATTCAAGTGAACTCCAAGGGGATCATGCTATTTCTTAGTTATTTCTAGGTCTCCAATGTCTAGTACATAGCAAATCCTCAGAAAATATTTTAGAACATAGAAGGAAGAATATTTTCACAATTTATTAAATTATTATTGGCTAATCTAAACATTTCTTCTAATTAAAATAGTTTTTGGTATTAACTTATAAACATTAAGGCTTCTCAGTAGGCTGCTCAAAGTCATGAGCAGACATTTTCAAGAACATTAATTGAGACCATCTAGAAAGTAGTTATTTCTGCTTGAAGCACCCAGGAGCCTTGATACAGTCAACCATATTGATGAGATGCCTCTCAGTTGTAAACAACAGAAAACCTGACTCAAACAACAAAAGGCATTTGTTGTCTTGTGTTACAGAAAAGAACAGTGGTAGGATGTGACTTGATCTGGTGAGAATAAGATTGTTTATTCTTACTCTGTTTTGGTGTTGCATCCATTTTCAGCAAGCATCTCCTCCTGGGACACTAAGGCTACGTGCTCATTTATACAAGGGGAGAGAAGTATGTCCCTTTCCCCAGTAGTCAACAGGATGCAGTTTGTTTGGATCAGTTTGGTTCACACTGATTCCTGAGAGTCAACTATAGTTGAGGATGTGATTACACTGAGCACAGATAAGTCTGAAGTACCAACTTTTCTCAAACTAACGAGCTAGAGGAAAAAAGGGTGGGCACCTTATTGAAAGTCTGAGCACTGATACCGAGAGGAGGGCAAACCAGTGAAATAACCGCCAAGTGACTATTATGATAATACAGGGAAACGTGATCTGCAGGTGGTTGCCTTGCTTTCCACAAAAGACTCACAACTCAGTCATGTTTCCATGGAGGAGTAAGGCACACCATGCCTCACTTTCTATACCATTCTGGTGTTTGAAAGGAGATGTCCTGGCTGTTGTCTGCTCTCTAACATGGAAGGATGACCTACATTGTCTGTGTCAGTGAACTCTCCAGATTCAGGAAGGATTTGCCAATGGGGAGACCAGAAGGCAGGAGTAGACTCAGACTGAGGAATTTATTCCTCTTGCTTCCTCTTTGCTGGGCCATGGATTGGCTCTGTCCCTGCTTCTGCCAAGCTGCCCCTGTAGTACCCACTCTTTCTGGATTCTAAATCACTCTTTGCGTTTCTCAGTCTTCAGGCTGTGGCTATTCCCGGGGTTCTGCATTGTTGGTTCCTCTAAACTCTGCCTACACCTTTGTAGAGATTCTTTTTATTAAACTTGTCTCAAATTACCCAGTTGGAGTATGCCGTCTGTTTTCTGCCAATACAGTAAGGGTAAGCATCTCCTTCCTACATATTTTCAATCAAGGCAGAAACACTTTTCCAAAATAGAGCAATCATGATATCAGCCAAAGGGCAATTGTCTTTACTTGGAAGAAACCAAAGCTTCCCCAGGTAGCTTTGATCTCAGTCAGCTGTGATCATTTTGATTCGGTCACCAAGTTATGGTATTTGCAACCTGAGGACAAAAGCATTGGCCAGGAGGGACATAACATTTTTGTAAGTTATTAAAGAGGTGCCTCTGTTTACAAATTGAACAAGGTTTCCCTTGACTCCTCTAACTATAAATACTAAATAAAAAGGCAATTTTTTTATTTAGTATTTTTGTGTTTTACAATCATTTTAGCAGGAACATTTATTCTTGATAGTATTAGTGCGGTTTCTAACTGCTGAAGGAAGAATATTTGTGTAGTGGGACCACTAGTCATGGTAATGGTGTTTACACTCAGGTCACTGACATAAACTTTCATGTGTCTACAACTTCATGTAAATGGCAACCCACGAGAGCAGAGTACCTAAAATCATGTTAAAATTCTTTTAAGAAAAAATAGTAAACGTTTTATTTCTTTATGCTGGGATGCTAGTCTGTGATAATGACTCTAGAACTGAAGACACCAAAGGTTATATTTAGTTTGGGCCATTTCATTCAGTGCTGACTGGATTCAGTTTTGTCTCTTGGTTTGCCAATTTCTGATTTCTGATGTCGTTCAAGTTTGGAAGAATGATTGTGTTAATATCTTAAAGTCCTTTTCTTAATGCAAGGAAATGTAAATTTTTGAATACTTAAAAATAACTTGTAAAATAGATTCTTGGGTCCCTTTTTGTGACTTTTGGGTAAGCCCAGACCTCGTCTCCCCACCCTCCCCCTTGCTCATGAGGCCCTATCCTCAAGAGTTCTCCTGTTGTTTCTCAGCCTTCACAGTTGTTCCTGTCCCGGGATCTTGTACTGAAAACCACGAGGCTACTCTAATCTCTCTAATTTCAGTTCATGCCATAGGGCTCATTTGAATTCCTTCCCCCTTTCTATATTTGTCTTTCTTCAGCAGTGAGAAATTTGGCTCCTTAATATATTTACTTATTGGTTAAATCCCTCAAATCATAGGCAAACTCATTACCCTGTTGGTCTGCTCTCCCATTTGTAGTCCTTTCTTGTACAGGTCTAACCGCTGCTGGGCTGCTTTTCCAACCCCCACCAACTCTGGTAGGGATGTTTGACTGAATTAGAACAATGGAAGAAAGTAAAGATGGAAGCAAACAACCTCATCTTTTAAAATGAGCTTATAAAAATTACTTATTTTCAGGATAGCTTTTAGAATTAAGCAATGAAAGGTTTTATGTTTTTACTGTATAGCAACATTCAATGGTTGTGTCCTAATATTTAATGTAATAGTCACTGAACACATAAATAGCCTGAAACAAATAATAAAGTATCCCTCAAATTTAATAGAGCTGAAAACACTACTTTGCTATCTAGTTCTAAACATACTACCAGTTCACTAAGAATTTGAGCAACTACTTAAGTTAATAATTAATTAATTAAAGTAGTACAATCTAAATACCTTTATGTTCCAGAAAGTATCCTCTAGAGCTAAGGAGTTAATATTCAGTAAGACAGACTTTGTCCCTGCTGTCATACTGCTGGTGGTCTGGCTGAGAAGACACATACCTAATAAGCAATAGCAATAAGGTTGGTCCAGTGCTTTCCAGCCATAGAGCGAGTTATGGGCACACATTATGGGGGTGCCAAACCACATCTGCAGGAGTGGTCAGGAAGGCTTTCTGCAGCAGACAGCAATTAAGCTACAACCTCCTGATGTTGTCAGCCAGGGAGGAGGAGGGGGAAGAGTATCTTGGGCAGGAGGAGCAGAACGTGAGAAGGGGAGAGAGGACATGTTATGCCTGAGGAATTAAACAAAATTTGATGTGGTAGGCACACAAAGACTGGGGGACATGGAAGAAATGTGGTGGGAGAGGTTATCAGGGGTCTTGTGAGTGTTACAGACCTTGCACATAATTTTAGAGTGTGATGAAATTCACCAAAGAGTGAAACATGAGAGTAAGGCAGTGAGCTCTTTGGAAGCATTGTCTGGCTTCCCGACTGCTGAAGGGGTACAGGCTGGGGAAGGTGGGAAAGATGGGGGCAGAGCAAGAGCTTGGGTGCAACCACAGTCATCATCCAGGGGAGAGGATGACGGCATGGTCTGCCCAGAGACCACGGAAATAGATGGAAGTGGATATTGATGAGAGACCCTTAGAGGTGGACTCAACAGAAATGATGCTCAGATCCCTGGTGCTGGCAAACGCTCTTCCCTGAAATAGGGGACATGGCAAGATGAGGAGGTTGAGGTTGGGAGGATGACGGAAGAAAGATAAGAAACTCATTTTCCCAATTGCAAAATGAGAGGGTTAGACTCACAACACTACAATTCTGTGATGATATTGTTTTATCTTCATATGACTAGAGACAGCAATTTTAGAGCTGTGGAGGGATTTTCTAAATATTTCCCTTTTCCTCCTGCTATTCAGGGATCTAACCAACCTCGCCTTTAGTTACAAATTAAGCGAAGGAAACAAAAAATGTTTGTATTGCTTCATATGTAAATCAAAACAAAAGAAAGGGAGTGGGGAATCTAGCATAAGCTGTTGAGTATGTTAGCTTTTCTAAGCATGAAATAACACAGAACTTACCAATCCATGTTTTATAACTCGGGTGATTTTATATCTTCTGTGGCCAGACTAACTTTATCATCCTGTAATTCTCAATTCTGTGATTTCCGTTTTCTCAGCTTGAGCAACTCATCCAATTGCTTATGACTACAGTTGCTTCAGGGAGTCGTTATATACAGATGGCTTTGAGGGGAGTCAGTTTCCTTGATTACGATGCCTGCTCTCTGCACTGATTGTTGTAAGAGTGAAGATTCTTGCATGTCAAATGATGAAAATGTTTCCGGGGTCTCAAAAAAAGTAAGGAACATTGCATTTGACAGATGATCTCTGAATGACTGTACTCTGATGAAAGGCTGCTTGGTTTCTGTAATTTATTCACATACATTTTTATAAAAAGCGATAACAACCCAACCAGCATGAGACACCAAATGGAAAAGACTGAGCAGAATTTGTAGTAGAGAGTATATATTGATTCGAGCATATAATTATATCCACCTTGTTATACGGTTTCATTTCTGTTCTTGCCTCCTTGCAAATAAGTATGGAAATCTTATCAGACATCCTTGTACCCTTTTTTCCTTTTAGTTCATTCAACTGTCCTTCCAGGAGAGCACAGATAGGGAAAAAAAATACTTCATTTATTTGAAGTCAGTTTTGTTTCTTTTCTTATGTACAATGACTAATACTTTCAAATCAACTTTTTATTGCACAATTGATGCAAGTTTATTATTATAGAGACATCAGAAAATAGAAGCCAGTGTTTTTCACCCAAACTTGTCTTAGTCCAAGCAAAGGCTGATCTGTATGAATGGCCTTTGAGTCTAGAGCTACAGAAGATAAAAAGGACACTGTTAACCAGTCTGTTTGTTTTACATTCAGAGATCTTTTGTGATCTATAGTGGAAAAGCCATGTATTATCCCTGGGTAGATTTTTTTTCATGAGGATTAAGAAAATAAAGTTGGGTCATAATGGATGTTTCTCCAGTTCTCTAATCAGCTGCAAATTTTGAGACCCCAGAGCAAAGCAAAATGTATTGTTGTTTGAAGAAATCTTCTTCCTGAAGTCTAACAAGAATACTACCATTGACTAAGTCTTTACTTCTTCCTGAGGTCTATCAAGAATACTACCAATGACTAAGCCTTTACTTCTTCCTGAAGTCTAACAAGAATACAACAATGACTAAGCCTTTACTTCTTCTTCCTGAGGTCTAACAAGAATACTACCGTTGACTAAGCCTTTACTTCTTCTTCCTGAGGTCTAACAAGAATACAACAGTGACTAAGCCTTTACTTCTTCTTCCTGAGGTCTAACAAGAATACAACAATGACTAAGCCTTTACTTCTTCCTGAGGTCTAACAAAAATACTACCAATGACTAAGCATTTACTATGGGTCAGGCATTGTACTAAGTATTTTGCATGTATTTCATTTAATCCTTGTGGAAAGCCCAAGAGTAGGTATTAACTCCCTCTTTAAGAACATGGACATTCTGGTAGAGGTGAACTTGTTCCAGATCCCAAAGCTTGTCCTCTTAACCATAGAGCTAAGTCGTTTCTCCTCCTGTCGTCCCTCCACTGTGAGCATGGGTCCATCTCATCTAAATCAGAATGGGAATTTCTTCAGATTTTAGTGAAAAATAGCTGAGATGAAGCGGTGTCTACTTCCCGAACACCTGCCTGCTGCCACCGAGAGATCCTGCGGTTGAGGGAATTCGAGTCTGGAGGAAGCCATTCATTTTGTCTCTCTGGTCAGACTCTCTGGCAAGCTTGAGGACCAATCCCTTCTCCTGGCTCCTCTTTCCACTGGCTTCCCAGTGCGATTCTTCACGTGCGGGAATTTCCACACAGCTGTTCCTTGTTTCCCTCTTTACAAGTCCGTGTATTAGAAGGGGACT
The DNA here is from genome assembly GCF_014108415.1 of Molossus molossus. Taxonomy (NCBI): domain Eukaryota; kingdom Metazoa; phylum Chordata; class Mammalia; order Chiroptera; family Molossidae; genus Molossus; species Molossus molossus. The sequence goes on from NW_023425377.1 coordinate 27,373,671, forward strand.
CATGTAGCTCTTTTCTCCACACTGCTACAGGTAGTGTCCTTCCTCCAAGTCTTGTTTAAATCTTGGAGATTATATTGACTCCATGTTTTAATTTTGAACTTTCTCTGATGAGTTACTTTTTTGGTTTTTTTTTGCATTTGTTAAAGATACTATTAAAAATAATTGGTTTGGGCCTATTTTCTGTTTCCCAGTTGGTATCTTGTAAAAATCAATGTTTACCTTTTGCTCCTATGTTATTTTCTTGATGTCATGCTAATTTATGACAATTGCAGAATATATGAAAAATTGGAAGTATAATGATAATAGTAATAAAATGCACTTATTCATGCTTTTCTATTTTGTGAGAAACCTTTTTTCCCATCCAAAGTAATGTTATTTCCAACGTACTGATAGGGAAAAGGAGGCTTAATGAGCTTGGCAGACACGGCATTAACCTCACCTTTCACATGGTACTTCCTATTGTTACACCTGCTGTAGCTGTTTCATGGGTGTTTTCTGATGTTCTTTCTTCTTCCATTTTCACATTTTGTTTAAAACTCATTTAATCAGCTGATCCTCATTTTCTTCATCTGCAAATCCAGACCTCTTCCCTTGCTCTACACAACACAGATAGATTTTTAGCCAAATGAGAGCTTGGGTATGGCTGTGCTTTGCCATATGAACCTTATGAATGTAAGGTGTTACTGTGTCATTTTACCCTGCCTGCTCTCTCTCTTTCTCTACTCTGTGTAAGGTGGTGGCTTTCCAATTTCAGAGCAAGTGAGAATCACCTAAGGGAACTGGTGAAGTTCACAGATTCCAGGAATTTTAGTAGAGGAATAAAAAGCCACAATTTAAAGTCCATGAAAAATATATTAATGGATTAGCTCTGTCCCCAGAGGTTCTCAATCAGTAAGTATGTAGGATGAGGCTCAGGAGTCTGCATATTTAACAAACATCACAGCTAATTCTGACCCAGGAGTTGGGTGGATCATAGGTCAGGAAATGCTGCTTTAATGAGCCTTATTTCTGTTTCATGGATGAGCAACTTTTCTATGATGTGAAACCCAGATCTCTTTATACTGGAATCCGCTATGTTACTTTTCACTTCTCTGTGCATGAATAACCTTTAACAACTGTAAGGAACAGGAGAACTAAAAGTTTTTTTTATCATGACAATGAAGTTTGCTTTTCTCTTATGAAAACATTCAATCATCTGGAGAAAGGTGCTCTTTTGGGAGTGGGAATGGAGCAGAGGTGGAGTGGCTGCTGCCATTCAGAAGCAGCCAGCTGGACAGCAGAAAGGCACATTGGACAGGTGGGCTCCAGTCTTGATTCATTTACTAATACTGGCTGTGTGACCTTGGCCAAGGCCCTTTCCCTCTCTGAGCCTATTTTCACAGCTGTAAAGTGATACTAGATTATTGTTTGTTAAACTTTTCTACCAAAATAGGCCTGAGGAATGTGTTCAGAATCTCAGAGAACTTTGACCACAGTTGGAAGTAGTCCAGTATTGGATAGACTTCCTTTGAAATACTGTGTCTTACCCTGAGAAGTAGGGCTTTTGTTATTGTACTTCGTGTTTATCTTCTATTTTATTATATATGCACGATTACTTCAGTATAAAAGTAATATTTAAAATCAAATACCATTGAGTAAAACCCAAACCCCCATGACTTTATTTTCTGCTATCTCCCATCCCAGCGGCTTCTATACTTGAGTTTGAGAATAAACTAGATGATTCCAAAGATTCCTTCCAGTTCTCTTGATTTTATGATCTAAGAAAACTCTTTAAGTAAATGTGCCATTTAATGCACTGACCCCTGTCTCCAATTCGGATGTTCTCTGATGTCTAGGGACTAGGAAAGTGTTCTGAAGGAAAAAACACCGACCTGAAGGTGACTGTCATTTTGATGTAAACGATTCAGTGCTAAATTTATTGACCTAATTCACAAAGAATTTTGTGACTCTCTAAACTCTCTCTGAGCTCTGTATGAATTCATTGGCCTCAAATTGAACTTGTACTTTCAAATAGTTATCAGAGTGTAGGTTTGAAGAAAGAAAACCCAACTCAATATCAACACCCATCCTGGAATTTAATACAACTAAAGTTTGTCAAAGGCCCTTTGTCACCCTCGTTAAATTTATTGATCTTTCTGTGTCTCAACTCACCTCTCTGTGAACTCACTGGTCACTAATGATTCCTCCAAATTGGACAATTCTTGACATCTTTGCTCTTAGAGAGAAAGATGATTTGACAGAAATTGTAAGCAATTTCAATTCTGTTATCTTGCATAATAAACCTCACAACGGTTCCAGTGTACACCCAGTGAACTTAAAATGAACTCTATTTAATTTTGGGGGGAGCAGAAAAGGGACCGCCTACCACGGAGGGTCACATTTTATGTTTGAGAAGCCAGCTGGTCTCAAGACACATTTCCAGAGAGTGGCAGTAATGAGCTATAGGCTCTGGTGACAAGTCTAGTCTCTAGAATGGACTCCATAGAACTAAATTCACAAGCAACTGATGTATGAGGTAACAGATTACAATGTATTAGTTTGTGTTAAAAAATATAATTCGTAAGGGGGCTAGGTATGTATGTCTTTTAATCAGCACATTTGTACCTCATGATCCAAAACCAAATTATCTGCAATTTGCTCGGTGAGCATGGGATTAGAGCGAGAGGTTTCAGTGGATGATCATGAGTTTATAGGACGTTAAATCGCGGCAGTGTGAAGCGTCCTTCACTACCAGAGGCAGGCAGTGAGCTGTGAGTTCTCAAGGGGAAAGCCTGGCTCTCCAACTGAACAGCTATATGACTTTTGATACCTTTCTTACATTCTGACCCTCACCTTCCTCTTCTGTAAAAATTTGCTCTACTTCATTTTATTCTTGTAGATTTTAGCGTGTGGCAGAAAATCCAGCCCTCCTGTTTCCTTATTTTTGAAATTCATCTCAGTGTCATGTCGCCCCCCCCCCCCAGCAGCCACTCATTCGAATTGAAACTGCACTGCCCTAACCTGTTCTCGGAAAGAAAAGTTGATGGAAAGAAAATTCTGATCTCATAAAAGGCTGCAGTGACCAACTTTATGAACCACCTGACTCAGGCGAGGAGCGAATCCTCAGTGTCCCTTCTTCCTAGACGGCCTCCAAAGTGACAGTTACTGGTCGTCAAGCTTTCAGAGACTGGTTGTTGGAAGGAAAGAAATGCCAATTTCAACTCAGGGACTGTTCTGGAGACCTTCTTAATGTCTCCCTGTCCGCAGCTGTGACGGAAGCCATCGGCACTCTACATTGGAATTTCACTGGTTACTGTTATTTTGGAGAGAAAGGTTGAGAAGCAAATACAAATGTGAGTTCCCTCAAGTGACCTTAGCACATCACTTAAATTTGAATAAAGCAGTGACCATCATTGACAAGCAAATAAACCCACCTCCCTAAACATTCAGGAATCAAAGAAAGGCCTGCCTGCCAGGAATCACACCAGACGGATAAAGAGACACAACTTAAAGTCCTGAGAAATGTATTAACTGATGCACTCCTCTTAGGCCCAGACAGGACACACTGAAATTGATGAAAAAAAGAAACAGGTCATGAAAATAAATGCCATAAGGAGGAACAGTTTTAAGTGCCTGCATTGTGGAAATCTCGAGATAAAACGGTGAGCAAAGATTGACCTGTCCTCGTGGAGGGTGCCGCCTAGTGGGGGAGTCAGGGAGTAAATGGTCACACAAGCAAATGCGATATTTCAAATGGGAGACATCATGAGAGGGGCAGCTGTAATACTGCGTGAGCACATGGCAGGAGTATTTGACCTGGGGAGGAAGGTCCAGGAACACTCTTCCCGAGGAAGGAACAAGTGAGCTGAGCTATGAGACAGATGAATAAAGAGCAGGATGAAAAAGCTCAGGGCTTGTGCAAAGCCCACTTGGCAAGAGGGATGGAATAATTTCAAGGGACAAACGTGGGTGAGCAGGACTGGAGGTCAGAGACCTTAGTACTTAATCTGATAGGATTCACACCACTAACACAAGGAGAACGAAAGGGTGCTTTAACAAAAGCATGGCATGTGCAAAGGAGAAAGAAACAGATGGAAAGAGAGAAAAAGGGAAATTGCAGTATGTATTTACCATTTTATACAGTGTGAGTTTTTACGGGAAGAGAGGAAAACTGGTTTACCAGTGGTTGGAAGAGGCCAATGTCAACAAAGCAAAACTGCCCAGCATACTGCTTTCTGGTAAAAGACTTCCTTTCATTTTTCATATGATCTTTAGTCAAAGGTGTCAAAAGCTTTATTCACTCCTTGGTTTCCAGGGACCCGAGGGTGAGGGAATCATTACTTCTTACACGAGTGGAAGTGAGAAACCCTGAGGGCAGGGCAGGGGTGTGGTCAGTTGCATCCCTGTTAGAACCTTTGTATCTATTGAGTGCCTGGCGCAGAGCAGGCGATCACTGACATCTGTTGAATAATGGTTCTGAAAACATAAAAGAGAAATTTCATTTCCCCATGTGAATCTACCACTTTTGCATCCTGAAACTGGGGATAGAATTGTGACGAGGAGAATCCCTTTCCTTCCCACTTGTCACTCGGAGCACTTAATGCCAGCCATGGAGGTCACGTCTGCTGGGATCATACAGCAGCCAAGGTCGCCACACTCGGTGCTGCTTTGGGAGAGGTCTGGGGGGGGCAGAGGACCAAAGACCAAAAGGTGGACCCAGCCTGGTTGGAGCAGGATTGTAGAGGAGAGCTTAGGGACATCAAATCAAGGACAACTACCTTCAGGGCTAACCAGTGTGACTCATTTAGTGTGTATCCTTCATGACCATTTGAAAAATGTACATATGCTTCACATTTGTATATTGACTTATAAAACATAACAAAAATATATAACTTTTTATTTATCATGATTTTCCTCTTATGTTGAACATAAAGATTTGCCCTGGCAGTTTAGCTTAGCGGTTAGAGCTTCGGCCCGTGAATCAGTGAGTCACAGGTTCGATTCCAGTCAAGGGTATGTACCTTGGTTGCGGTTCGTCCCCGTTCTGGTTGGGTCATGCGGGAGACAACCAGTTGATGTCTCTCTCTCTCTTCCTCCCCTCCCTCCCACTCTATCTGATGATAAATGGAAAAATATCCTCAAGTGAGGTTTAAAAAATGACTACAAAGATTGATCTCATTTGTTTCCCACTTACAAAATTTATATATGATTTAAAAGTTTTATTTACTTATGACTATAGCAGTAATGTTTATAGGAGCTTTATTTTTAGTTAAAAAATTGGAAACAAGAAAACAGAAATGGCCCATTATCTCAAAATTCAAATAATTCTTCTTGATGTAAAAAAGCCATTTATGTGCCCTGGCTGGTTTGGCTCAGTGATTGGAGCGTTGGCCTGTGGACCAGAGAGTCCCGGGTTTGGTTCCGCTAGAGGCATGTACCAAAAATAAATAAATAAATAAATAAATAAATAAATAAATAAATAAGCCATTCATGCATGTGGTAAAAAAAAAAAAAAAAATCAAAAGAATAAGGACTGGAATTTATAAAACTAAATGTCTGTCATCTCCAGGTTTTCTTCTCAAAACAAATTACTCATAACTTTTTGTGCATATTTACACACACAAACAAAACCCTCACAACATATATATGATACACAGAGAGCACCAAGGGGAGCATACCCTATACAGTAGTCCGCACCCTGATTATTCTCTTAGTAGAACATCCTGGAGTCATGTTGCAGCCTGTGAGTAGCAGTGGTAGCTCAGTGGTTCAGTTCTATGTAGTCTGGGTTTAAACCCCAGCTATACTACTTACTCGCTCTATGACCTTAAGTGATGGTGTAACCTACGAGTGCCTCAGTTTCTCTGTCTCTAAAATGGGGATGTAAAAGCACCTTTCTTGTAATGTTACTAGGAGGACTAAGTGAGTTAGTCCACAGAATATGTTTACAATAGTGCCTTGTACATACTAAGTGAGTGGTGTGTGCCAGCTGCTAACATTATACCAACAGGTACTATTGTATCATTTTACTGTATTTGCTGACTACTTTTATTATTGTTTATTTAATTTATTATTATATGGAGATGTACATTATTTTTAAAATTTTGCTTAAAAACTTTTTGTTATGAAAAATTTTAAACAAACAGATGGAGAGACTAGTAGAAAGAATCCTCATATACTGATCACAACTTCAGAAATTATTAACACTTTTGTATACTTGTTTTATCTACCTCTTCCACTTTTTAAAGAGAATATTGTAAAGCATATCCCAAGCATTATTTTATTTTACTTGTGAATACTTACAGTTTAAAGTCTGAGATAAGTTTTAAAAACATTACCTGGATTGGGAGGAGGGTATCAATGGGAGAAAAAGGAGAAACATCTGTAATAAAAATAAATTAATAAAAAAATTAAAAATAAAAATAATACATAACCTCTATGCCATTTATCTTCAATATTTTCTAAAATATTTGAATTTTAGATCCATATTTGAATTTCTGATTGCCCTCAAAAATTTTTTTACAGTTGCTTGTTCAAATCAGGTTTCAAACACACTCTATCGATTGCATTTATTTGTTGTATCTTTTAATTCTCTTTTTATTCATGTAACAGTCTTCTATCTTGCCTCTTTCCACCTTTTATTTTTGCCATTGACTTCCTGGAGGCACAGGGTCTTATCTGATTCCTCATCTTTTGCACTTGGCTGATTGCTTTCTCCTTGTGTGGTTCAGCTGGCTCCTCTATTTCTCCTGTTCTGTAACGTGGTAGTTAGATCTAGAGTTTGGGTACTTATACCTCCTAGGTGTCCCATTTTGTTGTCCGGTTGTAAGACATCATCACAGGGTCTTCCTGTGGATGAATGGACCATGTTTTATTTAGTTGTTGTTTATGGACAGTGCCACAAGGAACTGCTGGGAGGACATTTCTCTGTACACTTACTGTGAATATTTCTGGAAGTGGAATTTCTGTATCAGATGGTCTCCCTCAGACGTTGTTTGTAAGACTTGACAATCCGGAGTATCTTATTTCTAGTTTGTTTATTTATTTATTTATTTTTAGTTTTTGAGTGGATGGAAAAATATAGGGAAACACAGTTAAACAGAGCTAAACAAACTTGCAGAATATTAAAGCTAGGAGTCTAATTTCAACAATTGCAGAGAGTACAGACAAGTCCTGTACAGATCAGTCACAGCAGAGGCGCCAGTGTGGTCCAAATGCACAATACAATAAAAGAGAAGGCACTGTAGATTCTTAAAGTGGTATTATTTTAGTTTACTTTTTTCTAATTATACATATTTTTTACATGCTAGTTGAACAATTGGAAAAAAGAAAAGCAAAAAGAAGAAAAAAATCAAGCATAATTTCATTACTTGGAGGCAACTGCTGTTTTGGACATTTTAATTCAATTTTATGTTTTCATCATATTTGTCCCCTCTGTGCCCTCTTCCACCTCCACCCATACCTCTTTATTCTCACAATCACCACACTGTTGTCCATGTCCATGAATTGTCTCTCTCTTCTTTTCTTTCTGCTCAATCCCTCCACCCAACACCCCTCCCCACCACCACACCAGAGCTGTCTGCCTGCTCTCTATCTGTGTGTCTGTCTCTATTTTGCTTTTATTAACATGTTGATTTATTTCTTTCTACTGTTTTTTTTTCCACGTAGTATTAACATTTTTTATAGTTGTGAACATACCTTACAAATAATATTGTAAAGTATTTTACTTCAGTATACTTTCTTCCATATTATTAAGAACTTCTGAAAACATAATATTTAATACAAGCACAAAAACCATAGAGTGAGTTTATCATAATTATCCATGTTATTGTTGTGAGGCATTTATTGTTTACTAGAGATCCAGTATTATAAACATTTCTGTGAATATAACTCAACAAGTATTTATTAAAGCTTTAATTATTATCATGTGAGTATTTGCATCAGACGTAAAACTTTTCCTGTGTTTTGGAGTATGTTCTCCATAAACCAAGAAAGGGGAAGAGGAGAAAGAGAGGAGGAAGAAAGGCGGCAGGGGTGGGGGTGTGTGGAGTAGGAGGAAGCAAAACAACCTTCTAGCCCAGTGGTCCTCAAGTCTCAGTGTGCACAAGAATCACCCGGGGTGTTTATAACATACAGATTCTCGGCTCCCCTCCCAGACGCTGATGTAATAGCCCTGGATGGGGTCAAAGCCTGATTGTGCTTTTAAGCAAATCCATGGATGGTTCTGACATACATGGGTCTGGCACACGCTTTGTGAAAAGTGGCCGTCGTCATTTCATAGGTAAGAACATACCGGTGAGCCATGGCTGTGTTTGGGTTCTCAGAGCGGAACTGGTGAAGGACTGGTCCTGGATGCTCCTTCACTAACTAGCCTGGCCCACTCACCACACAGACCTCACCCCTTAGAAAAACATTGCTGCCTTTCTGCAAAAGGCGAGGAGCCGGAGCGGGTCTCTGGCTACAAAATAGCTTCTCTGTGAGGTGGGAGAGCTGAGCAACACTCAGGAGTCTGAAGAGCCACAGAAAGCCCCGTCTTTCTGGAAGAGGAGACAGTGTGCCAGGGTCATCCTTTTATCTCGGGGGTGTCTCCTCCCTCTGACGGCTCCGGCTTTCTTCTCTCACTGCCTTACACCCTTGGACCCCGCGTTCTGCTTTCTGCTTCCTGCGGGGAAGGGTGCTATGGGCTCCGGAGCCCTCTTCCGTGATTGGTCAGGATGATTGGTGGTGATGCGGTCATACCTCCCGAGTTACGCAGTGTGGCTCTCTGCTGATGGAGTGTGTGCTTTGGAGCAGGAAATGGCCTTTATAAATCTTTCCTTCAACAAGGGCTTCAGCAATTTGCTTCATTCACTGGAGCTCATAACTGTGTCCTCATATCAATAAACTTTGCACAGGAAAGATTGGTTGCTTGAAGCTCTCCTCTGTCTTTGGATGCCACTGAACACGCCCATCCATCCATCCATCCATCCATCCATCCATCCATCCATCCAGGCAAGGAGGCTTCCATATTTCTCCCGGTAATTCCATGAATTGTAAGCAAGGATAAGTGAAAGCAGGAATAATTTAACACCAACTATTTCCAGAATTAAAAAGGCTTGTGAATGAGGGCAGGCAGGGTGGCGCACACCTAAACCCCCTCTCTGGTAACTCCTGACATTCTGGTAGCTGAAGCTTTAACCGAGTGCATCTGCCCTGTCCAGCGCCATAGCCACTTGCCACATGTGGCTGTTGAACACTTGAAATGTGGCTGGTATGACTTAGAAATAAAACTTTAATTTGATCAGATTGTAATACATTTAAATTGAAACAACGACATGTGGTTAGCAGCTACCTTACTGGGCAAGCGCACCTTTAGCATCTTCGGCAGACATTCCTCACAGCCTTGACTGAACTAGGGAAAAGGTCAGCCGGATGGAGTTTTTAAAATAGATGTGGCCTTATTGTCCATGTGACTCCTCTCTCCTCTAATCACGCTCCCCAGAACTTGTAGGAACTCTCACAATTGCACTTAGATAGGAGACCAAAGATAGTTCTGAGCCCTTCTTTTTTTTTCCCTTTAATCACCCATTAGTCTGTAGAGTTCACCCTCCCTGGGTTCCTTTCTTCTTTGCTCCTGCCCCAAGCTCCCTTCAGACTGTTATGCCTCCTTATTCCTCTAGAATCACAACGTATTACTGAGGGAAACATCCAGGTCCCAAAACCTCATGGATGATCCCAATCAATTTTGAGAGGGAAAAACAGCGCACAGAAAATGTTCTTTTCAAATGGACCAGTCATGATCTCTGTGAGGTGAGATTGCAGCTGATTTTCCTTTTCTTTGTTTAACTTCTTACTCTTTTTATCAGTTTTCTACATACGATGTTATTTCATAATTTAAAACATTTTGAATAAAACTTTTGAATATTTAATTCTGTCCTTCACAACAGAGTTCTTAGAAAGTCTGCTTTCTTTATTTTTCCACTTAACATTCTATAAATACTCTCAGGAGGCCTCCCCGGACTCAAGTGCTCATGAAATAGAAAGCAAAAGGAGCTGGGAAAGAGATACAAAGTATATAACTTTTTAAAATTTCACCCTGGGAGTCACTTCATTATCATTAAGGCCTTGAAACAAATAACTGTGTCCTTATTTTCACTTGGGCATCAAAGCCGACATTTCATTATACCCTGGAAGAGGCCAGCACCAAGCTAGTTGCTTTGAACTCCCTTGAAGGAGCCTGGTCCTTACTGGCTCAAGAGAGAGAACACTGTGTCTTCTCCTCTCCTTTCTAATCTTTGAAAGACAGAATACAACCCCCAGCCTTTCCCCTCACATGTGAAATAAACACGAGAGCACCTTACAGACAGCAATGGGCACGTTAGAACATTTTGCAAAATCATGGAGAAAAGATGCCCTTTACTTACCAGTGCCAGCCAACATGGGCAAGGATGCGAGCTCTTGGCAGCTGCATTTCAAACTCATTGCATCCATAACATGATTCACTGTCCTGTTGTATACAAATGAGCAAAATCACATCCTTAATTTCAGATTCTTCAGCAGCAATATCATTTCTATTTCAGTTCCACTGCTCATAATTTAAAATGGAGAAGGCTTATCTGCATTCATTTCTTAGATCATTGCTTTGGCACTTTCAAGATTTTATCCAAGCATGACTTTTATAACCTTGTGGAAACTGCAGTGATAGAGGATGCACCAGCAGTTTTCAAGCCCCCTTCGTTCCGTGGAGCTGTCCCTCAGCCTCCCTGAACAGAGCAGTAGGAAGAACCACGGGTATTTTACTGTCTGCAGTTTTAAAGAGCTTTGTTTTAGTCAATGAGACATACACTGTGGAAATGAGGCCAATGCAAGTTTTGAGGTATTTTTTTTCATTGCACATCTAACTAACCTTGATTAAACATAAGGCAAGGGGCTGGCCTGCCATCTTAGCCTCTCAAATTGGTTTCTGAGGAATCGGTTGTAATGGAAATGTCAAGCCCTTTAAATATCAAACCTTTAAATACCATACAGGAATATGGATGCGAACATAACTGCCCATTCTCAGATTCTACTATGGCACATGTCAGAACTAAAAGAGGAAGTGATAAAGGGAAATAAACTATTGTTCTGGAAGAAATGACTAAAGCAATTGGATATGATGAATGGGTGAGGCCCACTGGTTGGTCTGCAGAGTAAGATCTGTCCTCTGAAAGAGCCAGAATGGGATCTGTGGAACACTGGCAGCTATGAAATTATGTACATGCCTCATTATTTCTTCCACCCACTTCTTTTCATGCCCCACAGGACTTCTTTCCTTGAAATTAAGCAATTGTGTGAACAGCTCTTTGCAGATGAGTTCAGGAAGCTGGCCCTTTGAAAAATAATAATTTAAAAATCTCTATATTGGAGAGAGCAATCAAATCTGTCTTTATGTGTTTAATATATGTTAAACAATAAATAAACATTTGTTGAATTGAATTTTTCTGATGACTGGTGATTGTACTAGGCTGAGAAGACATGGACTTGAGTCTCACTATATTCTTTTTTTTTTTTTTTTTTTTTTTTTAATTTTATTTTATTTTATTTTTTTTTTTGAATTTTTATTTATTTTTTTGTTACAGATATTTTACCTTTTTACCCCATTGGCACCCCCCACCCCACCCCCTCCACCCTGTCCCCGGCTTAGTTGTCCATGTCCATTGGTCATGCATACATGCATATAAGTTCTGTGGTTTATCTCTTCCCACCCCCCCACCCCCCATCCCCTCTTCTGAGGGATGTCAGTCTGTGCCCTACTTCCATGTGTCTGGGTCTACTGTATTCCTCAGACTGTTATGTTCATTATATTCCGTATATAAGTGAGATCATGTGGTATTTGTCTTTTTCTGCTTGGCTTCTTTCACTTAGGATAATACTTTCCAGGTCCCTCCATGTCGTCTCAAAGGATAAGAGATCTTTCTTTCTTACCGCTGCATAGTACTCCATTGTGTATATGTACCACAGCTTTTTGATCCATTCGTCTACTGGTGGACACTTGGGCTGTTTCCAGATCTTAGCTATTGTAAATAGTGCTGCTATGAACATGGGGGTACATATATTCTTCCTGATTGGTGTTTCAGGCTTCTTAGGGTATATTCCCAGCAGTGGGATCACTGGGTCAAATGGAAGTTCAATTTTTAATTTTTTGAGGTAGCACCATATTGTTTTCCATAGCGGCTGCACCAGTCTGCATTCCCACCAGCAGTGTATTAGAGTTCCCTTTTCTCCACACCCTCGCCAACACTTATTGTTTGATGATTTGTTGATGGCGGCCATTCTGACAGGTGTGAGGTGATACCTCATTGTTGTTTTAATTTGCATCTCTCGGATGATTAGTGATGTTGAGCATTTCTTCATATGTCTCTTGGCCATTTGTATGTCCTGTTTGGAGAGGTGTCTATTCAGCTCCTCTGCCCATTTTTTAATTGGGTTCTTTGTCTTCCTTTTGTGGAGTTGTGTGAGCTCTCTGTATATATTGGAAATTAACCCCTTATCTGATACATCATTGGCAATGATGTTCTCCCATACAGTGGGTTGCCTTTCCATTTTGATGATCGTTTCTTTTGCTGTGCAGAAGCTTTTTAGTTTGATGTAGTCCCATGTGTTCATTTTCTCCTTTATTTCTGTTGCCTTAGGTGATGTATCAGTGAAAATTCTGCTCCGTATGATGTCCGAAATTTTGTTGCCTACATTTTCTTCTAGAATTTTTATGGATTCACGGGTCACATTTAAGTCTTTTATCCATTTTGAGTTTATTTTTGTGTATGGTGTAAGTTGATGGTCGAGTTTCATTTTTTTGCATGTAGCTGTCCAATTTTCCCAACACCATTTATTAAAGAGGCTGTCTTTACTCCACTGTATGCTCTTGCCACCTTTGTCAAATATTAATTGAGCGTATTGCCTTGGGTCCATTTCTGGGTTTTCAGTTCTGTTCCACTGGTCTATATGCCTGTTCTTGTGCCAGTACCAGGCTGTTTTGGTTACAGTCGCTTTGTAGTATAACCTGATATCTGGTAATGTGATCCCTCCAACTTTGTTCTTCTTTTTCAAGATTGCTGTGGCTATTCGGGGTCTTTTTTGGTTCCATATGAACTTTTGAAGTATTTGTTCTAGTTCTATGAAATATGTCGTTGGTATTTTGATGGGGATTGCATTGAATCTATAGATTGCTTTGGGTAGTATGGACATTTTAATTATGTTAATTCTTCCAATCCATGAACAGGGTATGTTCTTCCACTTTTTTATATCTTCCTCTATTTCTTTTTTCAATGACCTGTAGTTTTCTGCAAATAGGTCCTTTACTTCTTTGGTTGTTTATTCCTAGGTATCGTAATTTTTTTGGAGCGATGGTAAATGGGATTGTTTTTTCAGTTTCTCTTTCTGTGAGTTCATCATTGATGTACAAGAATGCCGTCGATTTCTTGACGTTAATTTTGTATCCTGCTACTTTGCCAAATTCATTTATTAAGTCTAATAGATTTTTGATGGAGTCTTTAGGGTTTTCTATGTACAATATCATGTCATCTGCAAATAATGACAGTTTCACTTCCTCCTTTCCAATTTGGATCCCTTTTATTTTTTCTTCATGTCTGATTGCTGTGGCTAAGACTTCCAGTACAATGTTAAACAAGAGTGGCGAAAGTGGACATCCCTGTCTTGTTCCTGTTCTTAATGGAAATGTTTTTAGTTTCTGTCCATTGAGTATGATGTTGGCTGTAGGTCTTTCATATATGGCCTTTATTATGTCGAGATATGATCCCTCTATTCCTACATTGCTGAGCGTTTTTATCAGAAATGGATGCTGGATTTTGTCGAATGCTTTTTCAGCATCTATTGATATGATCATGTGGTTTTTATTCTTCATTTGTTTATGTGGTGTATCACGTTTATTGATTTGCGAATATTGTACCAGCCTTGCATCCCTGGAATGAATCCCACTTGGTCATGGTGAATAATTTTTTTGATGTATTTCTGGATCCGATTTGCTAGTATTTTGTTCAGGATTTTGGCATCTATGTTCATCAGGGATATTGGCCTGTAGTTTTCTTTCTTCGTAGTGTCTTTTTCTGGTTTTGGAATTAGAATTATGCTGGCCTCATAGAACGTGTTTGGAAGTCTTCCTTCTTCTTGAATTTTTTGAAATAGTTTGAGGAGAATGGGTGTTAGTTCTTTTTTGAATGTTCGGTAAAACTCCCCCGTGAAACCATCTGGGCCTGGGCTTTTGTTTGCTGGGAGAGTCTTGATTACCTCTTCAATTTCCTTAGTTGTTATTGGTCTGTTCAAGTTTTCTATCTCTTCCGGGAATAGTTTTGGGAGACTGTGTGTTTCTAGAAATTTGTCCATTTCGCTGAGATTGTCGAATTTGTTGCCATATAGTTGTTCATAGTAGTTGTTAACGATCTTTTGTATTTCCGTGGTGTTGGTTGTTACTTCTCCTCTTTCATTTCTGATTTTGTGTATTTGGGTTCTCTCTCTTTGTTTCTTGGTGAGTCTAGCTAAGGGTCCATCAATCTTGTTTATCTTTTCGAAAAACCAGCTCTTTGTTTCATTGATCCTTTGAATTGTTTTTTTGGTCTCTATGTCATTTATTTCTGCTCTGATCTTTACTATTTCCTTCCTTCTACTTGCTCTGGGGTTTTCTTTTTGTTTGCTTTCTAATTCTTTAAGTTGTGAGGTTAGACAGTCAATTAGAAATTTTTCTTGTTTTTTGAGGTAGGCCTGTAGTGCTATGAACTTCCCTCTCAGAACTGCTTTCGCTGCATCCCATAGATTTTGTGTTGTTGTGTGTTCATTTTCATTGGTTTCCAGGAAGTTTTTGATTTCTTCCTTGATCTCCTCGGTGACCCATTCATTGTTTAATAACATGCTATTTAGCCTCCATGTGTTGAAATGTCTTTGCATGTTCTTGTTGCAGTTGATTTCTAGTTTCATGCCATTGTGATCTGAGAAGATGCTTGATATGATTTCAATCTTCTTGAACTTGTAGAGATTTAGTTTGTGTCCTATCATGTGGTCTATCTTTGAGAATGTCCCATGTGCACTTGAGAAGAATGTGTATTCTGTAGTTTTGGGGTGTAATTCTCTGTAGATATCTATTAAATCCATTTGGTCTAGTGCTTCATTTAGAGTCTCTGTTTCCTTGCTAATTTTTTGCCTAGAGGATCTATCCAGTGCTGTCAACGGGGTGTTGAAGTCCCCTGCTATGATTGTATTGTTGTCGATTTCTCCTTGGAAGTCCTCCAGAAGATTTTTAATATATTTTGGTGCTCCTATATTGGGTGCATATATGTTTATCAAGGTTATATCTTCCTTTTGGATAGATCCTTTCAATATTATGTAGTGGCCGTCTTTGTCTCTAGTTATGGTCTTCATTTTGAAATCTATTTTATCAGATATGAGAATTGCTACCCCAGCTTTTTTTTGCTTTCCATTTGCTTGGAAAATTTTTTTCCATCCCTTCACTTTCAACCTATGTGAGTCTTTTGTTGAGAGATGGGTCTCTTGTAAACAACATATAGATGAGTCATGCTTTCTTATCCAATCAGCTACTCTGTGTCTCTTTATGGGAGCATTCAGTCCATTTACGTTTAAGGTGATTATTGATATGTACTTATTTATTGCCATTTTTGTTTAGTGTGGTTCTATTTTTGTTCCCATTTCTACTGCTAATTACAGCAGTCCTTTTAACATTTCTTGCAGTGCTGGTTTGGTGCTAATGTATTCCCTTAGCTTTTTTTTGTCTGGGAAGCTCTTTATTTGATCTTCTATTTTGAATGATAGCCTTGCTGGGTAGAGTAGTCTTGGATTCAGATTCTTGTTTTTCATGACTTTGATTACTTCATGCCATTCCCTTCTGGCCTGTAGTGTTTCTTGTGAGAAGTCAGCTGAGAGCCTTATGGGGTTCCCTTTGTAGGTAACCTGTTGCTTATCTCTTGCTGCTTTAAGGATTCTCTCTTTGTCTTTAATTTGTGGCATTTTAATTACTATGTGTCTTGGTGTGGGCCTGTTTGGGTTCTTCTTACTTGGGACTCTCTGTGCTTCTTGAACTTGAATGCCTTCTTCCTTCACCAAATTAGGGAAGTTTTCTCTCACTATTTTTTTGAATATATTCTCTATCCCTTGCTCCTTTTCTTCTTCTTCGGGGACTCCTATGATGCGAATATTATTACGTTTCCAGTTGTCCCATAGTTCTCTTAAGCTGTCTTCCTGTTTTTTAATAGTTTTTTCCTTTTGTTTTTCTGATTGGTTGATTTTTTCTACCCTGTCTTCTAATTCGCTGATCCGGTCCTCAGCTTCCCCTACTCTGCTTTTTAAACCTTCCAATGTGTTTTTCATTTCGGATATGTCATTTTTTATCTCTTCTTGTTGGTTTTTAATTTCCATTTGGCTTATTTTCAGTGTCTCTATGTCCTTACTCATGCTGTTCAGCTTCCTCAAGATCATGGCTCTGAATTCTAGCTCTGTTAACATGCCTAATTGCTCCACATTGATCTCATCTTCGGTGGAGGTGGTTTGCTCTTTCATTTGGCTTCTGTTTCTGTGTTTCACCATTTTAGCTATCACTCTGGGCTTTGGAGCCTGTCAAGTTCTCCCTGTGGGTGTTGGTGTTCTGCTGTTTGTGGCTCCCTCTCCTGTGTTTAGATGAGCGAGGGAGGACCCGCGTTGAACACCACTGTCAAGTCTTACTTTCCTGGTTAAAGTTGCCAGCCCAGGAAACGTACTGTTATCCTCTAGCTTTTTGCCTGGAAGCTAGCAGTCTAGGTTAATTGATGAGTTTTGGGTTGTCAGTTGATTGAAAAACTCCCTCTGGTGCTCAGCCAAGGGGCTTTCACGAGGGTGGGGCAGATGCTGGTTGTTAGTGAGCCTCAATTAACACTTCAATGGCCCACAGGGTGGGGTTGGATCTCCGAGGGAGGGGCTGCTGCCTCTCTCAGAGCCCTGGGAAGAAGCAATGTGGCCACTGTCCTGAGTGGCTGCACTCAGCCAAAGCTCCGAGAGCCCTCCAAACCCCGAGTGTCCCGACACAGTTCCAGTCCAGTCTGCCCTCCCTCTGCCGGAGCCCAAGGTGAGTGGCTGTGGCTGTTTTAGCCTCAGTCCCGGCTGCGCTGTGGGGCCGCCTGGGAGTGTAACCCGCGGGCGCCGCTTATAGCTCAGGCCGCTGCCGAGCTGCAGACCGTGCGCTCCCAGCCCCGTCTCGCGCCTTCGCAAGCCTACCGGGATGGAGTCAGTGTCCCTCGTTGTATGGTCCTCGCAAGCTGCTTTTCTGTTGGTTTTTCCCGTCGATTTGTCTGTGTTATAGTTGTAATTCCAGTTTGGTTCTGGGAGACGGTCTGTGTAGCTCCGTTCACTCCGCCGCCATTTTTCGGTCCACCCCAATAATTTTCGAGTCTCACTATATTCTTAACTAGCTGTGTGACCCTGGGCAAGTCCCTTGAACTCTCTGGGTTACAGTAAAATACTGATTAAAAATATCTAGCTGATGGTGGGGGGTGCATCTAAGGACATGATCACCAAAAGTTCTTTGAAAGTATAAGGTGCAAATGAAAAAGATGGGACTGATGTGCAGAGAGAGCCATTTCAATGAAGAACAAAGTGAAAATTTCACAAGTTCAACTGCGGTTGAATCAGTTGCATTTAAAGGAGATACATAGGGTGGAAAGGCACAAGTCTATGTTAGAAATAAGGGCTCTGGGAGTCCTGAAGCCACGCAGGGTCTATGATTCTGTGGAATGGCAGAGATGAACTTGCTAAATGCTGCCCAGAGAAAAAGGCCTTATGTCAAAGGAGGCTTGGAAACTGTCAGACAAATAAGATGCTAATCAAATATTAGTCTGAGATCAGGGAAATTGCAAACTACTGATGAAATGTCATTCCTTCCAAGGAGAAAGTCTTTTTAAGTCACTTCACATGGAGAGCTGACTCCAGTTATAGGCTGGGGATATTTTGTCACACCACAGAGGCTTTTTCTGTAGGTAAAAATTGGAGGACATGGGATGTTTAACCACTTCTGCAGTATGAGTCAGCTTGGTCTTCTCAACTACATTAGCCCCCCAAAAGAAACATTTATCG
Organism: Molossus molossus; assembly: GCF_014108415.1. Lineage (NCBI taxonomy): Eukaryota > Metazoa > Chordata > Mammalia > Chiroptera > Molossidae > Molossus > Molossus molossus. The sequence continues at coordinate 27,391,734 of NW_023425377.1, forward strand.
GGTCACTACCATGATGAGCCAGTTATATTGCATTTATTATCTTGCTTAACTGAAGTAGGTTGGTTGGGTTAATTATCATCATTTTGCAAATGAGAAAATGAGGACTCAGGTTTAGTAGTTTACTGATGAGGTGGGAGCCAGGTTCAGTTGGCCTTACTTCATGCCCCGTGCACTTTCCAGTGCCCAGTGTTTTCCCAAACTCTGTTCTGCTGAAAGGCTCCATGATCAAACAATTTGAGCAAATGATGCATGTTCTGGTCCCTTCTAAGAGACTTGCAATACCTATTCACAGGTAAAGGCCTCAGCAAAGCTATATGGTTAAGAGATTCTTAAAAATATGTTTACACAGTTTTTCTTTTTTTATATATAAGCATAGAATACCTATTGCTTGTGTTTATTAAGAAACACATTTGAAGAAATGATGCTTGTTCACCATGTGACACAATTTGAGAAATGCTTGCCTCCTCCTCTCTTGAGTATATGCTCTTTTAGTAGAAAAGTCTTATCATCAAAGAGTAACAGTAGATGAATCAAGGACCTAAATAGGGTCCCTTTATTTTCTTTTGTAACTATATACCTTTGTTCATGATAGTAAATTTTGTCTTTTTTTACTACAATAAATACTCTTAAATATTAGAAGATAAAAAAAAGTTGGAGTTCAAATTCCCACCCAGAGTAGAATCTCCTCAGTCACACTTCTGTGGCTGCTGAGCTCATTAGTTGAGAGCCCCTACAAGACAGTCTGGATAGCCTTTTGGGTAGCTAAGACATGCAGATGAAAAGAGAATCGTTCCATCAGTTGGCCACCTGGATGCATACTTTGAGTAGCAATACACAATTCAGGTATTTTCCAGTATACAAATATTTGGAATCCTAAATACAAAAATGCAGGAGACATTATTAATTGAATCTACCATTGTTTTTTATCTGGCTATGGATGAGATATTGATAACACAGAGCTTGAGAAAATGTATATAAAAATAAAGAATATAGTTTTTTAAATTGAATATATTGGGGTGACATTGGTTAATAAAATTCTATAGATTTCAGGTATACAGTTTTATAATGCATCCTCTGTTTATTATATTGTGTGTTTACTACCTCAAGTCAAGTCTTTTTCCATCACCATTTGTCCCCCCTTTACCCTCTTCTACTTTCCCCCACCCCCCTTTCCCTCTGGCAGTAACCGTACTGTTGTCTGTGTCCATGAATCTTTCTTTTATTCTTTACTTAATCCCTTCACCCTTCTCACCCAGCCCCCAAACCCCTCCCCTCTGACAACTGTCAGTCTGTTTTCTGTATCCACGAATTTGTCTCCACTTCGATAGTTTATTGTGTTCATTAGATTCCACATATAAGTAAAGTCATATGGTACTTGTCTTTCTCTGACTTGCTCATTTCACTTAGCATAATAGTCTCCAGGTCCATCCATGCTGTTGCAAAAGGTAAGATTTCCTTTTTTTTATGGCTGAGTGGTATTCCATTGTGTAAATGTACAACAGCTTTTTTATTCACTCGTCTACTGGTGGATACTTGAGTTGCTTCCAAATATTGGCTATTGTACATAACGCTGCAGTGAATGTCGGGGTGCATATATATTCTTTCAAATCAGTATTTCAAGTTTCTTCAGATAAATTCCCAGAAGTGGAATCTCTGGGTCATAAGGCATTTCCATTCTTAATTTCTTGAGGTAACTCCATACTGCTTTCCACAGTGGCTGCACCAATCTGCATTCCCAACAGTGCATGAGGGTCCCTTTTCTTTACGTCCTCACCGATACTTGTTTGTAGATCTATTGACGATAGCCATTCTGACATGTGTGAGGGGACATCTCATTGCGGTCTGAATTTGCATTTATTTCCCTGATGATTAGTAATGTTGAATTTCTTTTCATATGTCTCTTGGCCATCTGTACGTCCTTTTTTTTTTTTTTTTTTTTTTTTTTTATCCTCACCCGAGGATATTTTTTCCATTTTTTGTACAGATAGAATGGGAGGGAGAGAGAGGAAGGGAGAGAGAGTGAGAAACATCGACGTGAAGGGACACATCGAGTGGCTGCCACCCGCACGACCAACCAGGGCCGGGGACAAACTGCAACCAAGGTACATGCCCTTAGCGGGAACCGAACCCGGGTCTCTCCGGACCGCAGGCCGACGCTCTAACCGCTGAGCCAAACCGGCCAGGGCTGTACGTCCTTTTTGAAGAAGTGTCTGTTCAGGTCCTTTGCCCATTTCATAATTAGATTGTTTGTTTTGTGTGTGTATGTGTCTTGAGTTTTATAAGTTTCTTATACATTTTGGGTATTAGGCCCTTATCAGATGTATCAGCAAATATGTTCTCCTATTCAGTGGGTTGTCTTTTCATTTTGTGGATGGCAAGAGGGAAATAAATATGCCAATTTTGCCTCTTATAAATGGGTGACCTTGAAGAAGTCATTTAATCCCTCCGCACCTCAGTCACACATAGGGCTAATGATTGTATGCTCCTCATAGGGTGTGGCGAGGGATAGATGAGATATTGCATGTAGAACATTGAATAAAGTATGCACCCAGGGAAGGCTCTACTTTAGTCTGCTCAAAGAGGGTCACTCTACCTGACATTCCTTTCTTGGTTTTCACCATTCATAATACTACAGAAAACACTGACAATAACATTAACAAACAAAGACACTAAATAACTTTTATCTCATGATTTTCCACTTCTTACATAAGGTTCTCCATCCGAGCTTAAATGCATAAGGCATCAGAACTGAGAAGTAGAACTCCCCCTTAGCCCTAGATCCATCCAAATCCTTAGGGAGAGAGGTCTTAAGGAGTCATTTGTGGAAAAAAATAAAAAAGATGCCTTCTCCATTATATCATTCACACACCTTACATTATGGTACATATCACTGGTATGTTGGCAATTAAACTGGGGAGTTGTTGAAAAGAGTGTTGATGATGATAAGGATAATAATAATAATGGCATATACTGAACGGGTACCATGTGTCAGGACCCATTCCAACAGCCTTACCTCTATTATATTGTTTAATCTTTCCCCAAACCACATGCAGACATACTGTTATTAACATCCTTGTTTTGTTGATGAGGAAGAGTACCAATCACACACCTAATGAATGGTCTAGGTGGGATCAGAATGCTGATCCCACCACTCATGCTTTTACCACCACATTAGAAGCAAAAGGCAACAAAGAGAAAGATAATGCTGAATATGATGACAATAGTAATTATGCCAGCAGATATTTATTGAGCACTTACTATGTACCAGACACTATACTAAGTGTTGTACATGTATTTTGTCATCCAATTTTTAAATGTCTTGTGTGATACTTTTTATTAACACCATTTTACTTTAAGAAACAAACAAACAAACATAAAGACACTAAATAACTTTCTCAAGATCACCTGGCTAGCAAGTGGCACAACAAGGTGGCACAACAAGGATTTGAATCTAGGGCTTTTATGGATTAGGTTAATTTTTCTTATGGTATCAAAGATTTCATAGCAGAATTTGACAGTGCATGTTGGTGAGCACATTAGGGTAGGTCTTTTTTTTTTTTTTTTATATTGAAATGTGTTCTTTTATTATTATTATTTTTATTTATTAATTTTTGTTACAGATGTTTCTCCTTTTTCCCCCCACTGATTCCCCCCTTCCCCTCCCTCCCTCCCTGCCCTTTCCCAGTTTGTTGTCCATGTCCATTGTTCATGCATACATGCATATAAGTTCTGTGGTTTATCTCTCCCCCACCACCCCCTCTTCTGGGGATTGTCAGTCTGTACCCCACTTCCACGTCTCTGGGACTACCCCATTCCTCAGACGGTTATGTTCATTATATTTCACAAAAAGTGAGATAATATGAAACTTGTCTTTCTCTGTTTGGCTTGATCCACTTAGGATGATACTTTCCAGGTCCCTCCAGGTAGTCTCAAAGGATAAGAGATCTTTTTTTTCTTACAGCTGTGTAGTACTCCATTGTGTATATTGCCACAGCTTTTTTATCCATTCGTCTACTGATGGACACTTGGGCTGTTTCCAGATCTTAGCTATTGTAAATAGTGCTGCTATAAACATGGGGGTACATATATTCTTTCTGATTGGTGTTTCAGGCTTCTTAGGGTATATTCCTAGTAGTGGGATCACTGGGTCAAATGGAAGTTCAATTTGTAATTTTTTGAGGTAACACCATAATGTTTTCCATAGTGGCTGCACCAGTCTGCACCAGCAGTGCACTAGAGTCCCCTTTTCTCCACACCCTCGCCAACACTTGTTGTTTGATGATTTGTTGATGGCGGCCATTCTGACAGGTGTGAGGTGATACCTCATTGTTGTTTTAATTTGCATCTCTCTGATGATTAGTGATGATGAGCATTTCTTCATATGTCTCTTAGCCATTTGTATGTCCTATTTGGAGAGGTGTCTATTTAGTTCCTCTGCCCATTTTTTAATTGGGTTCTTTGTCTTCCTTTTGTGGAGTTGTATGAGCACTCTATATGTATTGGAAATTAACCCCTTATCTGATATATCATTGGTAATTATGCTCTCCCATACAGTGGGTAGCCTTTCGTTTTGATGATTGTATCTTTCGCTGTGCAGAAGCTTTTGAGTTTGATGCAGTCCCATGTGTTCATTTTCTCCGTTGTTTCTATTGCCTTAGGTGATGTGTCAGTGAAAATTCTGCGCGTATGATGTCTGAAATTTTGTTGCCTACAGTCTCTTCTAGGATTTTTATGGATTCATGAGTCACATTAAGTCTTTTATCCATTTGGAGTTTATTCTTGTGTAGGGTGTAAGTTGATGGTCTAGTTTCATTTTTCTGCATGTAGCTGTCCAATTTTCTCAGCACCATTTATTAAAGAGGCTGTCCTTCCTCCACTGTATGCTTTTGCCACCTTTGTCAAATATTAATTGAGCATATTGCCTTGGGTCCATTTCTGGGTTTTCAGTTCTGTTCCACTGGTCTATATGCCTGTTCTTGTGCCAGTACCAGGCTGTTTTGATTACAGTGGCTTTGTAGTATAACCTGAAATCTGGTAATGTGATCCCTCCAACCTTGTTCTTCCTTTTCAAGATTGCTGTGGCTATTTGAGGTCTTTTTTGGTTCCATATGAACTTTTGAAGTACTTGTTATAATTCTGTGAAGTATACCGTTGGTATTTTGATGGGGAGTGTGTTTAATCTATAGATTGCTTTGGGTAATACGGACATTTTAATGATGTTAATTCTCCTTATCCATGAGCAGGGTATGTGTTTCCACTTCTTTATATCTTCCTCTATTTCTTTTTTCAATGACCTGTAGTTTTCTGTGAATAGGTCCTTTATTTCTTTGGTTAAGTTTATTCCTAGGTATCTTAATTTTTTTGACGCAATGGTAAATGGGATTGTTTTCTTAGTTTCTCTTTCTGTGAGTTCATCATTGGTGTATAGGAATGCCATCGATTTCTTGACGTTAATTTTGTATCCTGCTACTTTGCCAAATTCAATTATTAAGTCTAGTAAACTTTTGATGGAGTCTTTGGGGTCTTCTATGTACAGTATCATGTCATCTGCAAATAATGACAATTTCACTAACTCCTTTCCAATTTGGATGCCTTTTATTTTTTTCTTCCTGTCTGATTGCTGTGGCTAAGACTTCCAGTACTATGTTAAATAAGAGTGGTGAAAGTGGGCATCCCTGTCTTGTTCCTGTTCTTAAGGGAAATGCTTTTAGTTTTTGCCCATTGAGTATGATATTGGCTGTAGGTCTTTCATATATGGCCTTTATTATGTCTAGATATGATCCCTCTATTCCCACACTGCTGAGTGTTTTTATCAGAAACGGATGCTGGATTTTGTCTAAGGCTTTTTCGTCATATATTGATATGATCAGGTGGTTTTTATTCTTCATTTTATTTATGTGGTGTATCACATTTATTGATTTGCGAATATTGTACCAGCCTTGCATCCCTGGGATGAATTCCACTTGGTCACGGTGGATAATTTTTTTAATGTATTGCTGGAGCCGATTTGCTAGTATTTTGTTCAGGATTTTGGCATCTATGTTCATCAGGGATATTGGCCTGTAGTTTTCTTTCTTTGTTGTGTCTTTTTCTGGTTTTGGAATTAGAGTTATGCTGGCTTCATAAAACGAGTTTGGAAGTCTTCCTTCTTCTTGAATTTTTTGAAATAGTTTGAGGAGAATGGGTATTAGTTCTTCTTTGACTGTTTGGTAAAACTCCCCCGTGAAGCCATCCGGGCCTGGGTTTTGTTTGCTGGGAGAGTCTTGATTACATCTTCAATTTCTTCTGTTGTTATTGGTCTGTTCAAGTTTTCTATCTCTTCCTGATCTAGTTTTGGGAGACTATGTGTTTCTAGAAATTTGTCCATTTCGCTTAGATTGTCAAATTTGTTGCCATATAATTGTTCATAGTAGTTGTTGTTAATGATCTTTTGTATTTCTGTGGTGTCAGTTGTTACCCCTCCTCTTTCATTTCTGATTTTGTGTATTTGGGTTCTCTCTCTTTGTTTCTTGGTGAGTCTAGCTAAGGGTCCATCAATCTTGTTTATCTCTTCGAAAAACCATCTCTTTGTTTCATTGATCCTTTGAATTTTTCTTTTGGTCTCTATGTCATTTATTTCTGCTCTGATCTTTACTATTTCCTTCCTTCTACTTGCTCTGGGGTTTTGTTTTTGTTTGCTCTCTAGTTCTTTAAGTTGTGAGGTTAGATAAGCTATTAGAGATTTTTCTTGTTTTTTGAGGTAGGCCTGTAGTGCTATGAACTTCCCTCTCAGAACTGCTTTCGCTGCATCCCATAGATTTTGTGTTGTTGTGTGTTCATTTTCATTGGTTTCCAGGAAGTTTTTGATTTATTCCTTGATCTCCTCGGTGACCCATTCATTGTTTAATAACATGCTATTTAGCTTCCATGTGTTCGAATGTCTTTGTATGTTCTTCTTCCAATTGATTTCTAGTTTCATGCCGTTGTGATCTGAGAAGATGCTTGATATGGTTTCAGTGTTCTTGAACTTGTATAGACTTAGTTTGTGCCCTAACATGTGATCTATCTTTGAGAATGTCCCATGTGCACTTGAGAATAGGGTAGGTCTTTAGACTTATTCCACACCTAAATAAAATTGTTATTGATCCAGGCCCCGTTGATCCATTTTCTGCATCAGGGCAATGTATCTGTGTTTCCAAACCCAGCATGGAGGCTTGCAGAGCCTGGGGAGATGGCTTTGCTGATGCACAATCTTCAGGGAGCTACAAATGATCATGAACAGAGAACCTTCCAGATCATTCAGTCTTTACTCTTCTCCTGGCCAAAGCCAAGTGGGGACTGCTGGGAGGGAGTCACACTCCCAGTGCTGGATGAGACTCGCCAAATTGTTTTCCAGCCGTTTTCTTTGGTTATCAAGGTTAGAGTTTTGAGCCTTCGCCCTTTGGGGGAAGCACCTGATCCACATGTGCTCAGCAAAGTGCAGCCTGTGATACCAGATCGAAGTGAACAGCAGTTACCCATCACTTATTAAAACAGCCCTTCTTAGGAGAAAGCAAATGAAGAAGTGGGCAAAGCCTTTCAGTCTGTGTCAGAACAGTCAAAGGTTAGAGACCCAGCCTAACCACCCAAGGTGGGACTCAGGAGGTGTCTTACTCAGCCTCCTAGTTACATATTCACGATTAGAGGAGCATGCGAATGCCCTGCAGGGTGGCTCCTGGCTTTGATTGTGTTTATTTGTGCCATGGGGGCGTACAGAAGATGACCATCATCCATATAATGAGGTAGATCAAAAAGCCTTCTGAGGGGCAGCATGTCTGTATATATAGACTCTTGGACAGCAACCAAGTTAAAGCTCAGGGCTTCAATATTCTCTCAAAGTGTTTACTTTCAGTTCAAATAAACAAACACCTCTCAAGACTATACAAAGACCTGGAGAAGGATTTGATAGAGACAGGACGTCCAGATACTTGCTTTCTCCTCTTCCCGTTCTTTCTCCAACCACGATGGAGTGGCAGCTGCCTTTGTATCGGCACTGTCCTAGTTTAAGACCTCTGCACTCCTCCCTGGGTGATGAGAACTGGTACAACGGCCCTCCCGCTACCAGCCATGCCTGGCTCCGGCTCGCTGTCTGCTCTACTCCAGGCCTTTTCTCAGATGCTGACTGCGTGTATCACTCACCAGCTCTCAGTGCTCCAGTGACTTCCTTCTCAAAACAGAGTCCCGGTGTCTTAGCCAACCATTCACACCATTGGCAGTCCGGCCCCTGTTTCCTGGACTCATCTCATGCCTGTCCCCACTTCTTCTTGGTCCTCTGCCTCAGTCACAACAGTCCTATTCCTACTACTCTGCTAACTTCCTGCTTTTCTTGTTTCAGTTTCAGTTTGGCCAGTTTTCTCTGGACCAAACGCCCTGCCTCATTCTCTCTCTGGGAAACCCTTACTCCTCCTTCAAGGCCCAGGTTAAATGCTGCCCTTGTGAAACTGTGACCCTTACTTCCCAAGGGGTTGAACTCTTTTAATGACTGTATAATTAATTATTTAAATGTTTTCTAACTACCCTGGGAGCCTGATGAGGTCAAAGGTGGTGTCTTTCTCAATTTCCATGATCTCCATTGACTGGTAATAAACAAAACAACTGTAGGTACTTAATACATGTTGATTGAGTTGAATGGAGTTCTCTTCACTAGAAGTATATCCTGCAAAGGGCATTGAACTAGAAGTCAGCATTCTTGACTTTGAGTCACCCACTTGCTGTATGACCTGGGACAAGGTACCGTTTCCTCCCTTGCACAACAGAGATCACAATTTCCTCTTCTCAGAATCGAGGAAAAACAGGTGTGGCGCTACCTGAAAGTGCCAAGTCATATTCCAGTGCCAAGTATTGTTCCCAGTAAAGCAGACCATTGTGTTATGGGGCACTTGCTCTGGTCAGGGTGTGAGCAGGAAGAAGGCTGACACAAATGGTTATCTCAGGCGTTTCGATCGTTGTCCGTGACATAAAAATAATCCAACAGTTTAATCAAGAAACTACTAAGCATGTAGGAAAAAGACATTTCTCACACAAACAAACATGGACTTTGGGGCTTGTGCTCAAATGTCTCTTCGATGAGTCCTTTGTTGAACAGCCAGTCTAAAGTAGATGCAGTGATTTAGTGTCATAATTATTTTGTTTTCTTTGCAGCTCATAGGTGTTGTTTATATCTGTCACTTCCACGTCAGGCTCCTTGTAACACAAACACTCCTGTTCACAGCTGTGTTCCGGTGCTGAGAACAGTGTCTGGGACCGGTAGGCACTCAGTCAGTACTCATTAGTAAATGAATTGTCTATCTGTAAGGAAAAGTGGCAGGCTTGTTAAATTTCACAAATAATCACAATTCTCAAGATACTTGAAATGAGATAATGTACATTAAAGTACTTCGTAAACGATTAAGTTACAAGATCTGATTGAGAATTGTGAGGCATTTAAAATACTGCTCTAACCATTCTTGCACCATCTTTTTAAAAAATCCTTAATTAACTTGAAGAGATTGGTATTATTTTATTGTCATTCTCATTTCACAGATAAAGACGTGGTAACTGAAATTATGGCACATAGTAAGCACTTGACAAAGTGCTGATTATTTCTTATGGCTTTTGGGTTTTCAACCATCTAAATTTATAAATTAAATTAACTATGCTCAAGCCAAGCCAGACTACACAGCATTTGCAGGTGTCCAGCTAGTTGTGTTACTCAGCTTGGTAAACCCGAACACCCAGGCTGGTCCCTTGTTCTGAGATATTTCATTCTCAGATCTGCCCCCATCTGACTCCAGGAGGCAGCTGCTGTGGATGAAGTGGCTGTGCAGAGTCACACAGACACAGCTATAGGCTTGCAGCCCCAGCCTGCCCCTTTCTCACTAGTCTGTTAGAGGAAACATCGCCATCTGCTCAGGTGTCTGGTCTGTCCCTCAGAGCTGTGAGGCCCCTTCCCTGTGTCTATTATTATTATCACTGTTATTGACATTATCCTTTTTACAACAACCCAGTAAAGTAGGTATTATCAATGTCTCCTTACAGCCAAGATTGCTAAGATCCAGAGAGGAAGTGGTTTACCCAACGCTGGAGCCAGGATTTAATCCAGGCTATTGGGTTCAATGTATGTGTTCTTCTCATGTTGAGTTTCAGGATGATTACTTGGATAACAAGAGCAAAGTTGTTTTGTTCTATTCCCCCATAGTTATGATTTGTGGGTGTGTGTGCGCGTGCGTGCGCATGCATGTGAGTGTGTAAATGTGTATGTGTGGTAAGAACATTAAGATCTACTGTCTTAGTAGATTTCAGGTATGTAGTACTGAGTTATTAATGATAGTCACCATGCAGTACATTCGATCTCTAGAACTTGCTCATCCTACATAACTGATGCTTTGAACCCTTTGATTAACGGTTCCCAATTTCCCCTGCCCTCCGTCTCAATTAACTGCCATTTCTTGTGCCATATTCACAACTCAAGGAAAATAAGAAAGACTGAGTTTAGTGTTTGGTCATGTGTTTCCATTATAACTAGTTTAAATGCTCTGACAAATTCAGTATGATTGCCTCTGGTTAGCACAAAGCAGTAATTAAGTCTGCAATTATATGTTCAAATTTTCATATTTTTTCTGTATGTATATTCTGACAGTAATTGAACAAGGCAGTATTTGCAACATCCATTCTGAAACAGTTTCACAATATTTCATTATATGCCAGATTAATTTGTTAAACTTACGTAGCAAATGAAAACTTCAGAGTTGATCCAATTAATCCAACTGTGGGACCTTTCTGCGAACTGCCTTAGTGGGAAACCGAAGGAGATGCTGGGCCAGGTGTCTCGAAGGATTAGGGGTATAATTGGGGGATGGAGGTGAGCTTGATGGCAAGCTATATTTTTTTCTTAGTCACTCTTCTTTCTCATTAAATGCCATTTACTTTCTTGAGAATCAGTACAGTGGGGATGATGAATAAACATTGATGAGATATGCATCTGAATCTTGAAACGACCTGGGAAATCTAATTTTCTCTTTGGGTCCTTTTTGTGTGTGTGGGTGAGAGTGAATACGTGTTTCAAAATGAAAGTGTGTAGCCCGTGGCGTTTTGCTTGTCGATGCCTGAATTATTTTTCATGTTTTCCAGTGTGCCTTACTAAGAGTAAGTAGATTAGAATCCCTTTCACTGAACAAAGACTTGAGATCAAAGGTATGGAAGTACTGGATGGAATAGAAGATCCTTGTGAACATAAGTGCTCTCTCTTGGACTGATGATAGGGAAGGAGACCTGCCCCCGTGGAGTGAACAGCCTTCTCTATAAAATGTTTTATTTCTGTCATTATAGGTTTTCATTTATTCAGTCATTTGACAAATAGTTATTGACTGTGTATAATGAGCCCAGGACCATGAGGAGTGCTCAGGACACTATGGAGAGCAAGAGCAGAGCCTGCCTTTACCTTGTGGAGAGGTGTATGTCGATCACACAGCTCTCCAGTTGTGCAACGAAACTGCATCTAAGACGTGCCCTGTGCTGCTGAGCTTCATAGGAGCCTGTAAAGGAACATTTGACCTGGTCGGTGAGATCAGAGCACAACTCCCCGAGGAAGCGACGCTTGGGCTGCGTCTGATGGAGGGAAGTGAAAGGTTAGCGGGTTGAGTGAGAGTGGGAGCTGGTGGTCGGGAGAGGGGCAGGCATATGCAGAAGCTCTGAAAGGGGAACAGTTATGGTTGAAGCAGAGCATAGGAATGAAAACCCAGGGTGGGACGAGGCCGGAGAGACCGAAGGACCCGGGACATGGTAGTCTTAGACATAGTAACAGTTAACATTTTTTGCATGCTTATTATGCACCCAGTACTCTTGTAAGCGTTTTACTCTATTAACTCATTTAATCCTAATGAAGGTGTATAAAATTACAGATTTCATTTACTGGTTAGGAAACTGAGACTCAGAGAGGTTAAACAAGTGCGCGGGGTCATCGTACGGTTCTGGAAGTGTGAGAATCGGGATCAAATGCAGTCTTGAGTGAAATCTCTTAGGATAACACTGTCCTTGGAAGGGCAAAGCACCAAATTTCCGGGCATCCTTGTCCTGATGTATGTAATGGCAAATCATAGTGATTCAGAGAAACTTCAGGGGCTTTGTGAACTTTATGAAATTCTATGAAAATTTTTGCATGTGCATTCTTATGGCTAGAGAGTCTACAGTTCTCGCTAGATTCTCTCTATAACTCACAGTAAATTGAGAACCACTGATTATTCTAGATCATTTTTAAAATATTTTATTTAGAGATAATTATAGATTTACACACAGTAACAGGAACTAATATACAAGGATCGTGTATCATTTTTATTCAGTTTTCTGCAATCATAACATCTTACATGCCTTTGGTATAATATCCCAACCAGGAAATAGACATTGAGGCAGTTTACCAAATCTACTCAGATTTCACCATTTTTGCACACCCTCATTTGTGTGTGTGTGTGTGTGTGAGAGTGTAGTTCTATGCGATTTTGTGTGCAGGTTTGCATAACTACTATCACTGTCAAGATACAGAACTATCTCATCACAGGGATCCATTGTGCTGCCTTTATAGCTACAGACACTTCCTTCCCCCTCCAATGCCTGTTTAGATTGTTTTTAAGAAAAATAGTTTATATATTACCCTATCATTATTTATCATATGAGTCTGAAACATTTTTTCTTTGCCCCTTTTCTGAATTAAGTGGTTTGCTTCATATTTACAGAGTGATTATTGAACAAGATATCTTAGTTGGCTTTGGTTAGTTATCCCTCTATAATAGTACGCTGCAAAAAAAAAAAAAAATGAGGAAAGGCTTCTTCAAACAAGAAAATGTTATTTTTCAACTAGGAGTGAGCATCTTTCCTAGCACCGTCACTTAGTAGCTGTATGATCATTGTACCCTAAGGGCCTCTCGGGCTCTCGTCATTTTGTCGGGAATCATTGCAACATTGACCACTGGCAGCTATTGTTATCATTGGTTATTAGCCTGCTATGTCTCCCATGATTCAGTTTTACCTCCCTCTGATATATTTTTTTACAGAGTGGCCAGAGTGGTCTTTATAAAAAGAAAATCCAGGCATGTAATTTCCTTGCTTAAAATCATTCAGTGGTTTCCCATGACTTTCTGGACCAAGCACCACCTTCTTTGCCTCTATACCGGGCTATTCATGGCCCTGGCACCCTCTTGCCCACCGGCCTCTCCAGGTGCAGGAAGCCACTTGCCATCTCTTTCCCCTGGGCTGTTGCTTATATTTTTTTCAGACTCAGAGAGCTGTCTCCTCCACAAAGACCTCTCTGATTGCCCTTCACTGTGCTCTCTTGACAGAATTCCAGTGTGATTAAGAACTCAGGTTCTGAAATTAGGTTCATCTGGACTTAAATTCCACCCTTGTCACTTAGTAAATGTGTGATCTTGGATGAGTCATGTTCCCCAAGTCTCCATTTTATATTTGCGACAATAAGGATCCTATTGGATTGGAAGACTCAAAGAAAATAACACACAGACACAGGGCCTGGTATGGGGCAGGGATCAATAACTGGTGACTTCCGTAACTGTTACGTCACTCTCTGCTTCCCTCCGGCATGGCACTGATGCCTTCCTGTGCAGTAAGCATTGACTTGCTGGTAAGGCCGATGCTTTAACACCTTGATCCCCAGCACCTCCCACAGGGTGGGTGCTCAGAAATAGGTGAATGAATGAAGTAGACCTGGAAGGGAAAGAAAATGGATCAGGTCTTCAAATTCTTCAGTGTCTCTCCTTTTCAGAAACTTTTGTCATTCAGTCTCAAGTCAGTGTTTAGTATGTTCGACATAACCACCTTTAAATGCTAGCCCCAAGCTCATTCCAAACCCCAGCAGAAATAACTGGATTCTTACAGTTTTGTTTTTAACACTCACATGCTCATCTTTTAATCATTGAGAGTAAACTGAATCTGCTGAGTCTTTGAATAAAACTTGACATTTGCCTGAGGGACGAAGCACTGAGAGAGAGGGAGGGGGGGGGAAGGAGACGCAGAGACCCCTGTGGCAATGGCCAACCCAGTCTGGAGACTGCAGTCACACCTGTGTTTGCAGACGTTGAAGAGATGAAAGGAGTCAACTTCCCAGGGATCTTAGGTGGGAAAAACCCTGAGCTCCACATTATTTAGAAATTTGAAAAAGCCAATGTCATCCGGGACTTTTACTTTTGCCCCACTCTTGGGGAAGTGTGTGTACATCAGATTCTCCCAGACAGGGCTCTCACGCCAGTTTGTCTGCAGCAGGAGAGGCTGTGCAGGGTGGTCCATCTGGTGAAGAGGCTTCGGATTTGCAAGAACCTGAACGAGCCTGGAGGACAATTATGCTAAGTGAAATAAGCCAGACACAGAAAAAAACCTGCGTGATCACACTTACTTGTGGAATCTAAAAAAAAGGGGAATACATAGGAGCAGAGAGCAGAATGGTGGTTACCAGGGGTAGAGAGGTGGGCAGATGGGGAGATGCTGTCAGAGGGTACAGAGTTCAGTTCTGCAGGAGAATAACGCTAGAGAGCTAATGCACAGCATGATGACTATAGCTAATAACACCGCACTGAATACGGAAATCGGCTCAGAGAGTAGACTTCAGGTGTTCTCATTACAAAAAAGGCAAGGTAACTGTTGAGGAGATGATCTATTAATTAGCTAGACTGCAGTTATTCTTTCACTATTTATATGTCATTGTACACTTGAAATATATAAAGTTTTTATTACAAATAAAATAGAAAAGGAAGGGGGTTTGGAATTGGTCTGATTCAGTTTTGAGTTCCATCTCTGCCCCTCACTCGCTGTGGACCTGGGGAAGACGCGTTAACCTTTCGAGCCTGGGTTTCCTCATTTGTAAAGTGAACGTGAAATAATACTCACATTCTGCTTGAGGAGGCTGAATGAGGTGAAATGGCCTAGTAGCACAGAATAATAAGTGTTCAGTGACTGATACCGTTAGCACTGGTGTTAATAGTAGCTTTCTTGTTATTCTGGTTACTTTCAAAATGAAAGGAGGAAAATATAGCTAAGTTCTATCAAATTCTTCCTAACGTCACCAGTCTTCAGTCGGTGCCCCACCTGCATTATGGTGCTTAGTCCTCACAAGAACCCCAAGAGCTAGGGATTATTGTTGGCATTTTTTAAAAAATACATTTTTATTGATTTTTTAGAAATAGAGGAAGGGAGAGAGAGATAGAAACATCTAAGTGAGAGAAATACACCGATTGGCGGCCTCCTTCACCCCCCTACTGGGGATCCAACCTGCAACCTGGGTATGTGCCCTGACTGGGAATCGAACCACGACCTCTCAGTCCATGGGACGACGCTCAATCCACTGAGCCACACCGGCCGGGCTTGTTGGCATTTTGTAGGGGAGGAAACCGAGGCTCAGAGGTTCACTTGCCCAACAGCTGTCCAGAAGTTGGGTGCTACGCCAGTCCCATGACTAACCCGGAGTGGTTGGTTGATCCCGCATTATTCCATGAACCTTGGAGTTAGACTTTTTTTTTTCTTCCCTGTAGTGGGGATCTAATTGTGTGGGTTTAAACACTTCCCGATGCATTGAACAAAGTCAACGGGACTTCACATATGTCAGCGTCTGAGCCTGGGCTTAGCAAGGAGCAAACGTGGAGAATCGCCACATAGAGAACTGAGCAGCCTTTCTCCTTGCTTTGCATCTGGTTCTGCTGCTTCTCCAAGTCACAGACGGCTTCTCGTTCTCAGATTCCCAGCTAGTTTCCCTCCTTAGCTCAGCCAGGGGAGGGTTCACCTTCATCTAAGGCCTCTTTTCATCTCCAGGTGTCTCTGCTCTGGAAACAGCCAAGACCTTCAAGTGTCCCTCGGCTCCTCGGGCTGGAGGGCCCCGAGGCCACACACAGACTCCTGTTCTGGAATCTGAGCTCCGTACTAACGAGAAGGGACGCCTGCCCTGCCGAGGTGGGCCCAAGGTACGTGGCAGAAAATCTGTGGCTCCCCTAGACTTGTTCCTGTGAATGTTGCTTTGAGACTGAGACGTCAGCCAGTCCCTAACTCATAATCGGTGGGAGAGGCTCGCAGCGGAGGACTGTCTCACGCAGCGCTGGGCTGTGCTGGGAAGGCTCCCTGTCAGACAGGCTTCTGAGAGGCTCTGACCTGCCATTTCAGCCTGTTTCGTGGTGGCTCCTCGATCCCTGGAAAACAAACAATGCTTTGAGAAGCAGCACAGACTTCTGAAGACATTACAAAGAAGGAAAGTAATGTGCCGATTCTCCCTCTAGGCATATGCACCAGAGAAATTCTTGTTATTGGCCATGTGCAGGGGAAACGTGTACCAGCTGCTCGTTGTTACATTGTTTTTAATAAAAAAAAATTAGAAATAATTCATCTTGTGCCTAAATATCAGGCAATTCCAAATATACCATGAACGCCTTCCATATATCCAAAGAGAAAATTACAGACAAGAGGTTTGGGGCCAAGTTGAACATATAAGTTTTTAGGGATGTTAATGAAATAGCTAAATGTTTACTTAAATGCTGAACATATATATTTGAAATCACATATTACATAAAATATTAACCTAGAAGTGTTGTTCCTTTTCTGCAATTACGTATTTTAGAAAATGATTTGACTTGGTCTGCTGTGTGCCTTTGACATCAGGGTTCTCGTCAGCAAAGAACCACTTCCCACGTCATGTAAGCGGTGTCTCGGGTCCCAGGCACAGCACACTCTGTAGTTTATGACTCGGTCAATGATGTTTTCTCTGGAAACTTTATCCCCACTGAAAGAATCCATATTCCTTAACATTAGAACAGGTGGCGTGTTCATTTGTCCTGTGGTTATAGATTTGTTCTCCACACATAACCAGTTCCTGTACTGATTGAACGTGGTCTCTAAAGGACTTCTGTACACGGCACACGGCACTTGCAATTATGAGGTCTTATGCTCATAAACAATGACCTGACCCGTGTTAAATTTCTCTCTTTGTTTCATTTTAAAGAGATAGTCTATTAAGTGACCTCTCGGCATCTAAAACTAACATTGCATAGTTATTTCTGGATAATGTATCCTCTCCAACACTGTTGTGTTTGGAATAAAGTAACTACAGTATTGCACCATAATATGACGAACTTTGTAAAATCTCACATATAATTACTTCTTTTGCTGAGTGATAATTTTGGGGGAATTTTTTTGCCTCATATTCTAGTATACATGGCATCATCTGGGAAAAGAAAAAGTAAAACAAGATACATTAATATGGTGGAATATTATACAAAAGTTATAAGAAATACCACCCCATCCCTTCCTCCATCCTTCCTCGCCTTCCTCTATGTATGGATGGATTTCAAATACATAGATGACTGGAAAAACATTGCGAATGACACACACAGTATGATGGCATTTGTGCTAATTAAATTCCCTCAAATAATATTAGATACTGTTTGACACATATATATGTGTTTAAAAATGTAAAAGGTTCTGGATCAGTATAGTTTAAAGACATGGTTTTGAGGAAGAGGCAAGATGATTAGACTGGGAATTGAGGCAAAGAATTTTTACTTCCATTTGTAAGTTTGTTTCATTTACTTAAAAGACTTGAAGCAAATATGTCAGCATTTTAACAGTGTGTGCGTCTTGGTGATGGGTACGTGTCTTATTCTCTCTATGTTTCGTTTTATTATATATTTTTAAATGTTTCAACACACAGGAATGAGTGACAGACAAGAACCAGCACGGCAATTTTCTTCCACTGGTAGAGACAGGCTGTATTGGGAGGGGATACATTGTATGAGGTTGAAATTTTCTCCAGTGGGGCACCTCCACCTGGTCAAATATAAGTCAAAACTGATGATTTCACACATACTGGGAATTGAAGACCATGTTTTCACCAACCTAGTTTTCAGAGAGAGAGAGTGAAGACTGCTAAGTTATTGGGTGGGGGGAGGGGAGTAAAGCCGTTTTCTTTGAAGTTGGAGCCAAGAAGATGCAGTCTGGCCGTGACTACGTCCTCTGCCCTACACAGGCCCTGGGTCTGCCCCGGGCAGCTTTTCTTACCATGGCCCACTCCCTGGCCCTTGAGGAACAAAGATAGGAATTACAGAGCGGGATGAGCAAGCGGGTGGCCCTTGGGTGTGTCCATCTAAGGGAGGTTCTGTTTGCCTTAGATAGTGGCTCTCACTTAAAAATAGGGAGATTTTACAACCACACCGGATCCCTGTTTAACAGGCAGCCGTGGGCCACAGCTCACCTGAGTCTGCTCCTCCCCACGAGGTGTGAGCTCTCCGTGGGCCGCAGTGTCCCTTCCAGCGTCGCTGGCATGGACTGGCCCTGCAGGAATTTGAGCATGCTGTCCCTTTGTAGAATAACCGTGTGACAGGCAATAGCTAAGCCTTTGCAGTAGACTGTGCCAAACGCTTACAGAAATGCTGGCAAAGCATTAGATGGGAAAGGTCATTTGAGCTCCCCACTGTGCCTAATTACAAGTAAATGGTTGGAACATTTAAACATGCCACAGAGGAGTGACTAGAATCTTAGCATGGGCAAGTCTTCTTTCTCTCTGGCCTGGGATAAACTAACCGGCTTTCCTCATCTTTCGTTTCTGTGAATTAAACGCTGTCCTTACCCTGTGAACAAGCATCTATGTGCACACTAGGTAACTATGCCCCATGGTAAACATCGGGGAACTCTTTGCCCGACTCTCAAATGGGACCACTTTTAATGTAAACTGTGCTCGATTGTACATACTCAGGAAAGGAACAAATGAACAAAAAGAGATGTGGTTATGATTCGCAGAAAGGTTGTTTCTCTTTATTTGTTCAATATATATTGAGTACCATGTTCCAGACATTGTGCTAGTTTCTAGGAATGAAATGATAATAGGGAGCAGACAGTCCTTATCTTCTTGAGGTTTGAATTCCAGTGGGAGAAAGATATTAAGACATATTTGCACTGTTAAGTAATTACATTGCATCGTGCCCCTGGGAAGCTCAGAAGCCTAGGAAGGTGGTTAGAACAGTGTGAGATGTCTGGGCAGGCTCCCGGAGCGACCGTGGAGGGTGAAGGGGGCGGGCTGGATGAGGGGAGGAGCGTTCTGGGGATGAGAACTGCAGGTGAGCAGGTGAGGTGGGGACTGTGTGTTTGGGGGATGGAGGAGGCTCGTGTCTGGAGCACAGTCCAGGAGGAGCAGAGAGGCATGAGGGGTTCTCCAGGGCAGACTTGCAAGCGCTCAAGCTTGTCATTTACCCTCTTCTTGAGGATGTGTTTATATGACGTTGATTTCCTGATTTTCCTTGTCTGTACCATCAATTCCAAAGACACTGGAATGGCTGCTTTGGAAATCACGTGGAGCACCTCAGACGCTCGGTCTCTAAATGTCCCCTCTCTCTGCTGAGTAGGCCACGCAGCAAATGCCCACCCGAGTTCCTGTCTTGCACGGCAGGAACAAGAGAGAAGAAGGCAAAACACAATGAAATAAGATAGTCCTGGTTTGAGGAAAACATTTTTCATTTTTGAATGTTTATGACCCTTAAAAGAAAACAGAACGTCATTCAAATAGAGAGATGCCTTTTGCACAGGTGAGATATTCCAGGTTCTCACCAGGTGCTCAGATTGGTTGGAATCCTTGCCACTTTCTCACTGTTGAGATTCAGTTACCACTAAATGAGAGTAGCTCAGTATTTAAGTTACAAGTGGCATGCGTGTGATGTGGAAACGTAATATATATCTTAATGAGTTTTACAATAATTTCATCTGAGACGTTTCAGTTGTAATATTAGTCCTAATTCTTTAGAGCAGAGGTAACCTAGCACCTCCCATTTCATTTAATTTTTTATAATACAAAATAAATCAATCTGGAAATGGTTCAGCACCTTCAATTAATTTTAATAGTCCGCTGCTCTCCACGTCATTGGATCAGAGCCTATGAATTCAGACATGTAGCCGAGCTTTTTAATAAGCACTTAATGAACCACACGTAGGCTGCGTTAGAGTCAAGCTAGGAAAAGAGCTCCTACTCTATCCCTTTCTCTGGAGTTTGTGTCTCTGAAATTAACGCGGTTAACAGAGCCTCCCTGGAAGCAGCTGGGGGGCTTTCCCAGGCACAGCAAGTCCATGCTTCCCCCGGGCAGCCGGGATGCAAGACGCGGCCGTTGGAGGGGAGCCAGTTCGTAGCTGATGCTGTAGCTGTTCTTGACACCGACCTCAAAAACTCAGGGGTATGTTTCAAATAGCCACATATTTCCTGTTGGAAATCCATCCTCAAGAACTTAGGTTACTAGTAATCAGCTACTTCGGTTACTCAGTAATCGAGGTTATTTCTTGTGAGAAAACACTGTCTAAAGTAGCAATTCTTTTTATGCATCCTGAAGGTTACCATCAACACATTCAAGATGCCTGTTAGATACACGGTCTTAGGAGTAGTGATTAAATTCATTTATAATAACTTTTTCTATGATCTCAATGTTCAGGACACTCTTAAATTGTAAAATATAAACCAGGTCAGGCTCCTGGTACTAGGAATGACTTTAAACATAATTTTAGTTGTCAACAACTACTTGTGACTGTGTACCATGACCAGAGATGTCTGTGCACAGGAGCTGGTTTTGGAAAGCTGCTGAAGAATGACGTCATGGCAATGCTAAGGTGGCGATGTCAGAGGTGTGAGAATTATGGGAAGCACAAAATAGAACACTTAAAGTCCCTGTGGGCCAGACGAGTGTTGTCAGGAGTAAGTTTACCATAGAGCAGGGGTTCTCAACCTCAGCATGACTGACAGTTTGGACTACATAAGTCTTTGTGGGGGGCGGGGGGCAGCAGGGGGAGCACTATTGTCTTGTGCATTGCAGAGTGTTTGGCAGCATCGCTGGCCTTCTACCACTAGATGTCAATAACTCTGTCCACCCTCTCCCTCTGAGTTTTGACACCAAAAATGTCTCCAGATATTGCCAGATATCTCCAGGAGGACAAAATTGCACTTGCTTGAGAACCACTGCTCTAGCAAATTCAAGAGAGCAGAGATACAGGTGAAGGAAGGTGGGAAGTCCCAAGTCTGTGCAACTGATTGACAACCACAAGCTTTGTCTCCTACACCTCCAGCCTAGACAGCTTCTGACTCTCGTATGTAACTGCTAAAAGCTTCATTTAAATGTTTCAAGGACACTTTAGTCTCATCATGTCTAAAAGTGTACTTGTGACCTCCCAACTCTAAAATCTTTTCCTCATTCATGATTCCCAGGGTCAGTGAATTTGCCAACTCAGAAAGCTAGGGCTCATTGCCGACTCGTCCTCTCCCTCCTTACCACATGCACCAGTCGGCAAGCTCTGCCTGCTGATGTGTACACCAGATGTCACTTGAGGCCATCTGCTGTTTACCACCCCGCCCCTGCCACCCTGGTCCAAAGGATCGTGCTCTCTCTCGCCTGCCTCCACGTGGGAGGCTGGAAGCCTAAATACTCACCTTCCAGCTTTCATTGTAGGTGGAGGTGGTCATGGGACTTATTTCTGACCAGTGAGACATTACTGGGGTGGCGGGATTCAGAAAACTTGGGAAGACATTGTTTTCCTGAGAGAAAGCAGAAAGGTCCTGGTATTGTCCCTTGACACCTTCCGAGCACCCTGACTGGATGCAGACTTCACGCCCAGAGCTGAAGCAGTCATTCTGCAACCACGAGGGAAAGGCCACTGCAGGAAGCAGAGAGCAGTTGTTTATTTTAAATTGAGTTTATTGGGGTGACATTGTGTAATAAAATTGTACAGGTCTCAGGTATGCAATTCTACAGTACATCATCTGTACATTGTATTGTGTGTTCACCACCCCAAGTCAAGTCTCCTTCCATCACCATTTATCCCCCTTTACCTTCATCTACCTCCCCCACCCCTTCCCTCTAGCAATCCTGTTGTCTGTGTCCGTGAGTCTGTCTTTTTTTTTTTCCTTTGCTTAATCTCTTCACCCAAGATGCATTCACTTTTGAACCATCACACCATGGCCATAGCTGCCTGTCTCCCATTCTACTGTTACATAAGAAGCAGAATTTCCTTGTGTCAGCCAGTCATTTGGGTTGTCTGCTCCTTATGGACACTTTCCTAACTGATCCACTGGCTTTGTGGTCATCCTTGTAAAACAAGGACAACACAGTGATGACGAGGCTGATATGACAGTGTGAGGTTTAGAGCAGGTAACAGCTGACAGTAAACGCCCCATGGTGGTCATTTTCCAATGAGAACATTTGCACTCTTTGGCCTCTTTAGGTCCCAGACTGCCCTGTGCATGTGCGTTTCTCAGAGATACCGCATCCCAGGTAGCAGGTGGGAAGGAGCTCCCTGTCTCCCACGAAGACGGGAGATGTGCCTGCTTGCTGCAGGGACAGTGTCTACAGAGCTGGAGAGCAGTTAGCTGGAGAGCAGTTAGAAGCTGAAGCCACGGCCCTTCTGAATTAAGGGGCCACAGGGCTGAAACCACCTTAGAGTTTCCAGTCCCTTAGTGGTGGTTTCACATCTCCCACCATGTGCCCAGCCAGCCTTTCTACCCTGCTGCCAGGCACCTGTGAGCTGGCTTCCCTTTCCCGGATCTGGATCTGGGGTACTGTGTGTGGTGCTGCCGAGTTCCCAGACGGGGCACCGGGAGGCCGAGCACAGGGGAGCAGGTCTCAGCAGCTGGGCTGACACCGTCAGGAGCCTTTGCAAAGGGGAAGCTATGACCTCAGGCTGGGGATGAAATGACAGGACACCCCGAGTTCTCCTCGCTTTATTTGTGAGGCTTCCCCAGCATGTCCAGGAAAAAAAAATAAGTAGGGGATGCAAAAAGACAGACAACCCGCATGCAATGGGCTTTCAGGAGGCCGCAGGTCCGGCCGCTGTTCCAGGAGCTGGCTGGCGGGACCTCCGCTTCGCCCCGGCCCTCTGGGATTATTTTTAGCCCTGGGAGCGGGATTCTTTCTTCCTCCCTTTCGCGTCCAGTGCTGGGCTCGAAAGCGGCAAAGCGCGTGGCCAGCGCTGAGCATCACGTCGGCAGCGTTTCCGAGTGAGACATCCGCCAAAACGCAGCCTCCTCGGGACACCTGCCGCCTGCCGGCCACGGGCAGAGCCCTGCGAGCCCAGAGCCGAGGAAACAGCCAGACGCCGCTGTCGGGCTGTCTTGTCCCATTAACAAGCAACCAGGGGGAGAAAGAGTTCTTACCTGAAATTCTATACTCTCTGAAGGAGTCTGGGGGACAGTGGGGTGGGGGAGGGACAAGGGAGGGAGCTGGTCACTTTCATACATAACACAGCACGTTCCTGGAGTTCAATAGATGGACACATGTCAACAGCATTCTTTTTGAAGGAGATGGCCATGAATTCAGCTTTGAGCGTGAGCCAGTCACTACCGAAATTGTTTTGTGTGGTGTATTTATTCCATTTAATCCTCACGATAGCCGCGTGAGCTGGGTGATGTCCTCATTGGGCAGAGGATGTTTAGAGAAGTTACATGACTTGGGCGAGGTGGTGCAGGTTCTATGGTGTCCAGGGCGATGTGGCTCCTTAGCAACAGAGCAGGCGCAGCGTATGATGCCTATTCTGTGCTCAACTCTACAGACATGATCTCAACACTGCTAAGGGTGGACGTTATTATCTTCCATTTCTCAGTGAGGAAAATGAGATTCTGAGAGTTACGAAATGAGTTAAGTAACTGGACACAATGCTTGATGCCCCAGAGCCTCCGTTTTCCAAACAATAAAGGGAAGAAAGCGACATGTCCTTTGTAAGTGTTATGTTGTTTTGAAGACTAAAATGAAGGGGCTGAGAAAAGAAGCAAAAGGTTGGGTTTCTCTCCCGAGAGCCCGAGCACAGTAGCTCGGGAAACGACTGACGCAGCAGCGACTGCACTTTCCGCACAGCGATCAGTCCCGGCAGAACCCTGTCAGGGGTGGCAGCGGGAGAGGCAGCAGGGCCGTGAGCCGAGGCTCGGGAGCCTGGACCATGGGTGTTCAGGCGGGACCGTCTCCACCACTGTGCAGGGCAGACGCAGAGACCCTGCCTCTCTACAAAAGCCCTTCGAGTGCCAAGGCAGACAGCAGCATCTTGTAAGCAGTTGAGAGCATGGGCTTCAGAACTCAGGCCAACATGGCTCCACCTCTTCTAAACTGTTGGGTGAGTATTTAATCTCTAAGGTAAATAGGACTAATGTGTCGTGAGGGTTCAATGAGTGTACGTAGTATGCTTAGTGCAGTGCCTGGCTCAGAGTATGTGTTCAACAAATGGCCATTGCTGTTGTTGAGGTGGTTAACCCATGTCACAGACACTCAGAGCCAACTTCCCATGATCTCTGCTTAATTTTTCCAGTGCAGGGTGGGTGGTGCCTGCTCCATCTCCTGTCTCTGGCATGGGTGGGATGCTCTTAGATAAAACAACTGAATTCTAGTGTTTGACCTTGACAGTGCCTTCATTTAAGCTTCTCTGTGGATTGCAACTATGAATTTGGACTCAGTAAGGCCAGTATTCCAACTATGCTCTAATACTTCCAGTGTGAAGAGAAAAGTCTTGTTCCAAAAAGCCCCAAAGAAGAGTACCGACGCCCCCCGCAGGGTGACACCAGACGACATGTTGCTCCAAACCTTGCCCGCTGACCCTTCCAGGCAGCTACTGTGCCCAAGTCAGGGTGCTCTGTTGTTTCCCCCTCTGACTCACATCATTTCAGCATGAACCCTTGAGATGCTGAAGTCAGTTCTCTCGTTTTAAGAAAAAAGTGTGTATCTTGTATCGGATGTGGGAGCAAGTGAACCAGGAATGGGAAAAAGAGAAGTTAGATGCCTTTAAATGTGTACTTGATGCAATTCTGTAGAAACGGATACATTTTCTCTCTCTTCTTTCATTCACTATGTATTTACAAAAGATACCAAAGTCTGTTCATGTCTTAAAAATGTAATCATTATCCCCTAAGTGGTAAAATGGAAGTTTCTCCTTTCTACTCGGTGCTTCTCCATTCCCTTCGGTCACCTCTCCATTGAACCTTCTGAACAGATTTTTTATGCAGCCTTCCAAATGTTTTATCAGCATGTACAGGTTTATACCTGTTTGTTTATTTCAATTTTGAATGATGCTAAGAAAAAAATTTATCCATATATAATCTTTATCCATCATCTATCTATCTATTAGCTATCTATTCTCTATCTATCTTTGTATCTATCTATCTGTCTGTCTGTCTTTGTTTGTATAAGAGTAACTGTAGCTTAGAGTCGTAGAGATAGAATTTCTTGGCCAAAGTATATGTGCATTTTAAATTTGGATGGAAAGTCCAAATTACTCTTGGGAAAGATTGTAGACTCCCACTGCTGTTAAACAAGAGTAACTGTTTTCTCATATCCTTGCCACAGAAGCATCATTAAACTACTAAGTTTTAGTATTCTTTATAAAAATGGGACTCCATAGAAGGCCATAGTAATTAGAGATCAGTTCTAAACTAAGAGAATTAATCACATGTTGTCTCAACTAAGGGAACAGTGAGTTCCTGCTCTTCGTCTCAGTCCATCCTTTTATGAAAACGGGGCTGTCAGGTTGATTTGTTTCCCACTTCAAAGGAAAATAGATTCATTAATACAGTTCCTCTTGGAAGCAGAAACAATGGGCACAGAATCCTCTGAAAAGCAGAACTAAGGTTTAATCTAGTTCCATGTTCCTCAAATGTAATTTTATTAGGGTCTGATGGAAAAGTGTAACCATATTATTTAGGATTAATTTAGAAAATGTTTCAAAGCCCCGAAGTGATGCTTGGAGGAATAGAAACTAGTCAAAAAGGCCTTCAAGAGCCCCTCAGCACAGAGAAGCGTGAACAGGCCACTGGGGAGTGCGGGCACCAGCCAGCCCCAACCCGAATGGCCTGTGGGACAACAGGGACCTGAGGGCTACCTGTCTGCTTTTTCTCTAGGGGGAATCTGGTTGACAAATGCAGAGATACATGTTCCATCTGAGTCGCCCACTGACAAACGGTTTACATTGTCCTACGAGGCTCCCACCGCCTGGGCCGTCTGCCTTTCCCATACACACGCCACGCTCCTGTCTTCAGGTGAGTGTGATGCATGTAAAATCTAAGTCAATCCTTGCAAAAAGTCTACAGCTTTTATTCCCATTCCACAGGCAACAACACTGAGGCTCAGGCTGGGTGCTGCTGGAGCCTCAGGTTCACCGTTTGTTCGTGACTGTGTCACCGTGTGTGGTTGTTCTCGCTGGTGCTCCCATCATCGTGTTTATTCACTTACGGCAGTGAGTGACGGGATGAGCCGAGGAGCTAACCCCAGCCCGAGAGATGAAGACTACAGGTTTCTAGAATGCACTTATTCAGCCGGTGTTTGTTGAGACCTCACCCTGTGCTAGGTGATGTTCTGGTTGTGGTTCAAGCAGTGAGCGGGCAGAGAAGATACCGGCTCACATTCCCGGTCAAGGGAGATACAATTAAGAAGTCAACAAATAAATAAGTGAATTCCCAGGTCTGGTTCCCACTAGGGGCATGTACCAAAAAAAAAAAAAAAAGAATTCATTTAAATCTAGACATACAGTAAACAAAACAAAAATGGATAATGGATCAGACAGTCATTGGGGGTACGTGAGCTGTGGCCAGGTACCCAAAGGTACATGAAGCATGGGTCCCCTGGGGGTTCAATGGCCAGACGGGGCCTCTGTTAGGAAATGGCACTGAAGCTGCAGATAGAAGGAGGCGGCCACGAGGAAATGTGGGAACCCACCATTCGACGGGCTGGCAGCAGGCCAGTAGGCGGGGCTCTGGGTCCTAAGGCTTCACTGCCCTGCAGTAGGATGGTCTCTTCACCCCATTTGCCAGGTGACTTTGCAGCGCCCTCCCAGTGTGGGTGGGGGGTGCGTTCCTGCTCCTCTGACGTTGGGCATGATCATATGACTTATTTTAGCCAATGGAATGATCTCCAAGGCTTTGGACATGTTTGCGTATTTGGCTTGGTCTCTTTATTTTTTTATCCTCACCCGAGGACATTTTTGTATTTATCTTCAGATAGAGTGGGAGGAAGAGAGGGAGGAAGAGAGAGAGAGAAACATCGATGTGAGAGAGACACATCGAGTGGTTGCCACCCACACGACCCCAACTGGGCTGGGGACAAATTGCAACCGAGGTAGGTGCCCTTGGTGGGAACCAAACCCGGGTCTCTCTGGGCCGATGCTCTAACCGCTGAGCCAACCCGGCCAGGGCTGGCTTGGTCGCTTATATTCCTGCCACTTATGAGGAAAAGAATGTCCCCAGGTCAGCACAGGTTCAAGGAGGACACAGTATATGTAGAACCGATCCGAACCCAAGCTCAGCTGCCTTGCAGCCTGAAGCAGAGCTGGTCCCTCCAAGGTCAAACACACACGCATACCCACACACATGTACCCACACACAACATTATTGTGGTGAGCCACTTATTTGACTAATAGAAGGGACAAAACCCCTGACGTGGGAAGACACTTGGAGTATTTTGGGGACAGAGAAAAGGCCGTTGTGGCTGGAACAGCGTGAGCAAGTGGGTAGAACTCACAGCGAGGAAGGAGGGGGCTGGTCTGGTTGCATCCTACAGGTCATGTCAAGAATTTTCCATTTTATTCCAAGGGTGAGGATTGCAAGCCGGAGAGTCATATGATCCGATTTACATTTTAAAAAGATCAATTCAAGTGCTATGCTGAGAATAGGATATCGGGTGTGAAGAACAAGAAGGGGGACCAGATGAGAAGTTAGCAGAGTCATTTAGAGAAAACCGCGGAGGCCACCTGCAGTTATTTGGCGTGTGCAGGGCTGAGAGCTTCCAGAAGGGTGGGAGGGTGACTGCTCTGTCCTGAGCACATCTGCCCAGAGCGTGGCCTTTCCCCAATTCCTACACAAGCCTCACGTGACCTGGTGGTGGCCGTGGCATGGGTGGTGGCGTGGTAGGGAGGCAGTAAATTCAGTTCATTACGTTCCCTTTTGAGCATTTGATGGGTAGTAGTAATCAGAAGGGAAATCTGCTGCATCAGAGGAGAAAATGTATCAGATTAAATAAATGACATGTATAGAGCTAGTATGTTTGTAAAAGTATACTTTGGCCTTTACCTATGCATGGAAACATTCTGTATGTTATGTTACTGAGAGAGGACATTAGTGGGTTTGGGAGAATGTGGTGTACTTGCTTAGATACAAAAAGACAAAGAGAGGGCATGCAGAGGGTTTCTGTGTTTATCTCCAGAATGTGAGGTGAGCGAGAACAAAGTTCCTACTGTGAGGTGAGCGGGGACATAGGTCCCGCCAGGAGGTGAACAGGGGGTGTAGGTCCTGCTCGTGGCTCAACAAAGGGCATCTGTGCTGAGCCCGTGTGCTCAGTGTGGCTCCTGTGGCAGTTTCCCAGCCAGACAAGTGGACCCGCCTTTGGTGACTCCACGGTGCCTTCCCTGACCTGCCTGTTGTCATCTGTGCATCGAAAGAAACTTCAGGGGGGACAGTATCATCCAGAAGAGTTTAAAAATAAAACTTCTAGAAGATGCTTTGCACTCTGTTTGGAGTTAAGTGAATGTTTAACTTATGTTTCTTGAGCACTTACTGGGAGCCAGTTACTGTGCTAGGTCTTTGTCTTTATCCCAACCTCCGGGATGTAGGTTTTATGGCTCCTGCTGTGAAAACCGAGGTTTGGTAAAGTTAAGTTGATTTAGCCCAAGGTCCAGGCAGGCTCTGCGCTGGCCTGTGCTTCTGCCCTGGTGACATGCAGCTGCTCGGAGACTCCTGGGTGCTGACTGCTTCACGGGGGAGCGTCGTATTCGTACCGTCCTGTCACTCAAAGCACCTTCTGAGGTCAGCCTGCCCGGGTTTGAATTCTGACTTCACACGTGGACAAACTGGGCCGGCGTCCCTGGGCCTCAGTTTCTTCACTTCAGCAATGGGAGTAGCAGCTCGCCACAGAGCCTGGCCCGGTGTACATGGCAGGTGCTGCTGCTTCTTTTTTGTGATGTGCTGCGAAGCTCTCAGTATTTTCTTTGGAAACATCAAGTAGCTTTTCAGAGACTTTCAATTCAAGGTAGAGGCTAAACCTAGGGCATGTGCCCCAAACCAGCACGCCGGTTTCATAAGAACAAAAGTGTGTCATGATCAAATGAGTTTAGAAAATAATTCTTGCATGTTGCAGACAGTGAATCTTTTGGTAAAGAAAGTGTGTTAAGTTCATTATTTCCCACACTGATTTGGCCATGGAAACAGTTCATATTTTCACTCAGGACCAAAAAATTCTTGGGTTCCAGCCCTGGTCTGTTACTCTTTTTACCTCTGTCGTCTCTTGTCTTCCCTATGCCTTCATTTCCTCATCTGTGAACCATGAGCGAGACGTGGGCTCTTCACGGGCAGTCTGTGGGTGTGCATGGAAATGACTGGCATCCAGTAGAGTCTCAATCAACGTGAGCCTGTCGTTCCCAGTGCTGTTCTTCGAGTCTGAACAGTGATATCATTTTATATATGCTTTACGTGACCCAAACGTGTGTTTCTCTTTTTATCTTATCACTGTTGCTGTAGTGTGTACCTTTTTACTGTAAGTGGCTTTGTTTTTTAATTTTTAATTTTTCAATTATAGTTGACATCAGTATTATATTAGTTTCAGGTGTAAATCACAGTGGTTCGATAGTTATATAACTTACAAAGTGTTTCCCCCAATAAGTCTAGTGATCACCTGGTGCTGTACATAGTTATTTAATTATTATTAAGTATATTCCCTTTGCTGTACTTTACCTCCCCATGAGTGTTTCGTAGCTACCAATTCGTACTTCTTAATTCCTTCACCCTTTTCACCCAGTCCGCCCCCTCCAATCTGACAATCATCAGTTTGTTCTCTGTATCTGTGAGTCTGAAAGAAAATCTAGTACAACTATATGATGGAATATTACCTGGACATAAAAAAAGAATGAAATCTTACTATTTGTGACAACATAGACAGACCTAAATGGTATTATGCTGAGTAAAATAAGTCAGACAGAGAAAGACAAATGCCTTATGACTTCACTTATATGTGGAATCTATGTGGCTTTAAACTGTGGAATTGGTGGATGAGGTAGGGATCATAGGAATAGGAGCAGGGCCTCACAATTGCTTGGAGGATTACATGGGGTCATGGACTCTGGAGAACAGAAAGTACCACAGCAATAAAATAGCTACTATCACTCTTATTGGAGCTTTCAACTCTAGGTGACGGGAACGTCGGTTCCGTGATACCCATCTGGTGAGGGATTGCTGCTAGGATCCTCCCAGTTTCCACCTTAGCCTCCGCCTCCTGTTGAATCTCCTCCCAGATTCACTCTGCTGCTTCTAAAAGCTACTGCCAGAGGCAAGAAATGCTCATTTAGGAGTGTGTGCTGTGTGGTCATATCTGCCCTTCTTTCAGTACAAGATCAAGTGGGTTTGGGGCTCCTGGTAGGACGCCTCTCTCAGATAGAGCTCATGTATTTGAAGTCCTTGTTAGTGACATCTGTACAGATAGGGCAGAAATAGAACTTCTGGAGATCAAGAGCTGGGAGGTCATTAATCTGCATTCCTGCATGCCTTTGGAGAGCACAACCATGGCCCTGGGTGACCTGCTGATTATTGTTAATTAATTAACTAATTAATGTGCTTATTGATTCATTACATGCATATTGAGTGGTTTCTGTGTATCAAGTACTGTGCTAAGCTTTGTGAGGAGAAAAGAAATGAATGAGGTCTGGTGTTTGCCCTTGAAAATCTTGAAATTCAATTGGGAAGAAAATACATGTGCACAAGTTAACTTTCATTCAAGATAATTTTCCAAAGGTGTAATAGATATGTGGCAGGATAAAAACAACCTTCTCCCCTTTAATATAGCTTCCTGTTACCTGTGCCTTAATTTTTCTCCTTCTGTTCCCTGGAGAGTCTGCCTCTGCCAGACAGTTTCTAAGTGTGTGCGTGTGTGTGTGTGCATGTGTGTGTGTGTGTGTGTGTGTGTGAAGGGGGAGAGAGGTACAAAATCAGAAAAGGTACAGAGAAGGACAAAATAAATATTTGTTAGAAAATTTTAAGTCTTATTTACATAATAAAGATGGGAGAGAAGTGTGAAAAATCAGTAAGACCACACAACCAAGACTGGAGTTGGGGGGCCTGTGGGGGGCGCTCTCACACACCTACATCTAAGGTGGAGCCCAGAGAAGGAACTCTGGAATAGCCCTACCAACTCCTCTTCTCTGAAGGAGCAGCTTCTCCTTTGTTTCCAGGGACTTGGACACGATTCACGATTAGACTACATGTCTTGAATTGCAATGAGTTGTTCCTGAATAAACCCATTTTTGCTGGAGCAGTTCCTGGCTGGCCACTGTTTCATGGTCAGGGGAAAGCATGAAATAAAGTGCAAGGTAAAGGAGCAGATCGTTCCTGATGGGAAAGGTGACTGGTGTTTGAGGGCTTCACAGCGTTAGGGTACAAGAGAGTTTTTAGCCTGTTGGGGCTGTAGTTTTTCAGATGTAGCCCCACTCTGGGCCGGAACCACATGGGTCTCGGCCTTTGGAGGATTACAGACATGATGCCTTAGAGGAATTCAGAGGAGGTGGAAGACCACTTAGATAGGGGAGCATCATGGAGGTGATGGCTTTTGAATTGGGTCCTAAAGAATGAGCGACTTTTGCCACGTAGAGAGATTGTGTTCTGGGCAGGAGGCTCTTAAGATACAGTGCAGATGGGAGCAAAGTCTTCAGGAGATACCGCCGCAAGTCGCCTGCGGTTTATAAGGCAGTAATGAAATAAGACCAGAAAAGCTGGCTGAAGTCAGAAATGAGTGAGACATCCTCTAACAACACTGATTTCTGTCCGGCTATCTCCTTCGCTTGAACGGATGGCCTGGACTCTTGGTTTGGCTTCTTGTGATTGTGAGCTGCACACCCAGATTAAGAGGGATTGTCTTTCCCCACTGTGTTTGGGCCTGTGAGCAGGGTAATTCTAAGGAACCACTTTCTGCTGCAGTTTTAAGGCCAGGTCACAGCTCTGTGATCTGGGCTCTGCCCCCTCGGGCGCTGTAGCTGGACTGTGACCCCGGGACAGAGGGAATGCTGGGCGTGATTCACTGTGGCAGCAGCAGAATGAGCCTCACCTTGTGGCTTCAAGGCAGTTGTCATGCTTCTTGGACCTGCAGACTTAACATGCTTCCTGCTCTGTTTGAAGCCTAGTTTTCTCTCCCACTCTGATAATGTTCCCATAAATCCCATTGATCTTAAATTATTCAAAATGTCTGTTCCTTGCAACCAAGCACTTCAGCTGACCCTTGGACCAGAGGCTTTTCTTCGTCATCTGGGAGCAGAAGACCATCAGCTCAAAGATGTGCTCTGAAGAAAGCCCGTCCTTACAGAGCCCAGAATGTTGGGAGGGTCTCAGAGTTCTTTCTACCTTTTGCAGCGATTTTTTCTACCTTGCTACATACTCTCTCTGGGAGCAAGGACAGGGGAATCATTGTCTTTTCCACATATCAGAATGGGAAGTTAAGTGAGGAGCCCAAGGCACTAGAGCCAGTCAGTTCTTAACCAAGATTTAAGTCCGGTGTGAGGCTTAGAGGTGTGTGTGGGAAGTTCAGCCTCTGGAATTCCACGTCTATATGTGGAGCAAGAACACAAAGCCCTTGGTTTTATGTTTTTGAAAGAATTAACCTCATTTATTTTAAAGACAATGTGAGGGGAGCTGACTCAGATCCTCCTGTGATGTCCTTTTGTGGCAGTTTCATGGGCTCCCTTCAGCAGGTTGTTTTTCCTATATCCAGAAAGTACCCGTCCCTTACATCTGTCACTAATTTTTTTTGCTGAGCAGAGTGGCCACAGCGTCCCTTAGGCCCTGCAGATAGAGCAGGACATGGAAGGACAGCACCTAATGAAACTCTTTTGGCAGGTTCAGTGTATTCTGTTTGTCTGCACTTGCCCTTCACTGATATTCCTGATCCACTGGAGGCTCAGTCAGGGCTTGGAAGCCTCCCTCCATGGGAACGACTTCTAAGTCCCACCCCACCCTGATCAAAGTGATGTCAGTTGTCTTTTTTTTTTTTATCCTCACCAGAGGACATTTTTCAATATTTTGTTCAGATAGAGTGGGAGGGAGGGAGAGAGAAACATCGACGTGAAAGGGACACATCGAGTGGCTGCCACCCACACGACCCAACCAGGGCCGGGGACAAACTGCAACTGAGGTACATGTCCTTAGCGGGACGGAACCCAGGTCTCTCTGGACTGCAGGCCAACGCTCTAACTGCTGAGCCAAACCGGCCAGGGCGATGTCAGTTGTCTTTAGAGCACATTGATCACTTTTTTCTATTTTGTTAACTAAAATATTTATTAAATTATAAATTGATATTTATTAGTTTTTAGTTCCTGATACCAAAGGAAATTGTATTCATTTTTTAAAAAATTGTGAACATCAGAATAAAGTGTAGAAGAAACTTATCGATAATTCAGAAATAACCAGTTGTAATATCCTTCTAGTCTTTTTTTCTACATACAAGGACATAAATATATATGTATACACTCACATGATTATATAAATATCCATGATATACTTTAAAATTATTTCCATAGAATTCTATTTATATTTTGTAATTTTCCTTTACTTAACAATATGTTAAGAATATCTCTCCATGATTTTCAATGGCTGTGCAGTATTTTAATCATATCGGTACACCATAATTTATTTAATGTTTAACATGTTAGGCATTTTGGCTAACCATTTTTGCTATATAAATAATATTGCTCCTCTTAATTGTATTTGAGATAAATTCTTAGGAGCTGAATTGCTGGGTCCTTGAGAAGATGCTCAAGGAAGAGATTTAGCTTCCTAATTAGGCTCCTTGATCTTCTTTTAAAATTGCCTTGCAGTTTACCAAGTGCCTTGGTCCACTTGGGCTGCTGTAACAAAGTATTTCCACAGACTGAGTAGCTTGTAAACAACAGACATTGATTCCTCGCAGTTCTGGAGGCTGGAGGTCTGAGATCAGAGTGACAGCATGGTCAGGTCGGGCCTCTTCGGGGTCCTCTTGTTGTGTTCTCACATGGTGGGAGGGAGGAGCTGGCTCTCTGGCCCTCCTCTTTTTTTTTTTTTTTTGGTTAATCCTCACCAGAGGATATTTTTTTCCATTAATTTTTGAGAGAGTAGAAGGGACACACACACACACACACACACATATGCGCAAGCATCAATGTGAGAAAGACGCATCAGTTGGTTGCCTCCCACACATGCTCCACTGAGGCCGGGGATCCAACCTGCAACGCAGGTACATGCCCTTGACCAGGAATCAAACCTGGGACTGTTTGGTGTGCAGGCTGACACTCTAACCACTAATCCACACCAGCCAGGGCTCTGGGGCTTCTTTAATAAGGTTACTAATCCCGTGTGTGAAGGCTCTGCACTCATGACCTAATCATCTCTCAAAGGTTCTATCTCCTAATTCTATCACCTTGGAAACTGGGGGGTTTTCATATGTGACTTTGTGGGGGACACAAGCATTCAGACCATAGCAACATGTTATCCCAAGATGGGACTGGTGGCATGAAAAAGTCCTTTGCCATAGAGCATGTACAACTGGATTATGAACAGATGAGTGAAACTCAGGGCCTTAGAGAGTTAGCAGGGGTGCCCATGGAGGGAGACCTTCAGGCCCTAATTAAGCCTTCAGTAGACTGGAAATATTATTGGAGGGCAAGTGTACACAAACAGAAGACAACGTCTAGGGCTGATCGAGGCCCACACTTTTGGAAGCAAGGGACTTCTACAGTTACCACATGAGAAGGTTAAAACAATCCTCAATTCTTTGACAATAGAAATAATCCTGCTGATGTATGCCCAACTGCCCAGCACACGTACCTGAATGTGTGCTCCAGCACTGGCTTCCTTGCTAAGCTTCTTCCCCTTAATGGCATGGTCTCTGCATATGCATAAACTTCAGAACATTCGGCCACCTGTTGTGCTGATGGCTCTGGGGATTGGAAACATGAAAATCCCGCACACCGCCTGAGGGAGCGCAAGCTGTGTGGCCATGTGGGTCCATGACCTTTTGAAATTCTCACTTTCCAGTCTACGGCCTGGTGTGTGCTGGTTCTATCTACTTGAATGATACCCCACAAAACAAGAACACACCTAAGTTACTGCTGCAAAATACTTTAAAATACATGTTTTATTATGGATTTCCCTAGAGACAAAGTTTTAGATGCAAAAAGTTTATTAGAAGGTGCAAAGGAAATGGGTAGGTAAGAAGGAAGTAATACGGGGAGGAAGGTAGCCCATAAAAGGATAAAGGGGGTGCGTGTGGAAGCTGGAAGGGAGAACTTTCAGACCACACGGCAGGTCTGACACTTGTGAGAGGAGGGGGAAGAGGAAAGCGTACAAAGAGCCTCAGACCTCAGCACAGTCCTGAGAAAACCTCAGCCAGGCCAATAGATTGTCCCCAAGCGGAGCAGCCCATTCTGGTGAGAATGGGCTCGCACTGACACCCCCACTGTGCCCAGACATCGGCTGGGAGCAGTCCAGGCATCATGAGGTCTTGACATCATTTTCCTCCTAACTTGCCGGCCACTCCCCTCAGTTCCTTTGCTGGTTTATCTTTCTTTTCCAGGTCTCTCAGTCTCCAGGCCGTCTCTTCTTCCCTCTGTACACACTCACTCAGTAAGTTCTCTGCTAGTGTCAGGACTTCAAATATCATCATATATTTATGACTTCCAGACTTATATCTCCACCCAGACCTCAACTCTGAGCTCTCTACTCACACATCTGACTGCCTACCGGGATGCCTGCCAGGCCTCCCAAAGTTAGTAAGTCCAAAATAGAGGCAAAACACAGCTCAACTTTCATATTGTTTTTATTTACGCTTTTACTTTGTTTCTCCTCTATCTGAATGTAAGCTTCAACAAACAGGGATTTTGCCTCTTATCATGCTCTATTCTGAAGAGTAAGACATAGTAGTCTTATACATATGTATAGTTTTATATATATGTATAGTTATATATATGTGTGTGTATATATATACATATATATAAAAATCAGTATATCATATATAGGAATATACAATATTCCCTAGCCCTTGGGATAGACAAACTTCTGTGAGAGTGACCACAGTCTGGGCTAGAGCTTTAAGACAACCCGGCATTATCACAGGGGCTCATGAGCTAAGTTACTGGACCCAGACAATCTTACTCAATGAGGAAGAATGAAGAGTTGATGCAAAGCCCAGGGGCAGCAACGAGTTTAGTGCTTTAAAGAACACACACTGCCATAGAAGAGAGCATGAAACCACTATCCTAGCAGAGAAACGTGCAACGAGCACAATTAAACCACACAGTTTGTGTGTCGCACCGAATGCTTCATGCAAATCATTGCACACAACCGTCACAACAGCAGTGCGAGAGATACCAACATTGTCTCTGCTTTACAGCCGAGGAAACAAGGGCTCTGAGAACACAGGACATTGTCTTAAATAAAAGGACCTGGGAGTCAAACCCAGATTTATCTGATTCCTTCTTATGCTGTCTTCTAAGATGTCAGTGAAAATTCAGAGGACTAATCTGAAACATTTTTAAGCTAAGTGAGGCTGGTCAATTCATGATGAAATAATCTCCCCAAGGGGAACCAAGAAAAGTTTAGCACTTAAGTCATTTAAAGCAAGATGAGCCCAAGGGAAAGATGTGCATCTCAGAGCAGTTTTGTGTTGGGAGAAAGCTTGGCTGAACGGAGTGTGGGGTTCAGTGCCCTTAGCCCGAACAGTCCTAAGAATACACGTTGCCGCACAGTCGGTCAGTGCCCCTCTCATCCCTTCTTGTATTTCTGTGCCCTTCTCACAAGCGCCAGCCTACTGCCAACGTCCAGGCTGCCAGAAAAAGGGGGACCAGAGTGCCTGACAATGGTGACCGTGGTGGACAGCACCCTTGCTGCAGAGGGGCCAAGTTAGTTGAGGAGGGAGAAACGATCACTGGATTTAGCAACACGGAGAGTTTTGGTGGCTGAGAAGAGCAGTTTGGGTGGAGTGCTGGAGGCCACTGTTTTATGAAAGTGGGTTCCAGAGAGAGTGGGGGAAAAATACAGAGATAATGAGATACACGACTGCTATGGGCGATTTGATAATGACCTTCACCATTAAAAAAAAACCAACCACTCAAATGACATGTTTTTCCATAGTGAACAAATATTATCAGCACACTTAGCGTATTAGATAGTGTAGGGGAGCAGCATGGTGACAGCTGAGTTAGGATCATAAAGCCTGCCCTGCAGGACTAGTTTAAAATCTGCCTAGGGACGTGTCTTTGAGCAAGGCACTGCCGTTTCTTAGTCCGGTACCCATGCAGTGACGGTCCTTCCAGCTGTGACTCAGTAATTATTCACCCAGCAAATGTGAATTTTCTTAAATAAAACCTAATTTTCTTCTTTTCTTCTCATGGTACATAATACACATTAATTTATTGCCAACATTGTTAATAAGAATATATTTTTTAAGTTGTCTATTCCTCCTGTTTCAGTTTCTTACCTGCTCACAGAATCATTTGTGCAGTGGCAGTAGAGACTTGATGCGCTGACTCCCTTTCTCTGTCTGGACATGACGTGTCCCGTATCATTCATTCACGTGTGTGATAATGTCAAGATGTTGCATCTACAGGCTGGCTTTTCATTGAAGCCACCCGTCACTAATGAAGACATACATGCTGACTTTGCGACTGCAGTTAACAGGATCATATCCCAAATTGCGTTCATTTAGAAAATTTGCCCCTATCTGGAAAATATTCTACATTCTAAAGATGTCTTTTTAAAGACTACATGCTCCTTTGTGTCTGGCTTCCACTCTTTGCATGTGCACAGCTCTTTGAAAATTCGCCAGTGTTATGCTTATTTATTTTAAAGTAAGCTTTTCTTTCTTTTTTAAGCATAACATAGAGTACAGTTTGGTAGGGTGTGGTCTTTGGGCTCGGACCACCTAATTTGCCATCTTGGCTCTGCAATTTGCTAACGTTAAACCTTCTAATATGCTTGTAAAATGTTAAGCACAGTCACTAAAATTAAGTAAGTGTTCAGGAGTTTGCTATTATTGAGACCATGCAACTTACCACATTTTAAAAGGATAAAAAAAAATGTGACATGGTACCTGCTCTCAAGGAACGTGTTCTCTGATAAGAGCATCTCACATATACTTAGAGTACAAGAGAATTTATAAGAGCTATGTAGAGTATAAAAGCTGAGCACTGTGGAACTAAAAAGAGGGAAGGAGTAATTCCGATATAGGACATTCGGGAAGGCTTCGTGGTGAATGTGATGTTCTTGCGCGTTAGGATTTTGGCTGGAGGGGAAGGAGGGTGAAGAGGGGAGTGGAGGACAGGAAGGGACAGGAAGGAAAGGTTCTCCCGGCAGAGAGAGCGGCCGAAGCAGCTGGAGCAAGGACTGAGGAATGATTCCGTGTAGCTGCTGCGGCAGAGAGTGAACAGTGAGTTGAATCAGGAGGGGAGATTGGCAGGTGCGTGAGGGTAGAGGGAAGGAGAGCATAGACGATTTTTAAACGCCATGCTCCAGTGTTTGGCTTTTTCATAAGCAATGATGGAAACAAAATTTTAGGCAACAGAATCACAAAATCAGGACACTGAGGAAATAGGTTGGAGGATGCAGGGGGGCCTGGAAGTCATACGTTTGGTTGGTAGTCTGTGAGAGCTGTTCAGATGAGCCATAGTGATAAAACTGGTGGGGGCATTTGGAGTTAAAGGAAGGGCAGAAATAGAGAGAGATTTTAGAGGCGGACCGGAAAGGATATGGTGACCCTCGACATAGGCAGTGAGGGAGAGAGAAATATTAAAACTGATATCAAGGTTTCAAGATATGGAGATCCAGGAAAAGTTTTGAAAACAAGTGTTGGTAGGAGGGGCTAGGCTAGGGGCGAAGAAATCTCATGCCTGTAGGGAGCAGGCAGGTAAAGGAAATGAATAAAGTAGGCTAGACTGGGAATGTGACAGGGAGGGGTGGGGACTGTCAAATCTGCTCTGTCTTCTGAAGGGAGCAGCCTCTGCCCAGCTGGTGTGGCTCAGTGGTTGAGTGTCAACTCATGCACCAAGAGGCCACTGGTTCGATTCCCAGTCAGGGCACATACCTGGGGTATGGGCTTGATCTTTGATAAGGGGCGTGCAGGAGGCAGCTGATCGATGTTGATGTTTCTTTCTCATCAGTGTTTCTTTCTCTGTCTCCCTCTCCCTTCCTCTTTCTCCAAAACCAATAAAAATATATTTAGAAAATTTTTAAAAAGAAGTAATCAATACATTCAAAATATGAAATAAATGGATGGTTTTTCCAGCTGGGGGCTATATATATGTGCATGTATGTTTGTGGATTATTTATTTCATTTTAGGTAAAAGGGAAAGTGTGGACAATTGCATTTTTGAACAGATAGACTGAACTTGTGAGACTTGAAATGTGGAAGAAGGAGATTTTAAAAGTCTGGGTAAGAGCACAAAGACAGGAACAAGTGGTGGGTAAAGAACTTCTAACTGGATATTAACAAGTTGATTTGTCACCCCAATCACAAAAAATTTCATGTCTCCCACATGGGGTGTGATGATGGGTCAAGTGACTTTTTTTTAACTTTTTAAAAAATCCTCACCTGAGGATATGTTTATTGATTTTAGAGAGAGCAGGGAGGGGGTCAGCAACATCGATAGAGCAACATCTGTCAGTTGCTTCTCATACGTGCCCTGAATGGGGATCAAACCCACAACTTAGGTATGTGCCCTGACCAGGAATTGAACCTGTGATCTTTTGGTGTACGAGATGATGCACCAGCCAACTGACCACCCAGCAAGGGCCAATGGACTTTATTTTAACCAACATCTTTTATAAAATGCTGAAAAAATGTAATGGTGTTAGGTAGAATGGAGATATTAGTTACAAAAATTCAAATAGATTTTTCAGTGTAAGCATCCACATCAAATCTATGCAAAATTGGTCTTTATATTGCTAGCTTTGATGTCATTGAAATAATAAAAAAAATTCGGTGGAAATATAATGTGTTAATGTTTGGAAAAAATAAGAGTATGTATCTCATTACTTAGAGAAAGCTAATGGCAGAGAGCAGGTTCTGAAGCATGTTTCTGAAAGTAAAATGGATCAATTAATTCCCTTCCCAATCATTTCATCTTCCCAATGTGCTATTCATCTTACAGCTGGTTGCCTGGTAACCTGGTGGTTATCAGGGACAATCATATGCACATTGAGGGTACAGGTGACTGTGCATGTGATTCCTATTCTCTTCTTAGGCTGAGGTGGCTCTCCAGTTTCAGATGAAAGCCTGTGTTGGTGCAGAGAGAGAATACTGGATGCCAGATGGTAATCCCACCTCTTCCACATACTGTACTGGCTGTGGCTCTTGGGAAATTTATTTGATCTCAGCCAGTCTCATCTATCCAATGAACATAACCTTAGAACCTACCTCTCAACGTTGTTATAAATCTTATATGAGATCGTGTATGTAAAATGTACAAATACAAAATACAATTGTTTTAAATATTAACAGCACTATTATCGCTAGTACTAAATTGAATAGGGCTTGCTGTTGTTGGAGGCCAACTGGAAAAACTGATGTTATTAGTTAGTGGAAGCTGATGCTTTATGAATCAGGTGGAATTCTTTAGTTGAAATAAAAGGAACTGACTGGCCAGTTATATCCAAAAGGCATTTATTGAAAGGCTATCTGTGTTGTATTCAGCAGGTGACTCAAGTTCTTTATTTCCATGTATTGGAAAATTGACATAGTATGCTGATTTTGTTAGAATAGGCACTACTCACATCTGTCTTAAAATTGTCCCAGTAGATGCAGAAATCTGTGACATCTACCCAATGAGTAATGCCCTTAGGGTTAGGTCATTCTCAGTCTGCACAACTGCATGGATTTCAAGACACCTCAGAGGTTCTCTAAATACAGTGGAGGTCTGGGACAGTCTGTGGGGGCTATGGCATGAAGAAGGATCCTTGGCCCCTGCAAAGCTAGTCCTGAACACAAATGCTGGGAAATATTATGAATGGAGCAGTAAGACAGATTTCTACTGAGTCATATAATTTTCTTTTTTGCCATTTCCTCAACTTTCTGGGCTATGCACTGACAGCACAAACATTGTACACGCATGTGCACGATTGTCCTCATGAGCTTCCTCAGCCACCGTGATGCAGCCCAAGTTCTGACAGGGAGAGTGTGGCATGTGGTGGCCAGGGCTGGGGTTGGCAGGAAGGACTGAAGAGCACTAGACTCATTGCTTTTAGATTGTTTTTTTTTATTTTATTTTTAGATTGACAAAGTGTTTCTGTGGAATCGCTTTGTTTATTAATTCAACAAAGTATGAATATAAATATTCCAGACACCATTTAGACACTGGGGATGTGAGCAAGATCAGTACAAGTGTCATTCTTACTGACTGTACTGTAAGGGAAAAGATAGACCCTCAAATAAACTATAACTATCAGGTGTCATAAATTCTATATCATAGCAAAAGTCTAGCCATTTATGGAAATGATACAAAGAGCATCCAATCTGAGGGTTCTGGGAAGATAGCATCATGTTGCTTTTTAATTTTTTTAAATATTTTTTCTTTTTTTTTTAGTCCTCACTAGAGGATATTGTTCTATTTATCTTCAGGTAGAGAGAGAGGGAGAGAGAGAGAGAAACATCGATGTGAGAGGGACACATCAACTGGTTGCCTCCCAGATGACCCCGACCAGGGCCGGGGATGAACTGCAACCAAGGTATGTGCCCTTGGCTGGAATCGAACCCAGAACTCATTGGTCTGAGGGCTGACACTCTACCGCTGAGCCAAGCCGGCCAGGGTGCATCATGTTGCTTTTTAATTTGACTCTGTCTTTAATGAAATCACTGGCGATTTGGCCCCGTGCTTTGACTAGGCACCTGGACCAATGTATTGGTAAAAGCAATTAGGGAACTCACTTAGGAACACAGCTGCCCTTATTTACACTCTAAGCTTTAAATCAGTGATATAGGAGGGTGGGTGAGAGTTGGAAATGTGTCTGACAAGGAAACATGTGTCCTGTGTCCTTATGATAGGCAGAGTTAGATAGATGGGTCTATATAGATATTTTTTCATGAATAACATAAAAATTTCAATTAAGATCTCAGTAGGCATTTAATGCAGAATTCCTAAATGAAGTTTGTTTCATTGGAGTTAATCAGCACACTTTCCCCTGGGGGGATAACCACAAACAACTTGCTTTGGCAGGAGGATGAGCACGCACCTTACGCTCATGCATAAAAACATGCTGGCAGATGCACTGAGGTGCCGACAGTGTCTGGTCAGGGACAGACGTGGTGGGTGGAACAGGCGGGTGGACTGCAGTGGTTAAGATTGCCATTTTAGCACAGGCATCCAGGGGTGCCAAGAACTTGACAGCATGACAGATACCACGAGAGAAAGCCAAGCCAGTTAGGGGTGTCCTCCAACTCATGGTTGACGGCCAAGGATAATCTGTGGTTAACAGAGCAGGCTGATTCACACACGCATGCCCACTCTGATCTGTGGCTGGCTTTGAACTTTCACCAGAGTGGTCAGTATGCCAGTATCTCCTTTTAAAGTTCTTTTTAAAGTACTTACCTCACTGGAAATAGTTAGCTATATATGTGATAGTCGAGTTTATTCTAGACTCCAGCCACCACACTGCCTAGAACACTCCGTCCTCACATTGTCCCAATGGCTAATCTCTTCTTGTCCATCTGTTCTCAGCTTAAATGTCAGTTCTTCAGAAAGTCTGTCTTGAGCCCCTATTTAAAGATGTTAAACTCAATAGCTTTCTGTCGTATTATATTGTTTTATTGTCTTGTAGCATGTATCTTGGAAATTATCTTAAGGTTTTTGTAATTGTATTTTTTTTTTTTATCCTCACCCGAGGACATTTTTCAGACAGAGTGGGAGAGAGAGGGAGGGAGAGAGAGAGAGAGAGAGAGAGAGAGAGAGAGAGAGAGAGAGAGATCGACGTGAAAGGGACACATCGAGTGGCTGCCACCCACATGACCCAACCAGGGCTGGGGACAAACTGCAACTGAGGCACATGCCCTTAGTGGGAACCGAACCTGGGTCTCTCTGGACCGCAGGCTGACACTCTAACTGCTGAGCAAAACTGGCCAGGGCTTGTATTTTTTCTTTTTATCCTCACCCGAGGATATTTTTCCATTTTTTGTACAGATAGAGTGGGAGGGAGAGAGAGGAAGGGAGAGAGGGAGAGAAACATCGACGTGAAGGGACACATCGAGTGGATGCCACCCGCACGACCAAGCAGGGCCGGGGAAAAACTGCAACTGAAGTATGCGCCCCTAGTGGGAACCGAACCCGGGTCTCTCCGGACCGCAGGCCGACGCTCTAACCGCTGAGCCAAACTGGCCAGGGCTGTATTTTTTTTTCTTTTTTTTTATTGCACATTTTCCTTTTCTGGTCCAGAAGCTCTATGAGGACAATGACCTCCTCTGTATTCTTCACTGTTGGGACCCCGAGCCAGAACAGTCCCTGGTACTTACCTCTCTGTGCTTGTCCAGGGCAAGGATCGTGTCTTAGACAACCTCCTGTACCTGATGCCCAGCATGGTAAAGGGGCATAGATGATCTGCATTAATACATGGATTTATTTAATGAGAAATAAACAGCTAAGCCTTATAGAACTAACTGATAATGAACATTGAGCCCCTTGTTGTAAAACAGGACTGGTTTTCTCTTAATCAACTTTTGAGTGGATTTAAAACCAGCTAGTATTTTTGTGTATTCGTGTGTTCAGCCTGCATGTGAGCACCATTCTGTGACAGGTACTTTGAGAAATGAAAAAGTAAAAGTGGTGGTACTTGCCTTTCAAAATTTTATACCCTGTTTTAAAATAAGTGGATGAAATGCATTATTTCTTATAATCTTTGAAAATGGTGCCTCACTGTGTTCTTAGATAAATGTTTGTTGAACGAATGAGTGAATGAATAAGGAAGAGATGAATTAAGCGACAGGCATTAGAACCAGACAGTTGTGAGTCAGTGAGGGAGGGTTGGGGGATTTGATTGCATCAAGTCTCTGCGTCGTGAAGTAGACAATGCATTTTTCATCCAGTGGAAACCATTCACTGTTTCCTTGTCCCTGGTGTTGTTTCTCACTTTCACGGATTGTTCTTGATGTCCCCATGTCGGAATGTCACGTGCTCATAATCTTCGCATGTTCAAAGTGCATGCGCTGAAGATAAACGCAAACATCATCATCTTAACGAAATATTTCACTCCCTCTCTTGCAGTAAGACATTTCTCCTACTTCTGAATTCCCAGGATGCTCTACTGATTCCTTTCCTACGGCACTTAACCCTTTCCTTCTTATTTTACCACTAGTTATGTCTGTGCTTGCTCTTTTAGATTCTCAGCTTCTCAAGGGCAAGCTTCATTGCTGATTTATCTGAGTAGCCAACTTTAAGTAATTCATTTAACAAATACATACGGAAGATATATTACATATCAGGAACAGTGCTAGTTTTTGAGAAACAACTGTGAGCGACTGACATCAACAAGGCAAACATTTGTTTGCCCTGTATAATGGAGTTTAATAATAGAGCATAGTATTAATGGCTTTTATTTATTGAGCACTTCAGCCAATTTGATGAAATAATTATCTTTGCATATTGTTGTAGGTAAGGACATAAGTTTTGGATTCCACAGATTATGGTTCCACTCCTGGCTCTGTCACTTACTAGATAGGTGACATTAAACTGGTAATAAAACCTCTTGGAACTTTAAACTCAGTTTATTTAGTAACACAAGTAATATGTGTAACAAATCACACCAAAGTATAATACAATAGAATTTATCGAACTTAGGAGTCTGTGGATTGACTGGGTTGTTCTTCT
This sequence comes from Molossus molossus, assembly GCF_014108415.1. Taxonomy (NCBI): domain Eukaryota; kingdom Metazoa; phylum Chordata; class Mammalia; order Chiroptera; family Molossidae; genus Molossus; species Molossus molossus. The sequence continues at coordinate 27,436,557 of NW_023425377.1, forward strand.
GGTCTGGGCAGGTTGGGTTGGTTTCATTTTGATTAGCTCATGCGTCTGTGAGCTGGGAGGATGGATCACTGTGGGTGAGCCTCGCTCGAGACAGCTCTGCTGTACACGGTCTGTCATCCTGCACCATGCCAGCCAAGACTTCTCAGCATGGTGGTTGTGGGTTCCAAAATAGCTTGTAGTCTAGACGCAGATTTTCTAGTCACTTTGTTACATTCTGTCAGCTGAAGCAAGTTCCAAGGCCAGACCAGAGTCACAAGGTAGGGATTCCATCTTTTGATGAGAATCACTGCCAAGTCACATAGACTAGGGTGTGGGTAGAGGGAAGAATGAACAGTTTGCACTCCATATACTACAAGCGTAGTCTGTGGAATAGATAGTTAATAACAGCCCCTACTTTACAGGTGAATTGTGAAAATTATATGAGATACTGTGAAAAGATCTGGGGATGTTAGCTTGTACTTAAGAAATGTTGGAAGTTTGCTAATATTATTATATCATTGTCCTCACAACCAACCATATGGAGATACTATAATCCTCATCTTTCAGATGAAGAAACACAGAGAATTTAAGTTACCTGTCCATGATCGTATAGTCAATTATGGAGCCAGGATTCAAATCAAGGTTTATTTGACTGCTGAGCTTATAGTAGAGACTTCCTAACTGTTCATCATATTTGTGTTGTTGCATTTTCTGGATACATTATCAGACTGCATTTTCCAGCCTCCCTTGCTGTAGGTACGATCCTGTGATTGGATTCTTGCTCATCAATGGTGAGCAATATTGCTCAAGAGGGACATAGTCCAGATCTCTAGAGCTCCACATGCAAGAGAATGCCTTCAGATTACAAGCCCTGATTTTGGATTTTAGTGAACCAGAAATGAAGTTTTATTGTGAATAGCTAATGAAGTCTTGGGGTTTGTTCCAGCCACGACAGACTAACCACAACAATTTAAATATAACAGACTAGCTCTACCAAACTACTACTCGCTATAACAAACTAACACTAACTTTAACAAACTAGTACTAGCAGTAACAAACTAGCTAATTATAGCTCTTTCTTACTAGCTGAACAAACTAACCACTACAGAGTTTAATCTCTAAAACACTTTGGTATAAAACTTAGGAGAGTGAAATTTCCCAGGCAGTATTTTGCACAATTAGGCACTGATTAAATGAGAGGCTTCCAAAGCCAAACATAAGCTTTCTGGTCCCTTAAGACCACATGCCATCTGCGCTTCATCTTTGCCTTCTTGGATTTCCTCCTTTCCTTCTTACTTAGGGAAATGTGTGTGTGTGTGTGTGTGTGTGTGTGTGTGAGAGAGGGAGGGCAAGAAACTAGACTGATTTAGGGTTAATGTACATCTATCCTGGGCCAGAAGATCAAATTCTCTGATTAGAGTACCATTATTAGGACCCATTTTATCTATGTGAACAAAACAAATTACATTTTAAGGCACAATGAAAATGTATTTAGGTGTTTTTTTTATGATCGAAAATGTTGCCCTGTCTGGTGTGGTTCAGTGGTTAGAGCATTGGCTGGTGCACCAAAGGGTCAAGAGTTCGATTCCCAGTCAAGGGCACGTACCTCAGTTGCAGGTTTGATCCCTGGCCCCCGTTAGGGTGTGTGCAGGAGGCAATCAATCAATGTGTCCCTCTCAATCCCCTCCCCTTCCCTCCCTTCCTTCAACTCTCTCTAATAAAAAAAAAAATCAATGAAAAAAATAGCCTCAGGTGAGGATTAACCAAAATAAATAAATTAATTAATTAAAATAAATAAATTAATAAATAAATAAAATGTTTGTTTCCAAAGCCTCTGTTGTCCAATTCTTTTTTTTGTTTGTTTTCTTTGTTTTTTATCCTCACCCGAGGACATTTTTCCATTTTTTGTTCAGGTAGAGTGGGAGGGAGAGACAGGAACAGAGAGAGAGAGAGAAACATCGACGTGAAAGGGACACATCGAGTGGCTGCCACCTGCACGACCGACCAGGGCCGGGGACAAACTGCAACCGAGGTACATGCCCTTAGCGGGAATCGAACCCGGGTCTCTCTGGACCGCAGGCCGACGCTCTAACCACTGAGCCAAACCAGCCAGGGCTCTGTTGTCCAATTCTAAGGGCATTACCAAGTACTACAGCCAGGAAAATTCTTACAGGATTGTGAAAAATGGGTTTTAAGCACTATTTTGTGAAAAGAGAGAGTTGAATATAAAAGTGAAGAAAATCGGAAAAGCAAAGAAAAGCTACTGAAAACAGACAACAATAACCCAACCTTACTTGAAACCAAGGGCACTACATGTACCTTCCCGCTGCCCAGAAAGAGGAATCCATACTATTGGCATCATTAGAGAAGCTCTCGCGAGACAATTAGTGCTTTAAATTATGAGAGTTATATGAGACTCTGCTATTGACATCACTCAAAGTTTGCCTTCTGCTGAGAGAACAATAGGGTCATAGGAGCAGGTTGTATAAACTTGGAGCCACGGGATAAGTCTAATCACATGCCTTAAAAGGAGAACAGTTAGCAATACAGTGAAATAGAATCCAGTGTGTTTGTGGTGGTTGTTGTTAATCCTTGCCCGAGGACATTTTTCCATTTATTTTTTGTTTTAGGTAGAGGGGAAGGGGGGGGGGGGGAGAGAGAGAAAGAGAGAGAGAGAAACATTGATGAAAGAGAGATACTTTGATTGGTTGCCTCCCACATGACCCCAACCAGGGCTGGAATCAAACCTGCAACCCAGGTACATGCCCTTTGACTGGGAATCAAACCCTCGATCCTCCGGTCCATGGGCTGACGTTCTAACCACTAAACCAAACCAACCAGGACAAGAACCAACCTTTTTAAAAATTCCCTTTTCTAGTCAGTAACCTTACTCTAAAAGAAAACATAACATATGTAACATTTAATAAGTACTTACTATGTGTCAAACATGCTAAGTTGAACAAGAAAGAGGCAAATAATAAAATTAGGTTGAAATGAGAGATTTTGTGAAAGCAAATCTTTCAAAAGTGTACCAGATAGCAGGGATGTTTTGAGTAGAGGAACGAGACTAAACTTCAAGTCTTGGCTCTGGCAAACATGTTACCTCTCCGGTGCTCTGTTGATTGTTCTGTAAACAGGAACTAACAATAACCTCCTCTGAGGGTCAGTGAGATAAAATATGTGAAGGTAGTTTTCAAGCTGTAACATATAAGTTTCACATTTAAACTAATCTCTTACATTGATACACATGTAATTATTTTATTCACAGTGGAGTCTGATGAGAAGAAACAGCACAATAGGGGTTTGAGAAAATTTTAAAATATTTTGGCAATGGTTCTTATCTAGAGAAAGACCCTGTACATCCCTGATGTCCATTTATTGCCCAATAAACAAAAACCCAAGCCAAGTAAGCACATCACAACAAAAACCCAGTTCCTAAACAAAGCAGACACGATAGTGACAGACACCTGCAGATGGTTGTTACATGGTGGGAATAGTGAGATAATTCACTAATATATTCCACTTCTTCCAGAAAGTCATTAGATACTTATGAGAAGTGGCTCGTATCAGTTTTCTTTTCATTAAATATTCATATTTTCTAATGAAAACTTTTCTGACAAATTGGATAAAATGAGCAACTTATAAATTTATGTCTCAAAAGGAAGGGTTTTGGAATTCCCAGTGAGAAAGCTAATGTTTAGATCATCAACACTCCATTGATTTATAATTAAGAAGCTGGAAAGTAAATATAGAGTGTGTTTTAAATGTTAAGACAGGTGTTTGTCTTGATGCTTTGATCACATGTCTTTTGATTGCAGATACCATTAGCTATGCAACATGCTACTGTGTGTGGTTGCACTGAAGAATCCTCTTTCAATTCTCTGGGGACAAATCCTCTACATTGTGTCACTCATAGGGAAAAAATGCAAATGAACCCCTCTTGCCATTTAGGAGTGAAGACAAGGACTGTAAGTTTTGGAAATAACTGAAGATCAGAAATATGAATACAGGATACATTTCTCATTCCTGGAAGGCATGAGGAGACTTGAGTTTCCGGGGAACTGTGACAGAGCAACTTACCCTCAGTTATTTAGCATTAGTCTAGTAAGTTTCTGCTGAGCACTTACTGTGTGCCAGGCACAGTGCTCCGGATACAGCGGTGAACAAGAAAATCATGGTGCCTGAACTCATGGGATTTAAAAGGTAGACAATTTAGCAGGTGGTAACACAATGTAGGGAAATGATGTCAGGGGCCAATGAGACACATAAAAGGGGACCTACCTTCCTGATAGGGTGACTTATGCTGGGTCTTCAGGATGACCAGGAGATAGGAGTGTTCCCTGCAGTGGTGACAATGTGTACAATGGCCAGGAAATTAGAAAGAGGATGATGGCACCTTGTAGCTACCAAAAGATAGTGTCAATAGAACAGTGGTGACTCATAAGAAACCAACATGAGCCACAAATGTGGGTCATATAGGTAAAATGACATATGTAACTTCAAATCTCCTAGCAGTCACATTTAAAACAGTAAAAAGAAATAGATGAGTATGATGTTAATAAAATATTATATTCAGCCTAATATATCCCAGATATTGTCTTTTCAATGTGTAACCAACATAAAAATATTTAATGAGAGAGTTGACATCATTTCCTCATACGAAGTATTTTCTGTGTTTCTGTAGAGCGCATCTCGGTTTAAACCAGCCACACGTCAGGTGCTCACTGGCCACTCGGCTCCTGGATTGACAACGAGGGCCGGAGAGCAGAAGAAGGGATTAAATGGTGAGAGATGCAAATGGACTTGTGGAAAGGAGCCAAATCCTGAAATTTTTTTAAATCTCTTTTTCTACAACCCAGTTAATTAGACCAAGTGGCCTTTAAGGTCCTTCTAGCCCTAAAATTCTATGAACTTTGATCTTGATATAGGACTACAAAGAAGCGCCCCAACTGAATGTTCTTACTTTAACAACTCCAGTGTATTGTCACTGTTGTCGTCTTCTTTTTGAACTACAAAGGTATTTTTACATGCCGAAATGAAGGCATCTGCTCTTACATAAATTTTTATTTAAAGCTCATTCCCCTTGATTCATTACATAGGGCTTCGGTTTGACTGTATCCACAGTAGACTTTTATGTAGTAAATTTACCTGCTGGTAATAGCCCCTCAGTTTTTGAGCACTGCCATTACAGCTTCTCAGTCCATGTTGTTGGGGTGTTGCTAGCCAAGCTTCACGTCCAGGGGTAGGTTTGTGTCAGGCCTAGGCTTGTGTCCTTGACCACATGATTGGTTCCTGATGGATGTGTGGCCTAATCCTGTTAATCAGGATCAATGAGAGCTCATCTGGGGGGAATTTTGTTTGAGCTATTGGGATACAAGTAAGTACTCTCTTTTCTTTGTACTGGTAAAATTACTGTTAGGATAGGATGTGGAAGTGAAGCTAATGTCAGCCTCTTGTCACCGTGAGGAGAGAGCTTACTTAAAAAACTTGTGGACACGAGCAACAGTGTGGTGGTTGCCAGAGGGAAGGGGTGGGTATGAGGGTGAAGAGGGCCTAATATATGGTGACGTGAGATGATTTGACTTTGGGTGGTGGGCACACAGTGCAATATACAGATCATGTATCATAGAAATATATGCTTGAACCTAGATGAGCCTATTAACCAATGTCACCCCAATAAATTTAATTTTAAAAATAGATCAAGCACAGAGAAATGAAGAGTAAAGAGATGGAGGAGCTAGGATTTTGGAAAGCAAAACAACACACTTTTGCATTTGTGGATCTACCCAGATTCGAATCCACTCTTGCTCCTCCCACCTTTGTAAATTTCTATGTTGTCTTTTTATTTTATTTTATTTTATTTTATTTTATTTTATTTTATTTTATTTTATTTTATTTTATTTTAATTTTTTTATCCTCACCCGAGGACATTTTTCCATTTTTTGTTCAGGTAGAGTGAGGAAGAGAGAGAGAGAGAGAGAAACATCGATGTGAAGGGACACATGGAGTGGCTGCCACCCGCATGACCAACCAGAGCCGGGGACAAACTGCAACCGAGGTACGCGCCCTTAGCGGGAACTGAATCCGGGTCTCTCAGGACCGCAGGCTGACGCTCTAACCGCTGAGCCAAACCGGCCAGGGCTATTTTATTTTTTTGATAAAATGTCTTTGAACAGAGTTTCTGTCACTGGCAGTCAATGATCACTGGAAAAAGTTACAATACCACTATTTTCAACCTTAATATAATTTTATAGAATGGACCCCAGAATTATGTTATAAGAAAACTTTGTTATATAGAAAATTCTAATGTCTGCAGAAATATATTTTATATGAGCTATTATAATTATTTATTAATTAAGGTATTTAAAAATGTTTATTCAACAAATATTTACTGCAAATATACTTTTTTTATTCCATTACACCAATTATTTTTTTTTAATTAATTTATTTTTTATTAATTAATTTTTGTTACAGATGTTTCTCCTTTACCCCCCCACTGTTTCCCCCCTCCCCTTCCCTCCCCCTCCCTCCCTGCCCTTTCCCCAGTTTGTTGTCCATGTCCACTGTTCATGCATACATGCATATAAATTCTGTGGTTTATCTCTTCCCCACCACCCCCCTATTTAGGGGATTGTCAGTCTGTATCCCACTTCCGCGTCTCTGGGACTAGCCCCTTCCTCAGACTGTTATGTTCATTATATTCAACAAATAAGTGAGATCATATGAAACTTGTCTTTCTCTGTTTGGCTTGTTTTACTTAGGATGATACTTTCCAGGTCCCTCCATGTAGTCTCCAGACCGCAGGCCGACGCTCTAACCGCTGAGCCAAACTGGCCAGGGCATGTAGTCTCAAATGATAAGAGGTCTTTCTTTCTTACAGCTGCATAGTACTCCATTGCGTATATGTACCACAGCTTTTTTATCCATTCGTCTACTGATGGACACTTGGGCTGTTTCCAGATCTTAGCTATTGTAAATAGTGCTGCTATGAACATGGGGGTACATATATTCTTTCTGGTTGGTGTTTCAGGCTTCTTAGAATATATTCCCAGAAGTGGGATCACTGGGTCAAATGGAAGTTCAATTTTTAATTTTTTGAGGTAACACCATATTGTTTTCATAGTGGCTGCACCAGTCTGCATTCCCACCAGCAGTGTACTAAAGTCCCCTTTTCTCCACACCCTCGCCAACACTTGTTGTTTGATGATTTATTGACGGCGGCCATTCTGACCACCATCTGAGGTGATACCTCATTGTTGTTTTAATTTGCATCTCTCTGATGATTAGTGATTTTGAGCATTTCTTCATATGTTTCTTAGCCATTTGTATGTCCTGTTTAGAGAGGTGTCTATTCAGTTCCTCTGCCCATTTTTTTATTGGGTTCTTTGTCTTCCTTTTGTGCAGTTGTATGAGCACTCTATATGTATTGGCAATTAACCCCTTGTCTGATATATCATTGGCAGTTATGCTCTCCCATACGGTGGGTAGCCTTTCCGTTTTGATGCTTGTATCTTTTGCTGTGCAGAAGCTTTTGAGTTTGATGTACTCCCATGTATTCATTTTCTCCTTTGTTTCTATTGCCTTAGATGATGTGTCAGTAAAAATTCTGCTGCATATGATGTCTGAAATTTTGTTGCCTACAGTCTCTTCTAGGATTTTTATGGATTCATGAGTTACATTTAAGTCTTTTATCCATTTTGAGTTTATTCTCGTATAGGGTGTAAGTTGATGGTCTAGTTTCATTTTTCTCCAAGTAGCTGTCCAATTTTCCCAGCACCATTTATTAAAGAGGCTGTCCTTCCTCCACTGTATGCTCTTGCCACCTTTGTCAAATATTAATTGAGCATATTGCCTTGCATCCATTTCTGGGTTCTCTGTTCTGTTCCACTGGTCTATATACCTGTTCTTGTGCCAGTACCAGGCTGTTTTGATTATAGTGGCTTTGTAGTATAACCTGAAATCTGGTATTGTGATCCCTCCAACTTTGTTCTTCCTTTTCAAGATTGCTGTGGCTATTCGAGGCCTTTTTTGGTTCCATATGAACTTTTGAAATAATTGTTCTAATTCTGTGAAGTATGCTGTTGGTATTTTGATGGAGATTGCGTTGAATCTATGGATTGCTTTGGGTAATATGGACATTTTAATGATGTTAATTCTCTCAATCCATGAACAAGGTATGTGCTTCCACTTTTTATATCTTCCTCTATTTCTTTTTTCAATGACCTGTAGTTTTCTGCGAATAGGTCCTTTATTTCTGTGGTTAAGTTTGTTCCTAGGTATCTTAATTTTTTTGCCGCAATGGTAAATGGGATTGTTTGCTTAGTTTCTCTTTCTGTGAGTTCATCATTGGTGTATAAGAATGCCATCGATTTCTTGACGTTAATTTTGTATCCTGCTACTTTGCCAAATTCATTTATTAAGTCTAGTAAACTTTTGATGGAGTCTTTGGGGTCTTCTATGTACAGTATCATGTCATCTGCAAACAATGACAATTTCACTTCCTCCTTTCCAATTTGGATCCCTTTTATTTTTTCTTCCTGTCTGATTGCTGTGGCTAAGACTTCCAGTACTATGTTAAATAAGAGTGGCGAAAGTGGGCATCCTTGCCTTATTCCTGTTCTTAAGGGAAATGCTTTTAGTTTTTGCCCATTGAGTATGATGTTGGCTGTAGGTCTTTCATATATGGCCTTTATTATGTCGAGATATGATCCCTCTATTCCCACACTGCTGAGCGTTTTTATCAGAAATGGATGCTGGATTTTGTCAAAGGCTTTTTCAGCATCTATTGATATTATCATGTGGTTTTTATTCTTCATTTTATTTATGGGGTGTATCATGTTTATGGATTTGCAAATATTGTACCAGCCTTGCATCCCTTGGATGAATCCCACTTGGTCATGCTGGATAATTTTTTTGGTGTATTGCTGGATCCTATTTGCTAGTATTTTGTTTAGGATTTTGGCATCTATGTTCATCAGGGATATTGGCCTGTGGTTTTCTTTCTTTGTTGTGTCTTTTTCTGGTTTTGGAATTAGAATTATGCTGGCTTTATAAAAGGAGTTTGGAAGTCTTCCTTCTTCTTGAATTTTTTGCAATAGTTTACGGAGAATGGGTATTAGTTCTTCTTTGAATGTTTGGTAAAACTCCCCCGTGAAGCCATCTGGGCCTGGGCTTTTGTTTGCTGGGAGAGTCTTGATTACATCTTCAATTTCTTCTGTTGTTATTGGTCTGTTCAAGTTTTCTACCTCTTCCTGATCTAGTTTTGGAAGACTATGTGTTTCTAGAAATTTGTCCATTTCACTTAGATTGTCGAATTTGTTGCCATATAATTGTTCATAGTAGTTGTTAACAATCTTTTGTATTTCTGTGGTGTCAGTTGTTATCTCTGCTCTTTCATTCCTGATTCTGTGTATTTGGGTTCTCTCTCTTTGTTTCTTGGTGAGTCTAGCTAAGTCAATCTTGTTTATCTTTTCAAAAAACCAGCTCTTTCTTTTATTGATCCTTTTAATTTTTTTTTGTTCTCTATGTCATTTATTTCTGCTCTTATCTTTACTATTTACTTCCTTCTACTTGCTCTGGGGTTTTCTTTCTGTTTGCTCTCTAGTTCTTTAAGTTGTGAAGTTAGATAGTCTATTAGAGATTTTTCTTCTTTTTTGAGGTAGGCCTGTAGTGCTATGAACTTCCATCTTAGAACTGCTTTCACTGCATCCCATAGATTTTGTGTTGTTGTGTCTTCATTTTCATTGGTTTCCAGGAATTTTTTGATTTCTTCCCTCATCTCCTCGGTTACCCATTCATTGTTTAATAACATGCTATTTAGCTTCCATGTGTTCAAATGTCTTTGTATGTTCTTCTTGCAATTGATTTCTAGTTTCATGCCATTGTGATCTGAGAAGATGCTTGATATAATTGCAATCTTCCTGAACTTGTAGAGACTTAGTTTGTGCCCTAACATGTGGTCTATCTTTGAGAATGTCCCATGTGCACTTGAGAAGAATGTGAGTTCTGTAGTTTTGGGGTGTAGTTCTCTGTAGATATCTATTAAATCCATTTGGACTAGTGCTTCATTTAGAGTCTCTGTTTCCTTGCTAATTTTTTGTCTAGAGGATCTATCCAGCAATGTCAACGGGGTGTTGAAGTCCCCTGCTGTGATTGTATTGCTATCGATTTCTGCTTTGAAGTCCTCCAGAAGATTTTTAATATATTTTGGTGCTCCTATATTGGGTGCATATATGTTAATCAAGGTTATATCTTCCTGTTGGATATTCCTTTCAATTTCAATATTATGTAGTAGCCTTCTTTGTCTCTAATTATGGCCTTCATTCTAAAATCTATTTTATCCAATATGAGTATTGCTACCCCAGCTTTTTTTTCTTTTCCGTTTGCTTGGAAGATTTTTTTCCATCCCTTCACTTTCTATCTATGTGAGTCCTTTGTTGTGAGGTGGGTCTCTTGTGAACAACATATAGATGAGTCATGCTTTCTTATCCAATCAGCTACTCTGTGTCTTTTTATGGGAGCATTCAGTCCATTTACATTTACGATGATTATTGATATGTACTTATTTATTGCCATTTTTGTTTAGTGTGGTTCTATTTTTCTTCCTATTTCTCCTGGTAATTACAGCAGTCCTTTTAACATTTCTTGCAGCGCTGGTTTGGTGCTAGTGTATTCCCTTAGCCTTTTTTTTGTCTGGGAAGCTCTTTATTTGACCTTCTATTTTGAATGATAGCCTTGCTGGGTAGAGTAGTCTTGGATTCAGATCCTTGTTTTTTATGACCTTGATTACTTCTTGCCATTCCCGTCTTGCCTGTAGTGTTTCTTGTGAGAAGTCAGCTGAGAGCCTTATGGGGTTCCCTTTGTAGGTAACCTGTTGCTTATCTCTTGCTGCTTTTAGGATTCTCTCTTTGTCTTTAATTTTTGGCAGTTTGATTACTATGTGTCTTGGTGTGGGCCTGTTTGGGTTCTTCTTACTTGGGGCTCTCTATGCTTCTTGAACTTGAATGCCTCCTTCCTTCACCGAATTAGGGAAGTTTTCTGTCACTATTTCTTTGAATATATTCTCTAACCCTTGCTTATTTTCTTCTTCTTCAGGGACTCCTATGATGCGAATATTATTCCGTTTCCAGTTGTCCCACACTTCTCTTAAGCTGTCTTCCTGTTTTTTAATAGTTTTTTCCTTTTGGTTTTCTGATTGGTTAATTTTTTTCTAGCCTGTCTTCTAATTCACTGATCCGGTCCTCAGCTTCCCCTACTCTGCTTTTTAGGCCTTCCAATGTGTTTTTCATTTCTGATATGTCATTCCTCATTTCTTCCTGTTGGTTTTTAATTTCCATCTGGTTAATTTTCAACATTTCTATGTCTTTACTCATGGTGCTCATATCCTTACACATGCTGTTGAGCTTCCGCAACATCATGGCTCTGAATTCTAGTTCTGTTAACTTGCTTAACTGCACCTCATTTATCTCATCTTACGTAGAGGTCTCTTGTTCTTTCATTTGGCTTTTGTGTCTGTTTTTCTCCATTTTGGCTATCACAGTGGGCTTTGGAGTCTGCCAAATTTTCCCTGTGGATGTTGGTATTTTGCTGTTTGTGGCTCCCTCTCTTGGGTTTGGATGAGCCAGGGAGGACCCACTTTAAACACCACCATCAAGTCTTTGATTTTCTGGTTAGTGTTGCTAGCCCAGGGAGTGGTAGTTATCCTCTAGCTTTTTTTTGCCTGGAGGCTATTAGTAGAGGTCACCTGAAGACCCTTGGTTTCTGAGTTGCCTGAAAAACTCCCTCAGGTGCTCAGTGTAAGAGGATTTCCAGAGGTTGGGGCAGCTGCTGATTGTTAATGGGCCTCAAGTAGCATTTCAATGGCCACCAGGTGGGATTGAATCTCTGAGGGAGGGGCCTCTGCCTTGCCTCTCCCCAGGGCCCTGGGAAGGAGCAAAATGACCACAGCCCTGTGTGGCTGCACTTAGGGAAAGCTCTTAGCACCCTCAAAAACCCTAGTGTCCCCACACAGTTCCAGTCCAGTCTGCCTTCCCTCTGCTGGAGCTCAAGGTGAGTGGCTGCTGCCAATTTAGCCTCTGTCTAGACTCTGCGTTGTGGAGCCGTGTGGGACTTTTAACCCAAGAGCGCTGCTTCCTGCCAAGGGCGGCCAAGGCTGTGGCATCAGCAGAGGGTTTTGCACTCAGCAGAATCCCCAGGACTGATCCGTGGTAGTGGGATACTGACGGGGTGGCTGCAGCTTCCAGCAGAGTCCCCTGGTCCCCGCGAGTCTGTGCGGCACCAGTCGAGGGCTTAGCACGCAGAGCGTCCAGTTGAGTCCCCTGGTCGGAGACAGTCCGTGCCAGCCCTTGCGGCACCAGCAGAGGGCTTAGCAGGTAGCAGGGTTTGCAGGACTCAGGCGGGGTCACAGGGGAGGCTTTGGCAGCAACTTCCCACAGTTTCCACCTCTAAGTTCCCTGGCCCCAGGGAGTGCGTGCCCAGCCAAGGGCTTGGGAGGCAGCAGAGTTCGCAGGACTGGGGCGGGGTCACAGCGGAGGCTTTAGCAGCAACTTGCCGCTGCGGAGTTTCCCGTCCCAGCGCTGGCCGAGGAGGGTTTAGCACCCAATTCCCGCCACGGAATCCCCTGGTCCCCGCCCAGGTCTCTGTGGACCGTGGGCTCCCGGCCCCCTCTGGCGTCCTTGCAAGCCTACCAGGATTGAGTCGGTGTCCCTGGTTAAGTGGTCCTCCAAGGTGTCTTTCGGTTGCCCCTTCCTGACGTTTTGCCTTTATTTTCCTTGTGAATCCAGTTTGGTCCTGGGAGATGGTCTGTGTAGCTCCATTCACTCCGCCTCCATTTTTCCTAATCTACACCAATTATTTACTCAACAGTCTCTCTTATTTCTCTGTGATCTTGTGGTGGGCAGAATACTTTCCCAAACCCAAATAAAACTAAGATTTTTAAACTAAAAATAGAAGCAACATCTTTCTGTTTGAAAAATGTTTTATTCTTTTAAAAATTATGTTAGTCTTGTGTTCTTTGAGAAAGAACAATTAATTCTCCTAACTCCTCTTTTTCTACCCCCTTCACACATGTCGCGTATTAATTTTCTCCATAATTTTATGACTATAATTTTGGAACACTTCAGAATTGATTGTCTCCCAAAACTATGACAAGAATAAATGGGTAGCCTGAGAATAAACCCACATGCAGAATGTATCAAAATCAGCTGGGCTCATTATTTAAGATGAAAATTCCTGGGCTTCTTTTGCTTAGAGATATTAAATTGTAGTCTTTGGTTAGAGTCCCAGAATTTGCACTTTAACCTGGTCTCTTGGAAAATCACATGCTCACTAAATTTTTTGAATTACCTGATTGCTTAGAAAATAGTTCTGTAAGCATTCCGGGATATAGTGAAGGCACTGGCTTTGAGGCCTAGATCATCAGCCTTGAAATATTATTTATCTGCTCTAGCCTACTTGATGGCTAATAAGTACTTCAAATGATCATAAACATTTCACACAGAAGAAACGGTTTCTAAATATCATTCACATATTAATGTGTGAGCAGAATGTTATTAATTAATCATGAGTCAACACTATACATCATAATACCTGTTTATTAAATTTAATTATAGAGTATGAAGTCTGTCTCCTGAGGGATTAGCTGACCGGTATTAACTTAAGCTGAAAAAGTTGGATTAATATTACTTATTTTTAACAAAAAGTGGCTTGCTTCTAAATTCTGTTCTTATGTATTTCACTTAAACTCTTAAAACATCTAGGTTTTATATTAACTTGAATTTGGAATTTTGAAATTCATGACATGCTGGAGAGGATGTGAGGAAAGGGAACCCTAGCGCACTGCTGGTGGAATGCAGACTGGTGCAGCCACCGTGGAAAACAGTATGGAGTTTCCTCAAAAAATTAAAAATGGAACTGCCATTTGATCCAGTGATCCCACTTTTAAGGATATACCCTAAGAAGCCCGAAACACCAATCAGAAAGAATAAATGACCCCTTATGTTCATAGCAGTGCTATTTACAATAGCTAAGATCTGGAAACAGCCAGAGTGTCTGTCAGTAGATGAGTGGATAAAAAAGCTGTGGGACATTTACAGAGTGGAGTACTATGCAGCTGTAAGAAAGAAAGATCACTTTCCCTTTGAGACGGCATGGAAGGACCTGGCGAGTATTATGCTAGGTGAAATAAGCCAGTCAGGGAGAGACAAGTATCACATGCTTTCACTTATATGTGGACTAATGAACAAAATAAACTGATGGACATAATAGATCGAGAGACATGGAAGCAGGGAACAGACTGACAAACCTCAGGGGCTTGGAGTAGAGGAGACGGGAAGAGATAAACCAAAGAACTTATATGCATACATGTATAACCAGTACCATGAAGGCAGGGTGGAAGGCCTGGGTGGGACGGGAGTGGGGAGGGAGGGGGTCATTGGGGAAAAAAAGGGGGGACATCTGTAATACTTGCAATAATAAAGATAAAAAATTACTACAAAAAGTAAAAAAAAAAAATTGTGTTGGCTTGCAAAATAAACTTGGCAGAATGGGTCCATGCAGCCAAAACTGGACGTGAGAATGAGATCCTGCACCGTAGACGTAGCCACCTGAATTGGGGATTCGGAGAGGAGGACTGCTAGAGAAGCTCAGGTCACGTGGATGCCTAGGATACATCTGTCAGCTTCCTGTGCCAGATGGAAGTCGTATGTGCCCACAGTCCCTTCAGGGCCGTGGTGATGCTGTTGCATGGTTTATACTTGGATAACACACTGAAACCAAATTAAGCAACTGGGGAAGAGTTTCCTTCTCAACAACAGTTTGAAGATCATGCCAAATGTTGGCCTGTGATTCTGGCTAGCTACTTATCCTTTATTGACTCCATTCATTCATTCACTCACTCACTCACTCACTCACTCACTCAACAATGTTTAGAAAGCACCTGCAGTACGGTTGAACATGAACATAGCCCTGTCCTCCTGTAGCTTATCATTTGGTGACTCTACTTATTGTCCACCTGGTCCTGTGAGGAGGAATCCAGAGCATAGTCTTTCTTAATTTTCAGAAGAACATTATTTTGGTTCCCGTAAGGAACAGACCAGTTAGTTTACTAGATATTTTGTCTACTAAGCATCTCATGTTATATTCTGCAGCACTGTGCACCTCAGTCCATTGTTCTACATGAGGGATACATAGGTTACTCCACTAGTTATCATTACCAAACTACTTGCAGGGTCCTGTCACGGATAGTACCAGATGGTTGTGTCATTTAACTCAGTTATGACTCCAATCTGTGGTCTGTTTAGCCCAATTTACTCTATTAGAAAGAAGTGTAAATATTCACACCAATCTTCTGAATAACTAGGATCAGGAGGCCTGTTTTGAGGGGCCAGCTGCAACATGAACCGCTTGCTGGGTTCCATCAGCCCACGTGGGCAATTACGATCAGCGCTACTTAGGAAGGTGATTAGAGCAGGTCAAGCAGGTGTGAGCACTGGCCGGCCACTCCAGAGCGCGGGCCCCGAAGGAACCCGCTCCAGAGAGCTCTCGGCGAGGCGCGGGGCCTGCGAGCGCTGTCCACGGCCGCCGGGCTGACGACGCTCCCTTCCTTTTCCAGGTTCCGAGTGGTCATGTTCTTACTGACAGGGCTGCGGTTTCAGGGATTGGTGCCTGAGAGAGTCAAATCCACATTTTCTGGTTTCATAAAGTGATTAATAGAAAGAGAAAATTGTTAATAATATTGAGGTCACAAGAACACTTTATGGAGTTGACTTTTAGGTAACGTTTTACTAAAATGACACAGGACTCATCACATCTATGTACTACATTGCTACTTCTGTATTCTCTGATCTTTTTTATTATTATTATTTTTCCTTTATTGATTTTTAGAGGAAGAGAAAGGGACAGGGAGAAAGAGATAGAAAGATCAATGAGAACATCGGTTGGCCACCTCCAGCATGCCCCCCCTCCCCCCCCCCGGGATTTGGCCCACAGCCTGGGCATGTGCCCTGACTGAGAATCGAACCAACTCAGCCACTGAGCCACACCAGCTGGGCTGTATTCTTTGATCTTAAGGTGACAGATTGATTAAGCAGTTTATTGTTCACTATTCTCATAGGCCTTGGAGTCACATTCTGCTCATGTAGGTATAATAACACTTTGGACTGGGTGCTTTTCTTTACCATTAGAATTGCGATGAAGTTGAAGGTTTTTTTCCTTAGTGGATTCAGAAACATTTTCCCTCACTCTCTGTTACAGACCAAAGTAACTTCCATGGATGTAATTATGACCTGGCTCCTGGTAATGGCAGCAAAACTAACACAGTTAGTTAGTTATTCATAAATAACGTAAGCATATTCATAAAATATTTCACACTATACATAGTATTGTCATACATACACATTTTTACATCTGATCTTTCCATTTCATGGGGTGGTGTTCAACTTATTTTACAGATGAGGAAATTAGGGCTCAGCAGAAGACTTATTTAAGGTCACGTGACTTGGAAGAGCTAGACCTGAACTAAAACCCAGCTCCTCTTCATCCAGTGTCCTTTTCCCACAACACTGAGGGCCATTCAGAGAGGTAGCCATGGCATCGTGCTCTCCAAATTTTGCTTCGAACTCTCTTTGGATATATATCATAATAAAGATGATGAAAATGCAGTAATATTAATAGTTATAATGACAGCATAGTTTAGTGTTAAGATCATGTGCTCTGATAAACCGTTGTTTAAATCTCTAGTTTATTATTGTTTGACCTGAGCAAGTGATTTAAATTCTCTGACCCAATTTCCACATATGTTGAAAACATTAAGTATCTGTTAGTATTGTGAAGATTAAATGACATCATCCACATAATATAATTGTATGATTTTGATGAGATGATGATGATGATGGTGATGACGACCATAACTATGATAATGAGGATTTCTGGCTTGGGATTCTAGGTGTTTACAAAGTGCCAGATATTTTTCATTCTTGTCTTTGGGTCTTGTAGTAATCCTGTGAAATATGCATTTTATTTCCATATTTATACATGAGGAAGTGAAATTATAGAGAATTTATAGAACTGGTTCTAGATCAAGTGGCCAGCAAGAACCTGCATTAGAATTTGAACCCACACAGTCCTGGCTACAAAATGCACATTCTTTGCTTAAGTTGTTGCAAAGCATTCTTTAAAAAACAATAGGGGCTTCAGAAGATCCTGGCAATGACTTTACCTGATCAACGATCAATTAATTCCCCCAAACGCTCAATATTACATGAGTAGCAAGTTCATTGTATACTTATGGTAGAATTTAGTGTACAAAGAGTTATGCAGAGAGCACAAGAGATTTGAACTCACAATTTAGTATACGCAGTTGGTTACTGTGAATGAAAATGTTTCTTTTTGTGCTAATGAGCCCATATTTTTAGTTTCTTAAAATAAAAAAAAAGAAAGAGAAGTCAAATTTCAAAGAAATGATGCCCTGGGAAAAAAAGAGTTTAATGAACGAAAACCTCAATTGTGCCCCTTGAATTGTGACTCTGTACTCAGCCCGCCAGCAAATGTCATTCAGGCTCACAACTAAAGAGCCTTCGGTGCTTTAGAAGTACTTACATCTGCGTTCTTACAGCATCTCCTCTATAAAGCTGGGAGATAGTCAAGAACGTATTCTCCACATTGCACAGCTGAGCAAGCTGAGGCCCAGAGGAGTTAAATTCTCTATCAAAAACCTCACAGCAAGTGGGATTTGGTTCTACCTCCCTGGCGGCTTTTCTTGGTGACCTAAGGTAGTCACAAAGGGCTAGGGGTTACTTCTCAGGCTGATTAAAGTTGTAGATGAAAACATTTCCCCCGAGGCTTCAGAAAGGATTACAGTAGGAGCGTTTTCTTCCCGGTTGTACTGCTCTTCAGGTGAGTCCGTGTAACTGTGAGTCAGAAGGCTCAGGTTCCAGTCCTGCTCTGACACCCACCACACGCCAGCTGATAAACTGGGTCGCTTAACCTATCCGGGTCTGTGTTTCCTCTTCCAGAAAAGGAGGGGGATAGTGCTCACCACTGTTATCTCACAGGGTGATTGAGAATCTAACCGGAAGCTGCAAGTGATAAGAAAGTGATCTCAATATCCAAGTTGTAGACACACTCTCGCCACCCACATACCCTCGTCGTTCTTAACGACGCCAAGGTCCTCTTCCTGGGATGACCTCTCTCCCATTACAGGTCTCCGAGAGCAGTGAGGTAGGGTCCCTGGCGTCCTACTTCACAGCAGTCATGGGCATCCTGGGGGCGCCGAGGCCCCCACAGGATCCTTTCTCTTCCCGTAGAGCAGCCACAGAGCAGGCACAGAACCTGACTCCCCCACGGGGGCTCTTCTGGAACTCAGTCCTCAGCACAGGGACAAGGAGAGAAGGAGCAAAGACGACTCAGACCAGTTCATCACTTGATCCTTGGCAGCCCCTCCATGAGAAGGGAAGTAGCTCCTTGACCCGGGAAGCAGCTTGCTCTTCCAGCCGCGCTGGGCCGCCAGTGTTCCAGCAATCCCAGGGGATTCGTTCCCCACAGACTTCTCTGCTAACTTGGTGAGCAGAGTCCGATTCCGTTGATTGCAATGAAGGAATCTTAACTATCACATATACACCTTTTTAACCACATTTTCTTGATTTCAAGATACCGTAGGTTTAATACGCACCATTGATTTTTCAGGGAGAAAGGAAGCAGCCGTAGCACTGTATTAAATAGTTATTATATTATTATATTCAACCCTAGTAGGCTAGATGCTTTCTGATTTGAGAAACATGAAACATAAAGAGTAGAATGTGAACAGAATGTGTGTTAGAACTGAGGAAATACGGTACTCATATTATCATTATTAATAAATTATAGTGGGATAATAATTATGACAACTGAGCATTTTATGTAGGTAGAACCCAGAAGAGGCAGGGAAGTATGCCCGAGGAGTTTATTCTAAAATTCTCTCCGTGGCTGCTCTGAGAATCCCCCACTTTATTGGCCTTCGGTGTGAGACGTCTCCAGTTTGGGCTGCCAGTGAATTTCCAGAAGCGGAGGGCGGCTCTGGATCGCAGTGGGTGGGAGTTTGCAGGAAAATAGCTGCAGGGGAGGGTTCTCTGAAATTTGCTGAATGTACAGCTAATGGGCAGTTATCTCTGAGTGATATTTTTATAGCTTCCTACGTAGACTTGGTGCAAAATCAGCCTGGATGTGGGGGGAGGACTTATCAATTTGGCTTGTCATCAAACCCAGCTTGGTTAAGCTGCTAATTCATAGGTGTTTTCACAATTTATTAATTAGACCTGTGTGCCTGCACTGGCAGCCTTGATTAGTAGATGAGTGATCACTGCTCCCTGCCATGTAATCCTCACGACTGCCCAGCAGAAGGGTAAATGTACCTCTGGGGTTAGGAGCCAGGGAGGGTGACAGTCAAGCAGCAGCAGGAGGAGTGAGGATTTGGGCCAGTTTCACTGAAGACAAAGAAATGCCCTAAAGAAACAATTTTTTAAGTCACTGTTTTTACTGGAGGGTGGCAGTGGCTTAATTGGAAGATGGTGTGATAATGACCTTCCTCAGGATCAAGGGGAGGGAGCTACCCGCAACTCCAAGTACTTGCTGTGCAGCTCTTGTGATTCCTCTTAGATTTCCCCTCCCCCTCCGTAGGGCAAGAGCAATTAGTCATCATTGGACTGCCGTTTGTCACATGCTTAATGACTTAAAGCCACATCTTTACATGGCCCAGCTTATCACAGAAGGGCTGTAGACTTAATGAGGTGATATCTCCCTCATTCTCAGCTCTAGAAGTGAGGGCCGTGATGTAACCCTTCATGTCCCAGTTCTTCCTTTGGCAAATGGGAATAATAACCCCCACCTCATCCTTTTGTAAAAATCACTCTAACAAGTGTCTGGGACAAGCTTAGCAGGTACAGAGTATTCAGTAAATGTTAGTTTCTGTTATTTAGCAGAAGAGCATGGAGATATTTGAGGCTGGGAGCTATGCAGATTGATGCAGTGTGTTCTGAATCCTGGTAGCAGGGGTTTGACAAACTCCGGCCCTGGAGTGAAATCTAGCCTGCCATGTGTTTCGTAGTAAAGTTTTATTGGACCACAGCCATGCTCATTTGTTTACATATTGTTTATGGCTGCTTTTGTGCTATAAAAGCAGAGTGGAGTCATTACAATACAGAGTCTATGGCCGTAAACCTAGAATCGTTACTGGCTGGCCCCTGACAGGAAACACACAAAAATCCTGACGTCACGTAATTTACATATAGTAACATTTTATTTGCATTCTAATTTATTTAACATTTACCCTACTGACAGTTAATTGACATTCAAAAGTTTTTAATTTTTTAATTTTGTAAATAATTTCACAATATACAACGTAGCATGTATGGGAATATATCTGTAGGATAGGTTCCTACACATGACATACTCAGAGGTAATTATTTGGGTCACCTCAGTTGATGTGGTCGAAGATGTACTTGATGGTACATGGTGAAATTTCTTAGCACCAGAGTTGTCATAACTGAGTATAGAATTAAGCTGTCAGTTCTGATTCCCTCTAACAGAGTTTATTATTAATTAGCTTTTTTGATTGAGCTGGAGGTTACAATCCCTAAAGAAAAAACACAACACTAAAGCTCAAGGAATTGACTACCTGTCAGATAAAGTTAGCTGTTGAGATCCCTACCCATCACAAGTAATCCTATGGCCGGTCATTGCTTCCATCTTTCCGTGTTGCTGCCTCTGGGCCCTGTAATAGGTTGCCTGGATAGAGTCATCAGGCTTCACGTAATTCTCCATCTGGATTATCACATCTGTCATTCATTAACAGGCTTATGTGTGTATAATTCTGGAAAAGAGAACAGTAACATTATTCTTTTATGCAAGGTGACATTATTCCTAAAACTCTATTCCTTCGTGAAACACGCTCGATAAGAAGACATGGTTGCGGAAACACAAGATTTATGCACGCTTAGTAAGACCCCTTTCTGTTTTTCGCCATAATTCAGGTGATGGCACCTGCAAAATCTGAGGATTCTCTATTGCTGTACAAAGTGATGATGTATTGGTTAGTAGATTGTAGAATTTATTGACTACGCCCAGATGTTACTTTAAAAACAAGAAAATAGAGAAGTCAAGACTAATGAGGCTGTTGATCTAGTGCTAATAACCTATTATATTTCTTTAGATTTGGTACTAGATTAATTTCTTATTTTTATAGACAAGTGAAATCAGGGTGGGTGGCAGGAGGGAGGTTGTAACAGTGGAGGTGCACCTTGCTTGCTTGCTGTAAGTCAAGTGGATTGAGGTTGAGGAGTACTGGGTGGGTGCACTTAGAACTCTGTCCTGAAATTCTTTAAATCTTAGCCTTTATTATTTTCATGACTTGTTTAACCAGGAAACCACTATCATCTATGACCAAAATGTTTTGTCCAAGGTTGTCAAATGACAGTGTGGTCTTAGATTTTCTACTCAGTGGTTTAACCACCAATCAATATTAAAATAAGCCCTGGCCAGTGTGGCTCAGTTGGTTGAGCATCATCCTGTGCAATGAAAGGTTGCTGGTTCAGGGCACATGCCCAGATTGCAGGTTCTAACCCCGGTTTGGGTATGGTTTTGGTCCCCGGGAAGCAACTGATTGATGTTTCTCTTTCTTTCTTTCTCTCTCTCTCTCTCTCTCTCTCTCCCCCTCCCCTCTCTCTCCCTCTCTATCTAAAGTCAGTTAAAGCTTGGCTGGTGTGGCTCAGTGGTTGAGCATCAACTCATGCACCAAGAGGTCCCCAATTCGATTCCTGGTGAGGCACATGCCCAGGTTGTGGGCCAAATCTCCAGTGGGGGACATGCAGGAGGTGGCCAGTAATTGTTCTCTCTCATCAATGTTTCTATCTCTCTTTCTCTCTCCCTTCCTCTCTCTAAAATCAATAAAGAAAAAAAATAATAATAAAGTCAATTAAAAAATATTCAAATGAGATGGAAATTTTACATTCTTCCTTAGTGGGAAAACTTTTTTTATTGCATTACTCATGCATTTTACATAGATAGATGGTAGATAGATATGTATATTCACATATATACATATATTATCCATAATGTAATACATATTCTAATTTGACTCTAATTATTAGTGTATATTTAAATTAGCATTATTCTAATTACTATGCCCATGTAGTAAACTATATGCAAAATTGCTCATTTTAATTTGTTACAAAGTCCATTATATTTCATTACATTCTTGTATTAATCATAATGAAAAACAGTATTAATTATCATCATTTCCCTTGAGACATTAATCTTGCCAAATTGGCACACTTACATTTTTATTCATACGTTATTTTTCTCTAGTAAGATGAATTCCTTATGGACAGTATCTATTTAGATGTTTCTTATCTGTTTTTCTCATTCATTTTATTAATCATGACCAACTGTTAAACTGTTCAACTTCCAAGGACTTTTTTTTCTCTCCAGTGTTGTTAATGACTAACTGCTTCAGAACAGCAGCAGAAGGAAAAACCTCCAAGGCAGAATCTGCTCACACAGATTCTGACAAGTCTCCGCTTAGGGCGCGTTTCCAAAGGATAATCATTATATATACATCGCCAAAGCTGAAATCATGCTGGTCAGATTGTCAGAAACCTTATTTATAAATGCTATCACAATGCTGTGGGGGAACCTCCGTTTAACTTCGGAAGAGGAAAAGTTTGACACCAGCTAAGCTGTCTGAGTTGGCTCTGCATCGGTTGCCTGTGGAGGTTTTGAAGGCTATAAATAAAAGACAATTCAGCCATTAACATAAACTTTTCTCAGCCGGTATTTGTTATGACCTGCCATTGCACTCCCTCATGTACCTTCTGGCACTGTCCTGTGTACTTTGGGTGTGGAATGAACTCATCCAGGTCTTTCATCACACCTGTGGGGAAGTTAATATTAGGATGATTGCTTTATCAGGGAAGAAACTGAAACATGGAGAGATTAAGCAGCTTGCCCAAGGTCGCATGAGTAGTAAGCTGTAGAGTCAGAGTTCAAACGCAGGCAGCTCAGCTCTTGGGTTCGTGCTTTTAGCCATTATATTTTACTGCTACTCATCCTCAGCACGCCTCATGACCAGACATAGATCTGGGTTTATTAAGATCATACCACAACATGGAATTCATTGCCTGGTTCTCAACGCTCACTATTTTGATTTGAATACTTTCTTTTTATCAATACTGATTCTCAGGGGGTCAAGTATATTCGTTGATTACTCTCTAATTTACAAACAAGTAAAACTTTTCAGTCTGGACTGAATCAGAACTCCGGTAAGTGGGGCCTGGGCATTTTTGACTTTAAACAGCTTCTCTGGTGATTCTGATGCACACGTTACCCGCCACCTACTATCAGAAGGAAGATGGGTGCCCGCACTGTACAGATCAGTAGGGGTAGACTGCGACCAGGACTCTGCAAAGCCACGAGAAGTACTCTGGGGACCCGAGTTGGGAGACATTGATTCTGACTGAGAAGCCTCCTACAGAGAAGGCACATGATGAAGTCTGAAGGATGAATACAAAGTAATAAGGACCATTTACTAAATACCTCACTTAAGAAGGGGAGTTTTACTTGAATTCCCTCCTACAGGGTAAACCTGCAGATATTTGAAGACAGACTTTTTACCTTCTCAAAGGAAAACATTTCCATTTCATGAGGAATATTTAAACATTAAACTTGCCAGGGCCTGAGACTGTGGTGTCAGGGGCCGAATTTTACTCATTAAGTTCCTAATGTCATAACTGAATTGGCAGCGCTAAGAAAATCGAAGAATAGCTGTTCCCCTTCTACTTGTTCAGACGTTATCTCCTTAATGCAAAAGAGCCTCGAATGGCCTCACATCAGCATAATAGCTCCTCTATTTTTGCTTTACTTTGTCTTTTCTCAACTCTGACCTGAAGCATCTTTACTTGGCATGATTAAAGCCTCTCTGTGAATCAGTATGTGTATAGGAAAAGGTACAGAATGTGTGGTTCTCTATCTGATGTATAAAATCTAGTAGATTTAATATTTTTGATGTTTAACATAGGACATTGGGGGTGGGTGCTGGGGTATCCACCTTTGTTCTTTTGGGGCCACAGAGTCTCAAGTAAGGCTCCTAGAAAATGTGAAATTCTGCCCATAATTCTTTTGTAATGTGTTTTGTTGTTGTGATCAGAGAAGGCTGGAATTGGAGAAGCTATTGTTTAATATTAGGGTGTATAAACCTTTGGCAATTTTCGCTCTGAATCAGACTTGGAAGACTACATCATTGCGGGTGCCCGTACAGAGTGAATGCCACATAATATAGAACACTCCCTCCAGTTCTCGTTGCTGGACTCGGCTTTCTTCTGGTTTATCTTTGGGTCTCTGTGGGGACATAACTGCTGAGATGTAGAGAATCCGAATACTGGCAGTACCTTCAGCCACAAGGACCCAGGCCCCTGGAGGCTGCTGGTTGCATTCTTGGTCTCTCTCAAAGTTTCATGCCCAGAATGGGTCAGGTAGACATGATTTTCATTTGTCCAGAGTCATTGCAGTTATGACGTTGTAGAGGGGAGGACAATGGTCAACTGACTATAATGAATATGACCATTTGTCCAATGCAACTTCATTGCAAAATTAAACTGAAAATTATATAACAAAAGACATAGAAGTCTATGAAATTAAAGAGGACTGCTCTGATCATATGACGAGAATATGTCAATTACAATGAAAAAAAGTAAAGCTTAATATGTGTTGCTAATAGAACGATTTGAAGAAAACATGATTAGATGTGTTGTTGAAAATTGCAAAAGAAAATTTAAAAAGTGTTTGCGAAGGTTTACAATTGGGAAGAAAGTCTAAACAAAAATGAAGGTATTGTATAGTAATGCCATAAAATTATGTCGGTAATATTACACCAAAAACTAAGGAAAGACAATTTTCTCTTTATTTATTCTAAAAAAGGTTCAAAGTGAAAATTACAACATAAATTCTGTGCACATAAATCGTTTTCCTATGTTCAGTTTCATTTTTGAACACAAAATCCCGGATCAGACTGTCTTTCTGTTGTCTATGTGCTGTGAAATATGCTTAATTTGCATCAGTCAGTCTTGGCAGGGAGCAGAGGCAGTCACACTGGTAAGTGAGGAGCGCGTACCAATCACAAGGTCTGGAGAGGCCTGGAGACGCTGCTCGGGAAAACACGGTACCCTGGGGCTAGCAACAGTGCAAAGTGGCAGCCGCTCCTAGGCTTCAGGAGCCGGGTGGGGAGCGCGCAGTTCCTTGAGAATAACCTCGGAGAGCACCACCTTTGACGGAAGGACACAGCCAGCTCAGCAGTGATCAGACAGAGAGAAAGCCAGGAGGTAAATACCCTTATTTCCCTCTCCTCCTGCCCTCTCATCTCCTGCCAGTACCGCCCAATGGGCAAAAGTAACTGGAGGCCTGAGTGCAAGCAGGTCCGTTCCCTGGGCCCCGAGCAGAGTGGTGAATGGTGGAGAGCAGACCTTGTGAGGGCGAGTGGAAGAGTCCAGCACATGCACTGAAACAGATTTCCTTCAAGGGGACTTTGTTTTAGGATCTGTTATCCACAGATAAAGAAGGTGGCTTCGGGTACTTAAGGAGTGTTTGCCCAGCATAAGACAATGGGACTTTCAGTGGCTGACTTAGGACATATTTGAATGCAAGGTTAAACCGACTTTGTAGTTACAAGGTGCACCTTTCTGCACCGTTATCGACATGGCAGTGCCCGGCAGGACTCCTCTGCACGCTGCTCCCATCATGTCCCTCCAGTTTCGTGTTTGGGAAATTGACATTTTGGAGCTATGTGTAAGACGACGTTTCTTCAAATTCGATTTCATGATACTCAGTTTAAATCGTTGTTTCAGTTTCCTGGGATCTTCCCAGAGCCTAATATTTTATGATTTATGGCAGCTACTGCTTTCAGCTTCTGGCCATGCTTAATTATGATTGGCTGCTAACGATCATCCAGTCATTGATAATAATGTTACATTGGGCGTGGCTGTGGTTGGAGCCCTGACACATACCACTACAGACTGCCCTCTGGGACGGCAACAATTCACAGTGTGCTGCACAGGTTAGACTAAGCTGTGCCAGTGACCAGTTAGCCCCTACATCCAGTGACTCTCCACACAGTAGTTTATTTTTCACTCATGCCCAGACTCCCTCCAGGCACTTCTACTCACAGTTTACTGGCTGGAACTAGTTGTGTGACCCCCATCTAATCATGAGGCAGGCAAAAGTGTGGGTGATGCAAGGTAATTTGGTGAGCATTAAATCTGAGTATCATCTAGTTGCTGTCATCTGACCGATTGTGAATCCATCTGACACTACTCTTATCTACATGTCTTCATCTTTTGACTGTTGCCCTTTATTGAGAGTTATTTATAAAATAACAATTACTAAACATATATAATATAATTTGATCTTCATGACCATCTAGTGGGGTAGGTAGCATCATTTCCCTTATATAGATGAGAAAACTAAGGCTTAGAGGTTAAATATTTTGTCCAAGGATATACAGTTAACAAGGAAGTGGTAAAGAAAGATTTGAACCAATCAATTCCAAACACACTTATTGCTTATTACCTATCTATCTAATCTTTTGGCCAATGATGGAATAAAAGGAAGGGTAAACCTCAGGTAAGATTGGAAATATGACAAATTGATTTTTCATGCTGTCCAGTAATTCTTTTCTTGTGCTCTGACTTGTGCACTTTCCCTTACTTATATTCAGGTACCCTAAGCTCTCATTCCCTCTCTTTCTCCATTATCTATTGCTCTCACAGTAAGTCCTGGGAAGTCACTCACAATAAAACAAAAATAAAAATGACTGAATAGCTTCTGTCTTTAATTTTTAAGAGTTATTTATTTATTGAAAATAGATCATCTTGCAACTAAGAAGAATATGTCTCTAGTGGGATATGAAACACCTTTGAAGGAGTTTATTTGAACAAAGACATATTATTACTATTTTAAACATTTTTTTCTTTATTGATTTTAGAGAGAGAGAAAGAGAAGAGAGAGATAGAAACATCGATGAGAGAGAACATCAATTGGCCGCCTCCTGCATGCCCCCCACTGGGGATATGCCCTGACCAGGAATCAAACTGGCGACTTCTAGGTGCATGGATCGATGCTCAACCACTGAGCCACACTGGCCAGGCCTAAGACATAATATTGATATCCCCAAAATTGTATCAGAGATGCTAGCTAGTGTGGTCGTAGAAGTCAGGCTAATGTGTAAGAAGCATGGGCTTTGGATTGAGATCATGAATTAAATCTGTGTTAAACTTCTAACACCTATGTGACTCAAACAATTTATTTCAATTTCTGTGAGCTTAATTTTATCACCTGTAAAATGAATTAAATAACACCTAACATATATTTTTGTGAATATTAAGGTGGTATTACACATAGAAGGTACTCAAAAATATTTATTAAGTGAATAAAAGCATGATGTCTATGATGGAACTGGCAGAGTCTCAGTGTGAATGTAGGCAGCTAGTAGGTATTAATGGAAGAGAAGGGAGCCAGGCAGCTAATTAAGATAGATTAACTAGGAAGGGGCAGCTTGGAAGACACCTCAGGAGAGAGCCTCAGTCTCTGCCAAAGGGACTTAATCCCTGAGCAGGCAGGAAAGACCTGCTTTCCAGTCTCCCCATTAGCCCAAATCACTGGGGATAAGTAGGGGTGGGGAAGATATAACAGTAAGGGGGAAAGTCTCTTACTGGGTGCATGGGCACTAGAAGCCAAGATGGCACAGGGAGAGGTCCTTCTACTAAGTGTGTGGTAGAAACTAGATGATGAGGCAGGACTTTAATGCATGCACAGTAGAAGCCAAAATGATGACCATAAAGGAGAGGAGTCTAGCTTAGGAAAATATGGGGAAAAGACCAAGATAAGGGCACAAAACCCTCCTAAGATCCAGGAAAGGGATTGGAAAAGGGGGAGACACCAGCACAGACTGGCAAAAAGCAAGGAAAGAGATTGGATAGTTTGAAAGAAAATTTACCATTTCCCAAACCCAAGGAAATATAATCAAAGTTTAACAAAGGCCCATCTCATGCCCACATGCTCTCCTGTAGCAGCCCCTTGGGCCTGGGTGCAGCATCCACATGGGCAGGAGCGCAGCACTGAAAGTCGGCCAGACAGAAACAGAGACTGTGCTGATTACTGAGCCTGGATGCCTAGCTAATGGCCAGGCAGCTCTGCTTCCCCCTCCTAGGCTTGGTCGGAACGAGTGTGGCCCCAGAGGCTGGACTTCTTACTTGGTGAGATGCAGTTGAGCCACCTGGTTATGGATGAGGCAGTACACCTAAGCCCTTCCTTGGTTTCTGCTCTAATAAATCTTGCCATGATGCCTCAAATTCTATGCAGAGTCCCCAAAATTATTTTCTTGTGACTTCACCAGAATCCATTTGCATGCCAGTCCAGTAGACCTGCCTTGGTCCCGGTCTATGTTCAGCAACATCAGTACAGAGAAGGCAGCAAATATGTGTGAAACTGGAGCTGGGACAAGGGTAGGGTGAATCAGGGAAAGAAACGTTGGCAAATGGAGCTCAGTATAAAAATGAAAAAGTTTGCATTTTAATCTAAATCAATATTTTTTGTATTATAGGTTTATATGCTAGTAGAGTACAAGATCATTTATTTTTTACTCTATTAACTAGAAATATCCAAATATACATTGTATATCTTACTATTATAACAGCTGTAGAGTTTGCTTTGATGGGGTGGTGTGACCAGCCAGGACTCTTCATCGAAATCACTGGCCCAACCTGGGAAACAATGATAGCGGTGTAATTAGCCTAGTTGTGAACAACTGGAAAGGAGCAAGGGGAAGGTCAAGTATTATGGCATGCCATCTGTGCAGCTTTGCCAGGAAGCTGCAGTTTAACACTCCCCAGGAAGCCACTGGTCTGTGTCGCTGTGGGAAGAAACTGGACAGGAGAGAGTAGATGCATGCCCAGTAAAGTCTGGGTGACATAGGGAAGGTACTTGCCTGTCCGTCATACCCGGGAATAGGTCATTGGCCAGAGGAGGCATGGCCACTGCAAGCATGGAAGATTTGAGGTATTTCATCCTCTAAACAAGTAAGTTCACACTGTTGCCTCTTTGTGTGTTGTGCTTGAGTCCTGGCTTGTGGGGCTCGCATGCTCCCACATGGGTCACATCCCTGTGATCCCCACACAGTGGACTAATGGACTGCAGCTACCCTGATGCTGTACTAGACCCAGCTCACCACAGACAGGAAACTCTGGACACTGGCCTTGCTTCTGGCTCCACTGAAATCCCCAGCTACATCTTCCAGAACTGGAGAAGGTCATGAGACTTTAGAAACTAAGGGATATAATTCCCAGAAATAAAGCTTTCTACCACATCTCACACTCCCATGGGGGCTTCCAGAAATGCTTAGTCCAGGGAGGATCGAAGAATCCCACTCCCACTAGCTATGGAGAAGGACCATCCATGCATTTCTCCACTAACACCATGACCAGGTGGTGTGGGAAATAATACAGAGTTACTGTATCATTACAGTCAGGTTGTTGCTATCTCACTGTTTAACAACATGAATTGTGATGATTCTTGGTCATTTCACATCATTGCAGTAACAACTCTTTAAAAATGTTAAATTGTAATCATGCAACTTTTTTTACATTTATAAAATCATAGAAAACAAAAGGGATGCATCCAGATGTTGGGAATGTGATTGAATCATTTTATTCTCTTATAGTTATTTTGCATTTTAGAATAAAGATATTAACTCATCTGCTCAGTCCAAAGACCATGCTTTCTATACCATTATATTACCTCCTAAGACCACCCTGTTAGCAGTTCTGTTACAATTTTAGGGATAATCTGGAAATAATTCTGTGTAACAGTGGAAGTTCACTTATATAAGTAAAAAGTAAGTATATTAAAATAATATGTTTCTGACTTAAATTGTTAATTTGTTTTAAATTGTTTATTGGGAATCATTCATATTTATATTAATGTGAAATTTATGTGGTAGAGTAGACTTTTTGGGAAAAATAAATACACATTTATGTTTTATTTTTCTTCTGGAGCATTATATGAAAGTGTTTTCTGAGTCAGCTTAAGAAATCTTATCAATTGAAAATAAAAAAAAAAAGACTGTTGCTTCAGCTAAAGGGGCAATTACAGTGTCTCAAGAGTTTTCAGTTGTAGTGTAGCATCTAGAGAAAAACAGGTGAAGAATGTATAATATGAAAATTATGTGTACTCCAAATTGTCCAGTCCCTAAGAAATCCCAGAAAACATCTCCCAGGGGACATCTGAATTTTCTGAGGATCCATTCAAAGCAGCCCATCGGTCTTTGTTCCTGCCCCTCTTGTGACTGCCCCTGCTTGACTCAAAATGAAGATCAGTATCAGAATCTCATAATAGCATGCTGTTTTCTTTCAAAAGCTGTTGTTTTTATTCATTGTTATAAAAACATTTTTTTGCAACAACATTAATTGAAATTTGAAAAAAGAAAAAGAAAACAAATCACCTATAATACCATACTTTCAGGGATTTAAACAATGAACACAGAAGGAGCTAGAAGGGTAGAGTGAGCCTGCGAAAATAGCATGCTGTTTTTTATTCCTAACACTCCAGGTGGCTGATGGCATTTCCCCCCTTCCATTCCCCAAGGGGTTTCAGAGCAGAAACAAAACCCCATGATAATTCATATTCATGCTCTGTTAATCCTTCTCCTTTGATATTCTAACCAATTTCTTAACCTGTGTCTATGCTGACCTCATTGCTTACTGACTTATTTCAAAAAGAAAAAGGCAAATTTTGAATTTTTTCTTTGATATTTTGGTCTGATTATAAAAGAAAAATAGGCTCATTGCAGAAAATTTGTTACTTTTGTATTTTATAGAAATGCATAGAATCAATAATTGGGATAGTAGATACACTGTTAGAATTGGAGTATATTTTCTTCCAGTATTTCCCCTACATATAAAGGTTTTCATCAGCCTCAGCACTATTAATATTTTAGACAGAATAACTCTTAGTTGTGGGGGTGTCCTGTAAACTCTACAATGTCTGTAGCTCCCCAGCCTCTACTGAGCAGAGGGGACAGGCCAGCAGCACCTCCCTCTCCCCATCCAGTCCTAACATTCAGAATGTCCATAGACATGGCCAGAGTGTCCCCTGCGGGACACAGTTGCCCCCAGTTGAGAAATACTTCTAAATATTAATACAATTAGAGTTTCATATTCTGTACCAGTAGTATCCAGTGAAAGTAAAACCAATACCAAGCACTAGTCTTCATAGAGCATTTATCTACATCTGTCCTCACCCATGAGGCTGATTGTAATTTACTCCCCTGTGTAGACTGAGAAACAGTCATTCTATGAGCAGTGAATTATAACACAGGGACCATGGTCATGGCCATTGTACATTTCAATGTAGAGGTGGGACAAGAAGAAAGGAAATTTAAAGAGTACTTACTGAGGCTAAGCACCCAATCTTTGCCAAAATCATCCAAGAAATTTTGCTTTCTTATTTTTGCGTAATCCTCACAATTACTCTGGGACATAATTGACATTATCATTATTTTACTGATAGTTCAGATGGGTTAAGCCATGGCCCAGTGTCCCACGGAGAGTGAACCTGGAGAAAGCTCATGTTTTTTTATTGCATTGTGCTACCCAAGGAAAGCAGGGTCAAGATTCTCCCCATCTCCCTCAACACCCTACTGCCCCCACTTCTAATACAGCTTTGCCCTTGCATGCTGCATCCCCTTAAAAACAGAGTATCACTTTTTGGAGGGCCTTCTAAAGAGGACTCTTAGATGGCCATGTTGCGTGCTTTAATGCACACTGATCTTGGAATTAGGAGATCTGGCTTTGTTGTTTTGACTTTTATCACTTAGTTATGAATGATGCTGGGCTAGTCGCTCATTTTATATACATATATATATATATATATATTTTTTTTTTTTTTGTGAAAGCATTTATTTTTATTTAAAAATTTTAATGTTGACATAATTGCAGGTATCCCCTTTTCCCCACGCTGTGCCCACCTCCACCCACCCCCGCTTCCCCTTTCCTTGGCCTTTACCAAACTATTGTTTGTATCCACCGGGTATGCACATTGTTCTTTAGATAATCCTTTCACCTTCTTATCCCCTCAGGTACGGGTCAGCCTGTCCCATGTGTCCATACTTTTGGTTCCAGTCTGTTTGTCAGTTTTTTTGTTCACTCCATTCCACATATTAGTGAGATCATATGGTATTTGTTCTTTGACAAGAATATGTTCTGATTTGGGGGCAGCCCAAAGGGTACACTGCAATGAACATTTTTATTCTTTGTGTTATTGTTGTTGTTTTTTAATTAATTAATTTATTTTTGTTACAGGTGTTTTTTCTTTTTCCCTCACTGATTCCCCTCTTCCCCTCCCTCCCTGCCCTGCCCCAGCTTTGTTGTCCATGTCCATTGTTCATGCATACATGCATATAAGTTCTGTGGTTTATCTCTCCCCCACCCCTTTTCTGGGGATTGTCAGTCTGTACCCCACTTCCACGTCTCTGGGACTATCCCATTCCTCAGACTGTTATATTTATTATATTCCACAAATAAGTGAGATCATATGATACTTGTCTTTCTCTGTTTGGCTTGTTTCACTTAGGATGATACTTTCCAGGTCCCTCCATGTAGTCTCAAAGAACAAGAGATCTTTCTTTCTTACAGCTGCGTAGTACTCCATTGTGTATATGTACCATTGCTTTTTTATCTATTCGTCAACATTTGGGCTGTTTCCAGATCTTAGCTATTGTAAATAGTGCTGCTACAAACATGGGGGTACATATATTCTTTCTGATTGGTGTTTCAGGCTTCTTAGGGTATGTTCCTAGAAGTGGGATCACTGGGTCAAATGGTAGTTCAATTTTTAATTTTTGAGGTAACATCTCACTCATTCTCTTTGAATGTCGGTTTCCTACTCACCACAAATACTGGGCTACTTAACATAATATTAAGAGTTCATGTTTATGAAATTTCTTTCTTAACTTTAATGTAAAACAAAACTGTAAAAGATTGCTACTTTGAGAGACATTTAAAATCCCTGAACTTCAATTCCTTATGTATAAAAATGTAATCATAACTCCCACCTCACAGGGTTGTTAAGTTGTTCATTCCACAAATATTCATTGTGTAGCTACTATGTACTAAGCACATTTTGTTTTGTTAGGGGACAGACAGCGGTGGCAGACATATGATAAACAAGCAGGGAAAAAGCAAATACGATAATTCCCTATTGCGATCAGTACTATGAAAGATACAAAGAAGCAATTGGGATAGAGTTGGAGGGTGCTGGTTTCGGTAGGGCAGCCAGGAGAAGCCTCTCTAAGGAGGTGGTGGAGCCCCGAGAACTGAAGGATGAGAACTCACCAAATAATGATGCTATCCAAAGCATCTAAAGTGTGGAGAACAGTGATGTTACTAAAAGATATCAACAGAAAGTGAGATGGCTGTATGCACTGCCATTCAAGATGCGCTCTGTAGACCAGTGATCATCTTCACACTTAGTTACTGGGCTGCAACAAGCTTAGGAGCGAGCACAGGAATGTAAATCAGTGCAATTCTTCCTTCATTGAGAACATCTTGCTAAAAAAAAAAAAAGACAGCTGAATGTAGCAGGATGCTTAGTTAGGCAGTTGATGTACATTCTGGAGTTCGTAACTGGTCATATCACTGTACAGTTTGCAGATGGGCTACTTTTATAGCAGCATTGATGAGATGAAATTGAAGAGCCGGAGAAGGCAGGGGCTAGACCATGCAGGGCCTTGAGGTCATAATAATGTATTTGAATTTTATTCTAAGAACGATGGGAAACCATCTATGGTTCTGAGAGAGTAGAATGATCTTCTGTTGAGAGAAACAGATGTTCTAGTGCCCTTGAAAACATCTTATAAACTGTAAAGTGGTGACGAATGTGAGTTCTGACTTGATAATCTCCTTTAGTCAGGGCTTCTCTAGCCATCCTGCCAACAACCTCCTCCTGGACTGGTCTAAATAATGTCATGAATCTCTTGAGGGCATTTGCAGCATGCTGTTATGTTTTATTGTAGCAAGATATATGCGACATGAATGAGGTTCCTTTTTCCAATTCAAACAAAATTCCGTTCTTGGGAAGTAAATAAGTTACATGCTTATCTAGCTTAGGGGTCTCAGATCTCAAAATAAATCTCCTTTGGCAGCGTTAGTATTCCATGTTCACACCTACCGAGCTTAATACCATGTGCACATATTTTGTTGAAAAGGACAGCTGCTTAAAATCTAGAAGTTTCATATCTATACTTCATTCACGGAAGGAGTTTTAGTGTTTTCTGCAATAAAAACTGGTGAGTTCATTATCTCATCACCCAGAAAATGGCTACATCTTTTGGAAAAACTATGGCATTGATTTGTTTACCCCATAAATGATAATTATTTCCCTTCTTCTCCTCCATCCATTTCTTTATTTTATTTAATTTTTTTTTTGCTTTTTTCTTGACTTCCTCAATCCTTCTCTCCTTTCCTTCTCTCCTTTCCTTCTCCCCTCCCTTCCTTCCTTCCTTCCTTCCTTCCTTCCTTCCTTCCTTCCTTCCTTCCTTCCAACTACTTACTGAGCATTTATACTATGGGCTAAGAACTATGCTGGACTCTGGAAATACTTCAGTTAGAGAGACACAATCTCTGTTCAAAAGGAGATTATAGACTTAATGGAACACAGACAGGTAACTAGAAAATTACAACTCAGTGTGATCTGTACCACAGTGGGGGAAATATAGAATGTATATTGGAGAACCTAAGCTAGACATCTAAATTAGAATTGGAGTCAGAAGTTTAGGTCCAAAGAACAAAAAAATATTTTGAAGGCTTGGCAATGGACAGAGTGTTCTTGGTAAAAATTTCATGTGTGAAAGCTTGAAGATGAGATAGTGCAATAAATAAAAGAAGTTCAGTCTGAGTGGAGCTTTGGAATGAAAAGGGGGCACTGGAGAAGGAAGAAGTAGGGGATGAGTCGGAAGCAGACCATGAAGGGCCTTATATACCATCTAGTGAATATGGACTCTATCTTCAAAGTCACAGAGCGTCATTAAGGGATTTCCACAGGCAGTTGATGTGTCCCTGATGGCATTTTAGAGATATTATTTTGGATCTAGGAAGTTGGATGGGTTGAAGAAGCAAGGTTGGAGTGAGAAAGCCATGTAGAAAGGCACGTCTGTGGATAACATTGCAGAATGAACCAATCAGAACATTGTGCGTGCAGATGGTGAGAGATTAGATGCTCAGAGCTGCTGACTGGTGTTCTGGGAGTCAGAGGCACTTTGGCAAAGCAAGCGCAGAGACCTGGTCTTCCGGTCTGTGCTTTGCTTTGCTCCTTAGAGCTGTTTTGAGACCAGTCATCACTCATTCCTTTCCTTGCCCTGTTACCTACTCCTCAGCGCTTTAATTTTTCTTAGTCTTAAAGAGGGGAGTTTCTCTTTGATGATAATCTTACTCTTGGGAGCTGCCCAGTATTCTATTGCTGAATTAAAATATAAACTGACTTTAAAAATAATGAAAAGGATGTTATGCAGTCAATGTCGAGGGAATAATTGGAAATTAGTCCTGAAATTCTGTTGTATCAAATTCTGCAGATTTTACTCTGTTCTGCTAAGGTTTTTCTCAACACATATCCATGGAAAGAAGGAGGATTAACCAGAGAACAAGTATGCCCAGCACTACTGTGAGCTCAATAGAGAAGGAACTACCCTGGGGACAATGAAGAGACATGAGACACTGTCTCTTCTCTGAATTTGTCTAGTTTGAAAGACAAAAAGCAAACACATATGACTATATAAAGTCATATAAAACAATATTTAAGAATGCATTATAGTTATATGATTAAAAGTATAGCCCTGGCCGGTTTGGCTCAGCGGTTAGAGCGTCCACCTGCGGTCCGGAGAGACCCGGGTTCGGTTCCCGCTAAGGGCATGTACCTCGGTTGCAGTTTGTCCCCGGCCCTGGTTGGTCGTGCGGGTGGCAGCCACTCGATGTGGCCCTTTCACATCGATGTTTCCCTCTCTCTCTCTTCCTCTCTCTCCCTCCCACTCTGTCTGTACAAAAAAAAAAAAAAAGTGTAGTGATCTAGTTGTTCAGAAAACAAAGAGGACCAAGTAGTCAGGAAACCCTTCTAGGAGAAGTGGTATTTAAGGAAAGCCTTGGATGAGCAGGGAGGAGAAGGCAGTAGGCTGGAGGGCAGTGGGGAAGACGTGATATATGATGTTGATGGTCCTTTAGTAGGGGGCCTACAAGAGTGGTGAGAAAATACTAAGAAACAGTGGGAAGGAAGTTCAGCCAGGCAGGGAGTGGGCCATAGTAGATGGCTTTAAAGTCAAGACACAGACATTTTGAGGAACAGGGATCCAGTGGAGGTTCTCAAGTAGAGATGTCATGGGAAAGAATGATGAGAGGACCAGATGAATGGAGGAGAATGTCATTTCCAAATTCGATAATAGTTGAATTCACCTAACTTTTCGTTGATCATGACCGATTCATGCCTGTGCTTTCTCCCTCCTAGGAGCCACCTTGATAGTTAAATGAGATGAATGATATGCAAGTGCTTGGTGGATTATCCTACTTATTGTTGCCACCTGTGTTGCTGCCTTCCTGTGCTCCATGTCTTTGGCCAAGTCCCTTTTCCAAAATCCAGACCCTGGAGCTGATTCAGTGCACTCCCATGCTGCTTGCTCCCTATCCGGCACCCTCTGCTTGCCAGGGTGCCTTGTGGAATTCTCTGTCCAGCTCAACGCGATGGTGCCTTCGATACACTTTCAGCTCTGGTATCTTATACACATCAAGTTGGACAGAATCCAGTCTGATTAAACAACCCAAAAGAACAGATCATAAACTGAATTCAGCATTGAAAACAGTGGAGAGATTTGATCCAAATTAATATTTCATATGTTAGCTGAGCACGGGGATTTTGTGGTCATGGCCCGAATCTTCTGTTTCTTTTTGATTTCCCAGCAGGGCATTGCACAGCATTAGTAGCTGATGGCTTTTATTCAAGTTCCTGACTGAGCCTAGGAGGTATATTGCTGCTTCTCCTTCTGCTGAAAAGTGAGGGCTTATCAGCTTTTCCATCAGGACCTTCAGCTAATATTTTTAGATGGTCAAGATGTTATCAAATGCAGTATTTAGTTGGGTGACTTCAATTATTGCCTCTCATTGACAGTAGGACTATAACTTCCTGCACTCGGCTGTGTCTGAGTTCTCAATTTCTGTAAATTTCTTGCAAGATGCTGCTCTGTATGTTTTGCAATAATAAGCTGTGCATTTTTCAGTAGCTTCCCCATGTAATGAAGATCCACAAAGACCTGACTTTTGATAAATGACTGTATTTAAGAAGCTATTTAAGGAGTATTAGGTTTCTTTGGTCTTTTGCTTGGGATCAGCTCTTTAAACTGCTCTTTCTCAGCAGCTTCACATTCTGACAAGGAACACTTTTGTTTGCATTTCATTTTTATTTTTAGGTATTTGCAAATGGACCTACCCTGAAACAGCAATCTGATCTCTCCAGAGGAGGGCAGACCGGTGTCACAAATCCATATATTCACCCCACGGGTATTCGTCTATCAAGTGGAGCAAGGCAGGCCCTGTTCTAGGCACTGCAGACACAAGAATGTCTCAAGACGACCCAGTTCTTGCCCTCGGGGAGTTTATGGACTTGTGAAAGTGTGATTAATCACAACGGTGGTCATTGCTGTGAAGGAGAAACACTGGGAGCTCACAGGGCCTGTACTGGGCAGTCATCCGGTCTGGGTGGCTCTAGGAAGGACTTCTTGAAGAAGTGGTAATTAAACATTTATCTGAATGACACATAGAATTTAATAAGCTAAAGGAGAAAAGTAGGGGAAAGTTAGGGGGTGGCCAGAATACATAAATTTCCTGAGGTTGGAAGGCACTAAAATGTAACTACAAAGGGGGGAAGGGTAATATGTCTGGAACTTAGAGAACGAGGGTGAAAACAACACAAATTGAGGCTGAGGAAGTAGGTGAGAGGGGGTTGGGTCACATGGATCCCTAGGAGGCTACTGAAAAGATTGTGATTTTTCTCTTTAGCGTCAGGAGGAGGCCAGTGAAGAGACATAAGCAGCGGAATAACACTGTCTGCCCTGTATTTCCAAAAGACAATCAGTTTCTATCGTGGTCATCTGGGCTAGAGGTGACGGTGGCTTGGAGTGGAGCTGGCTGCGGGGATGGAGGGAAGTGACGGCCCATGAGACAATTAGACGGTCACATTGGCAGGACTTAGTGACTGAGTGGATGTAGTGGGTGTGGGAGAGGGAAGTATCAAAAACAGCTTCACGTTTCTTGGTGGACAGGGGTGGGGAAATCAGGTCTGGGTAAATGTGTCAACCTTTGCCCACACTAGTAGGAAGAAGTCGCCGCCCATTGCTAATGCACAGTAAGCGTCTCAGTTTCTAACTGTCAATAACTACAAACATAGCTTCTTCAAGGGGGAGGGATGCCCAGAAGTAGGGGAGCTAAAGAATAGATAGCTACTTTAATTTTTCTAAACTCTAATGATACTGTGTCTGGCGGCCGAATTATTTCTTGATATTTTTCTATTCCTTTTAGCTAAATTTGCTGCGTCATCTTCTGCGTGTCCCTAACCCTCTCAGCACACATGACTTCGCCTTTACTAAATGGTATTCTAATCACCTGTTGATGTTCTAACCCCTTCTCAGAGGTGGTTTGTTACTAACACTTCTTTTTAGCACCACCTGTTCTTTACTCTGGGCCCACGTAGAGCTGAACAATTCTTCCTTCATCTCCATGGCCACACTTTTAGTTCAAGGACTCTGACAGCGGGACTCAGTCTCAGCACTTGAATCGGAACTACTGGGGTTTGCAGAGCCAATAGCCATTGTGGAGCTGCTGGGGCCATTTTGTTATTGAAAAGGAGTCATCCTGAGTATGAAGGCAACACAGAAGGGAGCAGAGAGATGCAGAAAAAGTGTCCTGATGACATCGTTTGAACTTCTGGGCAGTCTGAGCGCCATGCCCCTAGCTTTTCGGTGATGATGCATATACTCCGTACTGTTCTGTTTGAGTCCGTTTTGCGTTGGTGTTCTGTCACTTGCCAAAAAGAACTCTTCTAAATATATTTCTCAAAAAACAAAAAAAATTAAGATCAATAACCAGAATTAGTAACTGATGATGATGAATAATTTTTTAGCTCTTACTGCATGTAAGGTGCCATGACACTTAACATACTTTATTTAAATTTAATATTCTGAACTACTCTATGACATTTACAATGATCCCCAATCAACGGATGAGATACTGACAATTAGAGTTGGGATTCAAACCTGGGCAGCCTGACTCCAAAGCCCATGTTCTACTATACTTTCCAAGAGTAAGCAAGGTCTCCATTATAACTGACATAGTGCCCTGGCCGGTTTGGCTCAGCGGTTAGAGCGTCGGCCTGCGGTCCTGAGAGACCCGGGTTCGGTTCCCGCTAAGGGCATGTACCTCGGTTGCAGTTTGTCCCCGGCCCTGGTCGGTTGTGCGGGTGGCAGCCACTCGATGTGTTCCTTTCACATCGATGTTTCTCTCTCTCTCTCTGTTCCTCTCTCTCCCTCCCACTCTACCTGAACAAAAAATGTCCTCGGGTGAGGATAAAAAAAATAAAAATAAAAATAACTGACATAGTAACAGCACCTGCTTTCTCTACTTGTCCAGTATCGCTCCTGTAATGGAGAAAAAAAGCCCATATTTCCTAGGTTAAGTCAGGTGAAGTATCACCATTTCAGGTCTTAACATGGTCAGATCTGACTGCTGTAGAGGACTCTTCAGTCTCATCCATCACTGCAAACTCAATGAAGGCAGAGATCACCCACCTGGTTTCAGACCTATAATAACCAATTACCTTCTTGGTGTCTCAAATTAGTCATTTCACAGGAATCTCAAACTTTACATGTCCAAAACGGGATTCCGAATTCCCATATGGTACCTCAACCTGTTCCTCTTGCTGATTTCTCCATTTTTCATCAATGACAGCATCAGCTTCTCAAGATAATGATATAGGAGGACTCCGTGATCTCTCTCCCTCTTTCTCTGTGTTCCATGCATCAGCAAGTTGCCAGTCCAATGGAGACTAGATCTAAAATCCATTCACCTGCCACCTCGGCCTCCTGCAGGTTCTTAGAAGATCCGGAGCTCTCTGGCGTACCAGCACATTTATTCTTGAGGTTCCTACTGCCCCAATGCTGTTTCCCTGGTTCCTCATATATACTTATATTTCAGTTCATTGGTCTTCCCTGAGCCCTTCCTGGACTACTCTACATCAGTACTTTTCTCTGCTGCCAGACACTTTGTATCACACCATTTTCTTTATAGCTTTTACCTCCAATCAAAATTCTTTATGTTATAAATTTGCTTACTTTTTTGTTGTGTTCCCCACTAGAATTAAGCTTCTTAAAAGTAGGTTCCATATCTCTTTAGTTGACCTTTGTGTTTCCATACACAATTCAATGCCTGGCATGGTGTGTGTGTGTGTGTGTGTGTGTGTGTGTGTGTGTGTGTGTGTTTATGATACGAACCCCTAGCGGGAACCGAACCCAGGACTCTTCTAGTCTGCAAGCCGTTGCTCCAACCACTAAGCCAAACTGGCCAGGGCTGGCATGTTGTTGGCATTCAGTCATTATTCAAAATGAAAAGACAAATGAGCACATGCTGATAGGGACGGTATAGCTGGAGAATCAGATAATCTCCTCGCCATTGTCTAGCTGTACATCATTGGCTAAATCATTGAATATCTCTAGATTTTATTTTCTTAATCTGTCAAAAACGGGGGTTGGGGGGGGCTAATGGTAACTATGCTGCTCTCCTCAGCCAGCAGGATCACAAGGCCTTTAAGTGGAAGGAGCAGGAGCAGTTCGAATACCCAGGGGAAATGGTTAACTCACGCGTGACCCATGACTCAGGAGGCCGGCAGTCAGAACTATGGAACGATGACAAAAATGACAGTGTGGGGACCAGAAAAGAGCCCTGCTTGTAACATTTGCAGAGTAATTAGTGCCACACAGAGCAAAACATTATCTAAATTTATTGCAGAATACACTCAGCCATGGGGAATTATCTTTAAGTATTGGAAAGAATGTTCCAGAATCTAGTCCTCATTCTATGTCTACCACTTGAGTCCAGAGTTCACTGTCAGGCTCTTTTTAGTCTGTACAACTTCTGGGCCCAGCAAATGTAATTTCTTGGACAGAATAATTACA
Organism: Molossus molossus; assembly: GCF_014108415.1. Lineage (NCBI taxonomy): Eukaryota > Metazoa > Chordata > Mammalia > Chiroptera > Molossidae > Molossus > Molossus molossus. Next base: position 27,477,808 of record NW_023425377.1, read on the forward strand.
TGTAAATGCTGCTGGGCTATTAGTCTCAAGAGGGCAATTTTCTAGCCAGTTGTTGCCATCCGAAATGTCAAATTTATTACACAGAGGACATGAAGATACATACAACATGCTCTCCTAAATAAGACATGAAAGGCACTAATCAGTACTGCAGCTGCAAATGGTCTCTCAGTTCAAAGACTGTCTGCTCTTGAGAAGGCTGACTCTTCCCACCCTCTCATGTCTGCAGAGATTTCAGGGCCCGGGAGAAAAGGCACTGGGTAAAAATAGAAACTGCAGCTTTACACCCTGGCTCTACTGTTGTCTAACCATACGACCTGGGACAAGTCACTTTCCCTCCCTTATCTTCAGCTTCCGTACTTTAATGATAAAGCTTGTATTGTGTTGGTGGCGTCCTTGAAGACTCAAAGGAAGGAACTAGTAGTTCAATACATTAAAGGCTGAAAATGTTGTATCAGTGCAGAACTAACGGTACTTGTGTAGTGGCATTTGTTGACTAAGCCTGTCCAGTGTCATTTCCACTGCTTTTCTTAAAGGTGAAAGACTCTAAACTTAATTTGGGGGGATGCGTCTTCCTTTCTTTGAGTCTGCATCATTCAGTTTGCTTTTTCTAAAAGTTCAGAAATGTTTACGTGACTCTGGTTTGTTCAGTTGAGCATTCTGTCACCTTGGACTCAGTGGTTGATTCACAGATGGTGTGTAACGTAGGCCAGGACAATGAGACTTAACTCTGGCATATATAGAAGGAGATGGTAGAAAAGAGACAATTCTTGCCTTTGGGAATATAATCAGGAACGGTGTAAAACATGGTGTAGAACAGAGAAGTAGGGTGATGCTGAATTGTAATGACATCTTTGTGCCCCTCAATCCAGCCAGTAGCTCTAGATGGTTCACTGGATACCTGATCTGGGCCAGACACTACAAAGGCATTTACAATTCACTGTCATATGGGACAAACTAGTCTTGCTCTCATAAACCTCACATTTCAATGATATGAGCCAATAAATTCCCAGTATGAGTTAAGTTCTTATCATTTTTGTTCTCTCTTGATATTGAAATTCCAGGATTTTATTTCCAAAACTATGAAATGGACAAAATAAATAACCTATTTTGCTGAGATATTGTGAATGTAAAGTATATAAAGTCTTTGGCATATAGTAGGTGCTAAATAAATTATTTTAAAGTAGACATTAGTCAATAATTTTAGCCACCCAACATCTGATTCCCTTTCCTTTGTTTGGGGAGCCCATTTTAGAGGCTGACAATGCCAGATTGGCAGTGCAGCTAGGCATGGGCACCTGGCTGAGGCCTCATGGATTGGATGCATTTGACATAGATGCTTAGTCTGAAACACATGAAGCAATGAAGTACCAGCCATGCCGACTTCCTTCTGGGGAATGTGCTACTGGTGGCAGCTGCCTGTGATCATAGTCAGCAAAGACAGCATTTCTAGTAGCAACACCCAAAGCCCTGCCTTCAAGGTGCTAACAGTGTAAACCACGGTCAGAGGAGGCTATGTGCCCTCATCAAACCATACCTGAGAAGAAGGAATTCCTGGCTGTGTAACTTTTTTCATTTTTAAATCCTCACCTGAGGATATTTCTCCATTTATCTTCAGATTATCTTCAGGTAGAGTGGGAGGGAAGGAAGGGAAGGAGGGAGGGAAGGAGGGAAGGAGAGAGAGATTGAGAGAGAGAGACACACATAGATGTGTCAGAGGGACACACCAACTGGTTGCCTCTCACACGAACCTGACCAGGGCTAGGGGCCAACTGCAACCAAGGTACGTGCCCTTGACGGGCATTGAACCTGCAACTCTTTGCTCCGTGGGCCAATAATCTAACCACTGAGCCAAACCCGTCAGGGCCTGGCTATGTAATTTTAGATGTGGTTCTTCGGGCTTCTTTGGGAGTATGGAAACTATCTAGTATGTATTAAGTACAGCTTAAATTAGCCAGAGTTTCATTTCTCTTGCTTATAATTAAGACCTGATTGATACTTTAGTTATAATAATATTATTTCAGTGATGACAATGGTGATAAGACCTGTGTTGTAGGGAAAAATGATCACTCAGTTTGCAACATGGAGAATAGATAGGAGAGGGGTGAGGTGGAAAGCTGAGATATTAGTCTGAGGCTGATCACATGTACTAAGAGTTACGTAGGATGGTAAGAGATGGTAAGAGATGGTAAGGGATGGTATGGGCTGCTAGTAGGTCTCTAGCTAGGCAGATGGGAAAAAAAGCATATTTATGAAAGACATTGGAGATGAGTTGATGTGACAGTTCTTTCAGCCTTTGGACCATCCATAGTGTAGACATATTGAGGATTCTTGACCTTAGATGCCACTGTTATTTGTCCAACTAGAGATATTTGGACTGCAGAGCATATAATTCAGCTGAATATCATTTAATGGAGTCAAAGAACAATGAATGGTCAAGTTCAAGGTTGGATTCCCTCATCTGGGAGGGGTGACTCAGCCTTTCCCACTTTTGTCCTTTCGAGTTGGGATGTCTTCCAGGAGTCCCATATGTTGATGACACCAAGTATTTTACATGGAGAATACAAAGGAAAAGTGCTCATGAATAAATAATAGGCATCACTCACCACAGCCTCCTTCCATATTTTTTCACTGTCCCAAATGTAGGCCAGTCTGATGAGCCACTTGTGACCAAGGGGAGTACAGTGGAGAGAGGGCACTTGCTTTTTATTGAGATGTATAATTTTCCCTTTAAATCTATTAAAAGGTTTTGAGACAAATAAATAAAACAAAATGGATACAGATCCAGTCTCCTTTCCTTCCACAGATCATTAAGAAGTCGTAATTGCTTCCCGACCCCCAGGAAGCTCTTGTCTCTAAGAATCAAATGTTAGTGTGTGACTCCCTGGCAATTGTTATTATTCTGAGGAATTAATTTACTCTAATTAGTTTTAGGCCCATTACAGCAATAGAAAGCTGAGCAAGGGATGGGAGGTCTGAAAACCACACTTTCCTCAGCTAGTAGTAAGAACTTTTCATGTGCTTAACAATTTGGACAATGAAAATCAAACCTTGTTAAAAACCAAACAGAACACATATAAATCAGGACATAACTAGTATGATTCTTAAAAGGCACATTAGTCTTATTCTATTTTCCAAAAGTAAGCAATCAACCATAACTTTTCTTTCCCAGTGGAAGTCTCCAAATTGAGTTCTATGGACCCCCAACCCCCATTATCAGAGAAATGACAGAAACTGAGGTTCATCAAGGGCAGGTTTTCCTTAGGGTCTATTGGTACTTGATTGAAATGAATCAAGAAGTTTTGGGTAAGTTCTATCCTTTTGGGAAGTAGCTGTCCCATCACAAATAATAGGTAGAATTCTACTATGATAGAAAGTGATGTCTTTGAATTCCTTCCACCAGATATTCTTCAAATGGTCCATTCATCCAGGAGAGGCAACACCTTTTTCCAATTTTCATGGAAGGGTTTGAATACCCTAGAGCTCAGCCTTGGGACGAACTGGTACAGGGTGGTCTTGAACTTATCTTAGCAAGATACGGAGCTGGTATTTGAGGCAAACGGGTGGCATATGGTGGAGGACATGGGTTCAGATTTGGTTTTGTGGGCAATGGGAAGATTTTGATGTTTTCAAAGAGAGGAGCGTCAAGTTAGAGGTGTGCACTGGTGGAACATGAAGAATGAATTTGAAGAGGAGAAACTGAAGGATGAGTTAGGAGATCCAGATGAGAAGTATGGAACGCCAGAAGTCAGGGCAGTGGACGTGGCAAGGAGGTGATGGATTTTGGAAATGTTTCTGGGTGGAATGGACAGGATTTAGTGAGGGATTGGGTGTAGCTAGAGAGACCCAGAGACTTTGGTTTTGGGTGAATCGAATAGTGAGACACAGAGGGAACAAAAGCCAACACATTCCCAGAGTCTGAGACACTGCTGATACAAATACTAAATATTACCAGTGATAGACTTCTAGGGAGAATACTCTTACTTCCCTGTAAACCACACTGGTCAAACTGATATTTGAACCATCCAGGAAATAAACAAGTGAAGGTGATTGAAACTTAAGGCCATTGGGCTTAAAAACAAGCCCCATGTAAAGGAACAGCTACCACCAGCCTCCAGTGAGTTGGAGCTGTGCAGGAACGGGGCCAGGACTGCCAAATCATCCAGTTCCTTAAGAGAAGTCATACTCCAATGCTATATAAACTCTTAAATGTTGACAACTCATTCAGTTATTTTTTTCTTGAAACTCAAAGCGAGCCAACTCCAGGCAAGTCTGCAGAACAGCCCAGGGGCCATGAGTTTGAGACTGATTGAACTAACCAGAGTTATCGTGGAGTGGAGCAGAAGGGGAAGGCACAGTAAAGGTGCATCCGCAGGGAAGTATTTTTTGAGCCTCTGTAGTTGTGCTAGCACAGTGCTCGATGCCATCGGAGACATAACCTACAGCTGAGGCCCTCAGGAAGCTGACAGCTTAGCTGGAATGCCAGGCCAATGAAACAGCCAGAGAAAAATGCAGTCCCCTATGGAATTCATGAGGGCTATGGATAATAAGATTACAAGAAAGGGAGAGATGGGCATCGAAAAGACCCCAGGTTTCAAAGAGGTGAAGGAGAGCGTTCAAGAGGAGGCAGAGGATTCACGAAGAGCCAGAGAATGTTCTCCAGGGATCATTTCCAACTCAACCTGCAACTCAACAGGTTTTGTGATTTCTCCAGGGAGGCAGGCATGGCATTTCAGAGAGTGGTGGAAAGAGCAAATTACAAGTGGAACCTGGTTCACACTAATGATCACTAATAGACCAGTTTAGACTATTTGTTTTATATTATTTTTGAAAGGTTTTCCCTGCCCCAATTCCTAGGCCCTTGGCATCTAGTTCAGGAATTAAGAATAAATAAATAAAACCCTGACAGCTTATATTAGGTGACGACACATCTTTGTAAAATGCTGAGGTGATCCCTGAAGCTGTTGATCCCATCCACTGTTGGCTTGTCTAGGATTGCCCATGGAGTGTGGAAAGAGGTTAACAGAACAGTGAGATTCTTGGGACAGGGGAGGAAAGTACAAAAGAAGAGATTTTCATGGTTTTTATATCTGGGCTTTGGCGATACAGCAGAACGTCAAATAGACTTTTTCCTGATAATACCCGCCGCGTTTGCTCCTTGATTTGTCTGTCTTTTTCTATTCTTTGCTGTTTCCCCCGAAATCTCTGACATTAGCAATGAGGACAGGTATATTTGTTGGGGGGATAAAACAGTGCCTTTGTCCTGAGCTGGTATCAATCATTTTATTTAAGCGATCATTTTGCTGACGGACAGAATCCATTTGTGGACCACATTTGATGACCTCGGTTCAGTTACTGCAGAGCTGCTTCCAGACTCAGGAGAGAACTAGGAAGATGCTTTCGCTGCTCCCTTCTGTAGGGGAGGATGCAAGAGTGTGACAGCCTCCCAGAGAGCAGCATGACCTTTGTCTGACTGGTCAGCTTGGGAGACGAACGGCTCTTGGGGAAGCGAGCATTCTCAGAGCTAAGGTGTACTGTGTTCCATAAATAGGTAGAGATTTGCATTCCTGACTTTCCATTATGTTTGGGGGAAAAAAATCAGACCCTATTTTTCTCACAACAGCATGGGTTCTCACACCTGATACAGCTTTGAGATAACTGGGCCGTTGTCTCTGAAAACAGAGGGAGTGGGAGGGAAGGGAGTGGGAGGGAAGGGAGTGGACCGGGAGTCTCAGTGCGGAACTCCGAGGGGCACCCTTCCTCCCAGGTTTCCCTGGGGCTGTCATATGCCTGTCGAGTCATGTGGTTGACTGAACCCAGGTTCTCCTATGAGTCCTGAGAGCTAAAATAGTATCCCTCCCACGAGATACTGTCTTCTCCATTATAATGGGGACTGTTTTGGTTGTGCGCAATCAGAGACTTGTGAGAGTGGTTAGAAGTATCATTTCAGAGAAGGCAAAAATACTAATGGCATTTAATTGCTTTTTGGCTGACTTTGAAAAGTCACATTTCAAACATTCTTTGGGGATTAGGAGAAACCTTTCTTTTTCAGCTTTCTCTTTTAAAGGATTCTGTTTCTTCCTTCAGTGATAAAGTAACCAAGCATTGGAGCGATCACAGGATTATTCCTTTGGGTTATCACAAACAGTCAATGTCACACAATTGAGAAAACGTGCAATTATGTGATGTTTTAAATTACAAACAGCAGATTAAAGCCATTGCTTATCCAATGGCATCGTTTTCTTTTTGTCTTCTTTCTCTAAGCCCCAGCAAGCGTTGCTCTCTCCAGCCATAGAAATGTCCAAGTCACACAGCACTGATCAGTGGCTGGTGTCCAGTTAAGAAGAATTCATAGTTGAATTTATCAGGCAGGTTGGGAATTTATTATGTGCAAGATATTAAACTCTGTATTTGGGGGGCACAGGTGAATGAAGCACATTACTTGCCATCAAGAAGCTACTAGAATAGATGGATAGACATGGAAACATGAAATTTCACTATGGTGTGGTGAGTGGTAAGCCATAAAATAATGGGGGCTCTTAAATCAGCCTGAAAATATAGGAAAGGCATCCCCCAGAAGATGACATATGACTTGAATCTTGAGTGAATAGGAAGAAGTAATCAGAAGAAAGAAGGAACATCAGTGTGCAGAGAACCACCTACTGGTAGAATTTATTGAGTGCCTTCCCTGGGCCGTACTCTGCGCCTTACGTACACACGTTCACAGTTCTCACAGCAGTCCTACGTCAGGTACCCTTAAGTTTATTTAATAGTGACGAACCCAAGGCTTGGAGAAGCTGGTTAACTTGCCCAGGTTAGTGTCACTACTGCCTGTAGAGAGATGGAATTAAAGCTCAAGACCTGATTCCCAAAACTCAATGGCATATTCACTGTAGTACACTGATCTCTCCTCACGAGACATAAATTACTGTGATTGTTTAAAACCAAAACAAAGAAACAGAAAAATTTCATTGAGCCTCTTTATAGGATTCTGGGTGCACCTACCTGGCAAAGCATGAGGAACAACACAGGAAATTTAAAGAAGCATTAGGAAGTCATTTACCATGGGGAATTAGTAAGAAATTATGCCACAGAAGGCCGAGATGACCAAGTGAGCTAAAGAGAAGAACAGAACTATCGATTTAGTAAGCTGTGTGAAGCTTGTCCAAATAGATGATGAGCTGCGAATAGTTATTTTTTTCTGTAGGGTTCACGGGACCCCACTCTCCCCATCACTCACTCAGGTCCAGCTGCACTGGCCCTCTCTCTGTTCCTCAAAACAATAAACTTCTCCTGTGACCTCTGCACTCAGACCTCCCTTCTAGAATGTTCTTCCTCTAGGTCTTTTCTGTTTCATTATTTCATATATCAACTCAGTTGTCGGCTCCTCAAATAGCCTTCCCTGACCTCCTGACCTAAAGAACCCAATCACTCTATCAAATTACCCTATTTTATTTTCCCATAGCATGTATCACTCTCTGAAATGCCATCGTTATTTATAAGGGCATTTGTACACTGTCTGCCTCTTTCCATTAAGAGGCACACTCTGAGAAGATGAGGATTTTGTTTTGCTCGTTGCTGTGTTCCCAGCACTAAAATAGTGTTTAGCCCACATAGCTTTTGAGTGACTGCATTTTTTGGTTGGAACAACTTTATGAAGTAGAATAGGAATTTGTTTTTTGATCTTCATTTTACATAAAATAAAAGGGGGCACTTGCAGTAATATAACAGTCAAACAACGAAAACAATGGAAGAATCAGGAATTGAGGGAAAAAAGGAAGAATCAAGAATTGAAAAAAAAAAATGGAAGAGTCAGGAATTGGGGAAAAAACATGGAAGAGTCAGGAATTGAAATCTCCTTTTCCTGCTGCATGTTCCTGTTAGCTGCCTCGGGTTGGGGGTGGGGGAATATATATATATGTATATACACACACATATATACATACATACATACATATATGTGTGTGTGTGTGTGTGTGTGTGTATATATATATATATATATATATATATATATATATATGTTTTCCTTTTCTTCTGATACATCTAGAATGAAATTCTCTTAGATTAAAAACTATTTCTGGCCCTGGCTAGTTGCTCAGTGGTTAGAGCATTGGCCTGTGGTCCAGAGAGACCCAGGTTCAGTTCCCATTATGGACACGTACCTCAGTTGCAGTTTGTCCCCAGCCTTGGTTGGTCATGCGGGTGGCAGCCACTCAGTGTGTCCCTTTCATGTCAATGTCTCTCTCTTTCTTTCTCTCCCTCTCTCCCCCTCCCACTCTATCTGAACAAAAAAATGTCCTCGAGTGAGGATTAAAAAAAAAACTATTTCAGTAATTTCTCCATTCCTTACTCATTGTGCCTCACTTACTCATCTTCCTTTAATTCTCAGGGAGATTTCCCTTTCTAAGACAGAGGTAGACTGGATGTCAGAAGCTGTGACTCTTGCTGTATGACGTTGGGCCCATCTGTTTTTCTCTCTGGATCTTTTAGGTGAGGGGAATGAACTCAACAATCTATGAGCAAATTCGTCTTAGCTGTGTGGTGTGGTGTGTGCATGTGTGCGTGTGTGTGTGTGTGTGTGTGTGTGTGTGTGTGATATTAGGAAGATATCAGATCTATATCAGTATATAGTGGTATATTTTATGGCTTTCTAAGTTTGAACATCAAGTCCTCAGGGTACCCGGAGCTGATTTTATTTGTTTCAAGTGCACTGCCCAGTGAATCCTTAGGGATTGCAAGATGAAGTGAATGGAAATGTTTGCTCAAACTTTCCTGCTTAGTGTCTCAGTATTATTTTATTATCTCACTCACAAGGAACGAAAACTAATTTTAGCTCACGAAACAAAGGGAGAATTTGGGAAGGTTTCTGGGGCGGCTTACAGAATCCAAGGAAGCTAGGAGGATCAGGCATGAGGATGAGCGGAGTCAAAGAGAGGAAGAGAGGCTTGCAAAGAGGAAGCATGGTTTGGTTCTGTCCCAAAAAAACTTAGTCAAGATCATCTTACAGCCACATCCACTTTGTAACAAAAACCCTCACCCCATGCCTCTGCTCCTTATCAACACCCTGGGTGAGAGTCCGGAAGCAGTCAGGACCAGTGAGAAGAACAAAACCACGCTACTGATTTTAACAGCGAGACTTTAGTGTAGGGACTTGGTTAAACAGAAGTAGGAGGTTTGCACTAGTGAACATGAACCCCAGTGCAACACAGATTTAGTAACTACAGGGAAAAGCCAGGTCTGGGACACAGGAGAAATAATTGATGTTATCTGAATGTAGAGCTTGAAGACGCATGAGGGAGCTGAGTCCCAGACCCTTGAGGGAGGGCACCAGCCAGCCTCCGCTGGTATCTCAGGGGTTGAAAGAGGATCCCGCAGGGCTAGGTGCAGACCTCTGAGGAGCAGGTATTGCCTGGCTGGTACCTCTGGGGGACGGAGATGAGGATGGTTCTAGGACTGTGGAAAGAACCAGTTGCTGTTGGAACTAATGGCAGCACCAAGGTGAAGGGCAGTGTCCCGGTAACACTGACACAAAAACCAGCAAGTACAAAGAAGCAAATTATTTTTCTTCTCCGGCTGCCAGTTTCCCTGTTGGAAGAAGGGATCAGGAAGCCCCTTGACGATGGAGAAGTGCGGTCTATGGAGCCCCAGGTCCAGCATTACAGAGCTGGCTACGAAGTGAGTTTGTTGCTGAGAGACAGTAGCTTCACAACCTGTGGAACACCTCACTGGCAGAACTTCGGTCAAGGGCTCTCCCCAGGCTTGCTGGGGCAGGACGCAGAGGATCTGACCTTTTCCTCTGCTGTTGAAATGGCCTCCTGAAAGAGTCATCCCAACACTACCCATGAGATGCTCTCGGAGGAGCCCTGGACATTGGTATCATTTCCTCTCCCATATAAATATATGAAATTAACCCTCTGTCCTTTCTCAGCATTAAAGCTGGCTGTTTATGTCAGGCTACAAATTGCAGATGCCCTGTTTAGATGGGGATGATCAATCCCTCACATCGACCTTTAATTGGGGCCAAATAAAGAAAAAAGTTAGGCGTTATTTTCTTTCCCGGCTGGGAGATTTATTTAGGGTGCTTAGAACCTGTTCATCTGGCAGGCAGAGAGGTAGTTGCGGAAATGGACTTTCCTGCGGTGGCTTCACAGCCGAAAGCCCTGTGCAGCGGGCGCTTGTGTCGCAAACCCTTACCGCGCCCCAGGTATCGCTGTGGAGGGCGGGAGGAAACCGTGCAGCTGTGCCCCTTCCCTCCCGATTCCTCGATGTTATCACTAAACATACACGAGCATGGGATAGACCTGCATTGGAGACACTCGGTGCGTGGTAATTAGTGCACCGGCAGCTTTGAATTTCTTGAAATTAAGAACATTGATTCCTTGCTGAAATGTAAGTTAGTTGCTGATACTTCACTTCTTTCATTATAGCTTTTCCAAAATAACTTGAGCTTACGTTCTAAGTAAGGTTTTTCATGTATGTTTTATGCTGCGTGACTCCAGAGACTTGATGGGTAGTTCCTTAAAATTAAAAGCTCTCATGAATTTCTTCAAGGAAAGTTGCAAAGAATTATCAATTGGCTAAAGTCCAACACCCGTGGAAAGGGCAATTGTTGATCTCACATATAAATTTATTACTTGAAAAATACTGAAAAAGTCAAAATTACCAGTAGTATGCTTAAAAATATATATGTAAAATATATACATATGTAAAAAAATATACTATATAAAATAAATATATAAATACATTAGAAATAAATATATAAACATTTAAATATGTTTATATTTAAAATATAAATATATTCAATATATAAGTAATATAAATATATAAAATATATATTAAATAATAAATATATAGCAATTAAAAATGAAATTCTTTTCCTCTCAGAAGTAAGCTTGTTAGTATTGCAAGCTTTTTATTTACATATACATATATTAAAAATAGAACTATGCAGTAATGCTCCACCCTGGCTACCCATAAGAATCACTTGGAAGATTTTTTTTTTAAATACCTTTGCCAGGGCTCCATGCCAAGAGTCTGATGTATTTGTTCTCAGGTGGGGCTTGACTCTGCATTTTTCAGTGTTCCCCCAGTGGATCAGTTGAGCTCCCTGTATTGGGAACTAAATTAAGTATAGACAAAATCAACTGTACGATTTGTGGAGCCAGGAAAAAATGAAAATGAGAGCCCCCTCATTAAAAAATCACTAAGAATTTCATGATGGCAACAGCAGGTCATGAAACCAAGGGCAGGGCCGGGTGTGACTGCACAGGGTGCATGCCCGTGAAGCCAGTCCTGGGGCACCACATTTGGAAAAAGAGAGAACGTCACAAAAGTCAGAGAGAAAAAGGCATGGTGCCGTGAGGAAGGACAGCAGCGGCGTGAACGCGTATCCGTGTGCTCCTTTGCATTCCCAGCTGTTCTGCAGTTTGATGAGGCCATATGATCCGGCCTGGACAACGGGCAGTGAGCAGAATGCGGAGGAACAGCTGTGAGTGCTCAGTGCACTTGCAGAAGCCGAGGTCTGAGGTGACAGTGTCACAGGATGGCGCCGCTGGCATCAGCCCAGGTCCCTGAGTGAACGTGTGAAGCAGAATTCCATGGCAACTCACATCAGCTATGTACCATCAACAGGGAATAGATTTTTACTGTACTAAAGCCACCGAAACTTGTTACAGCAGCATAGTGCAGCTTATTCTGACAAAGACAGAAATGTACAGATTAAATGCTGTAGGATCTCTGACTTCCTGCGGTAGGATCAGTGAGATGGGTGGGATTTGGTAATGTAGAGCTGGGAACACAAAGGTTGTATTAGTTAACTCTTACTGCATGGAAAACCACACCAAAACTTGGTGGCCCAACTTACCATCTACTATTTTTTATAAGACTATGAACCAGCTATGAGGTTCTGCTTTCTGGGCCAGACTGAGCTGATGCAGGCTGGGGTCTCTCATGCATTTGTTATTACTGCTGGGGTGGCTGGTGCTGGCTGGCGTAGGTTGGCCTCATTCCCAGTCTAGAAACTGACTGGCTATTGGATGTTGTGCCTTCGTTTTTAATGTGGCCAGCCCAGGCTTGTACATATGGTGGCCGCAGGATCCCAGGAGATAGAGTGGAAGCACATAGGTCTCTTTGGGCCTAGGCTCAAGACTAGCACATTGCCATTTACACCCCTTCTATTGGTCAAAGGAAGACACACAGCCAGTCTCAACTGAAAGGGTGGGGAAATAGTCTCCTGCTCTTTTTTATTTTTTTATTTTTTATCCTCACCCGAGGACATCTTTGCATATATCTTCAGACAGAGCAGGAGGGAGAGAGGGAAAAAGAGAGAGAGAGAGAGAAACATCGATGTGAGAGAGACACATTGAGTGGTTGCCACCCACACAACCCCAAAAGGGGCTGAGGACAAACTGCAACCGAGGTATATGCCCTTAGCGGGAACCGAACCTGGGACTCTCTGATCTGCGGGCCAGCGCTCTAACCGCTAAGCCAAACCGGCCAGGGCGGCTCCTGTTTTTGATCTCATATTCTGAGCATGTGGGCAGTGTTCAATATTTGTAGACTAAATAGACTGGATTGCCTGGACAATAGCTTGGAGCTTAGTGCTTGGACTTCCCTGTCTGCACTCTGTCCCCAGATAATCTTATTTTATACTCCCCATTGTATATCTGCAGCCCAGGTTTCTTCCTGAAGATTCTCCCATAAAACCAGCTACCTACTTGATATCTCGCTTAGCTCTCTCATAGGTAGCTTATACTTAGCATGTGCAAACCTGGGCTCCTTATATCTTCTCCCTCAGTTTTCCCATTTCAGTCAGTGGTGGTTGCATTGTTCCAGTTGCTCAGGTGATAAACATTAGAGTCATCTTGGTCTCCTTTCCTGCTCTCATATTCCATGTCCAACCCAGTGGCATGTCTTATCAGCCCTGCCCTCTTCACATGTCCAGAATAGTTATTTCTCACCACCTCTACTGCTATCTCTGAGCCCAAGTCACCGTAATGTGCCTCGATTATTGCAATAGCCCTTTCTCCCATCTCCCAGCTTCTGCACTGACTCTACAGTTGATCTTTCCACACAGTGGCTAGAGCGCTCATTTATTTATTGATTGATTGATTGATTGATTGATTTATTCATTCATTCATTCATTTATTTTTTATAATTTTTTATTAATATATTTTTGTTACAGATTTTTTGCTTTTTTTCCCCACTGACATCCTCCTCTTCATCCCCACCCCCCATACCCGGCTTTGTTGTCTGTGTTAATCGGTTATCCGTACAGGCATATAAGTTCTGTGGTTTATCTCTTCCCTCCCCCCACAACCTCCTCTTCTGAGGTTTGTCAGTCTGTACCCTACTTTCATGACTCTGGGTCTACTCCATTCCTCAGACTGTTATGTTTATTATATTCCACAAATAAGTGAGATCATGTGATATTTGTCTTTCTCTGCTTGGCTTGTTTCGCTCAGGATAATACTTTCCAGGTCCTTCCATGTCGTCTCAAAGGATAAGAGATCTTTCTTTCTTACAGCTGCTTAGTACTTCATTGTGTATATGTACCACAGCTTTTTTATCAATTTGTCTACTGATGGACACAGGGCTGTTTCCAGATCTTAGCTATTGTAAATAGTGCTGCTATGAACATGGGGGTACATATATTCTTTCTGATTGGTGTTTCAGGCTTCTTAGGGTATATTCCTAGAAGTGGAATCACTGGGTCAAATGGCAGTTCAATTTTTAATTTTTTGAGGTTACACCATATTGTTTTCCATAGTGGCTGCACCAGTCTGCATTCCCACCAGCAGTGTACTAGAGTCCCCTTTTCTCCACACCCTCACCAACACTTGTTGTTTGATGTTTGTTGATGGCGACCATTCTGACAGGTGTGAGGTGATACCTCATTCTTGTTTTAATTTGCATCTCTCTGATGATTAGTGACATTGAGCATTTCTTCATATGTCTCTTAGCCATTTGTATGTCCTGTTTGGAGAGGTGTCTATTTAGTTCCTCTGCCCATTTAATTGGGTTCTTTGTCTTCCTTTTGTTGACTTGTATGAGTACTCTATATATTTTGGAAATTAACCCCTTATCTTATATATCATTAGTAACTATGCTTTCACATACAGTGGGTTTCCTTTCCATTTTGGTGATTGTTTCTTTTGCTATGCAGAAGCTTTTTAGTTTGATGTAGTCCCATGTATTCATTTTCTCCTTTGTTTCTGTTGCCTTAAGTGATGTATCAGTGAAAATTCTGCTGCATATGATGTCCAAAATTTTGTTGCCTACATTTTCTTCTATGATTTTTATGGATTCATGAGTCACATTTAAGTCTTTTATCATTTTGAATTTATTTTTATGTATGGTGTAAGTTGATGGTCTAGTTTCATTTTTCTGCATGTAGCTGTCCAATTTTCCCAACACCATTTAGTAAAGAGGCTGTCTTTGCTTCATTGTATGCTCTTGCCACCTTTGTCAAATATTGATTGAGAATAATGTCTTGGGTCCATTTCTGGGTTCTCTGTTCTGTTCCACTGGTCTATATACCTGTTCTTGTGCCAGTACCAGGCTGTTTTGATTACAGTAGCTTTGTAGTATGATCTGATATTTGGTACTGTGATCCCACCTACTTTGTCCTTCTTTTTCAAGATTGCTGTGGCTATTAGAGGTCTTTTTTGGTTCCATATGAACTTTCGAAGTATTTGTTCTAGTTCTGTGAAGTATGTTGTTGGTATTTTGATGGGGATTGCATTGAATCTATAGATTGCTTTGGGTAATATGGACATTTTAATGATGTTAATTCTTTCAATACATGAACAAGGTATGTGCTTCCACTTCTTTATATCTTCCTCTATTTCTTTTTTCAATGTCCTGTAGTTTTCTGCAAATAGGTCTTTTACTTCTTTGGTTAAGTTTATTCCTAGGTATCTTAATTTTTTGCCATGATGGTAAATGGGATTGTTTTGTTAGTTTCTCTTTCTGTGAGTTCACCATTGCTGTATAAGAATGCCATCGATTTCTTGATATTAATTTTGAATTCTGCTACTTTGCAAATTCATTTATTAAGTCTAGTAGAATTTTGATGGAGTCTTTGGGGTTTTCTAGGTATAATATTATGTCATCTGTGAATAATAACAGTTTCACTTTCTCCTTTCCAATTTGGATCTCTTTTATTTTTAATTCCTGTCTGATTGCTGTGGCTAAGACTTCCAGTACTATGTCAAATAAGAGTGGCAAAAGTGGGCATCCTTGTCTTGTTCCTGTTCTTAAGGCAAATGCCCATTGAGTATGATGTTGGCTGTAGGTCTTTCATATATGGCCTTTATTATGTCTAGATATGATCCCTCTATCCCCAGATTGCTGAGCGTTTTTGTCAGAAATGGGTGCTATATTTTGTTGAATGCTTTTTCAGCATCTCTTGATAATGATCATATGATTTTTATTTTTCATTTTGTTTATGTGGTGTTTCACATTTATTGATTTGTGAATATTGTACCAGCCTTGAATCCCAGGGATGAATCCCACTTGGTCATTGTGAATAATTTTTTTGATGTATTGCTGGATTCGATTTGCTAGTATTTTGTTCAGGATTTTGGCATCTATGTTCATTAGAATTATGCTGGCCTCATAAAACGAGTTTGGAAGCCTTCCTTCTTGAATTTTTTGAAATAGTTTGAGGAGAATGGGTGTTAGTTCTTCTTTGAATTTTGGGTAAAATTCCCCTGTGAAGCCATCCGGGCCTGGGCTTTTCTTCACTGGGAGAGTCTTGACTGCCTCTTCAATTTCCTTAGTTGTTATTGGTTTGATCAAATTTTCTATCTCTTCCTGATCCAGTATTGGGAGACTATGTGTTTCTAGAAATTTGTCCATTTTGCTTAGATTGTCGAATTTGTTGGCATATAATTGTTCATAGTAATTGTTAACAATTCTTTGTATTTCTGTGGTGTCAGTTGTTACTTCCCCTTCTTCTTTTTTGATTTTTGTGTATTTGGGTTCTCTCTCTTTGTTTCTTGGTGAGTGTAGCTAAGGGTCCGTCAATTTTGTTTATCTTTTTGAAAAACCAGCTCTTTGTTTCATTGATCCTTTGAATTGTTTTTTTTTTTGGTCTCTATGTCATTCATTTCTGCTCTGATCTTTACTATTTCCTTCCTTCTAGTTGCTCTGGGGTTTTCTTTTTGTTTGCTCTCTAGTTCTTTAAGTTGTGAGGTTAGATAGTCTATTAGAGATTTTTCTTGTTTCTTGAGGTAGGCCTATAGTACTATAAACTTTTCTCTCAGAACTGCTTTTGCTGCATCCATAGGTTTTGTGTTGTGTGTTCATTTTCATATTAGTTTCCAGGAAGTTTTTAATCTCTTCCTTGATCTCCTTGCTAACCCATTCATTGTTTTTAATAACATGCTATTTAGTGTTTATGTGTTCCAATGTCTTTGCATGTTCTTGTTGCAATTGATTTCTAGTTGCATGCCATTGTGAACTGTGAAGATGCTTGATATGATTTCAATCTTCTTGAACTTGTAGACATTTAGTTTGTGTCTTAACATGTGGTTTATCTTTGAGAATGTCCATGTGCACTTGAGAAGAATGTGACTTCTGTAGTTTTGGGGTGTAATTCTCTGTAGATATCTATTAAATCCATTTTGTCTAGTGCTTCATTTAGAGTCTCTGTTTCCTTGCTTATTTTTTGTCTAGAGGATCTATCCAGTGATGTCAGTGGGGTGTTGAAGTCCCCTGATATGATTGTATTGCTGTCTATTTCTCCTTTGATGTCCTCCAGAAGATTTTAAATATATTTTGGTGCTCCTCTATTGGGTGCATATATGTTTACCAAGGTTATATCTTCCTGTTGGATAGATCCTTTCAATATTATGTAATGGCCTTTTTTCCTCTATTTATGGCTTTCATTTTGAAATCTATTTTATCGGATATGAGTATTGCTACCCTAGCTTTTTTTTGCTTTCCATTTGCTTGGAAGATTTTTTCTATCCCTTCACGTTCAACCTATGTGAGTCTTTTGTTGTGAGATGGGTCTCTTGTAAACAACATATATATGAGTCATGCTTTCTTATCCAATCAGCTACTCTGTGTCTTTTTATAGGAGCATTCAATCCATTTACATTTAAGGTGATTATTGATATGTACTTATTTATTGCCATTTTTTTGTTTAGTGTGGTTCTATTTTTATTCCCATTTCTTCTAATTACAGCAGTCCTTTTGGCGTATCTTGTAGTGCTGGTTTGGTGCTAATGTAGTCCCTTAGCTTTTTTTTTGTCTGGGAAGCTCTTTATTTGACCTTCTATTTTGAATGATAGCCTTGCTGGGTAGAGTAGTCTTGGATTCAGATTCTTGATTACCTCATTCCATTCCCTTCTGGCCTGTAGTGTTTCTGTTGAGAAGTCAGCTAATGGCCTGATGGGGTTCCTTTGTAGGTCACCTGTTGCTCATCTCTTGCTGCCTTAGGATTCTCTCTTTGTCTTTAATTTTAGACATTTTAATTACTATGTGTCTTGGTGTGGGCCTGTTTGGGTTCTTCTTACTTGGGGCTCTCTGTGCTTCTTGAACTTGAATGCCTTCTTCCTTCACCAAATTAGGGATGTTTTCTGTGACTATTTCTTCAAATACATTCTCTAACCCTTGCTCATTTTCTTCTCCTTCGGGGACTCCTATGATGCGAATATTATTGCGTTTCTAGTTGTCCCACAGTTCTCTTAAGCTGTCTTCCTGTTTCTTAATTGTTTTTTCCTTTTGGTTTTCTAATTGGTTGATTTTTTCTACCCTGTCTTCTAATTCACTGATCTAGATGTTCCTCAGATTTCTCTACTCTGCTGTTTAGACTTTCCAATGTGTTCTTTATTTCTGCTATGTCATTCTTCATTTCTTCTTGGTGGTTTTTAATTTCCAATTGGTTGATTTTCAATGTTTTTATGTCTTTACTCATGGTGCTCATGTCCTTACACATGCTGTTGATCTTCCTCAAGATTATGGCTCTGAATTCTAGCTCTGTTAACTTGCTTAACTGCGTTTCATTATCTCATCTTCGGTAGAGGTCTCTTGTTTTTTCATTTGGAATTTGTTTCTTTGTTTCACCATTTTGACTATTTCAGTGGGTTTTGGAGCCTGCCAAATTTTCCCTGTGGGTGTTGGTGTTCTGCTGTTTTTGGCTTCCTCTATTGGGTTTGGATGAGTGAGGGAGGACCCACATTAAACAGCACTATCAAGTCTTACTATCCTGGGCACAGTTGCAAGCCCAGGTAAGGTTCAAATTGTCCTCTAGCTTTTTGCTTAGAGGCTATTAGTCATGGTTACTTGAAAAGCCTTGGTTTCTCAGTTGAATGAAAAACTCCCTCAGGTGTTCAGAGTAAGGGGGTTTCCTGAGGCTGGGGCAGATGCTGCTTCTTAATGAGCCTCAATTTACCTTTCAATGGTCCACAGGGTGGGGTTGAATCTCTGAGGGAGGGGCCACTCCCCAGAGCCTTGGGAAGGCGTAAGATGGCCACAGTCCTGTGTGGCCGCAACTCCACGAAAGCTCTGAGCACCCTCCAAATCCCGAGTGTCCCCACACAGTTCCAGTCCAGTCCACCCTCACTCTGCCAGAGCCCAAGGTGAGTGGCTGTTGCTATTTTAGCGTCTTTCCGGGCTCTGAACTGTGGAGCCACTTGGGAGTTTAACCCGAGGGTGCTGGTCACAGCTAAGACCATTGCTGTCCATGGGCTCCCAGCCCCCCTCTCACGCTGCTGCAATTCTACCAGGATCGATTCAGTGTCCCTGGTTATATGGTCCACGCAAGCTGCTTTTCTGTTGCTTTTTCCTCATGATTTGTCTTTATTTTAGTTGTAATTTCAGTTTGGTCCTGGGAGATGGTCTGTGTAGCATCCATGCACTCTACTGCCATTTTGGAATCCCAGAGTGCTCTTTTAAAATGTAAGTTATTTTATATCATTCCCCTGGTTAAGACCCCCCGCCCCCCAATAGTTTCCCATGTCTCTGAGAGTAAATACCCAAGTCTTTCCAAGGCTTATGAAACTCTGCACGACTATTATCCTGATACCACTCTGGCCTCATTTTCTACTTTTCTCCTATTCTTGTTTGCTTTGCTCCAACCACAGGGCCTTTGAACTGCTGCAGGGACACACCACCACACACCCACCCTAGGCCTTTAGTGTTCTCACCTCTGCCTGGACCACTCTTTCTCCTGATGGCTGAACATCTCACTCTGTCATTTCTCTCAGGCCTCTGCCTGGGTGTCACCTTGTTACCACTGAGGATTTTCTGGACTTCTGTATTTAAAAGCACCCCCTGCCCCCGGAACCCTTTCTGTCTCTCACCCTATCTTTACATTTCTTCATAGTCCTTCCAACCTCTGACATAGTCTATAGTAACCTGTTTATTGTCTGAGCATTCTCACTAGAACATAAATTCAAGACAGGGACTTTTTTTGTTACTTGTTTTATGGCTGGAGTCTATAAAAGCATAGAAATATTTTCTAAATCAATGAATAGAGTTTGAGATTCTTAAATTGGTGAGAGTTGGACAAGATAATCTCTAAGGTTATTGCAACTCAAATAGTCCACAATGCCTGTGGGAATAGAGACTGAACTTTCTACAAGTTCTGTTTGAGATCTACTGGCATCTGGCATCACTATTGTCTCCTCCAGTGTGTTCTCTTCACTAGTGGTTTACATCTGATGAGTGTCTCTCTCCTCTTCTCCTAATTAATGCCTCTGCTCCTTCAGTTCTAAGCTTAATGGTAACCTCCTTGAACTGTTTGCCCAAATTCTCTTTACACTATTTCATGTACCATCACTATTTCATGATAGCATCTATCACACACACAAAAAAATTGTGCACTTATTGGTGTGTTTCTTTTCATAGACTTCTTCTCTCACTAGCCTGTGAGCGCTCTGAGAGCAAGGAATCTGGCTGGTCCTGGTCATCAATACATCCACAGGGTCCAGCACCAGCCCTGGCTCACAGCAGGTGTGGAATGCTTGCTGGGGACTGAGTATGAGATTGTGTGAATCTCTCTTACCCAGTTTGTACTGTTCTCTGATCACCGATTCTGCACCTCATGTCCTCAGTTAAATCTAAGGGGGATATTTAAAAATGTACACCATCTTTGAAACCCTTTTTAGGTCTCAAAAAATTGTTGAGGCTGAGATAAAATGTTGAGGGAACAGGAGACTCTTAAATTTGATTAATCAAAAGACCATGTCACAGGGGCCTTTTGATAACACATTGCACTAGAAAGTTAAAATTCACAGCCAGACGTCTGGGGTGCTCTTGGGGTTCATCCCTGAGGATAGTTTGTGAGGTTGTCAAAAACCAAAATGTAGGGATTTTCTTGTAAGACTTTGTACACAGAAGCTCCATTCTTGGCCAACTCTTTCTGGAAGGCAGTGTTCTATGTTAACATGCCAGGAGTGATTAGATTTATTGAACAAAAACAGAACAGTATTTGTAAGGTAGCTTGAAAGAGTCCAGGGGGTACATCCAAACTGATGCTAAATGAGGTCAGATGTGTTCTGTACCTAGCCCGATTACAATGTGTAGGCAAGTGAATCCTGTTACCCAGTGACTTGGCCCTGGGAACTATAAAAAGCCTCAGTGGTAGATAAACTGTTAGTCTTTGGAAGCTTCCAGTTATGAGATCCTCTGAGCCACAGTTACTTTCTTTCCTCCTAATCTCTTTCTGCACATTCTTTCTCTCTGTCCCAGGCCATACAGCAGACTTGGATCCCTGGGGTCAACATACTTGTTGAGTTCAAATCCTGACTTTGCCACTTCACTACCTGTGTGATCTGGGGCCAATGACTTTACCTCTCTGAGCCTTTGTTTCCTTGCCAGTAAAAGAGCAATCACAGTAATAGTCAAGGCCACAAAGGATTGTGCAAGAATTAAATGGATGCAAGTGCTTTAGTAGTGTGCCTAACATTAAAATAAGCACAAAAATGCTGATTATTATCATTTGGAATGATCCTTCTATATTACACATGAGAAAGAAATGGATAGCATTAATCCTTCCGCAGAGTAAGGCCTTCCTTGGAGATTTCCCCGCTGAAGTTGGAGACACATTCTGTACCTGTTTAGGCATTTGATTTATGTTAGAATGCTTGCCCTTAAATACGAGGCTGAAAATCAGTTTGAGTCCAAGAACTATTCTGCACTCCTCCCTGTTTCTTGTCTTTTCCTCACCAAAATGAAAAGGTAATATCTGAAGGAAATGTCAGTTATTTCTATATTGGCCTTGAGAGACAACTGATTTGTGCTTTAGGGAGCACAGACGTTTGCACAGGATATGTTGCTGAGAAACACGAGGAGAGCCATACCAAGCCCGCAGGTAAGCCACAGGGCGGCTTTAAAGATGGACTTTATTTCTCTCTCGTATGCCAGCTCTAGTGGTTCTGACTGAGGCCCTTCTTTTCCCAGTGGGATGTTAGGGGAAAGCAATCAGCACATTTGGTTCAGGGAGGGAAGGACGGGGAGTGGGTGGGACTTCGAGCTCAAGGTAAAATAATAATGATGATGATGTGGCTCCCAGGCGGCTCACCTTTCTGCTTCTGTTCTCCAAGAGACAGCTGGGCAGGAACTGGAAGGCAGAGCTGGTTTTTGAAACTTTTAGTGAATTAATTCTACAAACATCTCAGGTAAAATACTGACAAGTATGACAGAGCAGAGATTTGAGTCCTCCCTCCCTCCCTCCCTCCCTCCCTCCCTCCCTCCCTCCCTTCCTTCCTTCCTTCCTTCCCTCCTTCCTCAAATATGTATTGAAGACCTAGCCACCCTTCTACACACTGGAAACTACATAAATAACAAGACAGACATGTTTCCTGCCTTCACAGAGCAGGTTTTAATTAATTAGTTAATTAAATAATAAAATAACTGGATTCTGAAGGATTCTAGTACAAATTTTCAAGAGGCACGAAGGTCTACTTTCAGTGAGGCGGTCATGGAAGGACATTGTCACCTTTGGCTACATCAAGAGCAGCCAATCCACTGTAAACCAAATTTCTGTGGGACACTCATACTAGAAAACATGTTCTCATCAGCAGTACAATTTCATGTGGCCAGAGACTTTGAATTGTGGGAAATTCTTTCTCTGTTTAGCAGTCAGGTCCTCCGGCCCTATTCTCAGCTGCTTCCTGGTTGAGCTCAGAGGAGAGACTGGATATGTTGCTGATGCTTAAAGCAGCCCCCACGTGCTGGAAAGGGCAGAGGGTGTTAGGGCAAATACAAAGACGTTATCCTGGTTAAAAATAAGGAAAGAACAGTTTCCCCTCCCCTCTTCTCAGCTCATTTACTACAGAAAACTTGCACAGTAATTGGGAATTCTTTCTCTGCCCTTTGACATGTAAAATGTTTTTTTTTTTTTTTTAACATGTAAATCATTTTAAAAGCCTCTTGCCACTTTTATAACCCAGGGCTGTTTTCCTTAGGGACCTAGCAGCCGGCCCTTTGTCATGCAGACATCAAGGGAGGTAACATCCCTTGTCCCAGTTTCTTCAGGAGCCTAACTTCAATGAGCACCTGGCTCCAAATTGCAAAACTACCTCCTGTCACAAACATTCAGAGAGGCTGGTTTTTTCTTTGTGTAAAACCAGTGACCTCACGTGTTGGGGGCACTCTGTGTGACAGCTGACAAGCTCTCGGACCTGCGTGCAGTGGTGGCGTCTGCTTGGCTGTGTGGAACAGTGAGGTTTCTTTCCATTCCCGCCACCTTTTAGGGAATTTTTTTCCCATCTGAGAACCTAGTGTTGCTTTTCTTCTACCTTTTGAAGAGATATTCTAGATTTGGTTTTGAATTATATATCCCAACAATAGCAAAGATGCCCCCTTTCTGGGAGCTTCTCAGTTAGATTGACAGCCCGTCTTTTTTCCAGAGACCTTTTCGGAATTCGTGGGAGTTTGATATACAGTGGCTTTTTGTGTGTGTTTTGACCCCTTTCTTCAAATGAAATATTATGTGGAGCCCCAGTGTATAAAACCATAAAGAGGGGAGCCTTCCCAGCATGCTCTGCAGCCCAGAGTCCTGCCCACATGTTGCCTTCACTCTGCATCCACTAGGGGGCGTTTAGGGAAGGGCGGGAGGTTCTGCCGGGCCTGGTGCATACCGAACGCCAGGGTGCCGAGGATCTCAGCCTCCAGCCCCGCATTTCCGCTTCACTCCGCTTTGGTTAGAACATTCGGTCAAAACTACAACCTGCGTGCCCCTTGCCAGGTTTTAAACGCCTTCTCTCTCACATCATAGTATTGCCTCATGCCAACCTTATGACATAAGTTTTTCTTATTACAGTGTATTCCCATTTTACAGATGAGGAAACTGAGGTTCAGGGAAGCCGAACAAAGTGCAGCCTATCTTGCACACATCTTTCTCCCTGCCGTCCTCACATGGAATCCTAACTCTGTCCGTTTGTCTGTCTCTCCCACTGCATCCTGCTCCTTGAGGGCAGGGACATGTCTCCTTCAACTTGGTGTCCACTTTGCCTGGGACAGTGCTGGACAGGCCCTAAATAGTTGTAGAATGAATAAATGCATGGGGGGGGGGGCATGCTGATGTGGGAATCCCTATCTGGTTGGTCCCAGAATCTGTTCCTGTGGTGTCCTTGAGGTCCCGAGCTGTGGGCAGTGCACAGGGTGTGGAATGAGGAGAATAAACCATCTTTCTTGCAGAGTGAATGAGTCCATTGCTCGGTAGTGGTAAAGGATGGTGTGGAGGATGTTTCTTTTCATTTATCCACGTGCCTTGACAGTCACAGAAGCCACAGGTGCCAATGCCAAGAGTTAATTCCCTTCAAATCAGGGTGGCTGCCACCTGTCGACAGCAAGACAGTTTGGTGCCCACGTTCCTCTGGGCATGAGTGCTAGGGCAGCTTAAAGGGCCAGCCTCGTTCAGGAACATGCGCAGTCCTAACAAGGACAGACCGATTTGACTTCCTGGGGGCTCAAGCTGACGCTGTGAAGATGCGGTGTTTTGAGGGATTTCTCTCTGGGATGAGACTGTTCATTGAGTGCAGACTTGAGGCCTGACAGGACTGAGTTCGAATCCTGGATCCCCTACTCACTACTTGAATAACACAGATAATGTACCCAAAGTAGTTGGTCCTCAGTTTCCCCATCTGTAAACATACAGTGACGCCCATGTCACAGGATTGTTGAGAGGATGAAATAAGATGGGGCAACGTAAGGATTCAGCACAGCACCTGGTACGGAGCAAACCCGGCATGAAGTTTTTGACTTTTATCCCCTGGTTCTGCGTGAAGATGCTTTGTGTCTGGGCAGGGGAGCAGTGTGGCCATCCCTGCCACCAGCAGGGGCATTCCCACTGCCCTCTGCGCTTCCTGGGGGGTGGGGCCGGCACCAAGAGAGCCCCCGAGGAGACCCCGTCCTCAGACTTGCGCGGCACATGGGTGGGAAGGCATTCAACATCCGCCCCTTTTACAACCACTTACAAAGCTGTGAGCTGTTCCTGATAATCAGAAACAGAAAGGGCACTCCAGGTCCATCTTAGACAAGTTTGGTTCTCCAGTGACTCCTCAGCAGGATCAGGACCTTTGGGGGTTTATTCTCACTTGCACCGCCCTCTGGGAAAGCTCTGCCTTCCGGGGGAAGAGTTTTATAGTAGAAAGAACACGCATGGGCCAAAGAAGTGGGTCCAAATCCCAGCTCTGCCACATAATCCCAAGGGGAGCCCCGGGGAGTCTGTGTTTCTCCAGGCTCCAATTTCCCCTTCTGCAAACTGACAGCAACCCCTGCCTCAGAGTTTATAGTATCTGGATGGCCCAACATGGCCATTTTGAATCCTCTGCTGTTCGTTCACTCCCATGTCCTTGAAAAGGCTTATCTGCAGGAAGCCTGGATCAGACATCTGACATCTACCCAGGTTATTGTACCAATTTCTGCTCACATGCTGGTCATCACCAGAGGGCATCTGACCTTCAGCGTCCACTAACACATGCCTTTTCCACGCTTTCTCTCACACAATCCTACCACAGACCCTATTGTGTTAATAGGTAGTAGACACCACTGTGCAGATAAGGAAACTGAGGCTTAGAGACACTAAGTAATTTTCCCAAGGTCACAGTCAATGAGAATCGGAACAGAGATTCAAAACCAGGAGGTCTGCCCTGGAGCACACACTCTACCATCCTGAGCATTTTAGCTTTCCTTCACGGTTTCCAAGCCAACTCTAAAATGTCACCTGGCATGACTTCAGTTCTTGCCCTAATCTAAGGGTATATATTTCAGAGATAAACCAACTCTAAATATTTACAGAAGTTCCTGGTCACCTTTGTAGTATGAGTGCTTAAGTCTGTCTGCTCAGGGCAAAATGGGCTGAGTCCTGATGAATCAAGCTGGAGACCAGGGAGCAGCTCCCCTTATCTTGTCCCAGTCACTCACAGGGGAGCCAGCTTTGCTAGGGGCACTTGAGGGAAAGCCACAAGTCCTCGGGGCAGCCCCTCTGCCTCTCCAAGACTCCCTTCGATTCTCGCTTTAATGCGGATGTCTCCCCGTCTTTCCTTCCTTTGGGAGAGGACTTGGAAAACATCCCTCTTCCCTATGTTTCAGATGGAGCAAAGAAACAAGCCAGACGCGCTCCCCACGGAGTGGGGGGTACAACCGAGCGTGTGTGCAGAGGAGAGTGAAACATGCCCGTTATTTTCTGCAGGCTAGAGAATGATGTGTGTTCCTGGGGGAACCTACTACCTCGGAACTAGTCATTCCACACCGTGTTCTCTCTGCTGTTTGAAATGCCTCATTTTAAAAATGTTAAGGTATTTTTTTCTTCTCACTTAACTGTAGGAACATTAAATGCACAACTTTATCAAAATGACATAAGATATATGTTTCTGCCGACAGCAACAGGGGAGGATTAACAATTCAGATGGTAACGGGAAAAGTCGCTCTCAGAAGATGGGGAGGGGAAGTTTGACTGGGGGGTTTCCTGCCCTTTCCTCAGCCTCAAACCTGGTATACACGTTCAGAGTCCCCAGTCCTGGTGGAGGAAAAAGTTTCATGTTACAAGGAGAAAAGTTTTATTGTTTATTGTTTTGTTCTGTTTCGTTGCAATCAGGACTAGCTAGCTGTACACATTTGTCAAGAGTACAACTGTATACAGACATCTAAGAAAGAATCCTCATGCCCTGGCCGGTTTGGCATAGTGGTTAGAGCGTTGGCCCGTGGACCAGAGAGTCCCGGGTTTGGTTCCCGCTCAGGGCATGTACCTCGGTTGCAGTTAGTTTGTCCCTAACCCCGGTTGGAGTCGTGTAGGTGGCAGCCAGTCGATGTGTCTCTCTCACATCGATGTTTCTCTCTCTCTCTTCCTCCCTCTCTCCCTCCCACTCTATCTGAAGATAAATGCAAAAAAAAAAAAAAAAGTCCTTGGGTGAGGATAATTTAAAAAATTAAAAATGAGCCCTGGCCGGTTTGGCTCAGCGGTGGGAGCGTCGGCCTGCGGTCCTGAGAGACCCGGGTTCGGTTCCCGCTAAGGGCGTGTGCCTTGGTTGCAGTTTGTTCCCGGCCCTGGTCGGTTGTGCGGGTGGCAGCCACTCGATGTGTTCCTTTCACGTCGATGTTTCTCTCTCTCTGTTCCTCTCTCTCCCTCCCACTCTACCTGAACAAAAAGTGGAGGAATGTCCTCTGGTGAGGATAAAAAAAAAAAAAAAAAAAAAAAATTAAAAATGAAAAAGAATCCTCTCATGTTCAGTGGCTGACGCCTAAATTTGGTCAGTGCTCATACTTCTAGCCATTACCAGTCCCTGACACTCCAATCCAACAATGAGCCAGAGCGCCGGCACTGAACAGCAACAGGGAAGGGAGGAGAGTGTGAGGGGGTGGAGCCCCGGAGAAGGGGGGGAGGGAAGAGCCTCACTCTGTGGGTTAGTTGTAGCACAGGGTAGGAGTCCGTCATGGACATGGCCAGTGGCCTCCCTACCATTTGGTGATGAAAACAGCACTTTGTGTTAGATTCAACTGGAAGTTTTTAAGGAAGAGAGTTGCTAAGATTCTGGATGCTCTAACAGAATAGCCTTGTTCTTAAAAGGAAGAACATTTCATTTTTCAAAAGTTGATATCATTCTAGAAGGATATAGGAATGAATCTTTTGACTTCTCAAAATGCTCTTCTGGTGTAGGACTTGGATGTATGGGTGTATTTTGTACAACGCTCTTTTGTCTACCACCTTCTTAACCAGGAGAGCCTTTGACATTGGTTTCTCCTAGCCCCCATCTAATCAACCCCATGTCATTTTCTGTCACCACAGAGCATGACATGGTAACTAAGGCACTGACGTCCAGGAGACTCACAGGGAAGGGGGATTCACTCTACTAATGACTAAGAATCTCCTCTACTAATGACTAAGAGGGAAAGTCACATCCCCCCCCCCCCCCCACCAGGAAGAGGGCAGACGTGATGTACTTGACCCAGTAAGAACATTTTGGTAATTTGAGAAAAGGGGTGATTCTGGGTGCAGTCTGGTGTTGGCCAGTTGGATTAACCCTTCACCTCTCCAATCTCAGGACACGCCAATGTCCTACTTGCTCAATGGACCGCAGGCCTGCTGTCCCCAGAATTTATCAAGTGTTTTCCTCACTCAAGGCCTTTGCACTCACTGCTGCTTTTTGCCTGGGACCAATTTTTATAAGATCACATGACTAGTTACATCTTGATGTTCAGGGTCAAGCTCAAATGTCACCTCCTGAGAAAGAATTTCCCTCATTTTACTATCTAATCACATTCATCTCATTTTCATTACTTTCTGAAATGACCTCATTTATTTATTTACTTGACAATTATTTGCTTATCACTATTTGAATGCAAGCTCTATGTGAACAGGAACATAAAAGCTCCCTGCAGAGCTCTGTGGATGGATCGTTGGCAATCAGTAAAGGATGCATTTTACAGAGGAGTTAGAAGTATTGTCAAAAAAGGTGTGGATTTTATAACCTGGAGGGAAATCGGAAGGATGCAAGATGCAGTATATTTTGACAATAGTTTATTGAGTGAAATTTTTTCTCTCTTTTCCCCGTATGTCGATACATGATAAATGAGATAACTTCTTCCTTCTGGTCTCATGGTGGACAATACAATAACCATTTCCTGACAGCAAGCAACATGCTTTTTCTTTTGGTATGTGTTTTGTCAAAATGCTTCCCTAGGAGGTTCGCCTGCATCTCAGATTTTTATTTTCAGAGTGTTTTTGCTGATATTTCTAATTCTATCTGAAATGTCTGAACTCATTGGGGTGCCTTAAGACCACGTGAAAGGGAAAAATTGATGCTTTATGGACCTGAGAAGACCCCTGATGGACTTGTGGAGCTGAGACCCAATAACATCCCCTGTACTTTACTCAACAACTGCCATTATCACAGCCTTCATTCGGGATAGGGTCTGGCTCATTTGTCTGGGGATGCCCTACACTGAGTGATAACTATTAAGGATAGCCGTGGACTCCAGTTCTAGTTGGTCCCCACTGCCCTCATGATAACATCCAGATAGTTTTCTGGGTATAAGTCCTTTTATTTCAAACCTTTATTTACTGATGTAGCCTTAAATCACAGTAATGTTCACCTTGCACTCTGATCTTGGTTGGATCCCTTGGATTTTCTCAAACTCCTCATATTCTTTCTTACTTGTGAGCATTTTCTTCTGTCCCTTTTCTTCAGTGTAGTTCATTTTCATTCCCCAACCTCTGCTCTTGATTCTTGTTTCTGATTTCCCCTATTGTGCCTTGCTTTGATAGCTTTTATTTGTTTGTTTGGTTGGGTTTTTTTTTTTTTTGTTTCAAGAGAGAGTATCAGGGAGCTTTACGTTGAGGGGGTATCTTAACCATCTGCTTGGAAATGAGAGTCAAGTATCATAAAAGGCTAACTGAAAAGGATGCATTTTGCAGAGGATGCATTTGGTTGGGGCTCATACTTCAAGCCGTTATCACACTCTGACACTCTAATCCAAAAAGGGGCCAGAGTGCCAGTATGGAATAGAAACAGGGAAGGGAGAAGAGTGTGAGGAGGTGGAGCCCCAGGAGAGGAGGGGGTGGGAGAGAAACATATCTACTGTGTACGTTTTAACTAATGAAAGTCCCATATTTATTCTAGCTCAAGTGTTGGCTAGAATACTTGTAAATGACCAGAGAGTGAACAGTTTAGACTTTGTAGGCTCCAATACTGTCTTTGTCAATTATTATTATTGTTGTTATTAATTATTATTATTACTATTATTATTTTTTTAAGCTTGTAGGCTATGGGACACATTTAATCCACAGGCTACAGTTTGCTAATCCCTGGGACTCTGGTTTTTGGTATTATCAATAATAAAACATCAACATTTTGCCAAGGCTGCCATGAGACTGTGAAAGACAAATATCTCCACTAAAAATGAAACTTCATTTTCAGGCTTAATTATCTGGTAATCCCAGTAGCTTGTTACAAGATGTTGGCTATTCTCATGATGGTTGGGGGAAATTGAGAAATTAGAAGAAAGTTCACCTCATTTTCTCTAAACCTTTGTCAAAGATGACTCTTTTGAATTAGTCTTAAGAAGCCACACAGCATCCACCTGTGATGTTGATGGGCATCACCTGGTTGATATATTGAACAAAGTTTCTGTTTTTTAGCATAGTTCCTGCGTTTGCTCTTTTCCTTTGGCCTCTAGTAAGCCACAACTCTTAAAGCAAGTGGGAAAGGGGAAGTCATTGGCAGTCCAGAAGATGGCAATGGAGGCTACTCCTATTGTAGAACTATGGCAAAGGTAGTGAAATAATCATAGAATATCATCACTGGAAGGTAACTTGGTGGCCAATGAGTTGATCATAGAATGTCATCACTGGAAGGTAACTTAGTGACCAGTGAATTAATCATAGAATGTCATCACTGGAAGGTAAATTAGTGGCCAATGAATTGATTATAGAATATCATTACTGGAAGGTAACTTAGGGGCCATCTGGAAAGAGAAAACGAAGCCCAAGTTGTGAGATGAGTAACTGGCTGACTGGACTGGAGTCCAGGCTCCATGACTCCCAGCTCTGGGTTCTTTATCCCTCACTTTGTTGTCTCCACTTGACAGTCTTAAGAAGAGCGGACACTACTGTTTAACCTGGTAGGTGTTTAATGCAAATATCTTATCTGGTTCACCAACAAATGCAATGCCCAGGACTGTGTTTCATCTCACTGCAGTCTCCCCACAGCAGGCTTAGCCCAGAGCCAGGCTATTCTCTTCCCACATGCTCCACTAATATTGTCCTGGCAGAGTGGACCCTGCCAAGTTGTATGTCCCCTGAGAAGATTGAGAACTGGGCTGTGGTTCTGAAATCAGATAATTTGCAGATGGCCATTTGTGGTGTTGGCCTTTTCTCTGGATGTGCCTGCTCTACCATATTGTGACTTAATTAATAATGTCACTCTGCATAATGTACTCATTAAAGCAAGGCCAGCTTCTGATTATGTGATGGATTATACCAGAGGCACATCGCTCTATACATTAGTCTTGCATGATAGCAATAATCAAATCACTGAGGCTACTCTTAGTGAGAAGCTTGGTGCTTTTCCAAAGTGGCAGGGTGCAGTGAAGAGAGGAGGGTGGGGCAGGAGATTAAAGCCAGCTGGGCCAATGAGATTTGATGGAGAGGCATAGTGTATGGAGATATAGAGTGAGGATATGCCACTAGACAGTGTAGATATATTCCACGGGCTGCATCAGAGCGGGGGACTTGGTGGACAAACTGTTCTTATCAGGGGAATGTTCGAATGGTATGCTTGGAGAATATTCCTCAACTTTTCTTTCAGGAACTGTGTTATTTGGGCCAATAAAAGCTTTAAAAACTTTTTTTTTTTATGACAGGATGGATGTCTGCTTTGGGTATGTTCTACTAGAACTGACAGAACAAATACTCACAGAACAAATCATGGCTATATTTCAGAGTGTCTTGTGTTCTCTGCAATCCAGCTGTATCATTTATTTAAAAGTCCCATTATATCCAATATGTTCTGTGCATCTAGGCCTATGTACAGTCTGTTCTTTGGGTCTGGAACACTTCTCCCTACTATTCACCTGCCTAACTCCTCCTAACGTCATGCCCAGCCATATCTCACTTCCCTGAGGAACCTTCTCTAATCTTCCAAAATAAGATTAGGCGTCATCCCTATGTACGCCCACTATCCTTATCCTCATCAAAGCTCCATTATAGTGCATTGAAGATACTTTTATGCTTGATTATCTCCTTAACCAAACTGTGAAGGCAAATACCTATCTTGGGGTTTCATGGCTATAGCCTGGCATTTACCTTGTAGGTTCTTAATACATATTTCTTGAGTATTTGAATAAATCACATAACTTTTCTTATACTCAGTTCCTAGTATTACTTGCTAGAGACGTTTGATGGGGTTCTGACTTAAGTTGGTGCTTTCTCAGTTCCTTGAGTGTGGGCCCCTGAGGTGGCAGTGCAGGCACTGTTCCTGTGCCCTCAGCCGCTCCCCCGAACCCCTGAGAATCCACATTGCAGAGACCAAGTGAGCAACCCAACTTTCATTCCCAGTAACTGCATCCTCGTTTCTTTTCAGATGTGTGTGCTATACTGCCAAGAGAGATTTTTAGAACATCTTCCGCGAGTTTTAATCTCACCTCATTTGGACTGTGTGAGATGTATACATTGTGGTATTTTATGTTAAATAGAGCTGTTATTATTTATTTGAGAGCTCTTTAGAAGGAAGATTCTCCCTAAATGCAAAGCAGACTGAAGAGCAAGATTTACATTTTAATGCTTTACTTTATCCCTTTAGTAAGAATTATCTGGGGAGCAGGGAGCCCCAAGCATTACCTGGTATTAACACTTGGGTTTATGTAGGCACTCCAGAGCAGAGGTATTTATGGCCTCTGTGTCAGGTGATGAGTTGTCTCATTCCCCATTCTGGGCATGTGGAAGCAGTTAAATTACATCATCCACAATCCCCTCTAAGACCACCTGTTATATTTCCCTGCCATCTAAGATTTTGTGTGGCCCTAGCCACTTTGGCTCAGTGGTTAGAGTGTTGGCCCATGGACCAGAGAGTCCCAGGTTTGGTTCCCACTAAGGATATGTACCTTGGTTGCAGTTTGTCCTCAGCCCCGGTTGGGGTTGTGTGGGTGGCAACCACTCGATGTGTCTCTCTCACATCGATGTTTCTCTCTCTCTCTCCTTACCACTCTATCTGAAGATAAATGCAAACAAGAAAACAAAAAAAACCGGTCCTCATGTGAGGATAAAAAAAAATAGATATATCTATAGATATATATATAAAAGATCTGTGTGGCCCCCACAGGCTCTAATCAATCAATAAGTAGTTATTGCGGGAAGATCTGCCTGGATATTTGCTACAAGTAATAGGGGAGGCAGATGAACTATGGAGCAGGGTTCTTAGCTGTAGAGAAGTTATAATTTAATTGGGAAGATGAAGTATGAAATAATCAGCAAGTACTACAGGGCACAACGTGATGTAGGGCATTACTTCAGCAAATATTTATCAACTATCTTATTATGTACCAGGCAGCGTACTAGGAACTAGAGCTATAGCAGTGAATAGGAAATATATCTCACCTTCATGAAGTTTGTATTATAGTGGAGAAAACGAGGAAAAAAAAAGTAAACATAGGTATTAATAGGATAATTTCCGATAGTGTTAAGTACTAAGAAAAGGAAACTGAAACAGGGTGATATGATAGACATTGACGGGAGGTGGGTGGTGGGTGGTGGAGGATGGAAGAAGTGTTGCTCAGGTAGCTTTGGCAAAGAAGTGGTATGTGAGCTACCTTGAGTTATTAGAAGGAGCCGTTATGCAGAGATTAAGAGGAACAGATTCCAGACCGAGGGGAGAGTAAGGACCGATCCTTGATTCAGGAATGAGCTTGGCATGTTTGAAAAACAAACTAAAAGGCCAACTGTGGCTAGAGCAGGGTATGGGAGGAGGAATGTTAAATACAGTGTTTGAATGTAAACAGGGAGCCTGGTGAGTGTGGTATAGACTTGCAAGGTCTGCCAGAGTTTCGAGAATTAAGATTTTGTGAGAACTGGAGCAATCATTAGAGACATTAGAAGGTAATGGAGACTGAGGCAGGCTTTGTAACGTGGGTCTAATCAGTGGGAGAGAGAAAAAGAGACGTACTCATGGACAAGGGAATGTCATTACAAATGCCCAGGGACCTGTTATTGTTGCTCTCTATGGTGTTTCCATATTCTCACTTGCTACTTGCTAGACTAAGATGTACTTGATTATCGTAGTTTTTCAGAGATGGGCTTTATGTGTATTAATTTTTAAAATACTCAAATGCCGCCCTGGCCGGTTTGGCTCAGCGGTTAGAGCGTCGGCCTGCGGTCCGGAGAGACCCGGGTTCGGTTTCCGCTAAGGGCACGTACCTCGGTTGCAGTTTGTCCCTGGCCCTGGTTGGGTTGTGCGGGTGACAGCCACTCGATGTGTCCCTTTCACGTTGATGTTTCTCTCTCTCTCCCCCTCTCTTTCCCTCCCACTCTATCTGAACAAAAAATGGAAAAATGTCCTTGGGTGAGGATTAAAAATAAATAAATAAAATACTCAAATGCCAATGTTTTTTGTTTTTATATTTTGAATAAATAATACTAGGGTGCAGAATTCAAAGTAGAAAAGAAACAGTGAAGTGTGTTCTTTTCACCTCGCCCCAAAGCCACCCAACTCCCCACTGCAGGGGTTATTAGGGCCGAGTGATGCGTTCATTCTTGTAATATTTCTCCCATCCTCGTCCTTTATTTCTTGAGCCTTCTCTTCTCTTCTGGTTTTTAGTAAATGTTTGGAATTTTATTTTATCTGTGTGTTAATGGTAAGCCTCCTAAAATGTTATTATTTTTAAAGGATATTTTGCTACTCTTAAATTTGTAATATTTGATTAATTATCTGTTCATTTATTTATTTTGTCCTCACCCAAGGACATTTTTTCCTTTTTTTTTTTTTTTTGTTGTTCAGATAGATTGGGAGGGAGAGAGAGAGGAGGAGAGAGAGAGAAACATCGATGTGCAAGGAACACATCGAGTGGCTGCCACCCGCACAACCCAACCAGGGCTGGGGACAAACTGCAACCAAGGTAAGTGCCCTTAGCGGGAACCGAACCCTGGTCTCTCTGGACCTCAGGCTGATGCTCTAACTGCTGAGCCAAACCGGCCAGGGTGATTAATTATCTTTAAGCCAGTATCACATGTGGGCAAAACTGTGCGATTATAACTAAATCTCTTCAGCTTTCAAGAGCTTTGGCCTTCACTGGTAAATTGAATATAAGTATACATTCTTTTTTTAAAAAAATATGGTTTTATTGAGTTTACAGAGAGAAGAAGGGAGAGGGAATTGATGTGACCAAAAAAAAAAAAATAGCAATCAGCTGCCTCCTGTACACTCCCTACTGGGGATCTAGCTCACAGCCTGGGAATGTGCCCTGATCAGGAATCGAACCTGCAACCTTCTGGTGCATGGGACGCGCTCAACCAACTGAGCCACATCAGCCAGGGCAATAGGTATACATTCTTTAAAAAAGAAGTAGAATGAACCAGTTCACACATCCTTGGCTCAGGCAATACATGATGTGAATCCTAGAAGTCACGACAGTGCACATATCACCTAAGTTCTCCGGCCTCACTTTCAGATGGCAAGGAGGTGGTCCCTTCCATCTGCAGTGGTCTGTACTCTTAGCCGAAAGCCAAACATTTCCTCCCTGGACACTCTCTTTACCTGGTTCGTAGAATTTCACTAGCTCAGTGGAACCATGTAGCTGCCTTCCCACTGGAGAAAAAGTGGCTTTGAGTTCACAAATATTTGGTTTTTGTCTTTTTTTGACATATCTAAGACCAACCTTTATGTTATATTGTTCAGGTTTGATGATATGGCAAATTGTATTATTTCATAAGTATATTAGGTTATTCACATAACCTAATCGAGTATAATTTACAAAGTAAGTGCTATGTAATTATCTATCTACTTACTGACTGTTGTTGCTAATTTATGTAAAACAGTTTGGCGGGAGACCGTGAATTATCAAGCTATGCCATTGATCTTTGGAAATGTCAGGGAGATTATCACTCGAAAGGAAGCAGCTTACTGAGTTCAGTGAGAGAAATGTACCAGGCATCCAGTTTTGTTTGGGCTGCTCCCGGGAGAACTGGTGTTATAACGCCATGTAGGGTAAGCAGTTCCCTGAGATGCAAAGTTCTGATTCCTGACACATGGACGCTCCTCTACTAAAATGATAATAGCAAGTGCTCATCCATTATGAAGAAGAGTTCAGAATTTATCTATGAGATATTTGTGTAATAGAGAGCTATATCTTCTGTATCGCTAGTGAGATATCCAAACTGTACAAGTAATGCCAATAAAATACAGAAAGATGATGACCAAGAAAAAGAGAGAGATGTTCAGAGAAAGGAAAGATGTTTTCCATTTGCAGAGGGTCTAAAAAGGTTTTATGAAGGATTCATGAAGGTGGCATTTGATTTGGGCCTTGAA
Source organism: Molossus molossus (assembly GCF_014108415.1). Classification (NCBI taxonomy): domain Eukaryota; kingdom Metazoa; phylum Chordata; class Mammalia; order Chiroptera; family Molossidae; genus Molossus; species Molossus molossus. The sequence continues at coordinate 27,513,279 of NW_023425377.1, forward strand.
GGGCGCCTTGTCATTTACAGTCTAAATATAAATAATTCCGCTTCTAGAGAAGAGTTCAATTGGGTACATTTCCATGAATGGAAATGTAAAATGCAATAGCTCTCCAGTACTATCTGTAGGTATAGGCCAAGCGTTCTTGGTAAAATAGGAAACAGCCCTACATTATTTACTACCGTGTGTTATAGGAATAAAAAATGAATGAATTGCAAAATTTTGATGGCTAAGATGTTGCATTGCTAAAATAAACTGGTTTCCAGCCTGGATCCTATCAGACAGGGTGGTCACTTTACATTTTTTCTCCTTACAGTGTTGCCCAGGCAACTATCTCCTCTGATGGAAGATGCCATTAGAGCAGCACTTCCGAAATGCTTTGCAGAAGAACATTAGTACTTTAAGATGCTCTGGAAGAAAAACATTTCTTAGCACAAGTAACTGGGCAATAATAAAAAGACAGTATTCCTTCACAGACATTTACAATGCATATTTATCTTCTAAAAGGCTCTGAGAAGTCCCTATTTTAATTTTGTAAGCCTGGTGTTTTCCAATCTAATTTCATAAAAAGATAAGTTTAAAATTTTAAAAATATTTTTATTGAATTAAAATGTACATGCAGTATTATACACAGACCATAAGTATATAATTTAGTACGTTTTGATAAATGTACACATTTGTCTAATCACCACACAAATCAAGCCGTAGGACATTTTTATTACCACCTTAAATCCCCTTACCCTGTTCCAGTCAATACCTACCTTCCATTGAAAAACAACTGTTTTGATTTCGGTCATCACAGACTATTTTGTCTGTTCTTACATTTTATTTAAATGGAACCATACAGCCTGAAATCTTTTGTTTCCGTCTTATTTTGCTCAACATATTTGGTGATTTATCCATATTGTATCTGTACATCACTCATTTTTACGGCTAGAGAAGTATTCCATTGAATGGATATACCACAATTTGGTATCTTATTTTCTTATTGATGAGCATTTGCGTTGTCTTCAGTTTGGGATGTTATGACTAAGGTAGTTTTAAAAATTATTGTAGTGTTTTTTGTGGACTGAGATTTTCATCGATCTTCGGTAAATACCTTTGAGAGCAGTTGATAGGAATATGTCTACTTTTACATTTTCTCTAGCAGTGTCTGAAAGGCCCAGTTGTTTCACATTTCACTCACATCTGGTATTATCAGTCTGTTTAATCTTATCTATTCAATTGAGTATAAAATGATACATTGTTATGAGTTTTATTTACTTAAAGGTTAATGATGTTCAGCATCTTCTCATGTGCATACCTGTCATTTGTGTATATTCTTTTAGGAAGTGTGTTCTCAATTTTAAATGGGATAGTTTGTTTTTTTATTAATGATTTGTAGTAGTTTATTATATATTCTGTATATATACAGGGTGGGGCAAATGTAGGTTTGCAGTTGTTTGCATGGAGAATAATATAATAATTAATAAAAATACAAGAATAAACTGTTTTGTGTACTCACAACTATAAACCTACTTTTGCCTCACCCTGAATATATATATATACCCTGCTTGTCTGTGATCCTCTCTGAAAATGTTTGGGTTCTCTCTCTCCAACATCTCCTACCTACCCCAATATTACAAAAACATTTCTGATCTTTTCTTCTGATATTTCCTACACCAATATTACAAAAACATTTCTGATCTTTTCTCCTGATATTTCCCCCATATTTTATTCTGGAAGCTTTTCACTTGTAGCCTAATGTGTGGGTCTATAATCCATCTCCAGTTATTATTATTTTTGTTGTTGTTAATCCTCACCCGAGGATACTTTTTTCATTGATTTTTTTAGAAAGAGTAGAAGGGAGTGAGGAAGGGAGAAAGAGAGAAATATCGATTCTCAAGAGACAAATCAGTTGGTTCCCTCATGCACGGGCCCTGACCAGGGCAGGAATCAAACCTGCAACCCAGGTATGTGCCCTTGACCGAAAATTGAACCCGTGACCCTTCAGTGTATGGACTGACGCTCTAAATACTGAGCAGTGCTGGCCAGGGCTCAAATAAATTTTTGTGTGTAATGTGAGGTAGAGATTAAGGTTAATTTTCCCTTATATTTTTATTTAATTGTTTTACATTATTTGTTGAAAATATTTTTCTTTTCTTATGAAAGTACATTGGATCCTTTGACAAAAATAATTTGACTGTAGTTTATATGTGGGTTTATTTCTGGATTATCTATTTTATTGCAATAATCCTTATGCCACACTATCTTTTTTTTATTTTTAATTCTCACCTGAGGATATTTTCCACTGATTTTTAGATAAAATGAAAGGGAGGGAGAGAGGGACAGAGAGAGATAAACATTGATGAGAGAGAGACACATTGATCAGTTGCCTCCCACATGACCCCAGCTGGGGCCAGGGTCAAACTCACAATCCAGGTACATAGCCTTGACTGAGAATCAAACCCGACATCTTCAGTCCTCCGGCTGATGCTCTAACCGTCGAGCAAAACCAGCCAGGGCACAGAATATCTTAATAATGCTCGTTTTATAGTAGACATTGGATAAAGTAAGGTGAGTATTCCAGGTATTTTTTCTTTTTCAGTATAATATTTTGCTATTCTAGATTTTTTTGGCTTTTCCACATTTTAAAATCAGTTTGTTTCTTTTTTTAAAGTCTGTTGTGAAGTTGGTTGGAGTTATGTTAAATCAACAGAACAGTTTGGAAAAATCAATATTTTAGCAATATTGAGCATTTTAATATATGAATATGGTATACATCTCCATTTATTTTTGCCTTTTAATGTTCTCTCCCATTGTTTTAGTATAGAGCTCTGGCATATTTTTGCTAAATTTCACCATAAATATTTTATGATTTTTCATGTTATTTTAAAATGAGACTTTAAAATTTTAATTTTCACTATATAGAAATATAATTAATTTTCATATGTTGACCTTCTTTGCAGAAGTCTTGCTCATTCACTTATTAGTTTTAGTAGTTGGTTTATAGCTTTCTTAGCATATGTTATTTATATACTATTTATATACTATATTGGCCAAATTTGAATAGAGACAGTTAAACATATTTTTGTATCCTAATACCTTTTACTTCTTTTTATTGCTCATGGCACTGTCAGGTCCTCCAGTATAATGTTGAATATATGTAGTGGGATCAGACATCTTTCCTTGGAAGTAGTGACCATTAAATATGATGCTCACTATAGGCATTTTATTGATGTTCTTTATGAGACTGAGCAGTTTTTCTTTTATTCATAGTTTTTTGAGATTTTTAGAAGCATGAATAAATGTGAATTTGCCAGATATTTGTTTTATATCTATTGCGATGATTATATGATTTTTCTTCTTTATGCTTTTTTTTTTTTAGATAATTTACATTGATTTATTTTTCAAATGTTAAACTAATCTGTATTTCTGGTTAAAACCAGCTAGATCAAAGTATATTAATCTTTTCACCATTACTAGATTTGTTTTGCTAATATTTTCTTAAGGAATTTTGGATCTGTGTTCATGATATGTGTGACATTATTTACTTATTTAACATGTTTTCTTTTGGTCTCAGGGTTAGGCTGGCCTCACAAAATGATTAAAAAAGTGATTCTTCCTCTGTTTCCTGAAAAGTTTGTGTAAAATAGGCATTAGTACTTTTCTTTAAGGTTTCCATTTCTCTCCTGTGGTTCCCCATTCATTCCTTGGTCTCCGTCATGCCCACCCCCACCCCCAAACTACTCAATATATTTAAGGTAATTTATGCTAAATCAGCAACTGAGTAATCTTAGGGTCTATTTTTATGGAGTTTTCTCATGATATGCATCCCATTTTTTTTTTCATGTCTCATTATTTTAATGGACACTTGGATGTTATCTTATTGAAACACTATATTGGTTGTCTGCAGAATGTTGATTTTTGTCCTCGTATGCTGATCATGTTTAACTTGTGGTATCTTGATTCCACTCTCTTATGAAGTATCTATTTTGCTTTGATAGGAAACTCTCTTAGTTCTGGATCATAGCACTGTATTTGCTTCTGAGGAATGGCCCCTATGGAGTTCCAACGGAACACTTTGGATTTGACACACCAAAGCTCTCTAACTGGCTGAGATTCAATTCTGTCTCCACTAACTTATCTCCTAAGCCTTTCCAAGCCTCTAGCGGTTGTTTTCCACCGAGCTTCTTACAGTGTCTCCCACATGTACATTGTAGGCATCAGCCAAGAACTAGAGAAAAGTTTACATGTAAATTTTGTGTCTCCACCTCTGTGACATTTTCATTTCCAGGGTTTCCCTCCTCAGTTTTCAGTCTCTCTGACAGTCCTGAATTTTCTTCACTCACACCTCAATTCACAAAGACAGCATCTTTTCTGCCTGAGATTCAGATTATCTTGATGGAGTGTGTCCTCCAAGGAATAGATGTATAAATACGATCTGACTCTGTTTGGTTCCAGGCTTTCAGGGGTAGGATCTATTTCAGTTTTTGCTGGTGTTTGATCATTCTCCAGGTCTTTTAAATTATTGTTGTTGAGTGTTAAAAATAATTGGTTCAGAATTTGTAGTTGTTACTATGAAAGGGTCAGTCCTATGTAAGAAACACTGCTATTACTGGAGCCAGACTTTCCAGTGGGTCATTCTTTTAAAAAAATGTAACAACTAATTCTGTCATTCCCAAGGAATTAGCGTTTCATGTTATATAGTTTTTGCTGTTCTAGGGCACGTATAAATTTTCAGTGTGTCCCGTAGTTATGCAGTCAGTGATAATTGGGTTTATTTTATTCATATAATACTTAGTGAGCTCCTGTGCTGTAGAAGGCAATGTTTTAGGCATTTGTGGAAGCCAAAAATAAATAAATAAAAATTTAAGGCTCAATCATAGCTTTTAAGGATTCTGTAGTTACTCATTTACTCAAGTAGTGTTTATTTAATGCCAAGTATAGTGGGAAAAACCAGAAATTATTTCTTCTGGATGAAGTCTAAAAAGTGAATTAGAAATTAGTTAAATAAGCACATGGTCATGAGAAAATGAACATGAAAATTTCTTTAAAATGTAGTAAAAGGCAATTGTTATGAGTGTATAAGATTGAAAATGCTGATTGAGAGTGAGAAACATATTTAAGCTGAGACAGTAAGTTAAGTAGACGTTTATGTAAGAGGGAGCACTATATGCAAAGGCCCTGAGGGACCAGGGAGTAAGTGAGCTTTAAGAAATACTTATGACATAAAATAGTTGTGAGCGATGGATTGAAGGTGGGGACTGTATGAGAGACCGGGTGAGGTCAAGGATGATGTTCAGGGTTTGGAACTTCCAGGGCACCCGTTGGTGTGGTGCCGTTTGCAGTGGGACCAAGAGGGGAGCCTGGAGAAAGGCATGGGTTCGGTTTGACCTGATGCATTTGAGGAGCCTTGATGGCACCAACTGAAGACATCAAGTAGGAAATAGTACATCAGCTTTGCAGCTACAAGTGGATACTCCTGCCATTCTCCCTCCCTGGTCTCTGACCAACCACTGAGGTGGTGACCTTAGAGCCCTAACACTTTCCATTATGACACTCCTACCTAACACATTCAATCAATTATTATTTATCGAGTGCTGCGTATGTGCTAGGCATTATAGTAGTTGTTGAGAATTTGGCTTTGAACAAGACAAAGTTCGTGCTCCAGAACTCAGATTTCGGCTGGGAGAGTCAGGCAAAAAATATATAAACAAATGACTGAACAATGAAATGTCAGACACTTAGTGCCTTGAGGGAAGTTAAACTAGGGCAACAGTCAGCCGGGTTGGAATGATGTGCAACTTTGCACAGAGCGGTCAAGGAAGGCTTTTCTGAGGAGTTGGCATTTTGTCAGTGACCTAGATAAAGAGAGAAAAGAGTCATATGAAGATTTTTGCGCAAGAAATTCCAGATAGAGGAAATCTCTGGAGAATGATCTTGAGGTGGGAAGGTGCCAATATTATCTTGTGTGGCTGGATTTGAGTGGACGAGGGTACAAATGCTAGGGACCTGCTATGGCCTCCTGGAGAAAATGTCCTAATCGGACCAGTTTTCCAGGTGATGGCTTTTGTAAACCTTTGATTCCCTGTGCACCCTCCAACCTGGCAAATCGGAAGAGTCTTTCTATAGAATAAGGAATGTCAGAAATAACACTTTTGAGCATTTCCTGGAGATTGCAGTAATTTCTATAAAGTGAAGCATCTATGAATATCTCGTTCTGAGTCACCCACATGTCCTCATTTGTTTGTGGAAAGAGGAGACAAGATTGGTGACTCGAGCGTGGTGTGTTGCTGTGTGGGGCACAGAGGTAGCTGAGGTTGGTGAGAACAGAGACACTTTCAACAGGATAGTCGAAGAATGTCAATCATCGCAAGAGTGGTGGGGAACAAAAGACGATGAAATAAATTATAACGGAATGTTTTTTGTCCTGTTATGTTACTTGATGGAATTTAAAGGGGGAATCCTTCTGCAGGGAGAGGTCAAATCCTCTCAACAATGTTGAGTGACCACTGAGGTTTGCTGTTTCCTTCCAGACTGTCACTTAGTGAACTTGGGAAGGTGGAGGACTTAACAAATCACATGTTCTCCAACTAAGTAATACTCCAAATTCTTGTTATTTTCTCCCTCTGCTTATATTTTTTGAGTGTCAGAATTTTCTGTGGGAAACAACTGGACCTGTTCGGAGGGCATAAATATACGTGCAAATCGCAGGTGCAGACATGACTAGAGAGCTATTTGTGTCTTATGGGGCCGGTTCAGGTTATTTATGCCCAGGTTACTCCTTGGAAACAGGAATAAGCTCTGAGGGAATCTGCGGATGGGGACCATCACAAAAACCTAGTCTAATAATAGTGACACATGTCTTCCTATAGTTTTCATAAATATTCTTTTCTTCTCCTCCTGTGCTCAACATATGCACTTAAGTTAATTTAGGTAAAGTCTGCACAGGTAAATGGAAGTACGGACGTGAGATAAATCACATGGTTATTTAGACATAGAAAGTGGCTATTTAGGGAAAACAAAACAAAACAAAACAAAACAAAAAAAACACCCATTTTAGCCTGGATATCCAGAAAGCTTTTTTAAATACCACTTGTATACACCAGAGAACCACTTACTCATTTTCTACTTTGTTAGGCTAATTTTGTGTGTGTGTTAAGTATTATGGGGACTTGAGACACCTCGTCAAATCACCTAGGCCCACTGGTTTTCATGGATCCCCCAAAATCCAACCCTAGAAAGATTCTACAAGACCATTCCGTCTTACCGGCTTATTTAGGCCCCGATGCTGAAACCTTGCTCAAGGCCACCCCGTCAGTTAGTGGCAGAGGGAGCCCTACGACCTCAGTCTAGTGCTCGTACTCGGTCCCAGAAGAGAATGACTCCATTTGAATGTCTGCATCCAGCCCCTTTGGCTCGGGTTATTCGGACACGTCCTGCGGCTGCAAGCTGAGCCTGAGCACTTTGGATGCTCTTCATGACGGGCACTTAGGCCCACACTGGGTTAAACTTCCCCTTAGGAGGATCCCCTTACACCCCCCACGTGAGTCTGTGGACACTTGGCTCCATATATAAGTCATCATTAAGGGTAAAAGTCTCAACTCAGTTTTCTCTAGAGAGAGAGCAAGTGTCAGTCAATAACAATCCTTTCAGATTCCTTTGTGTAGTCCCACAATTTTATGTTTGTGTCCTAGATGTACAGGTCCTTTTAGAAGTATTGAAAAATGCTTTTGTAAGGGACTTTCTGTTTGAGGAGCTGTAGTCAGGTGGAAGGGCATATGGAGAATCGAGGGACGGGGAGAGCTTTGACCACACAGTAGGCAATGTATGCAAGATCGTATAGACTCTGGTGAAATCGGTGTGTTGTTTGTATATACCATAATATTGCAGTTTTGGGCAAATACATGAAAGGCTTACATTGAGTCTCCAGGGACTGCTCCGGTCCCCTTCCCTGCTGTCTTTCTGTTGTAGTAGCCCGGTCATCTAATCCACTATCCACTCCTTATTCATTGACATGCAACAGATATTTATTGAGTTCTGCTGTGTGTTTGACTTTTGGAAGCTCAGGATCCCACAGGAGAAAAACAAATTCCCTTTCCTCAGGGAGCTTGCATTCTAATGTGGGAACAGGAAAGTACAGCAAAAAAAACATGACCAATAATTTAAAGGCAAAATTATTTCAGCACATGTCTTGGCATGGAGGAGTTGTTTAGAGCATGGCAAATTACCCATTTGTGAGGAATTGGAATCTAATAGCTATAACGCATCCCCAGAGCCAAAAATGTAATCAAATCATCACTGAAACTTACAGGGACTGTGGAAAGATACTAACAGAATACTTCTCCTTGCATTTGTTTCAAGCCAAATAGTTTTCTTCCTTTTGTTTACATTTGGTATTTGTATCAAGCTCTTATTTTCTTCTGATAACCCATTAACTTAAAAGTAGCTCTTATGAAGCAATAGTGACTTTTCCATTATTGAATATCTGTTTCGAAGTCATTTAATCTTCCTAGCAGAATTTGTGTGTGAAGTTTTATGCAGCCAAGAATAATTTATTTTCAAATGTTGCAGCAGCATACAATCAGCCAAACAAGATTGTTTTCTCCAAATAATATTCAACTGAAATTTTAAATGTTTCTAGCCTTGTGTTTCATTAGAATTTGAATAGGTATATGCAGCTACTAGATGTGTTCTCTGATAGTGGAATATTATTTGGAAAACAGAACCCAGTAATACCAACACATTCAAATGTTCTACTGTAGGAAAATAATATTTGCAAAGCAACATTGCTTAAAGGAAAGAATATCATTCAAATTATGATGATAGTACTATGTGCTAAAGAACTAATTAATTTGGCAAATATATAACAGGTATAAAGATATAGATGCATTCTCTTACCATAATTATTAAGAATTTTCACTCTGCATTAACAGTGCTATTTAAAAGTGGTTTTAATGAACATTAAAAGTTTAAAGGAAATTTAAAAAATGTTTTAATCCTCATCCAAGGATATATTTTTTATTGATTTTTAGAGAGAGTGAGAGAGAAACATCAATGTGAGAGGGAAACATTGACTGGTTGCCTCCCATATGCACCCTAACCATGGATCAAACCCATGAGCTAGGCATGTGCCCTGACCAGGAATCAAACTCACAATCTTTTGGTGTATGGGATGATGCTCCAATCAACTAAGCCACTCAGCTAGGGCTTAAGGGAAATTTAAAAATAATCTTTAAGGCCATGAGCTCTGTCATAACAATTGTACAATTAGCCTAAATGAGACCTAGGGGTTTACCTATTAATGTGTTATAACACTTATGAGTTTGCCTATTTTGCATGGGTACTCCCTCAGTAGCTATTATGAGGTCATCTTTATTTAGAATATAGAGAAGCTGTCACAATAAACCTGTAACAAGTCAAAAACTAGAAATGACAGTTTACTTAGTTTGGGTGCTAATATATTTATGTGGAGACCTTCAGTTGTCTCCAGAACTTTGATAAATCTCATGGATATTGACAGTGATAATGAGCGATCACAGTTAGCCGGGTGGTATGCTCATGATTCTTTCTCATGGTGGTGATGTGTTTGTGCTGAACTAGCCACATCCTTTTCTCTGGTTCTTCTTGTGGCCATCATGTGACTACAATAAGAAGGCAGGCCTGTTGATTCAAAAGCTTCTCGATCTCTCTGGTTGAGGAAAGCAAACCAGATCCACATCTTTGAATGTTACAAGTGTAAGGTCTAAAGACTGAAATGAAGGGGGAAGATGAGGAAGGGTGATCCATGATGTGGTGTTGAAACAGATACAAGTAAATTTATCATTTTTTCTATCTACTTTATGTGGATGCTAATTTCCGACTATCAAGCGTTGTCCGTTGTGTCTTAATAAGATCTGTTCCTTTCGCGGTGGACAAAAGAGCATGTAAATGAGGGCAACTCGCAAAGATTGTTTTGCCCAGGATTTATCACCGATACAGCATTGGAACAGGTGTCGGACTGTGTCTGTTTGCATGGTTTTCCTGGTGTCACAAAAACACTTAGTAAGCCTAAGTTCACCAGATGACTCTCATTTTTCTCCTTTCACCCTAGATCCTTGACCTACAGCAGTCAGATTTTCTCATTTCCATCAGTGAGATATGCTCTATTAATCATTTATTCAGCCATTTAGAAAATATTGATTCAGTGCATATTACATACCAGGCTCTGGGCTGTGCTTTGCAAACACAAAAATGAGCAACCAGAAACTAGCTTTCAGGGAATCAGGACAAACAGACGAGACAGTGAATCTTGACCGCAGTGTGATAAGCTGTGACCGTGGTATGAATGTGGCTCTGTGAGAACACGTAGCAGGATGTGCTTCACTCTGCCTGCGGATCTCGGAAACTTCCTACCCCGTGAGCTGAGGCGTGAAGGTTAGGTATGTATAACTCTCTCCTTCCCTAACTTCCATATTTTTATATGAAAGCCTTCAAATACTAACTATTTAAACACATTGTCTTGGCTAGGAGGTAATTCCCAGCTTAGCTTTTTTTCTTTCTTTTTTTTTATTAAACATACAGAGTGGGGCAAAATAGGTTTAAAGTTTTTCGTATGGAAAATAATACAATAATTGAGGAGATTCCAAAACGGAGGCGGAGTGAATGGAAGCTACACAGACCGTCTCCCAGGACCAAACTGGAAGTACAACTAAAATAAAGACAAGTCATCTGAAAAAACCAACTGAAGAGCAACTGGAGAGAACCCTTATAACCAGGGACATAGAGAGGACCCCAGACCGAGACGGGCAGGAGCTGCAGAGGTGCCAGAGGGCTGGCTGGTGCCCACGGGCAGCAGCTGAGGGCTGTCCTAGCTGTGAGCAGTTCCCTCTGAGAAGTCAGGGGTTAAAACCCCAAGCCGCTCCCCATCTCAGAGCTGCAGAACAGGGAGAGGCGCCCACATAACACCGGGCTGAGAAAATCTCCAGAGCAGAGGTTCTGTCTGCAGGGGGAGGCGCAGGGAACACCAGCACTTCCCTGAAGGGCCAGGGCACTGAGGTACAGCTACAGCTGCCCACCTTGGGCCCCAGCACAGTGAAGGCGGACTGGACCGGAACTGTGTGAGGGGAGTCGGGGTTCGTGGCGCTGGGGAGTGAGCTGGGAAGGAGGCCATCAGAGCTCTGTGCTGAGTCACTCCTCCACCGGACAGATCCTCCACACACAAGAATAAACTCAAAATGGATAAAAGACTTAAATGTAACATGTGAAACCATAAAAATCCTAGAAGAAAATGTCTGCAGAAAAATCATACATAATGGATTTTTCACTGATATATTACCTAGGTCAAGAGAAACAAAGGAAACAATTAATAAATGGACTACATCAAACTAAAAAACTTCTGCACAGCAAAAGAAACCATCAGAATGAAAAGGGAACCCACTCTCTGGGAGAACATATTTGCCAGTCATACATTGGATAAGGGGTTAATATCCAAAATATATCGAGTACTCATACAACTCAACAAAAGGAAGACAAACAATCCAGTTAGAAAATGGACAGAGGACCTGAATAGACACTTCTCCAAACAGGACATACAAATGGCCAGGAGACATATGAAAAAATGCTCCATGTCACTAATCATCAGAGAGATGCAAATTAAAATGACTATAAGGTATCACCTCACACCTGTCAGAATGGCCGCCATCAACAAATCCTCAAACAACAAGTACTGGCGAGGGTGTGGAGAAAAAGGGACTCCAGTATACTGCTGGTGGGAATGCAGACTGGTGCAGCCACTATGGAAAACACTATGGAGTTTCCTCAAAAAGTTAAAAATTGAACTGCCATTGGACCGTAATTCCACCTCTAGTAATATATCCTAAGAGGCCTAAAACACTAATCAGAAAAAATACATGTACCCTATGTTTACAGCAGTGCTATTAACAATAACTAAGATTTGGAAACAGCCCAAGTGTCCATCAATAGACAAATGGATAAAAAAGCTGTGGTACATATATACAATGGAGTACTGTGCAGCTGTAAGAAAGAAAGATCTCTTACCCTTTGAGGGACCTGGAGAATATTATGTTGAGCAAAATAAGCCAGTCAGAGAAAGACAAGGACTACATGATCTTACTTATTTAAGGAAAATAATGAACAAAATAAGCTGTCAACCAAAAGAGATTCAGAGTCATGAAGCGGGGAACAGACTAACAAACTTCAGAGGGGTGGGGGCTGAGGGGTGGGAAGAGCTAAACCAAAGAACTTATATGCATATATGCACAACCAATGGACACAGACATTTGTTTAGGGAAAGCAGGAGGGGGGTGGAAGTGGGAAGGAGGGGGTAAATGGGAAAAAAGGGCGGACATTTGTAATACTTCCAACAATAAAAAAATAATACAATAATTAATAAATAATAATACAAGAATAAACTGTTACACATACTCACAACTGTAAACCTACTTTTGCCCCACCCTGCATTTCATAGGCACCGAAATTCTGCACAGCAGGATACTAGGCACTGAGAACAGTAACGGGCGAGACAGGCCGGGGCCCACTCTGTGGAACGTGCATTCTAGTGAGGAAACTGATCATAAATGGAGCATAACCCTGTACTTGTCTAATCATGACTGTGTGGAGTGCTGCACATGAGAATTACAAGGTGCTCTGGGCCCATGTAACAGGGGACTTACAATCTGGGGCCCGAGGAGTTGCTTGATGTGCTAAACGTTCAGCTTTAGATCAGAGCCACGACTTGAACTCTTCCAGACAAAGTGGCGAAGGAGAGCAGAGTTTGTCCCCACACGATAAGCCTTTTGGGATATTGATTATGTTAAACTGGTTATTTTCATGAAACAAAAAACTCAGGAAATCCTTTGCCCTTCTCAATAACTTCCTAAATAAATTAGATAGAGGACCTGGTCCAGGAAGGGAGTTATCATCACAGATAATTATAACTTAATATGAACAATATAGACAGGGAGGAACCCAATAAGGCCCATTTGTTGAAAGTCCTCTCTAGGTCCCATTGTTAAAGTTGGCCCAGCAAACATTTTTTTTTTTCTTTACATCAAACATTTGCTTTTCCATCTCTGTGTGAATTGCCTTTCTGCCCATTGAGGTCCCAAACCACAATCCCTCCTTCTCCTTAGCTTAAGATGGCATATGAGCCTTAACTGTCCCACGTAGGCCTCTCTGTCCTTGGGTCTCATATACTTATGGAACCCCCATATGTACATAAGTAATAGATTTGGACATGTTCTCCTGTTAGTCTCTCGTGCTCATTTGATTACTAGGAAGGGGAGAGGAAAAGTTATGTCTTATGCTCCCGCAGTGGGGAGGCTGATGCCTGGGGAAGGTGCTTTCCCTGCAGGTGGGTGGCTTGAGTGAAGCCTCCAGAAACAGAAGGAAGGGCAGCCAGTGTGTAAGCCAGGGCTCTAAGGTTAGGTGTGGTTCCGGAAGGACCCAGAACAGGGCCAGGACACAAGGAGCCTGGTGGGCTCTTTTAAAGTGTTGGACAAAGGAAAGAGGCCAAAGCTTTTGAGGGTCAGGTGGAGAACGGGGACCACAGGATGATATCTCCAATCTGCATCTTACAAATTTCAGCCTTCTGAAATTTTGTTGTCTACATTTTCTTCTAGGATTTTTATGGATTCATGAGTCACATTTAAGTCTTTTATCCATTTTGAGTTTATTCTTGTGTAGGCTGTAAGTTGATGGTCTAGTTTCATTTTTTTTGCATGTAGCTGTCCAATTTTCCCAACACCATTTATTAAAGAGGCTGTCCTTACTCCACTATATGCTCTTGCCACCTTTGTTGAATATTAATTGAGCATAATGTTTTGGGTCCATTTCTGGGTTCTCTGTTCTATTCCATTGATCTATGTGCCTGTTCTTGTGCCAGTACCAGGCTGTTTTGATTATAATAGCTTTGTAGTATAATCTGGTATTGTGATCCCACCTACTTTGTCCTTCTTTTTCCAGATTGCTGTGGCTATTCGAGGACATACAAATGGCTAAGAGACATATGAAGAAATGCTCAATGTCACTAATATCAGAGAGATGCAAATTAAAACAACAATGAGGTATCACCTCACACCTGTCAGAATGACTGCCATCAACAAACATCAAACAACAAGTGTTGGCGAGGGTGTGGAGAAAAGGGGACTCTAGTACACTGCTGGTGGGAATGCAGACTGGTGCAGCCACTATGGAAAACCATATGGTGTTACCTCAAGAAATTAAAAATTGAACTGCCATTTGACCCAGTGATCCCACTTCTAAGACTATACCCTAAGAAGCCTGAAACACTAATCAGAAAGAATATATGTACCCCCATGTTCATAGCAGCACTATTTACAATAGCTAAGATCTGGAAATAGCCCAAGTGTCCATCAGTAGACGAATGGATAAAAAAGCAGTGGTACATATACACAATGGAGTACTATGCAGCGGTAAGAAAGAAAGATCTCTTATCCTTTGAGACAACATAGAGGGACTTGGAAAGTATTAATCTAAGCGAAACAAGCCACGCAGAGAAAGACAAGTATCATATGATCTCACTTATTTGCGGAATATAATGAACATAACAGTCTGAAGAACAGGGTAGTCCCAGAGACATGGAAGTAGGGTACAGATTGGCAATCCCCAGAAGGGGGTTGGGGGGGGAGATAAACCACAGAACTTATATGCATGTATGCATGACCTATGGACATGGACAACAAAGCTGGGAACAGGGCGGGGAGGAAGGGGGAGGAGGGTGTCAATGGGGGAAAAAGGAGAAACATCTATAACAAAAATAAATAAATAAAAGAAATGGAAATTAAAAAAAAAAATAGCCTTCTGGCTGTTGTGTGGAGATCTGATCAAAGGAAAATTCCGCTGGGGCCTTTAACATACCAGGCTGTGTTTCCTTAAGAAATCCTGGATCTAAGAATGAATGGATAAAGCCTCATCAGGGGTGGGGGCTGTCTCTCCTGCAGCTGGCTCTTGCCAGCTGTTCTGGGGGACTTAACAGTCAGCAGAAGACACCCACAGAGGCAGGCATCCTTGGGAAGCATCATGGTAATTGTGTTACTGTATTTGCTCATTGTTTTTACACCGCCACTTATTCCTCAGCCTTGCTATTATCTGCTTTCATTTGGAAAGCACTTAGAACTGCTCTGATAACAGAATCAACCAGAGTACCTCTGTGTTTCTGCTTTTCCCTCTAAGCAATCGCAAAAGTATTCTCTGCACTGCACATCCAGCCTCCAACACTAAAGACGTCTTTTGGACAATGGATGCACAATTGGACACAGTGTGACTGCAGACAGCCCTTTCTCCATGCTGCCCAGTGCTGCGTCACTCCAGCCGTTTGTGGCCAAGGGCTGCTCTCGGCTTTGGCTAAGGTACATTTGAGGACGCAGATTGATCACACAGGCTCTAATTATGGGAGAGGCCTTCCTTAAACAAATGATTAGTTCAGCCTCAACTTGATTATGGGAACAGGCTAATTTGAGTCCCTGATTCCAGCTTCCACCTCCTCTGAGTAGGTATCCCACAAAATAGGCTGGAGCAGCCACCAAGGACCGGGTGGTGCCTCTGAATGAATCGATGAGCCCCTTCTGCACGTCCGTCCGTCCTTCCATTTCTTACTGCCGTCCAGGTGCAAACTCCCTATGAGCTGAGCTGTCGGCTGAGGATCCCAGAAGGATCTTTGGTTTCAGGCACCATGGAGTGATACCTTTCATCTCCCCACCCCACCCCCAAACTTACTTGTCCTGGGTCTCATTCTCTCAGTCTCTACATCTTAGCAAGATTAAACACCATGTGATTTTAAGCTGAGGTGTTAAGGACTGATTATAATTTATAATGCCACTTTCTCAGCAAACATTGGAATTTTTTAACGTCAGCTTGTGGAGTTTTAACAGAGCTTAGAGTGCTATGGCATTATCAACTGGTGTGGCGTGAACTTAAGGGAGGGGACTTGGAAGAGGAGAAATGTTCCCAATGTCTCTCATATAAAAGCACCATAGCCCTGGCCGGTTTGGCTCAGCGGTTAGAGCGTTGGCCGGTGGACCGGAGAGTCCTGGGTTCGGTTCCCCGCTAAGGGCATGTACCTCGGTTGCAGTTTGTCCCTGGCCCTGGTTGGGTTGTGCGGGTGGCAGCCACTCAATGTGTCCCTTTTATGTCGATGTTTCTCTCTCTCTCTCCCTCCTACTTTATCTGAACAAAAAAATGGAAAAATGTCCTGGGTGAGGGTAAAAAAATAAAATAAAATAAAAGCACCATAGACCATTTGGGTACTGTTTTAAAGTTACAAAGTATTTTCATAGCAGTATTTAACCCTTTTCAGCAACCTTGTAGATGGGTGAATGAGAGGACTGAAGTAAGAATATGGACTTGTGCCCTGGCCGGTTTGGCTCAGCGGTTAGAGCGTCGGCCTGCGGTCCAGAGAGACCTGGGTTCGGTTCCCGCTAAGGGCATGTACCTTGGCTGCAGTTTGTCCCTGGCCCTGGTTGGTTCGTGTGAGTGGCGGCCACTCGATGTGTCCCTTTCACGTCGATGTTTCTCTCTCTTCCTCTCTCTCCTTCCCACTCTATCTGAGTAAAAAATGGAAAAATGTCCTCGGGTGAGGATAAAAAAAAAAAAAAAGAATATGGACTTGTTTCCTTCCTCAGGGATAACAGTACGATACAGATATGATCAAATCGTGATGGAATTTAGACATGAGTACCACGCAAAAAGAGTATCAGATGCATTTCCTTATATGCCAGCTCTCACAACAAAAGGACACATGCAACAAAATTAGTATAGTCACATTGTAAAGAGAAATCATGAACCTGAATTATGCTACTTTAAAGGATTAGGACTATTATGATGGTTGAGCATAAGATTGAGTTATGGGTTTCCTGGAAGCCAAGTCAAAAAAGGAAATATGATGGATCTCTTAGTGTTATAGTCAGAAAGGTGGTGTTGGGAGATGCCAACATTTTTTATTTTCTTGGCACTCAATTTTGAAAGGTCTCTGTCACACAGCATTTTATAGAATGGCTACTGAATGATGCAATGGGCGGTTGCCTCCGTCGTTTTTACTTTATAGATAAAATGTACTGGATGCTAGGCCTCTCCATTTTGGATTCCAGATCAGGGCACTAAGGGTTTCTTACTCTGTCACCTGGCTGGATCTTAGTCCCTCCTCCTTCCTGCATCTTTAAGAGAGATCTCACCTGTCATTCTGTGCTGTTCACACTGGTGCACACCCACTGTTCACACCGATCGCTGGCCTTTCGCATGCCCTGTTGTCTGCTCTCACTCAGAGATGCCAGGGCTGGCTTCCTCCGGCCTTTCCTGCAGGCTGTTCACAGGGCCGTGCTCACCTGCCTTTGAATCTAAGTATCCTCTGGGGGCTATTTTCCCCATCAGTGTCACACTGTCCTCTTTCTTTGCAGCTTAGTTCATACTTCGATGTTGTGTGTCTTGGTTTGTTTTTTGTTTTTTTGGAAGGGGGGATTTCATTGGAGTGCAACTGGGCTCCTCCTGGTGATAAAGTTTTTTCAACTTTACTGGTGCTCCCAACCCCTCCAGAAGCCCCGATCATCATCCACCTTGTCATGTCTGACTTCTTTCTCACTTAGAGCCATTCTCACCCGAGCTCTGTTTTCTCTGGTCCTGCCTCAGCCCATCCATATGTCTGTGTGAGACTGAACTTCGCTGTGAAGTGCTTAAAATCCATTCCTGCGAGGCTTCTTTGGGCCAAGAGGAACAGGGGACATGACTGCTAGCGGAGGGTTATAGGACCCAGCACACCAACATAGCCAGCCTCAGCTCCACCCCGGCTGGGATCTCAGTGCGACGTCAATCAGAGTGGACTTCACAGTTTGGTCCCTGGAGCAGCCTCTGCCAACAG
This sequence comes from Molossus molossus, assembly GCF_014108415.1. Taxonomy (NCBI): domain Eukaryota; kingdom Metazoa; phylum Chordata; class Mammalia; order Chiroptera; family Molossidae; genus Molossus; species Molossus molossus. The sequence goes on from NW_023425377.1 coordinate 27,531,124, forward strand.
TCTGCAGAGAGCAGTGCAGCAAGGAGTGCTCTGGGGGGCCAATGTGGGACAAGTATGTTGCCTTCTAGCTTTTTAACTCCATCCAAGGATTGGCTTTTCAGTGGTTGGAGGAGGAATGGATAGTTCTGAATGAACATGCTTACTTTCACGAGGTTGAGAAAACCGATTTTTTTTTTTTAAATCCTCACCCGACATTTTACATTTTTGGATATTTTTGTTCAGATAGAGTGGGAGAGAGAGAGAAACATCGATGTGAAGGGACACATCGAGTAGCTGCCACCCGCACAACCCAACCAGGGCCGGAGAAACTGCAACTGCGGTACGTGCCCTTAGCGGGAACCAAACCCGGGTCTCTCGGGACTGCAGGTCGACGCTCTAACTGCTGAGCCAAACTGGCTAGGGCGAGAAAACCAATTCTGCATCTTACTCTACCATGTGGTCATAACGGATGTTGCGATACACATGAAAGAACAAAGGAAACTTATTGTTTTCTTGTTGAAATTCCTAGTGGTCATTTTGTTGAGGAATTCTAAAAAGTGTCTTTTTTTTTTTTTTTTTTTTTTAAATTGTTAACAGTATTACAGATGTCCCCTATCCTACCCCCCCCCCCCCACCTTGCCACCTTCCACCCAGCTCCTGCTTGACCCCAGGCTCTTACCACATTATTGTCTGTGTCCTTGGGCTATGCACATGTGCATATATAATCTTTGATTAATCCATTCTCATCCCCTAATCCCCCTTCCCTTTGATATCTGTCAGTTTGTTCCATGTCAGTGGACCCATTTTGTTAATCCATTTATTTTGTTCATTAGATTCTAACTATTAGTGAAATTATGTGATATTTTTCTTTCTCTAACTGGTTTATTTAGTTTAGCATAATAATCTCCAGGTCCATCATGCTGTTGCAAAGGTAAGAGATCCTTCCTTTTTATAGCCATATAGTATTCCATTGTGTAAATGTACCATAGCTTTTTTATCTACTTATCTACTGATGGGCACTTGGGCTGTTTCCAGATCCTAATTATTGTAAATAGTGTGGCTGTGAACATGGAGGGCACATATATTCTTCCTGATTGGTATATTTTTTTCTTTGTATCTCTTGCACTAGGAGGTATATTGGCAAAAATACTGCTACATACGATGTCTGAGATTTTATTTGTTTTCGTTTATCCTCACCCGAAGACATTTTTCCACTTTTTTATTAAGATAGAGTGGGAGAAGACATTTTTCCACTTTTTTATTAAGATAGAGTGGGAGGGAGAAAGAGGAAGAGAGAGAGAGAGAGAGAGAGAGAGAGAGAGAGAGAAACATCGATGTGAAAGGGACACATCGAGTGGCTGCCACCCGCACGACCAACCAGGGCCGGGGACCAACTGCAACCGAGGTACATGCCCTTAGCGGGAACCAAACCCGGGTCTCTCTGGACCGCAGGCCAATGCTCTAACCGCTGAGCCAAACCGGCCAGGGCCGATGTCTGAGATTTTACTTCCAATGTTTTCTTCTAGGATTTTTATAGTTTCATGACTTACATTTAAATCTTTTATCCATTTTGAGTTTATTCTTGGTGGTCTAGTTTTACTTTTTTGCATGTACCTGTCCAATTTTCCTAACACCATTTATTGAAGAGACTGTCTTTACTCCATTGTATGCGTTTGCCTCCTTTGTCACATATTAACTGACCATAATGGTGTGGGTTGATTTCTGGGGTCTCTGTTCTGGGCCATTGTTTTATGTGCCTGTTCTTGTGCCACTACCAGGCTGTTTTGATTACAGTGGCTTTATAGTATAGTTTGATATCTGGTATTTTGATCCCTCTAACTTTGTTCTTCCTCAAGATTTCTGAGGCTATTTGGGGTCTTTTTTGGTTCAATATAAATTTTTAAAATATTTGTCCTAGATCTATGAAATATGCCTATGGTATTTTTTTTTTCTTTTTTTTTTTTTTTAATCCTCACCCGAGGATATTTTTTCCATTTTTTTGTACAGATAGAGTAGGAGGGAGAGAGAGGAAGGGAGAGAGAGTGAGAAACATCGACGTGAAGGGACACATCGAGTGGCTGCCACCCGCACAACCAACCAGGGCCGGGGACAAACTGCAACCGAAGTACGTGCCCTTAGCGGGAACCGAACTCGGGTCTCTCCGGACCACAGGCTGACGAAATATGCCTATGGTATTTTAATAGGGATTGCATTGAGTCTGTAGATTGCTTTGGGTAGTATGGACCTTTTTTAATGATGTTAATTCTTCCAATCCATGAACATGGTATATGCTTCCACTTGTTTTATCTTCCTCTATTTCTCTTTCCAATGTCCTATAGTTTTCTGAGTACAGGTCTTTTATCTCCTTGGTTAAGTTTATTCCAAGGCATCTTACTTTTCTTGATTGATGGGATACACACACACACACACACACACACACATACATTATATATTATATATATATATATATATATAAAATGTATTTTTTAGTTACTCATTCTGAGGGTTTATTATTGGTGCATAAAAATGCCATCAATTTCTGGATGTTAATTTTGTATCCTGTTACTTTGCCATATTCATCTTCTTAATAGATGATCTCTTTTCCTGCAGCCTTGCACCTGATTGAATGTGGTACATCTAAGAATGAGGGAGAGCAATGGAGGATGGTCATTGTTCATTCTCAGTGGGCAGCTGTAATGGATTGAGTGCCACTGGCTGCATTGCAGAAGGTTTTATGGCAAATTCTTTTTCTGACAATACACTGTCCAGAGTATTGATTATGCTAACCTCTAGTTGTAAATTCATGTCTGGAGTGAAGACTTGCAATAAGGTCCATTTGTCTAGCACAGGCTTAATCAAAGATGATAATTGGCATTAGTGAGTCCCCAGTAAAAGAACAGGATTGGAATGCCAGTAAAAGATTGGTCCAGGTCAGTACATCCATCCATCATCACCATTTGCAAAGAAAGCTGACAGCTGTGCAGGGAGTTAGGGGAGTTGCTGCTGGGATACTTCCCTTCTTGATGGGCAGGTGCCCACAGTCCTCATTATGAATTATGTTTGAACTGAATAGATGACCTTTTGGCAAGGCTTAGTACTATCATCTGTTAATCTTCTTTTATGGGAAATCAATTCAACAGATCATTTTGAAACTTACAAAGAATAAGCCAAAGCCCAGTTTAAACTTAATTCTAGAACCTTGGATTTGTCAACCACAACTTGGCAGATATTTTGCATGCATATTTGAGAAGCAAAATCAAGATCCCTCAATACTTCTCCATCCAAGAATCAATGTCAAAATCATGGGTTCCATCCATGCATTAGTTCCACTACATTAAGGAGGAGACATCTCTTTTCTTCTTTGGCTTTCATCTTCTTTCCTTTTGGTCATGCTCTCATCACACTCCAGTATAAGTGAGCTAGCAGTTGTTTCCACCTGGGAGAAGACTCAGGCCTGCCTTTCTCTGCTCCCTTGTTGTGTTGTTGTTTTCATGCCATTAGGGAGAGACAAGACAGTTTAGTCTTCTTGGTCTCTAGAAGAAGTACTTTCCCAATGCTTTGTCTCACCTTCTTTAAAAGGCCAGTGGGAGCCAGATTGAGTCCTAGAGATAGGAAACCTTAGCCCTCTTAAAGTGTCACCAAAAGCATCCTCCCAACTTTATGCAAACTAGTATACTGTACAAGGGCAGGGGCCCAAACCCAAGTCTGTGGGAAAGATTGAATTCCCCTGGCCTACTCTCTGTGCATGTAGTTCCTTTGTGAACCCTTCCTATTTTGTGTCCTAGTTATCTTTCAATATTTATGTCTTGATCATTCTGGAATCTCACAAATTACATAAGGTTTCATTATGAGTATTGGCTGCATTCTAAGAACCAACCAGATATTCTCTGATTTCTTAATCCCCCTTCATTATGATTCTTGGCTTTACACTTCTGAGGGATTGTTACTTTTCACACTTAACATAATTTACGCTCTTTGAAATAAGTTCTTTGCAAAAGATATAGTTCATTAGCCCAAAGGAGATTGTTTCATTCATAAATCCACAACCTTTCTTCTCCATTTTTGAACAGGTATGGTTCTTATGTCATTGGAAGGGTTCATGGAACATCACAAAGCAGTGTCTTCAGATATGTACTTCATTGGCTGATAGGAGCAGTATCACTGAGAAAGGCCATTCAACCATGCATTCTTTCATTGCATAATTGTTAAATATTTTCCATATGTACCAAGTATTGTGCTAAGTGCAGATGATGCAGTGGTGACAAAGAAAGACAAGGTCCCTAAACTCATGGAGTGTACATCCTGAATTGAGCTAAATGACACCATATGCTAAGAAAAGACTGAAATAAGCACAGTACCTGATCTTAAAGAATTTCAGAGAGTAAATGATCATATATTAAATTTATAAATAAGTTAATTTTGTGCTTTAGGGTACCTATACACTTAAATTATAACCGCTTTCTCGACTCACAGCCAAGAGGAAAACCCAGCTCCTCACAGTCAAGCCAGTATGTGCAGACCCTGTTATTTCTGCACACACAACAAATGCTGCTGTGTTCACCGTTTCTTGTTTGCTTGCTTGTTTTTAGAAATATGTTTTTATTGATTTTTTTAGATAAAGAGTAAGGGAGAGAGAGCTAGAAACATCGATGTGAGAGAGAAACATTTATCAGCTGCCTCCTGCCTGGCCCCCTACTGGGGATCTAGCCTGAAACCTGGGCATGTGCCCTGACTGGGAATCAAACCAGGACCTCTCAGTCCAAGGGACGATGCCCAATCCACTGGGTCATACCAGCCGGGCTGCTATGTTTGAAGTTTTAATTAGAGTATCTGGTTTAGAGTATGTGCATGATATATTTTTAGTGTTACTAGTAGTATTTATAGTGATAATAATAATTGCTACACTTCCATGCCTACTCTGTAATACCTCATGTAACTTTCATAACAAATGTCATTTTATCCAGACTTGACATATACGGTTATAAGAGATTAGATCATTTATTTTTGGTAACACCATTAATAAATGGCAAAACTTTGATTTAAATAGTTACCTCCAGACTCCATAGACTGTGCTCTTTCTGCTGGATTTTTTTTCTCCACGTCTCGACAACCGTGGTCCTGGCGGGCCCTCCGAGCACGGCTGTGTGCGCATGCCTGCTGCCTCTGACTTCCCACAGTAAACTCGATTCCCAAGGTCCTTCTGTGTTCCAAACTCATCTGACATGTTAAAATAAACTTTAGTTAGTATCAGACAATATCAGCAGGATCACCTTTCAATGAAAAGAAATCAAGTATAGCTCTTTTTTTTTTTTTTTAAAGATTTTTTTATTGATTTTTAGAGAGAGAGGAAGTGAGAGGGGGAGAGAGAGAGAGCAACATTGATGCGAGAGTGAAATGTGAATCAGCTGCCTCCTGCACTCCCCCGACTGAGGATCTGACCCCCACCCGGGCATGTGCCCTACTGGGAATCGAACCAGCAACCTTTTGGTGCATTGTACAATGCCCAACCAACTGAGCCACACCAGCCAAGGTTAAAGTATTGCTCTTTCTTAATCTTTACACACATATACACACACATATGGAGAGAAGAAATTGAAATACTTGTGAATACCATATTTAACAATTAATATTTCCATATTTCATATAAGCTTACTGCTATATAGCAGAAGGTTTATTCAAAATTCATTATATCAGTGTTGTGGTTAATCCCATGGCACTTTTCCCCTGTGTTTTTTTTTTTTAAGTTTTTCCTAATTAAAAAAGAAGTGTGTGTTTTTTCAAAACTTAAAAAATACACAATTTATAGATTATTTTTACTCTTTAGTGGAAAAGATCGTTAAATTTTATTGCTGTAATATACAACACAAAATCTGAACTATGTAGCCCATCTTAAAATAAACCACGTATTATTATAAATCATGAATATTAAACACTATCTTTAATAAAAAGGCTCATTACATGTGTACTAGTTAGTGGTTCTAGCCACTGAACCAATTTTCAGTCCATCATCAATTCTGTTTGGTCTTTGGCATCAGTTGAGATACAATTCATTGTTAACACCAAATAAAAGAAGAGTTTATTCAATCATTTGAGCAGCTTAAATGAACAATGTAGACATTGTGTGATAATTTAATTTGCCTAGTTGATTAGGCCTCACTAATCTCTCCCTCTCCCTAAAGTGACACAATGAAAAAGTTTAAGAATGATCCATGATTTTATTAAGGATTATATAGGTCCTTGTAGTCATCCCTCTCTCGGGCATATTGTGGGTCAGGATTACTTAGGAAACCTAATATGATTCCATGAAAAAGTCACTGTGCTTCATTTATTCATTCAGCAAATCTTTGCTGAGCATGAGCAAAACCAAATATAAACTCTGATATAGATTGAAGCCTAATGAGAGCAGTGATATAATTCAGATAGTTATAAAAATGGAAATACTTTTACAAGTGTCAGTGTAAGAAATGTTTAAATCTGTAGGTGAATTTTATGAGTTTATTTGAGCCCTGGCCTGTTTTGCTCAGAGGTTAGAGCACTGGCCCATAGACCAAAGGGTCTTGAGTTCGATTCCGGTCAAGGGCATGTATGTACCAGGGTTGCAGGTTCAATCCCCGGCCACCGTCCAGGTTGTGCGGGAGGCAACCAGTGTCTCTTTCACATGGATGTTTCTCTCTCTCTCTTTCTTCTTCCTTTCCACTCTCTCTAAAAATCAATGAAAAAATATCCTTGGGTGAGGATTTAAAAAAAAAGAGAGTTTATTTGATCCAAACTGACACTATATACCAGGAAGCAAGTTCTCAAATGTTGTGAAGAATGACAGTTGACAGTTTCTTTTTTTCTTTCTTTCTTTTTTTTTTTTTAATCCTCACCTGAGGATATTTTTCTATTTATCTTCAGATAGAGTTGGGGAGTGGGGGTGGAGAGGGAGAGACAGAGAAACATCAATGTGACAGGGACACATTGACTGGTTGCCTCCTGCACAACCCTGACCAGGGCCGGGGACAAACCACAAACTGTGGTGTGTGTACCCCTTGACCAGAATTGAACCCGCGACTCCATGTCTGTGGACCGATGCTCTACCACTGAGCCAAACCAGCCAGGGCGTCAGTTTCTTTTATGGATTTTAAGTTAAGGAGGGAACACTAGAAAAACTAAGTGGAGCTGGGAGGAAGCAGACAGATTGGATTATGGAATCGTTGACAAGATTATGTGCTCTCTTGAAGGTGGTTAAGCTTATTTCAAAGGTGTGTTAATCCATATGCACAGACACCACGGTCAGGGCTTGTGTCAAACAAAGACAACCTTCTTTATTTAATAAAGAAGTTATATGCCTAGTGGGTGACTACCCACCATGACCTGCCCAGTTAGGAATTTAAGATCAGATCTCTCTGTGAGGTTATTTTCCATAGAGCACTGTTTTTTTTGTCCATACAAGCTACGGTAAGTGCTATGAAATAAAGAAACACAGTTCTAAGAGGACATATACTAAGGACACTTGGCCTTTGGGATGCTGCAGAGTGGGAGACAGGTCCTGTGAAAGTGACAGTTGAGTAATGAAGAATGAGCGGGTGCTAACCAAGCTCAGGAGAGGAGGGAAGAGCATTCACGGGGAGAGGAAGATCATGCACAAGGGAATCAAGACAGAGCAGCATGGTGAGTTGGAGGATCTCACTGTGGTCCGAGTGCTGAGAATTAGGGCAAGTCTGGAAAGGAAGGTAGGAGCCCTACAGGGTCTTGTTGTCTATATTAAAGTCTTTGGTCTTTGTGCTAGGGACCCGAAAAGCCATGAAGATTTTAAACAAGTCATAAATACTTTAGTGTTTTGGAAAGATCAATCTGGCTGCATCATGGAGAGTGGATTAGCAGGGAGCCAGACTGAATGCATTTAGATAATTAAATTTTTATTGCATTAATTCAGGTGGGAGATAATAGTAGTTTGGTACAGGGTGGTTCTGTTAGTGATGGTTGTGATGCTATTGGAAGTGAGAAAACATGGATGGATTTGAGAATTATATTCAGGATATAAATGGAAAGATTTGGTGTTAGCTTGAAGATGAGTTGTATAGAAAGTGGATCTGTCAAGGATGACCCCAAAGTCCTTTGCTTGCTATCTGGGTGGGTCATGATCTGCTTCTCTTATATTAGGAACACAGGAAGAGAGCCAGAATCAGAAGATAATAGTAACAGTGTGATTTTGTGTTTTGGATCCACTGATTAGGTTTGTAATGGGCTTATGTGTAAGGCCTTGGGGGATGATAAAAGCTGATGGAAAAACTTCAGTCACACTCACTAATCTGTTTATCATTATTGACAATGTTTTTATTTCTCCTGTGTGTTGCCACTAACTTTTCTGATGTCTTTAACTGATCATTGATTATTAATTCCTTACTGACATGGAGGAGAACAGGATAAACTGCCTGTTTACCTATGGCATTTTAACAGTTCTAAGACTTGGTTGTTTGAGCATATTTCTCCCTTCTTGCCCAGAGGTGTATTTTTTTTTTAAATTTTGTTTTTTGTTTGTTTGAACTGAAAATACACAATGACTCTGATCTAAAACATGGAAGATATTTGGCTTGATATAGTAAAGTCTCTTTCTCATTGGTTCTGCTAGGAGAAAAGGGAGAGTCTATATTTAGAAAATCTTTATAGACTTTATTTTTTAGAAGTTTTAGATTTGCAGAAATAGCAAAGAGATAATAGATAATAAATATATCCTCAAACACAGTTTCCTCTATTATTAGCATCTTACAATAGTGTGTGCATTTGTTAAAATTAATTAACCAATATTGATACATTATTATTATTGAAGTTCATACTTTATTCAAATTTCCTTGGTTTTTATATAAGCCTCCCCCCCCATCCCCCAACCAAGATCTCATCCGAATTATCACATTTCACTTAGTTGTCATGTCTTCCTAGGTTCCTCTTGGTGGTGACAGTTTTTCAACTCCCCTTGTTTTTGATCACTAACAGTGTGGAGGAGTACTGGCTCAGTACACTGCAGGATGCCCCTGTATTGAAACTGTGTTTTTCTCATGGTGAGACTGGGACTCTGGGTTTGGGGAGGAAGAACACAGATGCCGTGCTATTCACCATGTGGTGTCGAGTACATGCTGTCAACATGCCGTACCACTGTTGATGTTAGCTGATCACCTAGCTAGGTAGTGTCTGTAAGGTTTCTCTACTCTACAGTTACTCTTCTCTCCCCCTTTCCTCATTGCATTTTTGGGAAGGAGGTCACTAAATGCATAGCTCATACTTAAGGAGTGGGGGGTGATTTGAAATTCTTCTGCATGAGAGAGTTCTCTTATTTACCTCTTGCTCACTCATTTATTTGTATCTTTGGACTCTTGGAAATTTATTTTACATTTCAGGTTAAAATCCAAGAAGGCTTTATTTATTTTGTTGCTTAAATTGTTTCAGCTTTGGCTATTAGAGATTTTTTTTTCCAATTACAGTTGACATTCAATATTATATTAGTTTCAGGTGTACAGCATAGTGATTAGACATATAATTTATGAAGTGATTCCCTCCACTGAGACTTGTACCCACTAGCACCATACAGTTATTACAATGCTGTTGACTGTATTCCCTATGCTATACTTTACATCCCCATGACTGATTTGTACTTCTTATTCCCTTCATCATTTTTCCTCAGCCCCTCGACTCCTCTTCCATCTGGCAACTATCAGTTAGTTCTCTGTATCTATGAGTGTGTCTCTGTTTTGTTTGTTTATTTTGTTCTTTAGATTCCACATATAAGTAAAATCATATGGTATTTCTCTTTCTCTACCTGACTTATTTCACTTAGCATAATACCTTCTGGGCCCTGTGTTCCTTTGACCTGCCTCCATCATACTGGGTATATCTTCTTCCTCTTTTTCGTCCCCTTCTCCTTCTTCCTGCCCCTTCTTTCTCCTCCTCCCCCTTCTCCTCTTCCTTCTCCTCCTCCTCCTCCTTTTGTTCACTTCTTTCTTCCTGGCTCTACAAGATGCCCCAGACTTGTCTTGTATATTTCCTGCCCCAGTCTTAGAATCAGCCATTTTCCAAGAAGCTCTCATGCTGAGAATAGGAGGAGAGAGGTACCACTTTTCTTATTCATTTTATCAGAGAATAGTATTAGACATTAAGGTCCGGATGCTAGGTGTGCTCATTGCTATTGAGTGTCATTTCTTTTCGGTCCTCTCAGCTGATAGAGCAAAGAAATACATGTATGTACACATTTCTATAGATATTTCTTTAAATTATCTGTATCAATATTAAACTAAACAAGATTTCTTATCAGTGTCTTCAACTCCAATTCATTACTAAATGGATCATTCTAGTTTCTCTCCTTGCTAATCTGCAAATAATTCTCTTGTCACAGTCTGTCTGCATTCTTCCCTGGGATCCCCAACCTCTAAATAATTTTTTTCTAATTTGCATACATTAATATTCACTCTATGTGTCGTAAGTTTCTATGGGTTTTGACAACTGAATAATTACATACTCACCATTACAGTATTGTACAGAATAATTTCATAGCCCAAACAGGATATTTTTATTTACTCACTAGAAGGTGAACGCTTCTAGTAAGAAGCAGGAGCCAATGGACACTTACCTGACTCAATACACTGAAGCTCCATAAATGAGCAGAGATAACTAAAATTAGGGGGGAAAAACTCGATGAGTAGTTTTTTAAAAAGCCTTATAAACCCCTATTACAAACCCAGAATATGTTTTTTAATTGATTTGAGAGAGAGAAAGAGAAACATTGATGTGAGAGAGAACCGTCAATCAACTTCCTCCTGTATACACCCTGACCAGGGCTAGAACCCACAACCCGGGTATGTACCCTCACCAGGAATCAAACCTGCCACCTTTTGGTATATGGGATGTTGCTCCCACCAACTGAGCCACACCAGCCAGGACAAACGCGGAAGTTTTGAGCCACAATGAAATGTGGTTCGAATTCAAAGAAGAAACCCAAGCACCTGCCTTACTTTTGAGCAAACAGCCTTTTTCAGGAAAGGGCTCTGCAAGGCCATATAAATGTGCTCATGACGACTATAGACATAGAAACTAGGGGACTATAGACATAGAAACTAATTGCCCTTGAGGCGCATTTCCTCATCACCAAGCTTTCAAAGAGGTGGGGCTGAAAAGACTTCCTGGAAATTCCAGTCAATTTTTTCCAGTTTAGCTTCCTAAAGGGGAGGGGCAGCCTGGAGGCTAGGCTTGGCCAGGAGACAGATGCAGCTGTGTCAGCACTGGGCCACATGGCTGAGCAGAAATAAAGACGTACTGACCCACTGAGCCGAAGGTTCCTGAGATGTAGCATTTTACACTGACCCCACATCTACCCAGGAAGGTCTGCAGCTCCGGAAAGAGAAGGAGAGGCTTTTCCCCGACAGGACCAGACATTTCCGTCCATACACAGAAGCTTTAATGCTGTAAAGGCAGGTGGAGGGTGACACTGCTCTGGAGAACGGATACATTTCTTTCCCCAGGTCAAGCAGCATTAAAAAACCATCATTTAGGTATGCTCACAATCAGTTTGTTTGCTTTTTGTTTTATCTTTCTCAGCCCATGGATGCTCTTCTCATTTGGGATTTAGCGATATGAATAGTTCACATATAGGACATGCAAACCCAGAGAAATGATCAATGCCTTGAAACCAAGACCAGCTTCTCTCTCCATTGACAGACTAAAGCATATCACCTGCTCAGAACCAGGGAGTAGTGTTCTCTTGCAAAGGGCCAGATGGTTTTGTCAGTAATTTACTGTGACAGGGTAGAAATAGCTGAGCTCTAGGAAAGAGATCTAGGTTTCTGATGCTCATTTAGCTATTATAGCTGCTCTAAATCTTATTCTTAGCTCCTATTAGTTTTAAAGCCCCTAAAATGGAACAAGCCTGTTAGACTATCTTTAGTCAATAATTCCCTTCCCATTCTGAAACAATTTAGTGCATTATCTCAGGCCAGGAATAGGAGGAGAGGGGTACCATTCTCCTTAAATGATGTTCCTAATGCACCAGGCAATGTTAGCAATCCCGCTCCTCAAACTCTCTTGAGAAGAGCTATAAGCACTGTCAATCTGACACATCTGAGCAACCAAATAAATATGAGATTAAGATCACTGAGCTCTCCCTGACTGTTTGCAATTCAAATGTAAGCTCGACTTCCTCTGAGTATTTCAGAGTCCTGAGTTTTCACTTTTAGCTCTAGAGGACTGATTAAGGTTAGCACTGAAAAATTAACTCCTCCGGTGTTAGTGCTGAAGGGCTTTTGATATCATGTTACATCTGCACAAGCCTAGACACCAGCAGGTTCCCAGCGACGTTGTCATTGGCCATTTGCTCATTTGTAGCTGAGCCTCAGTTTATATGACTGAAAGTTGGGATAGAAATGCCTGTGATGCGTGTCAGAAATGGCTGCGCAAGTGCAGTTGCATGTGTGAGGTGTGGGGCGGTCATTTTGCAGCTTCGTCGGTCTCAAAGCATTCATATTTACAAGTGAAGAGCTCTAACAGCCCAGCTTTCAGCAATTATTTCCAGATTACGTTAATGTGTTTGTTTTTTTCTCAAAGCATTCCACTTGCAGAGATTACAAGCTGTTTTATGTGTGTGATGCTGAAATGAGATGGATATTATTAGCTTGGAAGTAGGCAAGGCTGGCGAAAGAGAGTTTTCCTCGGATATTATAGGCTGAGATGCTAAGTAAGGCTCAGAGTGGGAGCTGCGTGACTTCATCCTCAGCCCATCCAGTCTTCCTACACTGTTCCCAGAGGCGGAATGCCACATGCCTGTGAGTCCCTGGGGTTTCATTCCACTTCTGGGTCAGTTTGGGCTCTTTGATTCCAAGGCCCGAGATGCCTCAAGAAACGAGTCCGTAGTCTTCAGAGTCCCACGACGAGGCAGCAGACACACTCATGTGTGCTTTCCCTCAGCTTGAGGAGAGAAGTTGTGTCTCGTGCCCCGTTGTGTCCCCAGGGCCTAGTGAGAATGCATTAATAATCATTGGAATAAAAGGAATGACATCTCTTTACCTCATACCCAAAAATGAAATGAATTCCAGATGGATAGTGAAAGATTTAAGTGTAAAAACAAAACAAAACGAAACAAAAATGCTAGAAGAAAATATTGGTGAACATTTATATAAATCTGAAGTAACACCATAGACAGAAACCACGAATGAAGGTTGGTACTTTAGATCAGGAAAAATAAATTATTATTTAATGAAAAAAAAATGGTACAAAAGGAAACTCTAAACTGGGAATGAAATTTGGAACTTGCACAACATGGGTTAATACTTGTTATGCACAAAGACCCATAAAAGTCAGTAAAAGATGATGACTATTTCCAACAGGAAAAAAGAGATAAGGACACAAACAGGCAATTCAAATATAAGTGCTTATTAAGCATAAAACAGGTGAAATCTTATTAGTAAACAAGTTGCCAATCAAGAAGCTACTATTTATAGCTATTAAATTGGCATAGATTTTTGATGGCATGATAATGCTCAGCAATGACAGGGGTACCGATTTCTTATACTACAGGTAGGGATGGGTATGGGTAAACTATTTTGCATTGTTAACTCAGTATCTTAAAGTCATGATGTTTTCCTTTTCATCCAGGAATTATACTTTTAGTAAATATTGGGGCAGTATATAAAAATATATATGCAGGAATATCTACTAAAACATAGTTTATAATATAAAAAATATAAATAGCCTGAACAAACCAAAGAAGGGGATTTATTTTAAAAATGATGATATATTAAAATATATTGGAATCTTAAAATCATGATATATTGAAATAATGTAGCGGGATCTTATGCCACCACTAAGAATCATGATATAGAAGTATAATTGCTGATATAGAAATATATTTATGATCTATTACTGCATGGAAAAACCTTCTTATATATTTATTATTATATGACATTGTATGAATTAAAAATGTCTCAAAGATAATATACTAAATACTCCAAAATATTGAAGATAGCTATCTCTGGATAGTGAGGCAACTAGTGATTCTTTAATTATAAAAGAAATAAATTGATTATGCATACTTTCCAACTTTTTCCTACACTGAATATAAAAATGCACTTAAAGAAATATTAAAGGTTAAAAAACCAAAATGATAACATAAAATTAGTTCATGGATATTATTAAAACAGCATTGGATTTCTTATGGAATTATCTTTGCTTTTAAAATGCCAAATGTTAGACTCATCATAGAGGAAGCTTTAGTTTGGGTTCCCCAGAACCAGACTCTCAGATAAGGATCAGGTGCAAGTGGTTGATCTGGGAACATTGTTAGAGCAGCAGGGGGGGGGGGGGGGGGAACGAGAGGGGGATGAAAGGGAAGCTAGTAATGTTTGCATTACGAAAGGAGTTACCATGGTGAGCAACTAGAGCTTAGTTCTTCTAGGAACCCAGGGAGACTTGGAGGAACGTCAGGATTATGTCACCTAAGAGGAAAGGGAGCTGGGATATTTATTCACCAACTCCTATCAGTTGCTGGTGGAGAGCTGTTCCTGGGATGTGTAAATCCCCAGAATTCCTGGCCTTCTTTCCTGCTGGGCAGAGAGAGGCAGGTCCTGGCATGTGTAGAAATAGTAAGGAGATCACATGGTGGACAGCAACTGGCTCTATGACATTGGAGTTGGAAATTAGTGAATGAACAGATGAAGACACTTTGGGTCATGAAAGGGAAGACATGTACGTATTTGCACAGAGTCATAGAGTTAATGGCTGAGCCAGCTCAAACATCAGGTCTTCCATCCAGAAACTTTTTTGTTGCCTGGTGATATTGGGGAAGAAAATTTTTCTCCTCTATCCTTTTAGGTCTTCTGGCTGGCTTAATTGTTAAATTGGCATAAGACAGACTAACAGGAGAAAAGAAAGTTTAATTTTATATGTACAGGGGCTCCATAAGAATAGGGGGCCCCACAGGCACTCAGGCAATTGGGACTTATATGTCATTCTGAACTAAGGAGGAAGAGGAAGAGTCTGGGAGTTCAAAGGGGACATGTAAAACAAATGTTTGCCATGCCAAGCAGAGACAACAAACACAAAGAGAACTTTGGTCTCCAAGCCCCGTGGAGTTCCCTCTACCACACCTGGCCCATATTCTCTGTGGATATCTCTGGTGATAGTGCTCTTGCTGGACCAGGCCCTTTATCTAAATTCTTCTGGGACTTTTGAACCTCAGTTAGCTTCAGCTCAAAATAATATGCATGCCAGGGTGGCGTATTTGGGTGAGACTCGTTCTGAACCCCTGCAATGGCCAGGCCATCTTTGTCAAGGTCATCTCTGCATGACAGGTACCCGGGGTCTCTCCATTAAAGATAGAATACAGGATGCTTGTTGTCTTATTCCTTCTGCCAACCACCTTTGCATGTAAGAATAGGTTGCAGGCCATTGGCTTTTAAATGGACATAAGTACTGTTACCCTTGTTTCTAATGAGAGTTTATAAAGATGAGCAACACACAGAAGAACAAATATGGTGCCACTCATATGCATGGAGACCAAGGGTCTTCATTATAGTAAGAACTCTCTGGAGGGATTTCAAGGAGCACCGTTTGCAAACACCTAATTCCCTTGTATTCTGGCTAGAGAAAAAAGGAATAATTATTCCAAGGAGTCTCAGGCCAGCAGCAGTGGTTTTTACAGAAGAAACTCATGCAGGGGACAAAATTACTACAGGGGATGTGACACACATGTAACGCGACAGGTTTTCTTGGAGAAACCACCACTTCTTTGCGTTTTCTGCTAATTGCTTTCAGATGTTCAGCTAGAATGACTGGGCCCAGACTTCCCCAAGAACTCATTTTGTTTTAGAAGACTAAAGTCTGGTCACTGTTGTGAAAATGATCATCTTAATCTCAGATAGACTGTTACTTCAAAAATCAAGTACACAGTAGTTCTGCATAGTGCAGCTGTTTGCAAATAAATGGAAGGTATTTTTAAAAAGCGGGTTTTTCTCTCTGGGTAATTTGTTTATGTGGTAGAATGGTGAGTGTGTAAGAGTGAGAAATAGCCCACCGTGGCTGTGAACATCTTTGGACTGGGTGGCTTACGGAAGAGTCATTCTCACTTTGTCACTTACTTTAAAATGTGTCCTCGTCTCCATCCGTACTTAGGGGGATGGTGAGGCAGTGTGTTTAAATATGTGGCCTATCTTTAAAACTTTGTCAAAATTGAGCCATTTTCATAACTTGAACCATTCACTTGAAATATGCAGATAACTATGGATAAAACGAGTATCCACTTTGATCCCAAACACTGCAGCTTAATTTAACTGGTTATTTACATCAGCACTTTGATTCACGTATACCACTGTTTAAAGCATGAACATCGGGGCATAGTGGTTAAGCACATAGACACTGGGGCCAGACAAATGTGGGTTCAAATCTCATGACCACTAATTGATAGTTGTGTGATGTTGCCCAAGTGTTATTGCTGTTTTGAGAAATAATGCCTACTGTCATTGAAAATCAGATAGAATATGCTAGGCATTGTGGCTGGCACATAAAAAGTGCAGGAAAAGTGATAGCTAGTAATCTTTACTTGATGTGTACAGGCCGTGATGTTGAAATACAGTGTCATTTTCAGTATGAAAGATGATGAGGTATTAAACACCAAAGTTTCTTAGGCAAATCTATTTCAAGCACAGGTCAAATGCTAGGCTAGCAAGAAAACCAGTATGTTGACTAAAAAGTCTGTCTGTGCAGGGGGAGTATAAAACTGATGGGTTACATAGCTCATGTGTGTATGTTTTAAGAAAGACTGTTGTTTCATTTCACAAGGCCATTAAAACATCATTTCCCTATAATTTGTCACTTCCAAGAAGCAAGTAAGAATGCAGCTGTTTCTGAAATTAGAGTAGCAAAGTTCCTCCCCAAGAGTGTATAACAGGTCAAACTAACGTGAAAAAAAATGAAACAGCGTTGACAAGGACCAGAATCAGAGTAACAGCAACGTTTTTAAATTTTTTTGTGATCATGTTTGAATGTATTACTTCAGACTTCTGTAATCTGGAATAAATGGAATCATATTTTATATGCACACACACATATACATATATACAGAGTGTGGCAAAAGTAGGTTTGCAGTTATTTCTATGGAAAACAATAAAATAATTAATAAATAATAATACAAAAATGAACTATTTTGTACATACTCACGACTGTAAATCTACTTTTACCCCACCCTGTATATATATGTGTATGTGTCTATGTGTGTATACATACATATATGTTTTTATTGAAGATTGTTTTTTACACAGAATTTTTGTTTTGTTTGAAATATAAATTGAATTTTAGGTTAACTTTGTGAACCTAAAAATAAAAAAGTCAGAGTGAAAGTCAATGAGTATTTATTTGAGATCACAGAATCACAATCCAAGGGCACAGATTCAGGCAGAAAACCCAAGTTGTGTCTCAGTTTCAGAGTCCAGTCAAGGGGTTTTTATGAGAAAATGGAATGGAAATGATAACATGAACATAAGAAAGGAACTTCCACTGGTGCTAGCAAGCCAAGTTACATGGCTGCTTATTGGTTCTGAAGAATGTCCATAATCATCAGTTTTGGTCCAGAGGTCTGCTTTCCTGTTAGCTTTATAAATGGTTGTTTGTGAGACAATGTTGGGTTGGCCTAGGCCAGAGGTTAGTCTGCTCGGTTCAAACATTCTAATGGTTCAAGGAATAAAATTTGTAAGACAGTTCCTCTGGAGCGGCTGCTCTGGTTTTATAAATTAATTAAATGGTGATCCTCAACCAAGGATCTATTTTTCCATTGATTTTTACAGAGAGTGGAAGGGAGGGAGGAGGAGATAGAGAGAGAGACACTGATGTGAGAGAGAGACATCAATTGGTTGCCTTCTGCATGCACCTGTCCGGGGCTGGGATCGAGCCTGCAAACCAGGTATGTGCCCTTGACCAGGCATCGAACCAGTGACCCTTCAGTGCATGGGCTATGCTCTAAGCTCTGAGTACATTGGCCAGGGCTGGTTTTATTTTTAAATGGCTCCACTTAAGTCAAATTGTCACCACTTTAATGAAGTTTACATACCTTAAGATACATGCATTTGAGCAGGACAGTTTGATAAGTTTAGGCAATTGTCTACATCGTCATCACCAGCAAGATGTAGGAGATTTTCACCCTCCTCAAAAGTTTCCTCCAGCTCCTTTACAGTCAGTTCT
This sequence comes from Molossus molossus, assembly GCF_014108415.1. Lineage (NCBI taxonomy): Eukaryota > Metazoa > Chordata > Mammalia > Chiroptera > Molossidae > Molossus > Molossus molossus. Next base: position 27,549,295 of record NW_023425377.1, read on the forward strand.
CATCTACCCACAATAATCACTGATCTGACGTCCACCACTGCAATATTAGTGATTATGGTTAGTAGATAATACTACATACTAGTGAATATTAGTTTTGCCTGGTTTAGAACTTTATATAAATGGAATCATATACTACATACCCATTGTGTCTGACCTTTTTTCGCTTAGCACACGCCTTTGAGAGACTCATCCATGTTGTTGCATTATGTTGGCCATGAAAATGCGCAGCTCAGATCTCTCGCTGCAGAGACTGTGCTATGTTCACAGCTGAGGTTCCATTTCCCTCAGGCTGCTTCTAGCCAATAACTGCACCTGGCAGGCATGCCAGGGCAGACCCTCCCCTATGAGAAACAGGACTTTCTGACTAACAGCTTTGGCTCAAGAACTTCCTGTTGGCCTGGCCAACATCTTAGCACTGTGCTGCTGTCTGAGATGTTTGTTATCCAATCCTTTTTTGTTCTCCCTTCACAAGAGCCAGACCTGCATGGCCATCTGATGACTCTGGCTGCCACCTTCCATCCCTCCCATTGTGCTCTGAGGGTGTTTTCCCCAATAAATCTCTCATCATGTTAAATGCCATCTTGTTGTCTGATTTTTGGAGAACCTGAACTAATTGTTATTTATTAGTTCATTCCTTTGTATCGATTATTATTAGTCTATTGGAGCAATATATCACAGTTTGTTTATTTGTTGTTGTTTTCTATTGATGGATATCTGGGCTCTTTCTGTTTTTGAGTATTATAGATAAAATTGCTATAAATTTTTAGGTAAAAGTTTATGTGTTTTTATTTATCTTGGATAAATTACTAGGGCAATTGATAAGCATATATTTAAAACACACTGCCAAAATGTTTTCCAAAGTGGTTGTACCATTTTACATCTGGACTGTTTTTTTTTTTTTAATCCTCACCTGAGGACATTTTTCCATATTTTGTTCAGATAGAGTGGCAATGAGAGAGAGAGAGAAACATCAACGTGAAAGGGACACATCGAGTGGCTGCCACCCGCACGACCCAACCAGGGCCGGGGACAAACTGCAACCAAGGTAAATGCCCTTAGCGGGAACCGAACCCGGGTCTCTCTGGACCGCAGGCCGATGCTCTAACCGCTGAGCCAAACCGGCCAGGGCAGACTGTTTGTTTTCTTATTCTAGGGTTGTAAGAGTGCTTTACATATTCCGAATACAAATCCTTTGTTTGTATATGTATTACAAATATTCCCTTCCAGTTCCTGGCTTACATTTTCACTTTCTTACTCATGTCTTTTGAAAAGAAGTTGCTTTTAATTTTCATAAACTCCCATGCATCCGCTTCTATTTTTCTTTCATAGTTTTTTTTGTCATCTGAAAAAATCCTTGCCTATAGCAAAGTGGTGAAGATTTTTATCTTTTCTTAGAAGTTATATATTAGTGTTATGTCTAGTTATATGACCAATTTTTGTTATTTTTCTGCTATAGTGTGTGGTAGGGAGTTAAGGTTGATAGTTTTCATATAGATATACAATGGTTCCATCACTATTTGTTAAAAAGACAACCCTTTTCCCATTGATCTATTTTGATATAATTGTGAAGAATTAATATATATATATATAAGGGTCTATTTCTGGACTCATTCTATTTCATTGATTTATATCTCCATCTTTAATAGCTCATTGTTTTATTACTGTAGCTTGATGGTACGTCTTGAAATAAGATCATCACATCCTTCAACTTTGTTCTGCTTTATTTCAAAATTACCTTGGATCTTCTAGGTTCTTTGCATTTTTACATGAATTTTAGAATCATCTTCCCTATTTGTTCTGCTGGGATTTTGATTGGGATTGTGTTGATCAGTTTGGAGGAGAGTTGAGATTTTAATAATATTGAGTCTTTGGATCATGTGCTGACTGTTTTGCAGTGTTTGCAAAGATGTGTTTCTTATATTTTGGGAGGGCTAGCGTGGTACCAGTTATTCCATCACAGCAGAGGGAGGAACTGACAATTCTAATGAGGAACAGAATTCCACACAAGCCATTGCTAGTGATATTTTTTCTAACTTAAAACAAAGTTTGCCCACTTTTAGTTTTGGTATTTTTACCCCCTCCTTTTGACATAGGGGGTAGAAAAATGCCAGAAAAATCTGGTTAACGGAGACCACCCAAGTTCATCAGTAAAGAGGCAGGCAAAGTGAATGAGAAAGGAAAAAACAAAACCTTGAGTCCTGGCTTCGTTTCAAACTGGTGTGGTCTTGGGCAAGTTTCTTAACTTCTTCAAATTTTAAGTTCCTTATTAGAAAACTGGTTCTAATCCTACCCTGCTTACCCTGCTTTTTCTACAGGGATATCTTAATTCCCTTGTAAATTGATACATGAATGTGAAAACCCTCTCTAACTCTAAGGCACAGGACACAACTACGAACTACTTTTATTATTATTTAGTAACATGAAATCCTGTCTTTTCCAGACTACTCTAGTTTTCTCTCCATCTCCCAAGTATTTGGATTTTTGTTTCAGGATTCTTTTGTGCCTTTTTCCCCCCTGTTGGTTTGCAGTTTTTAGTAAAAGAGAGAGGCTCTGAGCACTCAGCTGGAAAGAAACACTCTCCATTTACCTTGTAGGGAAAATTTTCCTCCTCATAGGGGATTATGCCTAAGAAATCATATACTTTGGGTTGTCAGCCAATTAAGACAGCAATTAAACCTGTTTATTTTCATTTAGGGAAATGGTTACTTTGATTTTATAAGATTTCCTTATTTTAAAATATTTTTGCCTATTTTAACAAAGTTTAAAATGAGACATTTAAAAGATTATTGCTTATAGGAAAGTGCCATGACTGAATCCGTTGCTGGCAGAAATTGTTCTGTCTCTGGTGTCCTCTCGTCTTCAGGAGACTTGAACCCTCTGGCTTTTCGGAAATGCTCATTCATGAGATAAAGAGCTAACTTTGTGTCAGTATAGCAAAGAAAACAGAACCCACAGATATCCTGCTTTTCTGAATTATTTCTACATATTCTAAAGCCTAGAGGCCAGACTCCCTTCTTTCTGGTCTTAGCTCCTTCTCTTATTAACTATGTAATCTCAAGAGTTACTCAACCTCTTGAGGGCTCAGTTTCCTCATCCATGAAATGGGCGATATGAGTACCAGCTCACAGAGTTGATGTAGAATAGAAGGAATTAATACTATAGCACACTTAGAATAGTGCCCTGTATGAAGTATGTCTTGTATATGTCTTTTATAATAAGCATTATTATAAAAAATGCTCTCTTGGCCCTGGCTGGTTTGGCTCAGCAGTTAGAGCATTGGCCTGAGGTCCAGAGAGACCTGGGTTCGGTTCTTGCTAAGGGCATGTACCTCAGTTGCAGTTTGTCACCAGCCCTGGTTGGGTCGTGCAGGTGGCAGCCACTCGATGTGTCCCTTTCACGTCGATGTTTCTCTCTCTCTCTCTCCCTCCCACTGTATCTGAACAAAAAATGGAAAAATGTCCTCGGGTGAAGATAAAAAAAAAAAAATGCTCTCTTGGTCTTGTGCTATTCATTTAGTATATGTAGTGCAAAGTTTATTGTGGCACTAAGTTTATTGGCAGGAACTATTTTAGTTTGTGTGTATCTGAATTGGGTGGGTAGGAATCTTGACATTTCCAAGCCAGTTTTGTTCCAGAGCAAAGGAACTCCTGGAATTCACCATCAGCAAACTTGAGCGCATCAGTTGTTCGGGGAATATCTAAGTTTATCAGTTTACAACTTGGAGCCCGGATCTTAGAGCTGAACATTCCTCCTTTAGTTGAAGGCGTTCTGACTGCTTCCTAGGTGAGGAGACAAAAATGCCTGTGCATTTTTGATCGTGTCTTTTTCATCAAGGGGTCGGAGTTTGTGAAAGGGGAGAGACAGGGTCCTTCCATCCCAACAGCGCCATCCACAGTGTCCACAATGATCCCCTAGCACCTCATAAATACCTCCGATGAATGACATGTCTCTCTTTGAGTAGCACTTTGCAAGTCTGGTTTCCCTGTTCATTTGAATTTTTTGTGGAAAGAGTCATTTGAACCCTTAACATTTAGCATAGTCTGGCACTTCATAGATATTTAGTAAATATTAAATTAACATTAAATCAATTCATGGTTTTGCATTCCAGTCTTATTTTTGTGTCCCTGTATGTTGACTGGCCATTTAAATGAGTGGCCAGAGACGAGAAAAAATTAGGCAGTAGTAGTCAGTCCTACCCGTGGTGGAAAGCAGAGCCCTTCTGCGTATTGCACGTCTTTGGCGCGAGCGGAGAGGGAATCGTGCACACCCAGGAGGAAGAGACAGAAAGTCATTATCTTGACAGTGCGTTTTCAGCTACGGCTCTGACTTTGCTGAAAACTTCTACTCTGACCCTTCACTTAGCAGCCAGAACAACCCCTTAAACATGCAAGTCTGGTAACACATCTTCTGTGCTTAAAACTCATCCATGGCTTCCCGCTGGCCTTGGAGCCAAACCCGCATCGTCATGGCCTCTGGGCCCTTGTGCGTCCACCTTGCTGACCTTCCAGGTGCAGTGGAAGTGGTTCTCTCCTCATTCTCTGTGCTCAGGTTGCTCCGAACTTTCTCCCAGGTCCACAGACAGGCCCTGCCGAACGCCCGAGCCCGGTGTCCCCCGCCCGTGCTCCCTTCCCGCTGGCTGCCAAGCTTGCCCCGAGTGCCCCTCATCGGCGTGGCAGGCCCCGCGCTGCTCAGCCCTTACACTGTTCGGTGGTCATGCTTTGGTTACGGAGCTCTGCTTAGTTTGTTTTCTTGCCGGTAGCACAGAAGTTTTGTGGGGTGTTGGACTTTTCCTATTAAATGTAAATGGATACATTTATAAAGTTATAAAACGTCTTCCATGTTTGTCTCTGCTACATTCCCAGTGCTAACCACAGCGCTGGAAATAAATATCTCCTCGTAAATATCTATTGAAATAATTATGGATTAGTGACATTTTCAAATTGAGTTTGCCTCCTTTTATTTCCATGTTTCTGTCTCCCCAGGCCGGGAGGGGAGCGTTTGGAGGTAACGCTAACGTGAAAGTGTGTTGGTGACCGTGAGTGACAGAACGTTCAGGTCTGTGGACTCACTGCGCCGAGTGAACTTCTCCTTTTGGCTGTGCCATGCGGGAACCGTGTCTGAGAGACAGGGACGCATCGGACCAAAGGAAGCTGTAAAGAGACAGGTTGACCAGGGTTTCAGCGTGGAGAGCTGAAGATGCATTGCCCCCGGCAGGCAAAAGACAGCCTGGTACCCAGTTCCGAGAGGGGTGTGGTGGGACAATAAACGTGACTTGTGCCCAGTGCTTTCAAATGGGCAGCAGCAGGGTAAGGACACTTACTATGGTGAGCATTACTCTGAGATAATTTTTTTGATCCTACGGTATTTTGGGCCACTTTCAAATCATTTCAGCAATTCACAAAGTAGGGCCAGTAATTACTCATATTTATCCAGAGTGGAAAAGCACATACAAATAAATTAGAATATATTCCTCTCTTCAGTAGACCTCGGACTATAATATGTTCTGTACACAAACAAAAATCAATCAAAATCAATCTCAAATTCATGGTACATGCGTCTGTGGAGGACGATGAAATTCCAAGCCACGTGGCGGACTCTCCGGGCCGCACTGGCCTGTCTGTGCACTGGGTTTGCTCACACCAGGCACTGCCTTCTAGGTTGCATTTCGGTGTATGAAGTTATTTACATGAGGAAGGGAAGGCAGCACAAATCATTCAAACCATGGAGAGCTTTTCTCAACGTAGAGATAGTTTTGTATTTCTCCCTTAAGACAAAATGTTGGCAAATTATAACTTTGAAAAGCTTAGTTTTATCCAGGGAGCAATTGCTAAGGCTTGACGAGTTTAAATCAATATCCAGACCTCAGTGATTTCCCTTCCCTCTTATGTCCAATACAACAAAATAGGGTCCTTGGGGTCAGTGAAGAAGAAGCTAGAGTGTTTTTAAGAAGGATGTGTCAGTAGAGTAACAAAAGGTTGTTCTGTTCTCAAACTAATATTGTTACGGGCAATAAAAATTAACTGGGCTCAATATTTACATAGTCCAAGCTGTGTTCTAAAATGTATTGGAGCACATGTCCAGCATCTTTAAGAAGGTGGAACAAACAGTTTCGATCGGCTTCTGTAGCATAATCATCTACCCAGGAAGAAATTTGAAAGAAGAGTACTAGCTACAATAGCTTTTCTGTAGATGGAATTCATGTTGCCCAACCCTGGATTCTCATTAATATGTAATTTCTCTTCCCCCTTAGTAACTTTGAAAAGAAAGTCTGTATACGCAAGAGTTAGAATGGTTTTCTTGAATCTTCTGATCACTAACAGATCTCTTCTGAATCAATGTCAATTATTAACACTGCCGCTCTGCTATATTGACTCATTAAAAGGTAATAATGGGGTGGGGTTTGCAACCAGGGGGATCTGCTTTTAATTTTGATTCCTAAACTAAATAGTGGTAAGACCTTGAATGATTTATTTAAACCCCCTGAGCCTCAACTTCTGTTTCTGTAAAATAGGACTGATAGTACTGACTCTTGGTGGTGAAGTGGAAATTAGTTGAAATAATGCATTCAAGTGTTTAGCACAGTGCTGGGCATGTAGGGAGTGCCCCACAGACAGTGTTTAGTCATTTTAGTAACAGTGACCCTCACCGCCTTAACTGAGTTAACTTTTTGAGCCAATACAAATATCTGATTGGATTACAGACATAAATACACCCTCAAAACTAGACAGGAAAATGATCAACAAAAAAGTCAGCATATTTGTTTTTCTCATTTTTCAGTCTTTCCAAATTATGGTATAGTTATTTGAAACTATAAGACCTCCTTCATTTATATTTACAATGACACAAGAAAGGCCAGGCCAATCATCCCTAGCCCCACTCACAGCAAACAGGCAAGATCAAGTGGGAAAATGTCATTGCGAAGAGCATTGGGAAAGGTGTATCCTTTGTATGAATTATCCAGGGATGAATTTTTCTCTTTATGCTAACCTACCTACCAGGTCCATTGTTCAGCACTTGGCATCACTTGTCCATGTGGACTGTAGACAAAGCTGTTGTCCTGATGAGTTTGATACGTGGCAGCCGCAGGCAGGAAATGCCAAGCGCAGGTAGCTCAAGGAACACTCAGGAAAACTATTTCCCAACTAAAAATACAATGAGACATTGCCTCTTAAATACAGTCCAGGATGGCCCAGCTGGTGTAGCTCACTGTTAAGCATCAACCCATGCACCAGGAGGTTGCCGGTTCGATTCCCAGTCAGGACACATGCCCAGGTTGTGGGCCTGATCCCCAATGGAGGGCATGCAGGAGGTGGCCAGTTGATGTTCTTCTTCATTGATGTTTCCATCTCTCTCTCCCTCTCCCTTCCTCTCTCTCTAAAATCAATAAAAGAAAAAATATTTAAAAAATATGTACAGTCTAGTATGTAACCAGAATAAATGGAACAGAAGAAAAAAAATCTATTTTATTCGTCATGAACTGAGACTGCACATAAAAAAATCTTTTAAGTATCTGAATGGTTAAAAATGGGTTATATTTCCCTCTGGGAGAGGAAATAGTCAGGGGGACAAGGCTGATAAACTGAGCTTGTTAAATTGGCTCTTGGCGGTGATGCAAACAGTATTGACGCGAAGGCAGGGTGCATATTTCACACACGGTTGCGGGGGTAATGAACACAAAGGACCGCTCCAGCGAGAGCTGAGATGCTTTATGTGCTGACACTGGGACTCGGGTGGCAGGCTCATCATCCAGACGAGAGCTCAGCTTCGAGAAACCAAAGCAATTTCCTGAATAAACACCTTTAATCATCAGTGGGGTTGGTTTACTACGTGAGGCAACTCTGCATTACTGGAGGAAAGATTCAGGAATAGGACGGGTGGATGCCACTTGTTTCAGTTGACATTTTTAGGGAAAATTCATTCCTTTTAATTCAGTACCAAGGGGCCCATGAGCGCTGGACAGAACACATGGCCTATGAAGGCATGCCGCTAGCCTCGTTCTCAGAAACCCCTCTTCCAAGAGTGTTGTATCCCATTTGACTTAGACGTTAGACGTTAGAAATTTCATGGAATTACTAGAGTCATTAGAAACTCAGATCTGAAGGGTTGTAGCAAAGAAGGGACATTTTGTGTGTAACTGGAGGTGGCCGGAATGGATGACTATGGCTTGGTTCCTGACATTGGCATGTCTTTGCTTTATTTTCTTCAATATGATGACACCACATTGCCCGTTTGAAAACATGGATACTTCTGTAATGCTTTGGCTAAACGTAGAAAAATAATCCTCCCCTTGCTTCCCATTAGCCCAGCTGGGACATGACTAGAACTCTAAATAATCTTTAATAAAAGTTTAAGGATAAAATAAGGTGAATATACACTGCCTCAGCTTCTCCATTTATAAGATGGAGTAACAAAAGCACCTACCCCACAGAGTTGCTGCGAGTCCCCAGTCTTTAGTGCCTGAGACCTAATAGGTTGTCAGCACGTGTTAGCTGCTCTTGTTATTTTCACAGTGAGATCTGTGGACCTAGAATTTTGATAATCCGAGTACTGGTTAAGATCTAGACGGGAACACAGAAATGACTTCGAGTATTTACGAGAGATGACATTTAAAGCACGTATGGGACACGCCGGTGAGGGATTGGCCGAGGATCAAACATCTCACAGTGAGGTGGCCTGGAGATGAGCACCAGCCGGAAACCAGTGCCCTCCCCAGGCTGGCGAGACCCAGGGAACGAGCCTGCTGCCGGAGCCAGGGACAAGTCACTGATAGAAAAGTGAACCTAGAAAGACATTTCTGAAGGGAACTGGTGTCACAGGAGAGATTTAGCCAAGCTGGGGAAGATATTGAAGGCACAGAGAGGGGAGAAATGCCTTGGTTTCTACCCTTTCTTCGCCCTCCAATCTGTCGTCATCCAGAAGTGAAATGACAGGGAAGCCTGGAAAACAAACCTGCAGCGGTGAGCTGTCCTCCACCCTCACTACTGAGCAAGTCGGGCCAAGGGGCAAGGAAAGGATCCGAGGGCCACCAGGCCTGGGAAAAGCACAAGCTGGCTGACCTGGCTGGGTTGCTCCCAGTGTTCACAGGCTCGCCGGAATCACCCGCTTCCTAGCCGCTGCAAGTCCTCCATAGTCGGAGCCATTTCAACCCCCACACAGGGCCAACCTTTTGGAACTCTTGGCAATGTCTTACCCAACTTTGTATGCTCAGCTTCTAAAGGAACCCAGGTTTAATAGGTACTAAAAAATGTTGCTGGACTGAACTGACACCCTCAAAGGACCATTGTGAACACCCAATGGGATGATGTTTATGAAAGCACATTTTAAACTGGGTGAACACAAGGGATTTATTTCCCTGAGGCCATACCAAGCCCCCAGTTATCTACTAATGAACTCTCACACTGTGTCCCCTGCACCCTGACATTTAAAGCATGGATCTTCTAACTAGAAACCATTTTTTTTTTTCTATCACTCTAAGCCATAGAGTGGATTCCAAAAGGAACAAAATATCCTGGTGGAATTTGATTTCTTCTTAGATAAAACAATCTTTTAGAAATGTAATGATTAGTGAGAGCAAGAATATCTTCTTCGAACGTAATGGAATTGTAGTAAATGAGGAGGAAAGGACTAAATGAGGTATTTGCACGCATACACATTTCCAGTGAGGAAGCAGACTTTGTGGGTCACTTTGATATGAGTTCTTCTTTTATCTGAATGACTTTAGGAAATGACAGAAATGAGGTTCAACCAAACAAGCTGGGAAACATGGCATTTTCTTAGCTTTATTTTCCTGGTAGAAATGCATGTCACTCTGAGGAGTAGCCATAAGTCAGATCTAGGTCTAAACTTCAGTAATTTTGGAATTAACCATTGTGAAAAGTGCAGGCAATGATATTGTTATAGGAATTGTTCTTGTCGCTTTATTTTCATTCTTATATCTAGCTTATTTAATAAAGTTATTTAATTGGTTCTGAATTAGGTTCCCATTCTTTGCACATTGGAAGTAGAGAAAGAGGTAAAGCTTTTAGCTGTATGACATATGATTGGGGGATTGTTCTAAGAATCAGGTTTCCACGTGTAGTTTCAATGTAATTGTTGATTGATATTTATTTTCATTGATGTTAATGAGAACAATAAAAGAAAACAAGAGGCATATATCAGCATGTCACTAGTTTGTCAACAGTATCAACTTCTTTGCTGATTCAGGTAATAGGTTTGAATACTGAAGGATATTTCCTTTTTAGTGCTAGTCTTAATGCAACAGTTACAACACATTTTAAAATTTGATCTACACTACTAACACTTTCTCCACTTTGTTTAGTCTGGGTGGTAAAAAGACAAAACAAAAACAATAACTAGACCCTGATTTGTAGTGTTTGCTGATTCCTGTGGTGTAAATACTCTTACCATGACCAATTTCAAGCTACAAATGTGACATCCCTAAACATGGAATTGGGATGAGAAACACAGAAGCAAACCATTGTATAGTATTTCCACCACAGAGACACAAGAGAGGCAAGTAACCACAAGAGCATAGAGAGTCGTAAATGTAGTAAAATAATTAGAAAATTATGAGTTTTAACTATTATCTTCTCAACAGCTTTAAAGTATAATCTACATATAAAAATTGTATTTAGGAAGTAATGACTTAATGATTTGATACATGTATACTTTGTGAAATGATCCCACAATCAGGCTAATTAGCGTATGCAAGTCCTCACACAGTTACTGTCTTCATGGCCCTCCAGTCCTCCTGCAGACACAGCCTAGTGTTACATGCATATAGATGTGCCACCTTTTATTTCAGATTATTTCTGGAGTTTCCTCTTGTCAACTATATTGAGACTACCACTTAGTGCATATGTGTGAGGATGTGCCATTTTCAGAAAGAATATCTAACTGGTGTGATTGCACAGAAAACAACAACAAAAATGGAAAGACCAAGCAAACATCAGAACATTCAGGTAAATTAGCCCTAGAATGGAAATATGTAAAGAGAATGAAACTAAAATGCTTAAAATTCTGCACTTTTTATAAAAGGGAATTAGAATTTATTGTTCCTGATTAGATATATCTATATGCATAAATACAGATTTAAGAGTGATTGTGGAGTCTATTAATTAATCATGGGGAGGATTTAACATGCAATTATAACCTTCCAAATTTATCTTTCAAGATCATAGAAAGCAAAGCATAAGCCATACAACAAAAATTACAATAAAAATGACAACAACAGAGAAGTGTAAAACTCAGACCCAAACAATAAAATGACAGATGGTAAATGGTGACTAAAAAAGCAATATGGGTAAATTATATAAATTTCTCCTATTGATAGAATCTCAGACACAAATAAAAGGAAAATTCACAATGTCAATATTTTATGTGCAATAATAGTTATGCAGGAAACCTGTCCTTACTTTTAGTGACTGCTGATAATATGACAACTTACTTTGAAATAATATAGAAAAAAATTTGAACTACCATGGCAATATCTTAATTATTATTGAATCTATATAGATGAAAGCATATTTGCTGTATTATTCTTTATCTCCTTCTGTATTTTTGAACATTTTAATAACAAAGAGTTAGCAAAATAAAAAAATCAATTAAAGAAATGTCTCTTCAAAACGCCATTTAAATCATATCAGTTACTCTCTTGAAAAATTTCCAGTCTTATTAGTTTTGTAATTTACAACATGATTCCTCAAGTGAATAAATAAGTGTCAGTTGTCTCTAATAGATGAAAAGCAGATTTTGCTCTTTCCTTTTTCCCTTCTTGCAAGATGAAAACATAAAGACCATTAACTTGGAACAGGAAAAATCCATTAGCGGTGGAAAATAGGTTAGTGGTTTGTTTCCCAGAGGTGGGGTGTGGAGGAGAGTGATTAGGGAGAAATGGGAGTGGATGCTAATGGGTGTGGCTTTCTGTTTGGGAGTGTTGAAAAGCTCTCAAGTTCATTGTGGTGAAGGTTGTACACCATTAGGTGAATATACTAAAAAACATTAAAGTGAATACTTTAAATGGGTGAATTGTACATGTGAATTGTATCTCGGTAAAACCGTTATTAAAAAATGGCTCCTTTAGATTTATTAAACAACTCAGCAAAACAAATGCTAAGTCACTGTCATGACATCTCTCTTTCCTTATCCATGACAAAGGTCTCATGGTCCCTTCCTATTTCAAATATCCCCTAACTATAAAAATGATTCAATATAGTTTAAAATGCATTGGTACACTGTATAGTGCTACCTAGGGTACTATAGTTACTTATGGCCAGAGTTAGAGCTCTCACTCGGAAAACAGACACTGAGTGGCCATCAGGAGAGTTTAGAGCACTATCAGCTCTTGATGTTCAAGGATTCCCCTACCTACTAAAAATATGGGGGCACCCCAGAGAATTTCTTCAAGGTTCCTTCAACTTTATTTCTTTTAATTGTTTAATTAGTTAATTTAACTTTTGGAGATAATTTATTTTTTTTTTTATGTTTTTTTTTTTTTATTATTTATTTATTTATTTATTTTTTTGTTACAGATATTTTACCTTTTTACCCCATTGGCACCCCCCACCCCACCCCCCCTCCACCCTCTCCCCGGCTTAGTTGTCCATGTCCATTGGTCATGCATACATGCATATAAGTTCTGTGGTTTATCTCTTCCCACCCCCCCACCCCCCATCCCCTCTTCTGACGGATGTCAGTCTGTGCCCTACTTCCATGTGTCTGGGTTTACTGTATTCCTCAGACTGTTATGTTCATTATATTCCGTATATAAGTGAGATCATGTGGTATTTGTCTTTTTCTGCTTGGCTTCTTTCACTTAGGATAATACTTTCCAGGTCCCTCCATGTCGTCTCAAAGGATAAGAGATCTTTCTTTCTTACCGCTGCATAGTACTCCATTGTGTATATGTACCACAGCTTTTTTATCCATTCGTCTACTGGTGGACACTTGGGCTGTTTCCAGATCTTAGCTATTGTAAATAGTGCTGCTATGAACATGGGGGTACATATATTCTTCCTGATTGGTGTTTCAGGCTTCTTAGGGTATATTCCCAGCAGTGGGATCCCTGGGTCGAATGGAAGTTCAATTTTTAATTTTTTGAGGTAGCACCATATTGTTTTCCATAGCGGCTGCACCAGTCTGCATTCCCACCAGCAGTGTATTAGAGTCCCCTTTTCTCCACACCCTCGCCAACACTTGTTGTTTGATGATTTGTTGATGGTGGCCATTCTGACAGGTGTGAGGTGATACCTCATAGTTGTTTTAATTTGCATCTCTCTGATGATTAGTTATGTTGAGCATTTCTTCATATGTCTCTTGGCCATTTGTATGTCCTGTTTGGAGAGGTGTCTATTCAGCTCCTCTGCCCATTTTTTAATTGGGTTCTTTGTCTTCCTTTTGTGGAGTTGTATGAGCACTCTATATATACTGGAAATTAACCCCTTATCTGATACATCATTGGCAATGATGTTCTCCCATACAGTGGGTTGCCTTTCCATTTTGATGATTGTTTCTTTTGCTGTGCAGAAGCTTTTTAGTTTGATGTAGTCCCATGTGTTCATTTTCTCCTTTATTTCTGTTGCCTTAGGTGATGTATCAGTGAAAATTCTGCTCCGTATGATGTCCGAAATTTTGTTGCCTACATTGTCTTCTAGAATTTTTATGGATTCACGGGTCACATTTAAGTCTTTTATCCATTTCGAGTTTATTTTTGTGTATGGTGTAAGTTGATGGTCCAGTTTCATTTTTTTGCATGTAGCTGTCCAATTTTCCCAACACCATTTATTAAAGAGGCTGTCTTTACTCCACTGTATGCTCTTGCCACCTTTGTCAAATATTAATTGAGCGTATTGCCTTGGGTCCATTTCTGGGTTTTTAGTTCTGTTCCACTGGTCTATATGCCTGTTCTTGTGCCAGTACCAGGCTGTTTTGGTTACAGTCGCTTTGTAGTATAACCTGATATCTGGTATTGTGATCCCTCCAACTTTGTTCTTCTTTTTCAAGATTGCTGTGGCTATTCGGGGTCTTTTTTGGTTCCATATGAACTTTTGAAGTATTTGTTCTAGTTCTATGAAATATGTCATTGGTATTTTGATGGGGATTGCGTTGAATCTATAGATTGCTTTGGGTAGTATGGACATTTTAATTATGTTAATTCTTCCAATCCATGAACAGGGTATGTGCTTGCACTTTTTTCTATCTTCCTCTATTTCTTTTTTCAATGACCTGTAGTTTTCTGCAAATAGGTCTTTTACTTCTTTGGTTAAGTTTATTCCTAGGTATCGTAATTTTTTTGGAGCGATGGTAAATGGGATTGTTTTTTCAGTTTCTCTTTCTGTGAGTTCATCATTGATGTACAAGAATGCCGTCGATTTCTTGACGTTAATTTTGTATCCTGCTACTTTGCCAAATTCAATTATTAAGTCTAATAGATTTTTGATGGAGTCTTTAGGGTTTTCTGTGTACAATATCATGTCATCTGCAAATAATGACAGTTTCACTTCCTCCTTTCCAATTAGGATCCCTTTTATTTTTTCTTCATGTCTGATTGCTGTGGCTAAGACTTCCAGTACAATGTTAAATAAGAGTGGCGAAAGTGGACATCCCTTTCTTGTTCCTGTTCTTAATGGAAATGTTTTTAGTTTCTGTCCATTGAGTATAATGTTGGCTGTAGGTCTTTCATATATGGCCTTTATTATGTTGAGATATGATCCCTCTATTCCTACATTGCTGAGCGTTTTTATCAGAAATGGATGCTGGATTTTGTCGAATGCTTTTTCAGCATCTATTGATATGATCATGTGGTTTTTATTCTTCATTTTGTTTATGTGGTGTATCACGTTTATTGATTTGCGAATATTGTACCAGCCTTGCATCCCTGGAATGAATCCCACTTGGTCATGGTGAATAATTTTTTTGATGTATTTCTGGATCCGATTTGCTAGTATTTTGTTCAGGATTTTGGCGTCTATGTTCATCAGGGATATTGGCCTGTAGTTTTCTTTCTTCGTAGTGTCTTTTTCTGGTTTTGGAATTAGAATTATGCTGGCCTCATAGAACGTGTTTGAAAGTCTTCCTTCTTCTTGAATTTTTTGAAATAGTTTGAGGAGAATGGGTGTTAGTTCTTTTTTGAATGTTCGGTAAAACTCCCCCGTGAAACCATCTGGGCCTGGGCTTTTGTTTGCTGGGAGAGTCTTGATTACCTCTTCAATTTCCTTAGTTGTTATTGGTCTGTTCAAGTTTTCTATCTCTTCCGGGAATAGTTTTGGGAGACTGTGTGTTTCTAGAAATTTGTCCATTTCGCTGAGATTTTCGAATTTGTTGCCATATAGTTGTTCATAGTAGTTGTTAACGATCTTTTGTATTTCCGTGGTGTTGGTTGTTACTTCTCCTCTTTCATTTCTGATTTTGTGTATTTGGGTTCTCTCTCTTTGTTTCTTGGTGAGTCTAGCTAAGGGTCCATCTATCTTGTTTATCTTTTCGAAAAACCAGCTCTTTGTTTCATTGATCCTTTGAATTGTTTTTTTGGTCTCTATGTCATTTATTTCTGCTCTGATCTTTACTATTTCCTTCCTTCTACTTGCTCTGGGGTTTTCATTTTGTTTGCTTTCTAATTCTTTAAGTTGTGAGGTTAGACAGTCAATTAGAAATTTTTCTTGTTTTTTGAGGTAGGCCTGTAGTGCTATGAACTTCCCTCTCAGAACTGCTTTCGCTGCATCCCATAGATTTTGTGTTGTTGTGTGTTCATTTTCATTGGTTTCCAGGAAGTTTTTAATTTCTTCCTTGATCTCCTCAGTGACCCATTCATTGTTTAATAACATGCTATTTAGCCTCCATGTGTTGAAATGTCTTTGCATGTTCTTTGTGCAATTGATTTCTAGTTTCATGCCATTGTGATCTGAGAAGATGCTTGATATGATTTCAATCTTCTTGAACTTGTAGAGATTTAGTTTGTGTCCTATCATGTGGTCTATCTTTGAGAATGTCCCATGTGCACTTGAGAAGAATGTGTATTCTGTAGTTTTGGGGTGTAATTCTCTGTAGATATCTATTAAATTCATTTGGGCTAGTGCTTCATTTAGAGTCTCTGTTTCCTTGCTAATTTTTTGCCTAGAGGATCTATCCAGTGCTGTCAACGGGGTGTTGAAGTCCCCTGCTATGACTGTATTGTTGTCGATTTCTCCTTGGAAGTCCTCCAGAAGATTTTTAATATATTTTGGTGCTCCTATATTGGGTGCATATATGTTTATCAAGGTTATATCTTCCTGTTGGATAGATCCTTTCAATATTATGTAGTGGCCGTCTTTGTCTCTAGTTATGGTCTTCATTTTGAAATCTATTTTATCAGATATGAGAATTGCTACCCCGCTTTTTTTTGCTTTCCATTTGCTTGGAAAATTTTTTTCCATCCCTTCACTTTCAACCTATGTGCGTCTTTTGTTGAGAGGTGGGTCTCTTGTAAACAACATATAGATGAGTCATGCTTTCTTTTTTTTTTTTTTTTTTATCCTCACCCGAGGACATTTTTCCATTTTTTTGTACAGATAGAGTGGGAGGGAGAGAGAGAGAGAGGGAAACATCGATGTGAAGGGACACATCGAGTGGCTGCCACCCGCACGACCAACCAGGGCCGGGGACAAACTGCAACCGAGGTACATGCCCTTAGCGGGAACCGAACCCGGGTCTCTCCGGACCGCAGGCGGACGCTCTAACCGCTGAGCCAAACCGGCCAGGGCGAGTCATGCTTTCTTATCCAATCAGCTACTCTGTGTCTCTTTATGGGAGCATTCAATCCATTTACGTTTAAGGTGATTATTGATATGTACTTATTTATTGCCATTTTTGTTTAGTGTGGTTCTATTTTTCTTCCCATTTCTACTGCTAATTACAGCAGTCCTTTTAACATTTCTTGCAGTGCTGGTTTGGTGCTAATGTATTCCCTTAGCTTTTTTTGTCTGGGAAGCTCTTTATTTGATCTTCTATTTTGAATGATAGCCTTGCTGGGTAGAGTAGTCTTGGATTCAGATTCTTGTTTTTCATGACTTTGATTACTTCATGCCATTCCCTTCTGGCCTGTAGTGTTTCTTGTGAGAAGTCAGCTGAAAGCCTTATGGGGTTCCCTTTGTAGGTAACTGTTGCTTATCTCTTGCTGCTTTTAGGATTCTCTCTTTGTCTTTAATTTGTGGCATTTTAATTACTATGTGTCTTGGTGTGGGCCTGTTTGGGTTCTTCTTACTTGGGACTCTCTGTGCTTCTTGAACTTGAATGCCTTCTTCCTTCACCAAATTAGGGAAGTTTTCTCTCACTATTTTTTTGAATATATTCTCTATCCCTTGCTCCTTTTCTTCTTCTTCGGGGACTCCTATGATGCGAATATTATTACGTTTCCAGTTGTCCCATAGTTCTCTTAAGCTGTCTTCCTGTTTTTTAATAGTTTTTTCCTTTTGTTTTTCTGATTGGTTGATTTTTTCTACCCTGTCTTCTAATTCACTGATCCGGTCCTCAGCTTCCCCTACTCTGCTTTTTAAACCTTCCAATGTGTTTTTCATTTCGGATATGTCATTTTTTATCTCTTCTTGTTGGTTTTTAATTTCCATTTGGCTTATTTTCAGTGTCTCTATGTCCTTACTCATGCTGTTCAGCTTCCTCAAGATCATGGCTCTGAATTCTAGCTCTGTTAACATGCCTAATTGTTCCACATTGATCTCATCTTCAGTGGAGGTGTCTTGCTCTTTCATTTGGCTTCTGTTTCTGTGTTTCACCATTTTAGCTATCACTGTGGGCTTTGGAGCCTGTCAAGTTCTCCCTGTGGGTGTTGGTGTTCTGCTGTTTGTGGCTCCCTCTCCTGTGTTTAGATGAGCGAGGGAGGACTCACGTTGAACACCACTGTCAAGTCTTACTTTCCTGGTTAAAGTTGCCAGCCCAGGAAACGTACTCTTATCCTCTAGCTTTTTGCCTGGTGGCTAGCAGTCTAGGTCAATTGATGAGTTTTGGGTTGTCAGTTGATTGAAAAACTCCCTCTGGTGCTCAGCCAAGGGGCTTTCACGAGGGTGGAGCAGATGCTGGTTGTTAGTGAGCCTCAATTAGCACTTCAATGGCCCACAGGGTGGGGTTGGATCTCCGAGGGAGGGGCTGCTGCCTCTCCCCAGAGCCCTGGGAAGGAGCAATGTGGCCACCGTCCTGAGTGGCTGCACTCAGCCAAAGCTCTGAGCGCCCTCCAAACCCCGAGTGTCCCGACACAGTTCCAGTCCAGTCTGCCCTCCCTCCGCCGGAGCCCAAGGTGAGTGGCTGTGGCTGTTTCAGCCTCTGCCCCGGCTCTGCGCTGCGGGGCCGCCTGGGAGTGTGACCCGAGGGCGCCGCTTACAGCTAAGGCCGCTGCCGAGCTGCCGACCGAGGGCTCCCAGCCCCGTCTCGCGCCTTCGCAAGCCTACCGGGATGGAGTCGGTGTCCCTCGTTGTATGGTCCTCCAAGCTGCTTTTCTGTTGGTTTTTCCCGTCGATTTGTCTGTGTTATAGTTGTAATTCCAGTTTGGTTCTGGGAGACGGTCTGTGTAGCTCCGTTCACTCCGCCGCCATTTTTCCTGTCGAGATAATTTATTTTTAATCATTTAAAAAATTTTCAATTACAGTTGACTCAACTTTCTTTTTTAAAATATACTTTCATTGATTTTTTTTTTTTTTTTTAAGAGAGAGAGGAAGAGAAACATCAATGAGATAACATCAATCGGCTGCCTCCTGCCCAGCCCCTAGTGGGGATGGAGCCTGAAACCTACGCATGTGCCCTGACTGGAAATCAAACTGGTGATCTCTTGGTGCATGGGATGGTGCTCAATCCACTGAGCCACACCGGCCGGGCTCAACTTTATTTCTGTATGATATTAAACTATACCCTGTTACTTAGACAAACCAAGACAAACCAATTGACCTTTCTCAGTTTTTAAACTAGGCAAGTGATCTAATGCTACAACTTTTGAGGAGGTGAGGAGTGGGAGAGAATTAGGTGACTATTTCTCTGCTTAACCACAGGATCATGCCACCTTTCATGGCAGTGAAACACATCCTCCTCACCCCATTCCAAATAAGCCTCCCTTCTAACCTCTCCTGGCAATGCTGCCTCATGGGACCCCACGGTCACCATTATAGTTTGGCTGAACAACAAAGAGGCTATTGTCTAAGCACAGATGCAGAAGATTTTGCCAAATCACACGTTCTAAGGTGAGCAGGTTTTCACAAATGGAGCATTCATTCTCTGACACTATCAGTTATGGAAGCAGGCCAAGCACAAACCTGAGAATAGGAGCCCTTTCTTCCTCTCTCAAATTAATAATCCACACACTCTGGAAATGCAAAGGAAAACAAATTGGCTGAAAGATAGACATCTCCACCAAAAAAACCACACAAAAAAACACCTTTGTATTTTTTATAATTAAAACTTAAACCTTTTTTTTAACCAGATAAGTATGAGAGACAGAGAGAGAGACAGAGATTCATTTCGTGTGTGTGTGTGTGTGTGTGTGTGTGTGTGTGTATAGCATGACCTAGAACCTTCCTACCTACAGTTTGGTTCTATAGGCAGGTAGCATTCGAATTACTCGAGAGCTTGTTAAAAAGGCAGAATCACAGGCCACCTCTCAAAGCTATGGAGTTAGAATCTCCATTTCACTCGGGAGATTTGTACACACGTTAATGTATGAAAAGTGCTGTAGACTATAGGCTTCTGGACAGCGGGCACTTCACATCTTTCTGTGTTCTTGCATATCATCTAGCACTTGGGCTACTGGGACCACTCAACATCCTGGGCTGCTGAGAGTATGAACAGTATTTCTTCATTTCCATATTGTGTTAGTGCTTAGGGCAGTTCACGTGGCAGGGAAAATACCATGTGTTCATCAGAAAAAAGTGTATAGAAAGACTATATTTCCCAGACACCTTTGCAAAAATCAAGGCCATGCCTGGCCTGAGTACTGGCCAGTGGAGCAGATCAATGGATGGAAGGTGTGTCCATAAGAGTTCCTGTGCAACCCTCAGGACTGACAATATAACCTGTGGGGCCCAGTGCAAAATGAAAATGTGAGGTCTCTTGTTCCAAAAATAAGAATTTCAAGATGCAACAGCAGATCACTAAACCACACTGGGCTTTGCTAAGCGGGGGATGTGCCATGAAACCAGCCCCTGCAACACTTCATCTCCTCTCTTCTTTGGCCCTGGCAACTGGCCCTGGAAACCATGTATGAGATTGAGGCATTATACTATGTAAAAAGTCTATCAGCCTTTGTCTCTGAGTGACCATGGGAGCAGAGCACATGCTAACATATAGTGGACATACAAAGAATGAGTGGTTTGTTTCGGCAAACCACTGAGATTTCAAAGTTAATTTGTTACTGCCTCATTATCTAGACCAGTTTTTAAATTTGCATTAAATGTATTGGGATGACATTAGCTAATAAGAGTCTGTAAGCTTCAAGTGCACAGTTCTATAGTGCATCATCTGTATATTGCATCGTGTGTTCACCGCCCAAGGTCAAGTCTCCCTCTGTCACCATATTTTGACCCCCTTTCCCCTCCTCAACCTCCCTTTCCCTTTGGTAACCGCCATACTGTTGTCTGGGTCTGGGAGATGAGTATTTTGTTTGCTTCTTTTGTTTGTTTGTTGCTTTCTGGTTTATAGCCCACGTATGGTTCTTGTTGTGTGTTTTTTTGTTTTTTTCCATCTTATTTCTGACTTATACATCTGAGTTGTTGCCAATCAGATGACTCAACTCAAGAGGCAGCAGTTAAAACTTAACTGAGAAACTGAGGAGGTGAAGGTAGGAAGGGTCAGCATGGAGAGCATAGCTGGAATGTCCAGGCCACAGAAAACATTCAGGGGCGGCGTGGAACCTTCACTCAGTGTTTGAGGACAAGGGACAGGGGACGAGGGGAGCTTTCACCTGATGCCCCCCTCCTCTCTGTCGGCATGGAAGAAAAGTCCCCTGGTACTCGTGGAGAGTGACATGCAGCATGTATGAAGATAGATGGTGAAATATCACTGCTGGAAACCTAGGAAACCGGTAGGAGAGGAATAAGAGGAAGTGTGTCAAAATATCAAGATGACTGTAGCCTTTGGGTGGGGCCAAGAAAGCCAACTGGTGGAGCGAGAGGGGACGGAGGAAGAGGTGGCCCACTGTCGTGAACAAAAAGGTGGTCTGAGCTAAATCACAGAATATCTGTCACCTCTGTAGTTAAGAATCGATTGCTTCATTAGTATAAATCATGACCATTTCGACAGTTTCAAATAGGTGCAGAGTCACACATGGTGATTGTCACTGGTATGGGCATCTGGCCCCTGAGACGGGCTTCCCAAAGTGGCATGTTTTGTTTGTTTGTTTGTTTGTTGTTTTTTTAATTGCCACAGTGCAGATCATGATTACTATTCCTGCAAACTTAGAAGTTGATATTACAAGGAAAAATACTAAAGTCAGGCAGACGAGGATAGAGTCGCCCATTTCTTCCTCCATCCAAACCTCATAGGAAGCCAATTTAAAACTGGATTGCTAGTTGATTAAATTGCCCCCAAAGAAATAAGGATAATTACAAACACTTATTTAATGCTCACTAAGTGCCAGGTACTCTTCTAAATGTTTTACACGTATGCTTTTTAAATTCTCACAACAACCCTACAAGCAAGATTCTATTATCTCCATTTTTCCAAATGAGGCAGAGAGAGACAGAGTTACTTCTCCAAGGTCACAGTCTAGTAAGTGACTTGAACTGTTTGTCCATGCTTTGATTTGGGGTTAAGAGAAGCAATCTGTATCATACCGTTGGCAAAGAGACGCCACTCCGGTTGGCCCAGCCAGCCAGCCAGCCAGCCTCTCCCTCTGGGCAGGCGGCAAGGGGAGCCGTTTTCCTACAGGGCTGCTTGAAGAAGGGGGGCGGCTTCCTAGGTAAGAGCCTGGGTGTGAGTCACACATCTCAGGGTCACATCTTTGCTCCAGCCTCTTGATCTCACGTAATTTGGGCAAATTCTTAAACCTTTTGTTTGATTCCTGAACTGTAAAATGTGGAGCTTGGAACGTAGTTGTAAAGATTAAATGAGACGGGAAGACTGAGCACAGCATTTGGCGTCTTAGAACTCACTTAGTGTCAGCTGTTGTTATTAGTGAGCATGCAACCAGATCAAAGGTAATTATTGATTGTTTTATTAGGCCCAGCAAATCTTGTTTAAATGCTCAATGCAACTGGCCCCTCAAATCACAGGGGTTTCTTTCTGTCCACAGGGCACAGTTCTAACTCTTTGGCTTAGTTGTTAAATCCTACAACCTCACACCTTCCTTTTTTTTTTTTGGTATGTGCTCCTAGCAGGAACCGAACCCGGGACTCTCTGGTCCGCAGGCTGATGCTCCAACCGCTGAACCAAACTGGTGAGGGCATACAATTTTATTTTATTTTATTTTTGTACATGCCTTAGTGGGAACCGAACCCGGGACTCTCTGGTCCGCAGGCCGATGCTCCTACCACTGAGCCAAACTGGCCAGGACACACCTTCCTTTTTTGTCCTTATCTTTCACTATTTTCCAACATGAACTTCAATCCAGTCCCTCAGGCAAGCCCCAGTGCATTTGCTCATGTCATTCTCTTTTTCCTCCTTCAGATTTAGGTTAGGTTTCCCCTTCCCATGAACTCTGCTTAGAACACCCTTCTACAGTAATGCCTTTTCTCTTCTGAGCTTCACGAACACTAGTCTGCTCATATCATGTTGATTAATTCTTATAGTATTTTCTCTTGTCAATGTTTGCTTACAGATGCATCGGAGAGGTAAAGCCCTTAGGCATCAAACACTACATTTTAATGTAACTAAATAAGCTCTATTATTTGACATGACCACTATGAGGTAGAGATATTTTAATGTGTCAAAATGTAGAAACAATTTCTAATGATCCAGTTTGATATATTCAAGGGATCTCAGACTTTCCTGCTAAGACATTCCTGAGCCCTCTCTTATCCTCGGAGTGCAGTCAAGGATTGAGTGGGGCCCAGGGAAGGTCTGTTCTGCCCCTTAATTTACATAAAGAAAATACATTTGATGGCATCAAAACGTCCCCATTGTTAGCACGGCTTTGTGAAAGCAGCTTTGTAAAATGATAAGTGCCTTTCATAAAGTGTCCGTATCCTATTTGAATTCTGTGCTGCCACCTATTTTTGAATTCTTTCCGGAAGTTATAGTTCAGCACCTACTGTACACGAAGGCCCAGCTGGGAGTCCTGAAAGGGCTCGATGTTCAGTAAATGTTTGCTGAAAGAACATCTTGTCTTAGATACAGAAATACCTCCCAACTCCTTAATTTAAAATACCCTTATCTCTATCTGTCTGTCTATCTCTCTATCTATCTATCTATCTATCTATCTATCTATCTATCTATCTATCATCTATCATCTTCTATTTGTCTAGATAGATATATAGATACAGAGCTATATGGTGACAGTTTGTGAGAACACTCTGGAATCATTGTGCCTGCAATATAGTGGGAAGAAATTCAAGTTGGAATTATAATGTGTGAAAAGTGAAAAGTAAGCATAAGCAATAAAAAATGTTTTTAAAACATCACATTGCAAAGAAGGAAGGCAAAGTGACCATTACAGCTGGGGAGATTTATGATTCTTTCCACAGCTTAAATCTTTGTCGATTAGCACATCTATTTTCCTCCTGGAGATATGTTTGTTAGCACTAAATCATGGGCCCATCCATATAGACAGGATATATGTGTACATATCCTAGAACTGCTGGGCATTCGGGTTCTAACTTGTCTCTGAGAGTAATGGCTAAGATAGGCAGGGGCCATCCGTCATCTCCGGGTACCCAGTGCCCTCTCTCAGGCTGATAATGGCTCATGACTCTTAGCTAGAGTAGTTAGCAGTGGCTTTTATGGGAGTTTATTACTGCTTTCTCCCTTCAGAAGACCCTTCTATCACTGTGCTGTACTGCTCACTTTAATTAGACTGAATACACACAGAGAGAAGAGCCAGCGCAAAGAACAGCTGGGGGAGCTCGTATGTTAAACAGGCCTGAGATGGGGGACACAGACCACTTCTACCAGAAGGCCTGGTAAGTGACCACACATAGATGCTCAGGTCAAGGCTTTTTCTTGCAGTTCTAGACAAAAATGCCCAAAGCAAATGGGATCTGAGAATCCTCCCCGCCCCCGTATCCCCCCCTGCTCTGCTGGTCCTACAGGTTCTGATTGTCCTGTTCCTATGACTCAGACTCCCTGATGAGGACAAATGGGCTACTGTTGGGTACAGCTGTCAGAGCATCTCTCTGGTCCCAATCAGAGCACCCCACTGAACTGCAATGAGCTGGGGGTGCCACCTCAAGTGGCCATATACCAAATGGAGCTGATGTACTTTTTTATTTTTTAATATGTTTTTATTGATTTTTTAGAGAGAGAGGAAGGGAGAGAGAGAGAGAAACGTCAATGTGAGAGAGAGACATTAACTGGCTGCCACCTGCATATCCCCTCCTGGGGACTGAGCCCAAAACCCGGGCATGTGCCCCTGGATCTCTCAGTCCACGGGACAATGCTCAGTCCACTGAGACACTGGCTGGGCTGATGCACTTTTCTGATGGGTGTGGGTGGAGGTCAGATGAGGAGGTGTGTCACACAGAGGACTGGGAGACAGGGTGATATTCTATTTCACAGTCTAGTCTCTGGACCAGGTGGGAAGGGGTCAGGTTTGATCTGTTGGGGTGTGGGGTGGAATTATTCTTACACTGAGGAACAGAGTGTCTTTAGTAAGCACATCAGACTCAGTTTAAGTGCCTTCCTAGATTCACTTGGCCCCATCACCCATAGACGTTAGCTGCTTGGGCTCTGGAGAAACCCGGGCTACCAGTTGTGTGCACTTCCCTCAGGCTGAGGACTAGGCTTTGGCCTGGCTTCCAGGTACCTGCGGCAGCAGGAGGTCTTAGAAGCTCCAGCACCCAGGCCAGTCCCACCCAGACCCAGGAGGCTGTGGTTCCTCACACAGCGCCAGCCTGAGATGAAGCATCATGCCTTCGGCTGTGGGTCTGGCTTCCCCTGAGGCTGCTGGAAGGATACGCACTAGAACGTAAATAACAGAAATTATGAGAAATGAATGCCCTATGTGGCAATATTTGACTGAGTCTGCATTAAAATTGCAGGGCCTGGCAAGACTACTAAGACTACTATGTAAAAGTTATAGACCAAATTAACCAATTGTAAAATTAAAAATATCTCCTGCCTTGACAAGCATACCTTTGTGACAAGACTGGAAATATGAATCAAGCTATATTATTTATATGAATTAACACTGGTAAAATAGCAAAGATGACAGGATTTAATCACTAAGACACACACCTAAGTATTCTGTTGATGGACTAGTGGTGTTTTGATGAGTATTAAAAATAAAGATATAGCCCGGCCAGTGTGGCTCAGTGGTTGTGCATCAACCCGTGCACCAAGAGGTCGCCGGTTCGATTCCCAGTCAGGGCTCATGCCCAGGTTGTGGGCCGGATCCCCAGTGGGGGGCATGCAGGAGGCAGCCCATCGATGTTCTCTCTCATTGATGCTTCTCTTTCTCTGCTTTCTTCTCTCTAAATTCAATAAAGAAAAATTTAAAAAATAGAAATATATATAATTCATAAATTAGTATAAAACTTATTTTTGCCTTATTTAAGCAAAATCACTAATTTATTATAATGAAAACTTTCATATAAATTGGGTTGAACTGATATTAGTGCTCTAAAAGATTAAAAAATAAAGTATAATTTACTCAAGTGTACCTGACTTGAGTGTATTTCATGAAAAATGTAAATTAAAATAAATGTAAAATAAAGTTACTTTCTACTGTTTTTTTTAAATGTTTTCTTTGAAATAACTAATATAAAATTAGTTTTATATTTATATATTAGAATTAAAAAGCAAATACAAATTCGTATGAGGTATTAAATCACATGTACTTTAGTAAATCATCAAACATTAGTGCATTTTAAAATTTGGGATTAAATCAATGCATATATTTATTAAACAAAACTAGTGTCAGTGGAAGGGTTCAGATTTCTTTCAGCTGCCAATGTAAACATTCAAGCAATAAATTTTACATACATTATATCCAGATCTATAAGTAGTTTATACAAATTTAAGAATAATATGCATTGTTCACTACTGCAAAATGTTTTTTCACCACCATGAGTTGCAGTTGTAAGTACTGCATTAATTTTTGGGTACTTCTGGGAATTAGACTGGGTACCCAAAAGCAATAGAGGGTGTTGCAGGAAACAATACTTTGTCGTGAAGCAGGCTGTTGCACTCCTGCTAAGTGTTTCCACTGATCAAATCATGTCACATCCTGGAGTGTACCATTTTTCATCAGCAGTCGACCACTGTGAGATTCTGCATAAAGACGATACACAGGGTAGGCGACGCAGTGAAGTATTAACTACAAGAGCAACTGTTTAGAGTTAAGAGTTGCTCTGCACCAGAGCTCAGTGACAGAGGTGTCCATGCATTTTGTAATGAATTATTTTTCTTGTCAGTGCTTATGCTTTGCAGAACCTTTTAAAAAAGATAGGGTCCAATGTCAGGGGCCTTTCTTGCCTTGACCAATGAAAGGAAGAAGAGAATGAGCCCATAGATACATTACTCCTCCCCTTCCCCTAGATGGACTTTTGTAGTGAGTGGTTCCCATCACTTACCTGCAATTGACCAGTTGTGTGTTGATTATGGTACATTATCTTCAGCTGTGCCTGATAGCCCCCTACTCTGAAAACTTTCCCCTCTCAAGAGAATTAACCTATAATCTTTCCTCATCTGGAAATACAGAGTTGAATCTTTTAACCAACCATTTGTCTATAGCAGCATCTTCCTCTCTACTTGGAGAGGTACCTGGTGCCCCCAATTTCTGAAACTTCAGTTGGTCCTATCGTGCACATTGGCTTACTTTTCCATTTTTCCTACTCCGAGTTTACATGTTCACATTCACATGTCTGTTAACGCAATTACTACTCATTCTTTGCTTTCAAACTTTCAAAAGCTTGTTCCTATCATCTCTTTTCCTATTCTCTTTATCCTTTGGGTCTACTGTACTGGACTGCTCCTATCACTTTGTCCTGATTAAATAAACAAAAGGCCAACTATGAAGCTTTCAGAGGCAAACTGAGGCAGTACCAGCTGGCCTGGTACTCCTCTAAATGAATTTGTCCTCTAAGCGAATTTGTTAGTTTTTAGAATTTAGAAAATAAAATGAATAGCAGGATAGATATGTGCTGACCCCGTTCACCCAGTTCCCTTTCGCCTCAGCTCCCTCCCACCTCCGTTCCCTCCCCCTTATCGCTAACTGCCTCCACTTCTGTACTTGCTTGCTCTTCCCCAAGGCCAACAAGAAATGCCAGCTGCAGAAGTTTGTAACAAACCCCCTATAAGATAAAAAAATCAGCTGAAAGTCAGGGCTGATCTCCGAGAACTGGGGATCAGTCGCCGGCCAGCTTTGCTCTGTATTTGGCTTTAATTTGGCTTTAATTTGGCTCTGGTGGTCTCTCGGTTCTCTTGCACCACAGCACTATGTTTGTGCTGTAAAAATCCCTTCACAGTCATTTTCAGTGAAGTTTTCAAGGGTAGTAGAAATAGTTGTGTGTATTCAATCTGCCATCATTCATGGCAGTGTAGTTTATCATAGGTATAAATTAGGAAAACCCTACCTGTCCCCGATATAAGATGGATTAATTATGAACACTTCCATGCTCATTTATTCATTCAACAAACATTTGCTGAGTCTCTACCATGCTTCCTCTATGTCAGGTATTGTACTATATCATATCAGTTAAATGCACTGGAAACTTTGTCTATGAAACCTTTTCAGTAATACAGTAAGACTCCTAAAGTCAATGTAATGTATATTTAAAAAGCAGAATAAAGCCTATGCATACCCTATGCCTTTCATTGTGAAAATCTATGTAACGTGTGTAACTTTGTTAAAAATTAAGATTCCAAAGGCTCATAAAAACACACCACCAAATTACCTTCTAAAATGAGTTTTCCAACTAATGCTCATGTGGTCCTGAGTGGGAGTGACAAAGCTGATTTTGTTCAATGCAAATGAGATAAAGAATGTGGGATAAGCTACTTGTTAACAAAATTCCAGAATTTCACCCTAATAATAAACTTTGGAGTTTATTTATTTATTTATTTATTTTATCCTCATTCGAGGACATTTTTCCATTTTTTGTGTTCAGGTAGAGTGAGAGGGAGAAAGAGGAACAGAGAGAGAGAGAGAGAGAGAGAGAAACATCGACGTGAAAGGGACACATCGAGTGGCTGCCACCCACACAACTGACCAGGGCTGGGGACAAACTGCAACCGAGGTACGCGCCCCTCGCGGGAACTGAACCTGGGTCTCTCAGGACCGCAGGCCGACGCTCTAACCACTGAGCCAAACCGGCCAGGGCTAAACTTTGGAGTTTAGAGGAACACTGTCCTATACAGGGAGAAATGTGTCCTCGAATGGCAGACCCAGTTTGACCCCACAGAATGTAGATCCTTAAGTTGGAGAATGCTCAATGAATGGAGCTTAGTTTTGGTGTCTATCAGTCTAAAGCTTAAATCTCAGCACTGGTCTAACTTTAATACTGAGAAAATGGGTCCATGCATATATTGCAAAGACTATATGCTTTGGCGTCGGAGGTTCACGGGTTAAAATCTGTGCTCTGACAGTTACTACTTATCTGACCTGGAGCAAATTAATCAGGTAATCTCAGTTTTGTTGTTTCCATAACAAAAATGATTAAACCCACTTCAAATATTGCTGTAAATATGGATAGAAAGAAATAATTTAACTTGGCCTGCACAGTGATGATACAAACAAGATATATGCACAGAGGGGAAAACTATTGAAATATTGAGTGCTTGTCTCTGGAAAGTGGAGGTATAGATAAATTTTTGTGTGACTTTGGAAAAATTATTGCACCTCTCTAAGCCTTAATTTCTTCACAGTATTTAGTGAATACTATTACTACTACTACTATTACTACTACTAATACTGCTTTCGTAGGGTTGTTATGAGAATTTGATTCATAAAAATATAAAATTAAAGCACTAAGATACCACTTGGCATATATTAAGTGCTCAGTATGTGTTAACCATTATGTCTCATTTTTATTTCTTTTGCTCTGTTATGCTGTATTTTGCCAAATTTCTACAAGGAGCCTGCTTTATGTTCTTATTCAGGAAAAGCATCAACTTGACTGCTTTTAGAAGAAAAGGCCCCTTTGCCGCCTGTTTCCGAACGGAGGCCAAATTGGGAAGGTGGAAAGAGCAGCGCACCAGTCGCTCCAGCTCCGTCACACCCCGATGGCCGTCACCAGTGTGATCGTCCAGCCCAACAGAGGCGTGTGTGCTGGAGAATGGACAAAAACACAGGCACGAATTGTGGGCATGTCCCATAGGCCCGCCTGTCCCCGAGCACATGTGCGGGGCTTCAGGGGACAACCGCCATCCTGACATGAAGCTTTCAGCATCATAATGACAGAGCGGTCTCTTTAACTCGGTGTTGTCACGCTTTTTGTAATCAGTGGAAATTCAGTTAATTCAGTTAATTAAACGTTGGTGAACCCAGAGTGAATTCTATTAATTAATGTTTCTGTATAAAGACACACCAGACCACACAGTGTTTTCCATCCAGTGTGCAGATGGCCGCCCGACTGAAGCTGTCGCATTTCCCGTGTTGCTGGGACAGAAAGAGAAAAGGAAGAATAAACTCATGGTTCCCCCTCATGTTCTATAGGTATGCTCTCAGGGGACCAGGCATTCACTGTAGGAATTGAAACCTGCTTAGTTTCTGTCGGATGATCATACAAAGCAACGTGAGATTCTGGATGTTCCGGGTGATGACCTCACATGGAGCACTGTCTCTCAGTTTTCGTGTCCACACTTCTGTGTTTGCGATCGTATCAGGGTTCCGTGGTTAACCTAAGGCAGCAGTGTTGACCTCAGTCAGCGCTTCTGTTAGGTAAGCCTGAGAAACAAGCCTCAGGCACTATTTCTAAACCAAATGTAGTCAATATTGCATTTTTCTCCTACTCTTTGGGATGCTTTACCAATGTTATTTAATGCTGACAACACTATAAGGATTTACATTATTTTTGTCATTTTGGAAGCTCAGAGGTAAGTGTCGTCTCCTGGTTGACACAACTAGTGATAGAGCCGAGGTTTGAATCTATAACTGCTTGACTTCAAGACTGAGCTATATCCACTGTTGCCTGTGATTATAGAGCTTTAGAAAAATGGAGTAGGGGAAGGAATTAAGAAGTACAAATTTGTTGTTAGACTGATGAACCTCAAAGGGAAAGGGGGAGGGAGGGCGGGAAGAGAGAAACCAATGAACTTCTATGCATATATGCATAACCAATGGACGCTTACAACAGTGTGGGGAAGGAAGGAAGGGGGCGGGATTGGGGAGGAGGGGGTCAATGGGGGAAAACG
Organism: Molossus molossus; assembly: GCF_014108415.1. NCBI lineage: Eukaryota > Metazoa > Chordata > Mammalia > Chiroptera > Molossidae > Molossus > Molossus molossus. The sequence continues at coordinate 27,579,766 of NW_023425377.1, forward strand.
GGGGAACATCTGTAATACATCCAACAATAAGAATAAGTTTTAGAAAAATGGAGTAGGGGGAAGGGTAGACTTTGTACTGTGTTCACAAAATGCCACCATGTTCCTGACAGTGTCAGAGCCCAGGTTTGCATCAATGACTCTGTACTAGGCTCAAGTAAACAAACAACAGCAAAAACCAGTGATCAGCCTGAAGAAATAAATCATTGATTCGCTGACCTTGACAACATTTAAACCTTTGAGAACACTACTATGATAATAGGGATTTGGGGGTGCAAAGCTATTCATATACTTATTGAATATATTCAGAAAAATACTTCGTACTTTATAGATTTATTGTCATTGAAATTTGAATCCAATTTAATTGTGCCTAATTCTCTTTCAACGGTTTTTACTCATTCAAAAATGATCCTGGCTATGTCCGACCAGTGTGGCTCAGAGGATTGAGCATCATCCCATGGACTAAGAGGTCCCAGTTTAATTCCTGGGCAAATTAGGCATATAAACAATGCCTAGTCCTGAATTCTTTATTATTTTTAAAAATTCTTATAAATCATCTCTATGATTCTCCTTTACTTGACAAAATATGATTTTTAAATTTCACTATTTACTCATTTATCTATTTGTCCATTTAACAAATGGAAGAAATTGATTCTTCCTGAATCTGTTTTCACATCTGAAAAATGATGTACTTGGGTTGTGTCATCTCTAAAGAATGCTTCCAGCTTTAAAATTCAATAGAACAATAGTATTTCTGTTAAGCATGCTTTACTTTTTTATCCTCACCTGAGTACATTTTTTTGTTCAGATAGAGTGGGAGGGAGAGAGAGGAAGAGAGGGAGAGAGAGGAAAAGAGAGAGAGAAAGAAACATAGACATGAAAGGGACACATTGAGAGGTTGCCACACTCACAACCCAACCAGGTTCCGAGGACAAACTGCAACCGAGTAGGTGCCCTTAGCGGGAACCGAATCTGGGTCGGACCGCAGGCCGACGAGGCTCTAACCGCTGAACCAAACCAGCCAGGGCAAGCATGCATTACTTTTTTTTTTTTTAATTTTTTAATTTATATTTTTGTTACAGATGTTTCTCATTTTTTACCCCATTGGCACCCCCCTCCCCACCCCACACTCGCCCCGTCCCCGACTTGTTGTCCATGTCTATTGGTTATGTATACATGCATATAAGTTCTGTGGTTTATCTCTTCCCACCACCCCCACCCCCTCTTCTGACGGATGTCAGTCTGTGCCTTACTTCCATGTTTCTGGGTCTACCGTATTACTCAGACTGTTATGTTCATTATATTCCGTATATAAGTGAGATCATGTGGTATTTGTCTTTTTCTGCTTGGCTTATTTCACTTAGGATAATACTTTCCAGGTCCCTCCATGTAGTCTCAAAGGATAAGAGATCTTTCTTTCTTCAGCTGCATAGTACTCCATTGTGTATATGTACCACTGCCTTTTTATCCATTCGTCTACTGATGACACTTGGGTTGTTTCCAGATCTTAGCTATTGTAAATAGTGCTGCTATGAACATGGGGGTACATATATTCTTTCTGATTGGTGTTTCAGGCTTCTTAGGTTATATTCCTAGAAGTGGGATCACTGGGTCAAATGGAAGTTCAATTTTTAATTTTTTGAGGTAACACCATATTGCTTTCCATAGTGGCTGCTCTAGTCTGCATTCCCACCAGCAGTGTACTAGAGTCCCCTTTTCTCCACACCCTCACCAACACTTGTTGTTTGATGATTTGTTGATGGCGTCCATTCTGACAGGTGTGAGGTGATACCTCATTGTTGTTTTAATTTGCATCTCTCTGATGATTAGTGATGTTGAGCATTTCTTTATATGTCTCTTGGCCATTTGTATGTCCTGTTTGGAGAGGTCTATTCAGCTCCTCTGCCCATTTTTTAATTGGGTTCTTTGTCTTCCTTTTGTTGAGTTGTATGAGCACTCTATATATATTGGAAATTAACCCCTTATCTGATATATCATTGGCAATGATGTTCTCCCATACAGTGGGTTGCCTTTCCATTTTGATGATTGTTTCTTTTGCTGTGCAGAAGCTTTTTAGTTTGATGTAGTCCCATGTGTTCATTTTTTCCTTTGTTTTTGTTGCCTTAGGTGATGCATCTGAAAATTCTGCTGAGTATGATGTCTGAAATTTTGTTGCCTACAGTTTCATCTAGGATTTTTATGGATTCACGGGTCACATTTGAATCTTTTATCCATTTTTAGTTTATTCTTAGGTATGGTGTAAGTTGATGGTCTAGTTTCATTTTTTTGCATGTAGCTGTCCAATTTTCCCAACACCATTTATTTATTTATTTATTTTTAAATTTTTTTTTATCCTCACCCGAGGACATTTTTCCATTTTTTTTATTCAGGTAGAGTGGGAGGGAGAGAGAGGAACAGAGAGAGAGAGAGAAACATCGATGTGAAAGGAACACATTGAGTGGCTGCCACCCGCACGACTAACCAGAGCCAGGGACAAACTGCAACAGAGGTACGCGCCCTCAGCAGGAACCGAACCCGGGTCTCTCAGGACCGCAGGCCGACGCTTTAACCACTGAGCCAAACCAGCCAGGGCCCCAACACCATTTATTAAAGAGGCTGTCGTTACTCCACTGTATGCTTTTGCCACCTTTGTCAAATATTAATTGAGCATATTGCCTTGGGTCTATTTCTGGGTTTTCAGTTCTGTTCCACTGGTCTATATGCCTGTTCTTGTGCCAGAACCAGGCTGTTTTGATTACAGTCGCTTTGTAGTATAACCTCATATCTGGTATTGTGATCCCACCTACTTTGTCCTTCTTTTTCAAAATTGCTGTGGCTATTCGGGGACTTTTTTGGTTCCATATGAACTTTTGAATTATTAGTTCTAGTTCTGTGAAATATGTCATTGCTATTTTGATGGTGATTGCATTGAATCTATAGATTGCTTTGGGTAGTATGGACATTTTACTGATGTTAATTCTTCCAATCCATTAACAAGGTATGTGCTTCCACTTTTTTATATCTTCCTCTATTTCTTTTTTCAATGTCCTGTAGTTTTCTGCAAATAGGTTCTTTACTTCTTTGGTTAAGTTTATTCCTAGGTATCTTAATTTTTTTGCTGCAATGGTAAATGGGATTTTTTTCAGTTTCTCTTTCTGTGAGTTCATCATTGGTGTATAAGAATGCCGTCGATTTCTTGACGTTAATTTTGTATCCTGCTACTTTTCCAAATTCATTTATTAAGTCTAGTAGATATTTGATGGAGTCTTTAAGCTTTTCTGTGTATAATATCATGTCATCTGCAAATAATGACAGTTTCACTTCCTCCTTTCCAATTTGGATTCCTTTTATTTTTTCTTCCTGTCTGACTGCTTTGGCTAAGACTTCCAGTACTATGTTAAATAGGAGTGGCGAAAGTGGACATCCCTGTCTTGCTCCTGTTCTAAATGGAAATGTTTTTAGTTTCTGCCCATTGAGTATGATGTTGGCTGTAGGTCTTTCATGTATGGCCTTTATTATGTCAAGATATGATCCCTCTATTCCCACATTGCTGATCGTTTTTATCAGAAATGGACGCTGGATTTTGTCAAATGCTTTTCAGCATCTATCGATTGATCATGTGGTTTTTGTTCTTCATTTTGTTTATGTGGTGTATCACATTTATTGATTTGCGAATATTGTACCAGCCTTGGGTCCCTGAGATGAATCCCACTTGGTCATGGTGAATAATTTTTTTGATGTATTGCTGGATCCGATTTGCTAGTATTTTGTTCAGGATTTTGGTGTCTATGTTCATCAGAGATACTGGCCTGTAGTTTTCTTTCTTTGTAGTTTCTTTTTCTGGTTTTGGAATTAGAATTATACTGGCCTCATAGAACATGTTTGGAAGTCTTTCTTCTTCTTGAATTTTTTGAAATATTTTGTGGAGAATGGGTGTTAGTTCTTTTTTGAATGTTCGGTAAAACACCCCCGTGAAGCCATCTGGGCCTGGGCTTTTGTTTGCTGGGAGAGTCTTGATTACCTCTTCAATTTCCTTAGTTGTTATTGGTCTGTTCAAGTTTTTCATCTCTTCCCGGTCCAGTTTTGGGAGACTGTGTGTTTCTAGAAATTTGTCCATTTAGCTTAGATTGTTGAATTTGTTGCCATATAGTTGTTCATAGTAGCTATAAGAATCTTTTGTATTTCCGTGGTGTTGGTTGTTACTTCTCCTCTTTCATTTCTGATTTTGTGTATTTGGGTGCTCTCCCTTTGTTTCTTGGTGAGTCTAGCTAAGGGTCCATCAATCTTGTTTATCTTTTCGAAAAACCAGCTCGTTGTTTCATTGATCCTTTGAATTGTTTTTTTGGTCACTATGTCACTTATTTCTGCTCTGATCTTTACTATTTTTTTTTCTTCTACTTGCTCTGGGGTTTTCTTTTTGTTTGCTTTCTAATTCTTTAAGTTGTGAGGTTAGACAGTCAATTAGAAATTTTTCTTGTTTCTTGAGGTAGGCCTGTAGTGCTATGAACTTCCCTCTCAGAACTGCTTTCAGTGCATCCCATAGATTTTGTGTTGTTGTGTGTTCATTTTCATTGGTTTCCAGGAAGTTTTTAATGTCTTCCTTGATCTCCTCGGTAACCCATTCATTGTTTAATAACATGCTATTTAGCCTCCATGTGTTGAAATGTCTTTGCATGTTCTTGTTGCAATTGATTTCTAGTTTCATGCCATTGTGATCTGAGAAGATGCTTGATACAATTTCAATCTTCTTGAACTTGTAAAGATTTAGTTTGTGTCCTGTTATGTGGTCTATCTTTGAGAATGTCCCATGTACACTTGAGAAGAATGTGAATTGTGTGGTTTTGGGGTATAATTCTCTGTAGATATCTATTTAATCCATTTGGTCTAGTGCTTCATTTAGAGTCTCTGTTTCCTTGGTAATTTTTTCTCTAGAGGATCTATCTAGTGGTGTCAGCGGGGTGTTGAAATCCCCTGCTATGATTGTATTGCTGTCGATTTCTCCTTGGAAGTTCTCCAGAAGATTTTTAATATATTTTGGTGCTCCTATATCAAGGTTATATCTTCCTGTTGGATAGATCTTTTCAATATTATGTAGTGGCCTTCTTTGTCTCTAGTTATGGCCTTCATTTTGAAATCTATTTTATCGGATATAAGTATTGCTACCCCAGCTTTTTTTTGCTTTCCATTTGCTTGGAAATTTTTTTCCATCCCTTCACTTTCAACCTATGTGAGTCTTTTGTTGTGAAGTGGATGTCTTGTGAACAACATATGGACAAGTCATGCTTTCTTATCCAATCAGCTACTCTGTGTTCTTTTTATGGGAGCATTCAGTCCATTTACATTTAAGGTGATTATTGATATGTACTTATTTATTGCCATTTTTGTTTAGTTTGGTTATATTTTTCTTCCCATTTCTCCTGCTTATTACAGCAGTCCTTTTAACATTTCTTGCAGTACTGGTTTAGTGCTGATGTATTCCCTTAGCCTTTTTTTTTTTTTTTGTCTGGGAAGCTCTTTATTTGACCTTCTATTTTGAATGATAGCCTTGCTGGGTAGAGTAGTCTTGGATTCAGATCTTTGTTTTTCATGACCTTGATTACTTCTTGCCATTCCCTTCTGGCCTGTAGTGTTTCTTGTGAGAAGTCAACTGAGAGCCTTATGGGGTTTCCTTTGTAGGTAACCTGTTGCTTATCTCTTGCTGCTTTTAGGATTCTCTCTTTGTCTTTAATTTGTGGCATTTTAATTACTATGTGCCTTGGTGTGGGCCTGTTTGGGTTCTTCTTACTTGGGACTCTCTGTGCTTCTTGAACTTGAATGCCTTCTTCCTTCACCAAATTAGGGAAGTTTTCTGTCACTATTTTTTTGAATATATTCTCTATCCCTTGTTCGTTTTCCTCTTCTTCAGGCACTCCTATCGTGCGAATATTATTCAGTTTTCATTTGTCCCACAGTTCTCTTAAGCTCTCTTCTTGTTTTATCAATCCATGAACATGGTATGTGCTTGCACTTTTTTTTTTTTTTTTTTTATCCTCATCCGAGGACATTTTCGCATTTTTTGTTCAGACAGAGCGGGAGGGAGAGAGAGGAAAAGAGAGAGAGAGAAACATCGATGTGAAGGAACACATCGAGTGGTTGCCACCCGCACGACCAACCAGGGCCGGGGACAAACTGCAACCGAGGTAAATGCCCTTAGCGGGATTCGAACCCGGGTCTCTCTGTACCGCAGGCCGACGCTCTAACCGCTGAGCCAAACCGGCCAGGGCTGTGCTTGCACTTTTTTATATCTTCTTCTATTTCTTTTTTCAATGTCCTGTAGTTTTCTGCAAATAGGTTCTTTACTTCTTTGGTTAAGTTTATTCCTAGGTATCTTAATTTTTTTGCCGCAATGGTAAATGGGATTTTTTTTTTTTTGGTTTCTCTTTCTGTGAGTTCATCATTGGTGTATAAGAATGCCTAGATTTCTTGACATTAATTTTGTTTCTTAATCATTTTTTCCTTTTGGTTTTCTAATTGGTTGATTTTTTGTACCCTGTCTTCTAATTCACTGATCCAGTCCTCAGCTTCCTCTACTCTGCTTTTTAAACCTTCCAATGTGTTTTTCATTTCTCATATGTCATTTTTTATCTCTTCTTGATGGTTTTTAATTTCCAATTGGCTTATTTTTAGCGTCTCTGTGTCCTTACTCATGCTGTTGAGCTTTCTCAAGATCATAGCTCTGAATTCTAGCTCTGTTAACATGCCTAACTGCTCCACATTGATATCATCTTCAGTGGAGGTCTCTTGCTCTTTCATTTGGCTTCTGTTTCTGTGTTTCACCATTTTGGCTATCACAGTGGCCTTTGGAGCCTGTCAAGTTTTCCCTGTGGGTGTTGGTGTTCTGCTGTTTGTGGCTCCCTCTCCTGGGTTTAGATGAGTGAGGGAGGACCCATGTCAAACACCACTGTCAAGTCTTACTTTCCTGGTTAAAGTTGCTAGCCAAGAAAAGGTACTGTTATCTTCTAGCTTTTTGCCTGGAGGCTAGCAGTTGAGGTTACTTGATGGGTTTTGGGTTGTCAGTTGATTGAAAAACTCCCTCAAGTGCTCAGCACAAGGTGATTTCATGAGGGTGGGGCAGATGCTGGTTGTTAATGAGCTTCAATTAGCACTTCTATGGCCCACAGGGTGGGGTTGGATCTCTGAGGGAGGAGCTGCTGCCTCTCCCCAGAGCCCTGGGAAGGACTAATATGGCCACTGTCCTGCGTGGCAGCAACTTAGCAAAAGCTCTGAGTGCCCTCTAAACCCTGAGTGTCCCCACACCGCTCCAGTCCAGTCCGCCCTCCCCTCTGCCAGAGCCCAAGTTGAGTGGCTGTGGCTTTTTTAGCCTCTGTCCTGGCTCTGCACTGTGGAGCCACTTGGGTGTGTAACCCGAGGGCGCTGCTCCCCGCTAAGGCCACTGCCGAGCTGCTGACCATGGGCTCTTAACCCCCGTCTTGCGCCTTCGCAAGCCTACCAGGATCGATTTAGTGTCCCTGGTTATATGGTCCTCGCAAGCTGCTTTTCTGTTGGTATTTCCCGTCGATTTGTCTGTGTTATAGTTACAATTCCAGTTTGGTTCTGGGAGACGGTCTGTGTAGCTCCGTTCACTCCGCCGCCATTTTGGAATCCTCCAGCATGCATTACTTTTATTCACATCCTGGAGGTACTCTCTGCTCTATGCTCTAAGAACACTTGGGCCATCAAAAAGTCAGCAATCAACTTCTTTTAGCTCTCTTTTCTTTATAGCAAACCAGACTTCACTTCAGCCATTATTTTCCAATGGGTCAGTGCAAAAGGGTCCCAGGATTAAAGATGTATGAGAAACACTACAAAGTGGGTAGCATTCATTTTAACTAGTTACCCAATTAGGGATAGTAAATTATATAATCATGCTTCTTCTTCTTTTTTTTTTTTTTTAACCTAATTGCTGTTTTAAAAATGAGTATTCACAACAAAATAATTTAACATAAATTTGTCACTAGAGTAATTTAGAAATTAATTATTTGGAGGACTATACATGTAGAGATTTCAATGAAATATTTATGTTTTCATTTGTATTGTCCAAGACTGTATAATCTAAAGTTTACTTCAGTGAGGCACACTGGGAAAAATGGATGAGGCTGCTCATAGCCCAAAGCAACCAGCCCAGGACAGGCAACCAGCCCAGAGGTGAGAGACTCAGTATCCAGACTCCCCAGTGACTCAGTCACAGCAAACTGATTGGGAGGCTCTGCCATATTTTCTGCTCTGATGAAATGAAAAACATGTTTGTTGACTGGAGAGCAGACTTTGCAATATATCCATCAAAAGAAAAGTCCTCCACCCAGGAACTCTTATTTTTAGGCCAGTACAGTTTAGTGGTATCCCCAAGCAGAGTTTTACTTTTAAGTCACCAGATCTTCAGGGAAATATGGCATTAAATGCAGAAATGGAACATCGTTGTAGAGATTCATGGCTCTCTTACCTAAACCCCATGAATCAGGGTAAGGTTATTCCAAAGAAACAAGTTATTTGCACATGTTACAAATATATGGCTAGTCACAAAATGACTTTCACATATGCTATGATATTTGTAAACAGTGCAAGCTCTAGCAGCTACCCAATAAATGTTGAGCTAATAATCTTGACATGGAAAACTAACAAGGAAATCTTAATGTTGTGAAGATGTTAAATCGATATAATATTCTCCATACAGAGTTAGCAATGAATTGTAGCACTGTCTGGATACAGAATTTCTGGTTTCACATAATTTAAGAACTCTGTCTGTCATTTGATCTTATCCCTATTCTTAGTCAATGATGTAATCTATTCTGGACTGATGGGTACTGATTCAAAGGTCAAGATTAATTAAATGACCAGGTTTGGCAACTTTTCAGAAAAACTAATTCATTGGCATCCTAGAACTTCTGTACTTCTACGGGTTAGTCATTATTGGTGTTATTAATTTTAAAAAGTGTTTACGGAGGCACGTTGCCTCATCTGTCCTGTGTGACGGCATTCCTACATGGAAAGAGACGGTTACATACTGAGTTTCCAGAAAACAGATTCAGGCTTGAAGTGTATTGTGTACATTTAAAAAAAAAAAATGAATGCCCTTAGGATCAAACCTATACAAGACGAGAATGGTGCATAATTGAACAGGGAGAGAAGTTGAATTGTGCTGCTGGCCCAAAGATTCCTCAGTTGACACAGTGGAGCTCTTAAGCTAGAATGACACTTCAGCATAGTCAGGTGTTGGGCACAAGTGGCCAGGCCTTTATACTGACACAAGTAGTCATTGGGGTGGGCCTTTGGATGGTGCCCAGGAAGACATGACCTTGGGCCAGGCAGCTCTCTGAAGCTGAGACTAGCCCCTGATGGGGCTGACAGCATTCTCAGCAGCTGGGACAAAAATTCTTTCATTACAAGGGGTTCTGGGGCATAGTTCAGTGTCTAGTACAGAAACCGTAAAGGGGCTAAGTAGGTTGAATCAACAGAGTTACTGCAAGGTTTCCAAGGTGGTCTCTTGTCTTTGATCTTTTCTCTCCACTGTCTTCCAATTCCTTTGCCTCATTAGCAGTCAGAGTGTTCCTCTTCAGGCATATATTTGCTTAAACATTTCAGTGATTCCCCATAACCTTGAGAATAAATGCCAAACACTTGAATATAGTCCATAAGGTCTTTCTTGAGCTATAGCTTGCTTACTTCTTTAGGCTCCTTTTCTCATCATCATTTCAGGGCATTCTGAATTGATTACAAACCCACAAACAAATCATAAACTCTCGCTCTTGATCTTTGTACATGCTATTTTCTCTGCCTGGAGCGCTCGCTCTCTCTTCCCCTCTCCTCTCTCCTCTCCCCCTGCCCCCATTCACCACTCTATTTCCTACTTATCCTGAGATCAACCAAGCCTAGTATTGCTCATTCCCCATGGACCTTGTTTTCTCCTTAAGTTTCAATTTTTTTTGAGAAGGTTTCTTCAGTATTTTAAGTTTTACTCCTACCTTTTGCTCTGATAACACTTGTACATGATCTGCTATGTTGTAATGAATTGTTTCCTTGAGTCTACCCCATGTACCCAAATTCTCATGATGAGCCATTGGAGGGAGAGCCAGAATTTGGCATTGTTCTTCATGGTGTCTTCAGTGCCTAGCACAGTGCCTGGTATATGGTGTAAGTCTAATAACTGTTTGATGAAAGTTGTATAACTGGATGCTCACCAACGGCTTCTCCTGTGACACATGCCAGAGAAAAATGTGCATATTTGGAAAAATAAAAAACTGTCAAGTTACAAGGCTTTGGGTACCTTTGCATTGCTCCACTCTTATTAGCCTCGTGTGGCCATCCCAGGACTGTGGTGTGGAGTTTGGAATCAAGCCAGCATTTGCATCCCTCACAGCCTCTTCCCCCACCCATGTCATTTGGGAGAAAGTCCCATCATTATGTCTTAGCCTCAGTCACCTAGAGATTGTATTCTTTTCATTCCCTAACTAAAATAGACTTTTCTCACCTGGCTGGTGTGGTTTAGTGGATTGAGCGTTATCCCATGGACTGAGAGGTCCCGGTTCGATTCCTGGTCAGGGCACATGCCCGGTTGTGGGCTTGGTCCCCTGTAGGGGGCGTGCAGGAGGCAGCTGATCGATGTTTCTCTCTCACATTGATGTTTCTCTCTCTCCCTTCCTCTCTCTCTAAAAAAATCAATAAAAACATATTTAAAAATAAATAAGTAAAATAAAATAGACTTCTCCTTGACTGCAATTTAAGAACAACAGTGACCACAAATTGAATATTGACTATGTAGCAAGAGCTGTGTGTGAACTGAACTTATATTATCTTAAATCCTCATAATAAGCCGTGAGGTTTCTATTGCTATCAACATTGTTCATATGAGTAAATAGGGGTTAAATGACAAGGCCAAGATCACAGCGCTGGAAGTAGTCAAGTCACTTTGAATTTTTCTACTTTTTCTATGATATGCACACCAGAACACTAAAGAATGAACTTGAACACACACCCTCAGGAAAGAATTCCTCCTGCTCTCAAGGGGCTGACAAGGTGGTTCACACTCTAGTAAAATGCTGCGAGTTCGGATATGAGCTTCTATCCCTATTCTTCATACTTGCTGTGCCTTTGAGCCGTTTGGTTACCTCTCAGCTATAATAAAGAATACCAATTACAGCTACTCCCTGTGGCTATTGTAAAGAATAAAACATATATTTCTTGCCAAGTACTGAGCACAGAGCACACACAGCATGGCCTGGCATAACTCTGATTCTCGGCAAATGACATTTCCTTGTTTTAAAAATTGTTATGAGAAAATTTTTTCTGTTCTCCTAATTCCCCAGAAATCTCTGTGGATATTGAAACACTGAAGTCTATCGCACAGGGGTTGACCCTCAGATATGTTGATAGGACCAGACGCACAGGGAAGTGAGTGCTGCTGGCCTGTGTCCGACGAGCAGGAGGGTAGGGCTGCGGCATGTGGTCCACCCGCCCTCGCAGGTGGAGCGTCACTGGTCGGCTACAGTCAGAGCAAGGCTGGGGTGGGGGGGCTGCTGAATACATCACACTGAGGCTGAGGTCTGGATTTTATGGGAATTTTACTCATTTAAAAATGTTGCAAATGTATTCAATTTACCTTTAAATAATATTTTTTAACTTTTTAAAAGGGAGACACTTAAAACACCCCTGTGACCCAGATTCTGTCCTTGGTCCATCTGTTCTTATCCATTTTATTAGAGCCTATTCAAGCTTATGACATCATTTTATTTATTTATTCATTCATTTATTCATTCATTTATACATTTATTTATTTATTTATTTATTTATTTATTTATTTATTTATTTATTTATTTTTATCCTCACCCAAAAAGATTTTTGCATTTATCTTCAGATAGAGTGGGAGGGAAAGAAGGGGGGGGAGAGAGAGAGAGAAACAGCAACATGAGAGAGACACATTGACTGGTTGCCACCCACATGACCCCAACTGGGCCTGGGCCTGGGACAAACTGCAACCGAGGTACATGCCCTTAGCGGGAACTGAATCCTGGACTCTCTGGTCCGCAGGCCCACACTCTCTAACCACTGAGCCAATCCGATGCTCTAACCGCTGAGCCAATCCAGCCAGGGCTGGCATCATTTTTTATTCGACAAATATTTGCTGAGTTGTGACTTTGTGTGTTTTTGTATGCAGGGTAGGAGATGCAATTGTTGCGGAGGAAGATGAGGTCTTTATCCTTCTGAACCCTGCTTTGTAACGTGTGTGTGCCTCATAGTAGTTTGTTGGGGACAGGAAGAAGAAGAGTGTCCTATTACAATGGCATTTTTATGAAGTCATAAACTGAGTCATGTGTAGGGCAGGGTCTAATATTTCACAATGTATTCCTCTCGCCCTGTTTACCCCTAATGCAAAATTCCTCCGCAGCTGATGTAGAAGACACACATCCCAACATTAAACATGTTTAATATATATTGTTCTAAACCAGTAACTCCAAAGAAGAGTTTATCTTTTTCAGTTCCTGGAGGTAGAAATAAGAAAATGATTATGAATCATTTTTAGTTAATGTAAGAAATTTATATCACCATTTGTGTGTAGTGCCTAGAGAAATTGAAGTTGTTTTTTTTTTTTTTTTGGTTTTGTTTTGATGAATGATCTAGAGGAAGGAAAAAGCAATAAAATCTGCTGTTGCAAACATAAAAATCTTATGAAAGAATTTAATGCATTATATCATAAATGGAAAATAGCCAAGTATTAAATAGTATCGCTCAAAATGGGCAAAGGACCTGAATAAACATTTCTTCAAAGAGGACACACAGGTGGCCAATAGACATATGAAAAGATGCTCAATGTCACTAATCATCAGTGAGATGCACATTAAAACTACAATGTGGTATCACCTCACACCTATCAGAATGGCTGCCATCAATAAATAAACAAACAACAAGTGTTGGTGAGGATGCGGAGAAAAGGGAACCCTTGTACACTGTCAAAGGGAATGCAGATTGGTGCGGCCACTGTGGAAATCAGTGTGGAGGTTCCTCAAAAAATTAAAAAGAGAACTACCTTATGACCCAGCAAATCAATTCCACTCTGAGAATATATACAAATAAATATAAAACACTTATTCAAAAATATATATGCACCCCTATGTTCTTTGCAGCATTTTTACAATAGCCAAGATGGAAGCAACCCAAGTGCCCATCAATAGATGATTGAATAAAGAAGATGTAGTATACATACCAATGGAATATTACTCTGCTATATATAAAAAAAAAAAAAAATGAAGTCTTATAAATTGTGCCAACATGGACGGACCTGGAGGGTATTACGCTAAGTGAAATAGATCAGACAGAGAAAGACAAATACCATATGATTTCACTTCTGTTTGGAATCTAAAGAACAAAATAAATGGACAAACAAAACAGAAACAGACTAATAGATACAGTGAATAAACGGAGGGCTGCCAGATGGGAGGGGGTGGGGATGGGTGAAAAAGGTGAAGGCAATAAGAAGTTACAAGATAGTCCCAGGGGTGCAAAGTATAGCATAAGGAATATAGTCAATAACATTGTAATAACTACGTATGGTGCCAGGTGGGTACTAGAATTATCAGGGGGATCACTTCATAAATAATGTAAGTGTCTAATCACTATTCTGTATACCTGAAACAGATATAAAATGAAATAAAATAAAATGTTTTAAAGACTCTATACTTAGTGCAGAGAACCCCCTGACATAGAGAACAGTATCAACAGAATACAAACCAACCTCTTGCATTTTTACTTGGTGGGGGCCTAGGTCAGGGTTGAGGTAGAAGGAAGATCTGGGAGCTGAGAATTAAAGAACTGAGTGTGGGATAAGTTCTACAATTGATTCATTGTGTTAGTTTGAATTTGCTTCCTAAACTGGTAAGATGGGGTTTCTCGTCCCACCCCCAGGGTTTCATCAGACAGAGGTTCTTTGTTTAAATAAAGTAGGAAGAGCAGACAACTTTTGAATACTCTCTTGCCTCCTTATCCATATTATTTATCATCTCACATTGATGTTTCTCTCTTACTCTCTCTCTCTGTTTCTCCCTCCTTCCCTCCCTTTCTTCCTTCCTCCCTCTCCCTCTTTTCTTTCTACTCTATCTAAAAAGCAATGAAGCAATGGAAAAATATCTTTGGGTGAGGAGTAATGAAAAGAAAAAGGAAGGAAGGAAGGAAGGAAGGAAGGAAGGAAGGAAGGAAGGAAGGAAGGAAGGAAGGAAGGAAGGAAGGAGGAAGGAAGGAGAAGAAAGGAAGAAGGAAGAAAGGAAGAAAGAAAGAAAGAAAGAAAGAAAGAAAGAAGAAAGAAAGAAAGAAAGAAAAAAGAAACACAGAAAGAAACACAGAAAGAAACAAAAAAAAGAAACAAAGAAAGAAACAAAGAAAGAAACAAAGAAAGAAACAAAGAAAGAAACAAAGAAAGAAACAAAGAAAGAAACAAAGAAAATTAAAAAACCCAAAAACCCAGAAAGAGATTTTTATAATAAGAGCTTAGTGATGAACGCAGGGATGGTTTTTAGCTGAACATACATAATTATTTTCCTCTCAAATCAGTTTAACATCTAAATAATGCAGCCCCAGCTAATGGGCTCTCAGCTGGCCTGGCATGAATATTGCCTCAGGTACTCATGATAAAGAGTGAAGATGAACAACTTGCCTGGTTATGTAACATTGTTGTACAACAGAAATAAAGATCCTCTCATTTGGGCAACTGTTCTGAACGATCCCAAGTTTTGTTAAATCAGACTTCCTTCCAATCTAACAGATGCCAGCAGTTTAAAAGCAGTTCAAGAGTCCTTATGTACATCTCGTGTTCAGCTTGAATCAAATGGGCTAGCAAATGCGGAGAGAGAGGAGGGAGCAGAGCTTGAAACTGGAGTTTATTCCAGCCTCTAAACACAGATTTCCAGTGAATGTCCACTTAGAGAACCATTTCATTAAGCTAACTGCAGCTGAAAACAAGTTCCCTGATGCTTCTCTGAGCACTTTATTTTCTAAAATGAATCATTACTTTTTATGTTTTGGCTTGACAATCCTTTCTCCCCAATTGTGCAACTTTGCATTTGTCACTCAAATTGCTGGCATTTCCAGAGAATTGTTCCAAGACATTTATGCTTAAGCTTCGGAATGAGACTCTTAATATGGTGGCATGAGTTTGGAGAAGCCCCCAAACCACCAAGGTGCATTGCTTTGTCCTTTCAAACACTGGAGAGAGTCTTGACTTCCTCATTTCAATTAAAGTTTAGCAGCCCCTTAAGGCTGAACCAGGGTGACAACAGTGAACTTGGAATAAATCAAATGGATGGTTGTGGCCCTGTGAGATTTCAGGGGAAATCAAAACCTTGGCTTTTGAAGCTCTCTTCTGTGTGTGGCTGGGTGAATACCCCAGCTATCTGCAAACCCATCCTTACCCATTTCACTCTCATGCGATGAAACTTCACTGATTCATAACTAATGGAATGTGAAAAAAAAAAATGAAGCAAGGTGTTGGAGAGAATATTTTCAATTGCAAACACCACATATGCAAATAACACATAAGAATAACTCCCTCAAAAGTCCACTCTTCCCAATAGAATTTGGCTTTGGTGTCTTTGGTTAGATAGCTAAACTGAGAGAAAAGATTCTATTCAATTTACTGAAAGATGGTTATATTTTCTCCCTGATAATAAGCACAGAAGGTGCACAGTTAAGAAGGGTATGTATATTTCATCTTACAGAGGATGAAGTAGTAGTAGCTACATATTCATTCTATCATTTAAAAGATCAGCCTTGGCTGGTTTGCTCAGTGGTTAGAGCATCAGCCCAAGGACCAAAGAGCACGGGTTTGATTCTGATCTAGGGCATGTACCTTGGTTGTGGTTCAGTCCCTGGCCTTGGTCCAGGTCGTGCAGGAGGCAGCCAATCAATGTGTCTCTCTCACATCAATGTTTCTCTCTCTCTCTCCCTCCTACTCTATCTGAAGATAAATGGAAAAATATCCTTGGGTGAGGATTAAAAAAAATAAAGATCAGAAAAATAATAATTATGATAAGCAAACCCTTGAACCATTTATTTGTTATTTACTATATACCAATAGGGTGCAAAGGTAATAAAAGTAAATTTAATCACATCAACTTCACAGCAGCCATAAAAATGAGTATTATTAATAACAGCAGTAGCTCACATTTGTAGACTGCTTTCCATATACAAGACAATATGCTAAATAGTTTCCAATGTTATATCAGTTGATCTTTACAAGTACTACAACTATCCCCAAGTAACCGATGAGAAAACTGACAGGTGGTGTAATGTGTTCAGATCTTATGGCAAGATGAAATCTTAATTCAGGCATAAATTCTAAAATTATGCTTCTGACTTCTATGCTCACTAACCCTTTACTGTCTTTTTTTTTTTTCTTTTTCTTTTTGCATTTATCTTCAGATAGAGTGGAAGGAGAGAGGGAGGAAGAGAGAGAAACATCGATGTGAGAGAGATACATAGAGTGGTCGCCGCCCAACGACCCCAACCGGGCCGGGGACAAACTGCAACAGAGGTATGTACCCTTAGTGGGAACCGAACCCGGGACTCTCCGGTCCGTGGGCTGATGCTGTAATTGCTGAGCCAAACCGGCCAGGGCTCTCTTTACTCTCTTACAGTTTGCAGACAAGGGGCCAGCTTACAGAGGTATGTCTCTTAGCAAGGGCCAAGAACTGTTAAATGAAGACTTGGGAGTCTCACCCTGGTTTCTCTGGTATGTAATGCAGGGAACCTAATGGATTAGGCATAGAACTGGCGAAAGCTTGAGATGAAAACGATGGGCTGCGAGGACTCAAGGGTGGAGGACAGCGACAACCTTCTGCAGCTGCGTGACTTCTGAGAAAGACTGTGCGAGACTCAACGCTAACGAACTGTGCAAAGGTAGGTCTCATCCCTGCACTCCGTCCACACTGGTTCTGCAGGGAGGCCCAGAGCTAGGGGATTTTACCACCTAAATAGCTACCCAGGCCTTCCAAACTCCTACTATGAACATCTTTCCCCCTGGCACCTGTCTTTTCTAAAAATGGAGCGTTGTGCTACATTCGCTGTAGAGAGAAGTCAGAATGAGTCTTTTTTTGTTTCAATTCCCTGGTCTTTTTTTTTTTTACATGTCCTCCTTTTTTTTCCAGAGTTGGTTTTCCAAGTATTGATTATTTCCTTGGTAGTTTTTTATATCAAAATTAAAAGACTGTTTTTATTCCTGAAGGTAACAGCTATGAATTATTTCTTGCCTATGTAACTCTTGCACTTGATTTGTGCTACGTCTAGTACTCATTACAAATCGGTAAGGAAAATATCATTATCCCTATTGATAAATAGGGATAATTTTGTAGATAAATAGGGATAATCTATTGTAGAGATGAGAAAACTTAGGTTTAGAGATTTGAACTTGTCTGACATGACACAGCCAATTGATTTTTAAAATAGCTATTATTTATTGGGGACCTGAGATCAAATGTTAACCCAAGCCTGTCTGTATGGTTCTAAGTTGAATGCTCACTCTACTATATTAATACTTCTTTTCCTCTGGGAGTTAAGAAGTGGTAATGATTAGGCTGCTGGTTTGTCTGAAGGAACACGAACCACGTCTCTGTAATCGCGACATCAGGCACGTGGTCTCTGATCGTTCTGTGTGAGAACACTGTGAAACACACATGGGTCCCCACAATCCTTTCCCTTAAGGTGTTGCCATTGTCGTATTTCAAGGCAGATACATTAAAATAAGCTGCCAGTATTGACCCACGCAGGCACTGTACCTTATTTTAATGCTGGAGGGTCAATCCTTAGAAGGGTAGAAATTCCAGTTGCACTGTAGGTGACTGGAGTTTGAATCAGCTCTGGAGAGGAACAAACATAATAATCACTGAAAGGTAAGGGACATCTCTTTCTCACTGCCCACTGTACCTTCGAAGAAACTCTCTTTCTCTAGGAGACACCCCCCGCCCCTGATGATAGACACATGGGTTTTGGTAGTGGAGGCTGACTTCACCTCCAGGTCCAGGAGGTGAACAGTTGATCCAGTTCTAATGGGTAGCACTGCCTCATTTCCATGCCTGGCGGGTGCCTTTTTCTGGACATAGCTGGAGTCCATTCATCATTGAATTAGTGAGAAAAGGGCATGCTTTTCCAGCCAAAGAAGTTAGGCTATGAGGACAGAATCCTGATTTGCTGGTCACTGCTTTTTCCACTTCTTGGAAAGAACCTGAGATTGGAACCAACAAAGAAGAATGCTGAATGGAGAGCTGGAGTGAGAACTCTGCCTCATCTGAGCCTGTGGACCGCCCTGCTCCTAAAGGGACCACCCCATAGGGCTTTCCATTATGCAAGCTAATGTATTTCCTCCCCTCCCACCCCAGCACCTCCAAAGCCAGTTTTGGTTGGGTTGCTGTCATTTGAAATAAAATTATTCTGTGTAACTCAGCAAATCAGCAAAACTATATGGAAAAATACTTCAATATTTTTTTATTGGAATTAAGCTGCGTCTTGTTATTAAAAGGATCTACAAGCAAGCCAAGGCCTAGAAATCCCATCTCTATTCTTCCTTTTTCCATCCAGACAGAAATAGAATATTAAAATACAAACATTTCCTGACTGCTGATACCCATACGCACACACATGCACATGTGTAAATAAACAGCCATGCAGAGCTGCACAATTGTTCCATGAACGCTTGCCATACATCACCCCTCCGTTAAAATCCACAATCGCTAGTATATTTCTAAGAACATGCGCAGAGAAATTATTTCCAGTTGCATTTTTACAAATTGCTCTCAATTGTGACATTTATCTTCCATCTCAATCAAGTGTAATTTGCCAGAAAGCCTACAGAATGTTTTTGTATTTAAAATACGTGAGGTTTTCATAACAACCCCATTCTGCTCCCTCTCAAGTTTCCCTGCTAGATAGGGAATGGGGCCAACATGGTTTAAGCAAGCTCATCAAGTTAGAATGGCTCCCATCTAGAATAAGGTGGCCAATTGCTGAGAAGCCTCATTGGTTCAGTTTACAGTGAATCAATCAAAGTAGCTTGAAAGTTGGAGGCCTGCTTCGATTTCAGGCACCTTAATGAAAAATGTGTGTTGATGTAAGATGAACCAATCATTCATTTAGTGATTGAGATACAAGAGGGCAGTAGCATGAGTTCTCTGGTCCGATGGGACCTTGGGCTTCTAATCCAGCAGTTGCCAAACCGTGGGGCTGTGGACCAGTGGAAATCCACGAGTGGACCAGTGGAAATCCACGAGGAAGCTTTCACCATGCTGTGGCAACATTAGAAGAATCTATACTGGAGAGTGGGGTGTTCTTTTGTTTGTTTGTTTTTTCAAAGCTAAATTTATTCCATTTAAAAGGACTGGCCTTTAATTCAAGATTATGTCTTTGTAATGTTTTGGTTTGAAGTATATGTTTTTCTTTGATAAAAGAATGGTGGTAATGTTAAATGATGGTTTTGAAAATAAATTTAATTGGAAAAAGTAAAAATTGGCAGCTCTGTATTTCTTAAAATTTAATGGGTCTGGCAACCAATCACTGTTCTTGGCAATAATAATAATGTTAAGTGCTAGTATGTAAAATGCTCTCATATGTCTAGCACTATGCTAAATGGTTTGTGTACTTAATCTCTACCTCAAAACACTGCATAGGTGCTATTGTCTCATTTTATTAAAAAACAAACAAACATTTTTTTTTTCTTTACTGCTTTTAGAGAGAGAAGAAGGGAGAGAGATAGAAATGTTGATGTGAGAGAACATTGATTGGCTGTCTCCTGCATGCCCCCCACTGGGGATTGTGCCCACGACCTGGGCATGTGCCCTGACTGGGAATCGAACTGGCGACCTCTTGGTGCATAGGTCAACGCTCAACCACTGAGCCACACTGGCCGGACATATTGTCTCATTTTACAGATGAGGAAACTGAAGCCTGGGGAGCTTAAGGAACATGCCTAAGATCCCACAGCACAGTCATAAAGTGGAGGAAACCAACTTTTTCTGACCAAAAGATCATGTTCTTTGGATGTCATCATCCCTGTTATTCAGGCTCTGCTAAGTCAGGGATGAAGAAGGTGACATCTTTTGAGCCAACCTGGTAAAGGATACCTGAGAATGACCACTGGTGGACACTGAATTAGAATGGAGGAGGGGTTAGGGTTTCCGATTCTGGAAGACTTTCGAATATGACCTTGTATCTGATGCCTTAGCACTTGACCTCCAAAATGTTAGAGTACTGCTCACCTTACGCAAACTCTTGTAACTCTGCAGCCCAGAGTCGTGCAGGGCTCGTTCCACTGTTTGTCCTTCATGCAGAGGAGACTGGGCGTAGCCTGGCTTCTGAATCAGGGCGACCTGCGCTTCCTTCCCCTTCTCATTTCCCACTGTTCAGCCTCAAATGAGTTATTTAATTCTATCTGTCTTGGCTCTTGCATTTGTAAAATGGAGAAATAACCATTATCCTACAGAGTTGCTCTAAGGACTATTTATGATCCACTACTTCAAAAAACTTCATTGAGTGCTCAAACAGGCCGACCGCGTATTAATTTTTCTCTTGAAAGCTGTATCATTGCATCTTCAAAGCATGAGTGTACCCCTCGCAGGTCATTTGGTCCTGTCCAGAACCTCCACGAGACACTGGGTCCACGCAGACCTTCCCTCTAACCCTGTGGGTCTTTACCAGGTAGGCTACTGCGTGAAGAAGGGTTATGATTGGCAACACAGTCACAACACAATTATTAGACCAATAAAACATGATATTTTTGATGTATTAATCCTATAATCCAAAAATATGAATAAATGTCTGTGCTCTTTGAACCCAGGGAGGTTTTCATAAGCATGTACATTTTTTACAGAACCAAATATCAAGGGCCATTTGGTGTGAACTAAATATGCTTATGGTCATTTTGATAGGCTCAGATATCAAGGACCTTATGGTGTGGACCAAATGTTTTTGTGGACATTTTGGATAGGACACATGTCCAATAATCAGTATACCAAACTGCCAGATATGAACATTTACTGTTGCAGAAGAATTTCATGATGGAATCACAATCATTCATAAATCAGCTTAGATGAGTCAAGCAATCCTTTGTGAAGAAGTAAGAATAAGAAATCAAGCCGACACTTTTAAGAGTCAGGAACTTGATAGCACCATTGTCTGACAGACAGTAAATGCCAGGAATGGCATTTAGCACAATGAGCCCTGCTGGCCCGGTGATTTTAGGGCATCGGTATCTGAATGCTGCTTGCTGGCCCCTCGTTTTATTCAGAGACAGTTGCTTCCCATCATAGTCTTTCTCACATCTGTGAACACTTTGGCCGTGTGGACTGTATACACAGATGACAGACTAGACTGAAAAGAGAAATTTTAAACTGCTCAGAGGAAAGAGGCAACGTCGATGAAACATTGTAACAGGACAGTGTGGGTGAAAGACATTTGATCTGGAGACCACAGCTTAAGTGATGCACATTGTTATCCGTGTGCTTCCACCTGCTTCTTCAAAGGTCTTTTAAAGGAAAATTGTTTCATAAATAAAAACGGTGTTCGAAAGGGGAAGAGGATCTACTCAATACATGCTGGCTGAATTGATCGTTAAGAAAGAGTTCGGGAGGGACCTAGGGGATCACGTCAGTGAAAGAAGTCAGAGAAGGACAAATACCATATGATTTCACTTATATGTGGAATGAAAAAGAACAATATAAATGACCAAACAAAACACAAACAGACTCATGGATACAGAGGACAGACTGATGGTGGCCAGAGGGAGGGGGTTGGGAGACAGTGAAAGAGGTGAAGGGATTGAGAAGCACAGACTGGTAGCTACAGACCAGTCACAGGGTGTGAAGTACAGCGTAGGGAGTATAGTCAATAGTGTTGCTGTAACTATGTTCGGTGCCAGGTGGGAACTGGGAATATTGGGGGGAACACTATGTCAAGCATATGCTTGTCTGACCACTGGGATGTATACCAGAAACTAATACGAAGTAATATTGAACGTAAACTGTAATTGAAAAAAGATTAAAAGAATTTGGCTTTTCACCTCATCCTACCTTCAAATGACATCTCCATGTGCCATGTGGATTGCACTGCCTGTCCTTCCTCCCAGTGATGGAAGAGACAGGGATGGCTCCAAGCGCCCCGCGTGCCTGCTCGTTGAACTGTGCTTGCGGCTGTGCCGTGGTGGGCCCTGGCAGTTGGAACGCAGGCGCAGGGCGGAGGTGCTCACCAGTCAGCGCTGGTGTGCGGTGGAGCGGAGATTTACCCAGTCTGGCCCCGCGCTCTAGCTCTTAACCACTGCACTAAGCAGCCTCTCAAAAGTATTAGACAAGTGTCTCCTCATTTACCTCTTTTTCTTTTTTAAGTCCTCACCTGGCGATACTTTTTTTCCCATTTATCTTCAGACAGAGTGGGAGAGAGAGAGAGACATCAATGTGAGACAGACGCATTGATTGGTTGCCTCCTGCACAACCTGACCAGGGCTGGGCGCTGAACCGCAACTGAGGTACATGCCCTTGACCAGAATGGAACCCGAGACTCTTTGGTCCATGGGCCGACACTCCAATCACTGAGCCAGACTGGCCAGGGCCTCATTTACCTCTGCCCGCACTGATAAAGAGTGCTTACACCAGCATGTGCCACTCTGCACACCGTGCACATGGCCCAGACACCATGTTTCATTTCCCCAGTGGTCTGATGCCCATCACGGCTCCAGACTCCCTGCACACCGCGCTCCATTCCTCTCTCAGTCCTGCTGCCTTCGCTCAGCCCCTCCGACATACTGTGGCGTCTTCTGCCTGTTCCCAGGAAATGTGCTGTTTTTCATTCTTGGGTCACCCGTGTCTCCTTCTGCCTCTGGTTCACGCCTACACCCTATTCTGGGCTTGGCTTAAAGCTTCTTCCTCCAGACATCTCTCTGAACCCTCCCCCACTTCACACTCGGTAGCATTTTGCACTTATGACTGATTACTAAATTCTTATCTGTGTATAATCCCCTACTGAATGCCCATCTTCCCCACCACCCCCCAAGATTCCTGAGGACAGCGCCATGTCCTCCTGCAGCCCCAGTGCCTTGCATAGCTCCCTGCACAGAGCAAGTGCTCAGGGGATAGTTTTGGGGTCTTATGGGCTGAATTGTGTCCCACACCCCACCCCCCACCCCGACCACCAAATTCATTTGCTGAAGTCCTAAGTCCCAGTATCTCAGAATGTGACTATATTTGGAAATGAGACCTTTAAGGAGGTAATTCAGAGAAAATAAAACCGTGTATGTGGTCCCTAACCCAACAGGTTTGGTGTCTTTATAAGAAGAAGAGATTAAGACAGAAGAAAACAAACCAAAAAGGCCCAGATAAAACCGACTGAGACAACCACATGAGTACACAGCCAGAGGCGCCATCCACGAGCCAAGGAGACAGACCTCAGAGGAAACTAAAGCTTCTGCTACCTTGACGTGGGGCTTCCAGCCTCCAAAACTGTGAGAAATTAAGTTTCTGTTGTGAAAGCCACCAGTCTGTAGTGTTTTGGTCTGCCAGCCCAAGTGGACTGGGGTGACTGACTGACACTCTACGCCAGACTGGTCTCTGAGTTCCACTGCTTCCCATGTATCCAGCTTAGCTTTCTTTACTGCATTCTATTCACTGTGCTCTGTCTTCTCTCTTCTTGACTCAAAGTAGTTGATAGACTAGAATATATATGCAAATGTTTTCATTGTCTTTATAGGTGTTGTTTATTTCTTCCAGCAGGCTGATTACAGAGAGGTAAGCTTCCCTGCCAAGGTGCCCACTTTTGACCTCAAAGTCTGTGTCTATCTCCAATATTTTTGAATATTTGGCATGGAAGCTGTTCATGAGCCAAGGAGAGAACTTCTCCCAGCTGCTGTGGGCTCCATAAATTCAAGTGAGCTCATTATTTTCTTTTCTGATGCATAATGTCGCTCTAGAAAATTATCATTTAATCAGCAGTAATGACTCTCATATTTCTGCCGCTCTGCTTATTAATCTCCCTACCCAGTATAAAGAGAGAGTCTTTAGCAATGCAAATAAAGTTCCAGCTCAGAAACAGAGTTCGGGAGAAGGATGGGGTCTTGCCCCATTCTTCTGCTGTCAAACCTATAGCCTTGGAAACAAGACAATTAATTGTACTCCATCGCATGTACTAAGATTTTCCATGGGAAGTGGTCAAAAATAGGGATTTAATATTCTTATAAAATACCAAAATGCTTGCCCTTGGCCTATTTCAAGTGTTAAACATTTATCAAAGCCCATGATTTCACATCCTGCAAATCCTTACCTCTGCCTCCTCATTGTGCATCCGGGTCCCTCTTGCACACCATGCTCTAGCTACTCCAGTGTTCTTTTAACCCTTTGAACATCGAGCCTCTCTCAACCTCAGTGCCTTTGTACATGCTGCTGCTTCTGCCTGTGACCCCTTTTCCATGTTCTTTTCCTGATAATGCCAAGTTGTAGGGCTCGATGTTCACATTCTGTGGGAAGCCTTCCCTGGATTCCTCTAGACAATGGGGGTCCCATAACAGGTCGCAAAATATACATGGTAGTTTTTCTCCAGAGAACTAAGTCACACTGACATCAAAAATTTGTGTTCATAATAAATAACCTGTTAGCGGTGTCCCTAATATTTGGAAGGGCAAAAACATAAGCCATTACTTTTGTATTATCAATCACAATGTGTATCCAGAGGAGGCTGCAAAACATTTCTGCCCTGTTTCTATGTGCATCATGCCCTATTAGAGTAATTTATTAGTTGTCTGTGTCCTTTATGTGACTCAGTGCCCAAAGACTAAACACTATTTCTGCTTAGATGTTTGTGATGTTAGCACAGTCCTGACCATATAGTGATATTTGCTGAGTTTATCTTGGGTGCAGGTTGTACAAATCTTGGCCACTGGCTTCTTTGCCTGATCAAGTCCTTTGACTCCCACCTTATCGTCCAGCTAGGATTGAACTGTTAACCTTCTTCATATAATCAGATTTAATTACTGCAGTTATGTTTCTGTGCCCAGAGGTGAAAATCTTGTGCTCCCAATAAGTCAGAGTAATAAAGAACATGGTACAGTTACAAGATAGGTCATTTGGTGCTTCTAGAAACAGAAAATGCCCCCATCCTGTCTTTCCAGATTCCAGGACTTTCACACCAAAAGGACTGGGAATCCACAGGGGAAAGAGCCGCCAGAGAAACTTAATGTGATCAGGAAAGCAATCCAAAGGGAGTTTAGCCCGGCCGGTGTGGCTCAGTGGTTGAGCGTTGACCCATGCACCAAGAGATCGCCGGTTCAATTCCAGGTCAGGGCAGAAGCCCAGGTTTTTTCTCGTTTGGCTCAACAGGTGAGCATTGGCATGTGGACCAGAGAGTCCTGGGTTTGGTTCCTGCTAGGGGCACGTACCACAAAAATAAATAAATAAATAAATAAATAAATAAATAAATAAATAAATAAATAAAATAAATAAATAAAAGTCAAGAAAGAAAAAACCCAAAACACAAAGGGAGTTTATTGGATATGGCATAAAACCTGGCATTTGCATATTGAGTTTCTCAAATTAACTAATAAGATGCTTCAAATATTCTCAAAATTGGTGAAATTTGATGACTTAGTGAGTTACTTAGGAAGTGGTGCCCATAAGTACTGGGGACGGATTGGGTGTTGGGGAATGAGAGAAATGGCCAGTTTCCTGGCTTGGACTGATTGTAAGGAGGTGCCAGTAATCAAGAAAGGATATACTGGAGGAGGAGCCTGTCACATACATGTCCCCAAACCAGGAGGGAGGGCACAACAATGGAGAAGAAACTAGTGATTCTCCTGCTTTTAATACATATCTCTTCATCTACAAATGACAGAAATCCAACTGGAATGAATTTAAATATAAAATAGGACTGTGTTGGCTTCGGCAACCAAATCTTAATAAGGGTAGGTGTTGATTTGGCCTTAGGGACAACTGAAGTGGGAACTCACACGCTCACAGATTTAGATATACTTCACATGTAGTGACATGCCAGGATGCTAATGTACAGTTCTGCATGAGACACGTGCCCACCAACAAATAGAAGAGTACCATCAACCCAGAAAGTTCTTTAGTCTCCCTCTTTATGACATGTGCTCCTAAAAACATGTAAAAGTATTCACAGCAGCTTTAATACTAATATCTAAAAATGACAAGTCTGATTTCTTTTTTTCTTCTTTTTTTCTTTTTTAAACATTTTTTGTTTTTCTTTTTATCCTCACCCGAGGACATTTTTCCACTTTTTGTTCAGGTAGAGTGGGAGGAGAGAGAGGAACAGAGAGAGAGAGAGAAACATCGATGTGAAAGGGACACATCGAGTGGTTGCCACCCGCACAACCGACCAGGGCTGGGGACAAACTGCAACCGAGGTACATGCCCTTAGCGGGAACCGAACCCGGGTCTCTCGGGACCGCAGGCCGATGCTCTAACCGCTGAGCCAAACCGGCCAGGGCGACAAGTCTGATTTCTAAAACCATGCAATTGTTTTGTTTATTTGAGAACTTCATATAAATCAGATTATATAACATGCACTCGGTAATGTCTGGCCTCTTTCACTGAGCACGTTTTTGAGATTCATCCACATTGTTGTGCTTATAAAATGTTTTTTTTTTTTTAAGTTCTCAGGTGTTATTCCATTGTGTGAACATGGTACGGTTTACTTACTGATGGACAATTGGATGGTTCCAGTTTTTAGTGTTATGATTAAGGCTGCTATTAATATTTTTGTAAATGTTTTTCAGAGGCTTATGTTGTCAATCCTCCTGGATACATACTTAGGAATTCCACTGCAATTCATCATATAAGTTATGTTTACTTAAAAAAAAAAGTGGTAACAAAATTTTAAAGAGGTAGTATCATTTTACCAACTCTTACCAACAGTGTATGAGAGTTGTGGTTGCTTGTCAACACTTGGTGATATCAGTCTTTTAATTTTGGTCATTCTAGTCTGAGTATAGTTGTAGCTCATTGTGATTTTTTTCTATTTTCTTTTAAAATACTTTTTATTTTTTAATTACAGTTGACACACAATATTATGTTAGTTTCAGGTGTATAACCCTGTGATTAGACATTCATGTAACTTACAAAGTGATCACCCTGATAAATCTGGTATTCATCTGATA
The DNA here is from genome assembly GCF_014108415.1 of Molossus molossus. Taxonomy (NCBI): domain Eukaryota; kingdom Metazoa; phylum Chordata; class Mammalia; order Chiroptera; family Molossidae; genus Molossus; species Molossus molossus. The sequence continues at coordinate 27,606,923 of NW_023425377.1, forward strand.
CCACAGTTAACATAATATTGACTAGATCCCCTATGCTGTATTTTACATGCCCGTGGCTACTCTGTAACTACTCATTTGTACTTCTTAACCCCTTTACCTTTTTCACCCATCTCTGCAACTCCTCCCCATCTGACAACCATCAAAATGTTTTCTGGTCCTGGTTGGTTTTGCTCAGTGGTTAGAGCATTGGCCTGCAGACCAGAGAGTCCTGGGTTCGGTTCCCACTAAGGGCACATACCTTGGTTGCAGTTTGTCCCTGGCCCCAGTTGGGGTCGTGTGGGTGGCAACCACTCAATGTGTCTCTCTCACATCGATGTTTCTCTCTCTCTCTTCCTCCTGCTCTATCTTAAGATAAATGCAAAAAAAATGTCCTCGGGTGAGGATAAATAAAAAAAATGTTTTCTGTATCTATGAGTCTGTTTCTGTTCTGCTTGTTTACTTTCATTTTTAGATTCCACATATAAGTGAAATAATCAGCTTTTGTTAGTTTGTTTCCATTTTCATGAAATATCTTTTTCCATCCCTTTACTTTGAGTCAGTGTGTGTCTTTGTATCTGAAGTGAGTGTCTTGTAGACAGCATATGTATGGGTCTTGTTTTCTTGTACATTCAGCTACCCTATGTCTTTTGATTGAAGCATGTAATCGATTTGCATTTAAAGTAATTTTTGATAGGTATGTATTTATTCATTCATTATTTATATTTTTGACCTTTTTTTTCCCTTCTTCTTCTTTTTAAAAAAGACCCTTTAACATTTCCTGTAATACAGGTTTGGTAGTGATCAAGTCTTTAGCTTTTTCTTGTCTGGGAACTCTTTATCTGTTCTTAGATTCTAAATGATAGTCTTGTTGGGTAGAGTACTCTTGGTTGCAGGTCCTTGCTTTTACTTAGAATATTGTGTGCCAATTCCTTCTGGTCCGCAAAGTTTCTGTTGAAAAATCACCTGATGGTCTTATGGGAGCTCCCTGTAGGCAACTAACTGCTTTACTCCTTTTTTTTTTTTTAATCCTCACCCGAGGATATGTTTTATTGATTTTTAGAGAGAGAGAGAGAGAAACATCAATGTGATTGATTGCCTCCTCTATGTGCCCCAACTGAGCACTGAACCTGCAACCTAGGTATGTGCCCTGACCAAGAATCAAACTCACCACCTTTTAGTGTATGTGATGATGTTTCAACCAACTGAGCTACTCAGCTACGGCCTAACTGCATCCTCTTGCTGCTTTTAAGATTCTTTCTTTGTCTTTAACCTCTGGCATTTTAATTGTGATGTGTCTTGGTGTGGGCTTATTGGGTTCATCGTGTTTGGGACTCTGCACTTCCTGGACTTGTATGTATGTTTCTTTCACAAGATTGGAAAAGTTTATTATTATTATTTTTTTCAAATAAATTTTCAAGTCCTTGCTCTCTCTCTTCTCCTTCTAGCATGTCCAAGGTATGAATGTTGGTACACTTAAAGTTGTCCCAGAGGCTCCTTAAAGTATCCTCAATTTTTTTTTTTCTGTTCTAATTGGGTGTTTTCTACTTCCAAATCACTGATTTGTTTTTTTTTTTGTTTATCCTCACCCGAGGACATTTTTCCAATTTTTGTTCAGGTAGAGTGGGAGGGAGAGAGAGGAACAGAGAGAGAGAGAGAAATATCGACGTGAAAGGAACACATCGAGTGGCTGCCACCCGCACAACCAACCAGGGCCGGGGATAAACTGCAACCGAGGTACGCGCCCTTAGCGGGAACTGAACCCGGGTCTCTCAGGACCGCAGGCCGACGCTCTAACCGCTGAACCAAACCGGCCAGGGCCCAAATCACTGATTTGATCCTCTCTGTGTTGATTCCCTGTGATGTATTCTTCATTTCAGTCATTGTAGTCTTCATTTATGACTGGTTCTTTTGTGTTTTCTATGTTCATTTCTATGTTTCTTGTCTGTTTTTTGAAGTTCTTATTAAGTTCCTCTACTCTTCCCCTAAGTTCATTGAGCATTCTTGTAACCAGTGCTTTGAACTCTGCATTTGGTAAATTGCTTGTCTCCATTTTGTTTAATTCTTTTCCTGAAGGTTGTTCTGTTCTTTCATTTGGGACATGTTTCTTTGTCTCCTCATTTTGTCTGCCTCCCTGTGTTTGTTTCTATGTGTTGGGTAGAGCAGCTACATCTACCTAATAGATGGTGGAGTGGCTTTATATAGTAGGTGTCCTGTGGGACCCAGTGGCATAGCCTTGCCAATCACTGAGCTGGGTGCTTCCCCCTGTAGGCATGTCAATGTGAGAGATTTACCCCCCAGGCTGATTGGCTTTGAGGACTGGCTTCTACCAGTGGAGGTTGCTGTGTAAGGGCCAAGCTCTTGCAGCAGGACTTGTGTCAATGGGGCTCTGGTGCCCGCTGAGTTTGCCTCTTGAACGTGCAGCTTATGGAGGTGGTTGGGTGGTGCGTCATCTTGGTCTGAAGCTGTCCACAGAGTGCATTGGCTCTGAGGACTACCAGGAAGTGCAGGCCAAGGTCAGCTGCCACCTGTGCTCTGCCTGGAGCCACCCAGCAAGAGCTACAAACTATCTGCAGAAGACTGCTACTTGTGCTGGGCTTGGAGGTGCCCAGGAGAGGCCAAAGTATGAATCAAGGCTGGCTGCCACTAGTGTCAGGATTGGGGCCACTTAGCAAGAGGTATAGGGCATTCCGAAGCCGGATGCTACTTGTTGGAGGTTTGTGGGCCTTTGAGAGAATTTAGAAAAGTTGGCAGCATGAGCCAAGAAAGGCTGTCTGTATGGAAATGCCAATAGAAATGGCTTGGGTGGGCCCCAAATTTGACTGGGGTGAGGTCTCAGGGAATCACCATGGTGGGGCTAACAATGTTTAGCCAGGTAGATGGGGACTCAGATATGGTGCCAGCCTTTCACCTCTTGTCCTGATGCTGAACAATTCCTCTCTTCCCTGTTTTTCCCTGGCACCTTTCGAGCTGCTCCCCCAGTGCTGAGGCTCAGAGCAACTGGGTCTAAGTTCATGGGGGCTCTTTAAGAGGAATGCCTGGGACTCCAGGAGGCCTCCATCTGACACAGCCATGGTCCCCACTGGTTTTCACAGTTAGAAATTATAAGAACTTTTCTTCCCAGCACTGGAACCCTAGCCTGGGGGACCTGGCGTGGGGCTGAGAACCTTTGCTCCTCAGACATGACCAGCCAAGATATCCCTCCTGATTTTTAACCACCACACGTGGGTGTGGGACCAGCCTGTTCTGTGTCTCTGCCTCTCCTACTGGATGTCGATATCACTTCTTCTGTATATCTTTACTTGTAGGACTTCTGTTCAGTTAGTTCGGCAGTTCTCAATGATGGGTGTTCCACAGTTTAGCTGTAGTTTTGATGTGCTTGTGGGGGGTGGGAGTATTGCATTTACCCACTCTGCCCTCTTGACCAAAAGCTCTCCTTGTGATTTTAGTTTGCATTTTTAATGATGCTGAGCACATTCTCTGTGCTTATTGACCTTTTATATCTTTTTGCATTAACTATCTGCTCAATTGTTGTATATATGTAGTGTGGGGTTGGGGGGTTGGAAGATGGATGTTTTTTAACCTTGTGTTAAGCACTCTCAACCTTGTGTTAATGCATTCTCGAAATCCAACACGGGTGGGGGTGGGGGAACCTGGCCTGCCCAGGTGTATTGGGTACTTCATTTGCATGTGAATAAGGGTTTGTTATTCTTTGGCTTCAAGGTCTCTTCCCGTAAAAAGCAAGAGACAAAGCTAGGGTGTATGTTTGCAGTAATGCCATCTCAAGGACATAATTTACTTAAATCCACTTGTGACCTGGGAGTAGCAATCTGCTAATAAATGGGACTTCCTCCAGAGATCTGGAGCTCCGCCTCACTCCAAGCAGCGTGTGCTTGTAGTTTCATTGCATTGCACCAATCCCAGAAGGCCAAGAGATGGCAATGTAGTTATAATTATGTATTATATTTAAATATATGCTATATATAAGATGGGGTATTATTGTCTTGTTTCGGATGTTAGGGAAAAAGCATGAAACATTTACCATAAAGTATGATATTATTAGCTAGGTTTTACACAGTGTCCTAACCTGAGTTGAAGAAGTCTCTTTAATTGCTATTTTCCTAATAAATGACTGTTATATTTAATTTCATTAGTGTTTTCTTCTACATTTATTAAAAGAATAGTATCCTTTTCTTCTTTTCTTTTAAAAAAATCAGTTAATGTAGCAAATTAAATCAATTGATTTTTGAATCATGATTCCACTTGGTCATTATGTAGCATTCATTTTATATATTATTTTATTTGCTATGGTGATATTTTGTTAACTATGTTTGAGTCCTATATTCATAGGGATATTGGCACGTATGTTATTTCCTTGTCATACCCTGATATCAGGGTTATGCTGACCTAGTAAAATCTACTGGGATGTGTTCCTTAAATGTTCTTTACTTTCTAAATTTCTTTTTTTTAAAATATGTTTTTATTGATTTTTTAGAGAGAGGAAGGGAGAGAGAGAGAGATAAAAACATCAATGTGAGAGAGCTACATCAATCGGCTGCCTCCTGCATGCCCCCTACTGGGGATTGAGCCTATAACTCGGGCATGTGCCCTGAGCAGAAATTGAACCGGGACCTCCCAGAACGTGGGATGACTCTCAATCCACTGAGCCACGCCAGCCAGGCTGAATTTCTTTTTTAAAGATTGGCATTTCTTTATTAAATGTCAGAGAATTCTCCAGTGGAACCATCTTGTCCTGGAGTTTTCTTTGTGGAAATTTTAAAATTGAAAGTGCAAATATTTTAATAGTTATGAGGCTTCTCAGATTTTTTATTTCTTATTTTGTTGGTGTCATTGAATTGTGTCCTAGAACTCCTATGTTGAAACCCTAACCCTCAATATGACTGTATTTGGCGACAGGGCCTTGAAAGAGGTAATTAAGCTAAATGAGGCCATAAGAGTGGTGCCCTAATCTAATACGACTTGTGTCCTCATCAGAAAGAAAGAGATACCAAGGATGCACCAGCACAGAGAAAAGGCCATGTGTGGCTATAGCAAGAGAGTGGCCATCTGAGAGCAGAGGAGACCTGCCTTGGGAGAAACCAACCCTCTGACCTTGGACTTGCAGCTTCCATACAGTGAGAAAATAAATATCTGTTGATTAAGCCATGTAGCCTGCGGTACTTTGCTATGGCAACCCTAGCAGACTAATGCAGTCAGTTTTAGTTAATTCTGATTTTTAAGAAATTTATTCATTTCATCTAAGTTTTTATGAAATGTTATCATAAAATTTTTGTAATATGCTGTTGTTATTTTCTACTTTGTTCTATAACATTGTTTTCTCTTTAATTTCTGATATTGGTAATTAGGATTTCTCTCTTTTTACTTGATCTGTTCTAATAAGACTTATCGACTTTAATAATCTTTATAAAAAACAAACCATTGGCTTTTTTATATGCTTCCAATTTGTCTTTTTTAGTTTATTAAGTTCCTTTTTTTCTTCTTCTACTATCTTTGGGTGTAATTATTGATCTTTTTTGAGATTCTTATGGAGGACACTTGGATCACTGAATTTTGTAAATTTCTTTCTTTTATTTTTTTTTAATCCTCACCCGAGGACATTTTTGCATTTATCTTCAGATAGAGCATGAGGGAGAGAGGGCCAGAGAGAGAGAGAAACATTGATGTGAGAGAAACACATCGAGTGGTTGCCACCCACACAACCCCAACTGGGCTGGGGACAAACTGCAACTGAGGTACGTGCCCTTAGCTGGAACTGAACCCGGGACTCTCTGGTCCGCAGGCTGACGCTCTAATTGCTGAGCCAAACCGGCCAGAGCTCTTTTATAAAAAACATACATTCATTTAAAACTATACATTTCTCTGTGAAAGCTGCTTTACCTTTAATCTACAAATATTAATATGTTGTGTTTTATTTTCATTCAGTTGAAAATATTTTCTAGTTTCTCTTGTGACTTCTTTTTTGACTCATGATAAGTTATAATTGATTAATTTCCAAATATTTGGAGATTTTCAAAATATCTTATTGTTATTGATTTCTAACAACTTCTAATTCTAATTATACTTAACATAATTTAAATTCTTTGAAATGTATTTAGACTTTTTATGGCCCAAAATGGTCTACTGCCAAGAGTGTTTTATATCTACTTGAGGATGTTTATTTTACTGCCATTGGATATAGTATCTTTAAATGTCAACGATATCAGTTGGTTGAGAGTATTGTGCAAGTGTACTGATATATCTATGTTTTTTTTTCTGTCTGTTTTATATATTCTTGTGGGAGAGGTGTCAAAGAAACTGACTTTGTAGATTTTTATTTCTTCCTTTAGTTTCTCATCTTTCACTTCATATGTTTGGGAGCCTTTTTACTAGGAGCATATGCATTTAAGATGGTTTTGTCTTCTTGTCGAATTGCATCCTTTATCATTATGAAATGCCTTCCTTTTCCTCTGATAATACTCTTCATTTTGAAGTATACTCCCAATGTTACCACGGTCAAAGTAATTTTCTTATGCTTACAGTCTGCAAGGCATGCCAGTTATCTTTCATACTTTCAAATATTCTGTATTCTCATACATGGTTAAAATATATATTTTTATCAACGACATTGTCTTGCGTTTGTATCCTGTCTGAAAATGTCTGCCTTTCAATTTTATTCTTTACTTCACTTACAAAATTATTTGTTTTTATGTTTAAGTCTATCATCTCACTGTGTAAGTTCTCTAAGTCCCATCTACGTTTTGTTCCTCTGTTTTTTTCTTTTTTATGCCCCCTTTTTGGTGTGACTTGAGTATTTTTATTTATGTATTTATTTTTAGTATTCCTCTTATCTCCTCTGTTAACTTTCTCTTGCCTTTTTTTTTTTTCTGCTAAAAGCTTTATTGCTTCCATTTGGTCTGAGGCATGGGAGAGGGTTCTAGGGTGGTTAAAAGGAGGCCTAGTGGTTTCAGAGAGAGGCTCAAAGGGAAGCCAGACACCGGGGGACGCAGAGGGGCCCCTCAAAGCCTCCTGGTCGCACTTGAGGGTGAGCCTCTGGAAGAGACACGGGCCCGGCCCAGCCTGGGGTCCCAGCCTGCGGAGCTGAGTCAGGTGCCGCAGCTCCTGATGAGTCTCACCTCCTCCTCCCGGATGTGGTTCTCCCGGAGTCACAGAGACCAGAGTCTGCTGGTAGAACCCAGGGCCGGCAGATCCAAAAGGGCCTGGCTCAGGCTCCTCTCCGGGACCATGGCGGCTTCCCTGGCGTCCTGAATTTTACCCCACATCATGGGAAGGCTCTGCACCTTCTGCAGAGGACCCTGCCGTGGCCCTGGTTTTGCATCTTCAAGAGACGCTCAGCGCCCTTTCGCTTCTCCTCGATCAGCTTTCGGAAGAAGGGGCCCAGGCCCCCCGGAGCCGCATCACGGTGGGAATAGAAGCCCCAGAGAGGTGGGTGTAGGAGGCCCGCAGGTGCATGTCGGCCAGGCGGGGGCGCAGCCTCCACGTCGTGGAATAGTTCTGAGGGATTTGGGGGCTCATGACTGTTGGGCAGTAAGTAGCTAAGAAACTAAGAAACGGTGCTGGCTGGTCTCGGAGGCTGAGGATGGCTGAGCGGGTTCCGAAATGGGGACTTACCTCCTCCAGTGGGCAGACTGCAGTCCACTGGGACCCTGGGCACTAGGCCTGGCTGGCTCCCACCCAATTACCCCCCTCTCCCCCAAGGTGCCACCTGGAGTGTCCTCTATTGGCTTTTTCATTGTATTTCCTTCTGTTAATTATTTTTGGTAGTAACTTTACAGCTTACAATATACACCTTTAAATGATTACCTTTTACTTTGACAGTATATCCTACTTTTTCACAATCAATATAAGACTGTTACAAGTGTATGGTCTGTTTATGACCCATGTAAACTTTTCATCATATATTTGATTTTTACATGTACTCCAAACCACACATTACACTGCTATTTTATTTTTAACTTAATCAATACTCTTTTACACAGGTTTACAAATTACATATACAGTACATTAGGAATGATTTTAAAAAGGCTGTCTTATTTATGGATATATTTGCTCTTTGTGGTGTTTTTCATTCCTTCCTGCATGACCAGATTTCTATCTGGTATTATTTGTCTTCATCCTAAGAAACTTTGATTTTAATACTTCTTGTGATTCATTGTTTGTTGAACACGATGTCTTTTACTTGTCTTCTCTGATAAAACATCCTCATTTCACTTTTAATTTGGAATGGATGGAGCAACCTAGTTTCACTGCTTTTCTTGATCACTTCAAGGTTAGCTGCCACTGTCTTTCGGCCTCCGCCATGCTTCTGATTAAAAGTCTGCTTCCGTTCTGCTTGGTTGTTTGCACAGGTGCGATGCATCCACACATACCTTCGCCCGTGGCAGCTCTTAAGACTTAAGTCTTTGTATTTCAGAAGTTTGATGCCTAGGTATGATTTTTTTTTAAACAAATGTATTTGTCTTGCTAGGAGTTTGCTGAAATTTATGGATGTATGAAATGACATGTGTCATGGGCAGTATAAGGTCCCCCAAAGATAACTATGCTCTAATCTCTGCAACCTTTACATATGTAAGATTACCTGGCGAAGGGTAACTGGGTTTGCAGATGGATCAAGGTTGTTAATCAGGTGATTGTACAATAGGGTCAAGCTGAGAAAGAGGCCAGGTTGTCAGGACAAACTGTGGCCGTGAACAAAACTAGGGTCGAAAAGTAGAAAAGAGGCCCAACTATCCTGGCAAAGGGTGTTCAGGGTTCAAATAACCTACAAAAAGCCATGGGGAGTATTAAACCCAAGTGGAGATGTCGACAGAGCCCGATGGAGTGAGCCAGGCATGCTAGACCGCCATCCTCAGTTGAGGTGCTCAGCCCGCTCTCCTGGACGGGGCGATGAGACCACCGGCCTTGTGTTCTCTTCTAGAATGAGGGTACCTCCTGCAAATGATTTTAGAAGGGAATCCTTGAATAGGCAGAGACTGAGACCCAGACCCTTGAGAGTTTCTAACACATGGGGAACAGCTTCAGAAGGGCAAAGTCCAGAGGAATACTCCTCCAACAGCAGCTTGGGAGCTTCACCCACGTGAAGTTTGCTTGGCCAGTAGGATTAGCCACAATGCTACTGTGTGTTCTAATAATGCAAAGTAATTGATTTACCGGCTGAAAGAGACAGTGAGGGATGCAGTTCCTCTGCTGAGCAGTGTCGGCTGTATAATCCCAGCTGGAGTGTGCCCCTCACTGCTCCCTGCTGCAGTGCTAGTGCACACTTGCCTACAGTCCCCAGACAAGAGGCTGTTGGGTGGATCAAGAAATCCCCTTGATCCATTCCTCACAGCCCCCTGTTCATCGAGCTGTGCATCTGACTGGGGAAGACTCATCTCTCAGCTGTAGAACGCAGAGCCGTCCATTCTTTTTTTTTTATCCTCACCCGAGGACATTTTTGCATTCATCTGCAGATAGAGCGAGAGGGAGAGAGGGAGGAAGAGAGAGAGAAACATCGATGCGAGAGAGACACATCGAGTGGTTGCCATCCACAACCGGGGCTGGGGACAGACTGCCACCGAAGTAAGTGCCCTTAGTGGGAACCGAACCCAGGACACTCTGGACCGCGGGCCCACGCTCTAACCGCTGAGCCAAACCGGCCAGGGCTATTCTATATCATTTTTCACAATGATCTCATTTCAGAAACACATATGTTTCTAAATAACCCTTTTTATTTTTTCTGATTGAAAGGCACTCTGTGTTTATTTTAGAAACTGGATGGAACGTGAAAGTAATTTACCAAGTACTTACGTCAGATACACTGGTGAACAAATATTGAAGTACTCCATAACCCTCAATTTTTTTTCTGTTTTATTGTAGTTTGACTTTATCAGAATCATGTTATACATACTGTTTTATAGTCCATTTTAAAACTTAACAATGTTTCATAAAAATATCTCCCTATCATTACATAAGTATTTTATGACCGTGTAGGTTTTGTGTCTCATTTCAGATACCCGAGGCTCTCTCCATTCTACTTATCAACCACGGTCTCCTGACCCTTCTTATTTTTTATTTATTTATTTATTTATTGGTTAATTCTCACCCAAGGATATTTTTTTCCATTGAATTTCTTTAGAGAGAGTGGAAGAGAGGTGAGGTGCGGGGGGGGGGGGGGGGGCGAGGGAGAGAAAGAAACAGAAATATCAGTGTGAGAGAGACACATCATTTAGTTGCCTCCCACAGGAGCCCCCACCAGGGATCAAACCTGCAACCCAGGTACGTGCCCTTGACGAGGAATCACACCTGCAATCCTTTAATGCAGGGGCCAATGCTCTAACCACTGCACGTGGGCCAGGGCTCTTGACCGTTCTTATCTAGACTGTCCATCCAAGTCTCTCAGTTCTCAGACCAAACCTACAGCCCATCACTGTAACTTCAAGTCCTTTCCCATCAGTGTTCTCAACCCCCCAGTCCTCTTATCAAGATGCAACAGCAACTAGGTCAATCCAGCAGCTTCTTTATAAGACCAACTCTGATTCCCTCTGGAGCACGTGGCTCGGTTCAGACATCTGCATCCTGAGTGAAGTCAGACTTCACAACCACTGCCACAGGATAAGCTCCCCACACAAATGATTAAGGTATTTCAGGCTATAAAACACTCTCTAAGTCAGATATGGTATTCAAGCAAATGACTGCACACTGCAAACCTGATTCTTGCTCCCACGTGGTTCATGCTGATGAGGTTCGTGCATATTTGAGAATATATTTCAGCTTTGATTATTTCAAAAGAGTAGTGGTTTCTAGGGAAAGATCATGAAATCTGCTACTACCTTGCCTTTCCAATTGAAAATCTCTTGATCTATGAAGAAAATGAAGGTTGTAGATTTTCAGTTAAACATTAATTGGCATTCATGAGAGAGAGAGAGAGAGAGAGAGAGAGAGAGAGAGAGAGAGAGAGAGAGAGAAACACCTGTAAGGTGTTGTGAAATAATAGCACTCGCTTCAATCACCTGGCTATTCATTGTGGCCAACGCCCACGGATTTTATTTATTTTTTCAATTTATTATTTGTTTATTTTATGTGGGGGCAGGATCCTGGTCTCCTGCCCACAGTCTTCCTCTGACAAACGAAAAAACCTTGTCCGTCCCCAAACCATGAGCTGAATCCCCGCTCACTTCACAGGGAGGCAGCAGAGGAGAACTGTGCAGGGGGGACAGCTGGGAATTCCAAAGACAGCTTAGGGGTCGGGCTGGCAGCAGCCTGGTGTCTCTGAACTAACAAAAAGCCTGGAAACCAATCTGGGTAAATAATGCTAATCAATCAAAATCAATAAACATTTCTCAGTGACTTCTATGCACAAAGGCCTTTCACAGAATATTTGAGCTGGAAGGGACCTTGGGGACCGTCTCCGCTCTACAGGTAAAGACAGGGTCCATCTGTGAGAGGGGATGGGAGATTCATATTTGCCAAACGAACATCTATTTTCCAGGCCATTTTATCCAACTTCAAGGTTGAATATTGTCATTTTCACTTTTGGCTGAGGGAGCTGAGACTAGAGTTTCAGGAACTTGTCCAAGGTCCCCCAGCTAATCAGTGGTGCCACCAGGCTTTGCAAGAAGTCAGCTTGTTCATTTGACTCTTAAAGATGCAGTCCAGCCCTGGCCGGTTTGGCTCAGTAGCTAGAGTGCCGGCCCGCAGACCGAAGGGTCATGGGTTAGATTCCGGTCAAGGGCACATAACGGGGTTGCAGGTTTGATCCCCAGCCCTAGTCGGGGTCATGTGGGAGGCAACCAATGGGTTTCTCTTACATCAAAGTTTCTCTCTCTTCCTCTCTTCCTTCCATTCTGTTTAAAATTCAATGGAAAAATATCCTTGAATGAGGATTAAAACCCAAAAAAGCACAATCCATCCAGCAACAATGACCGAGAGCTGAAGGAGATGCTGTTCAGGAGCCCGGCACAGCGCTAACTGACCAGCTACCTTCAATACTCTAGGACTTCATTTTTCTTTGAAAAATTTGTATTGAATTTATTGGGGTGAAACTGGTTAATAAAATTATATAGGTGTTAGCTTTATAAATTATGCTTCAGAATTTTTAATTATACTTCTTTTCTGGAAAAAATCATAACAGTCCAAAACAGAGAACTGAGTCTGGCCGGTGTGGCTCAGTGGTTGAGCGTCAACCCATGCACCAAGAGATCGCTTATTCGATTCCTGGTCAGGGCACATGCCCAGGATGTGGGCCCAAACCCCAGTGGGGGGCATGCAGGAGGTGGCCAGTCCATGTTCTCTCTAATCGATGTTTCTATCTCTTTCTCCCTCTCTCTTCCTCTCTCTCTAAAATCAATAAAGGGGAAAAAAAATTAAAAAACAACAACAACAGAGAACTGAACTTAATAGTGGAAAGGCCCAAGAGCCTGCCTTCTCTGGTGGCTAAACACAGCATTTTCCTTTTAAAATAATGTTGAAGAGAGGTGACCTTTAAACCTACAGATTTGCAGCTTACCACTGTAATTTATTTCTCCTGGCAACAGTTGCAGTGTTCCTGGATTTATGTAGAGAAGGAAAAGATATAATTCCTCTATCTAAAATGGACAAAACTCTAGAAAGGGGAAAAAAAAAAAATGAGGATTTTGACCTTTACTGTTTAAAGTGGAAAACAGACTTTGGGAATGTAACAATCATTGTTGAATCCTCTGAGAATTTTGGAAGGTAATTATAAAAGAGCATTTATATAATCAAAGCGCTCAAAATTAAGTATAAGGCTTAGACGGCTCCAATATTACTGAATTAAAAGAATCTTCTCGATGAATAGTAATGGGCGGATGAAAGGGGTTAGGAATTGGGGAAGCGTGGAAAGGATGACAGCAGAGTGTGATTGGAAAGGATGACAGCAGAGGGTGATTGGAAAGGATGACAGCAGAGTGTGACTGACTAGCGAGACCGTGCCGGTGGGAAGGGGGCTTGTTCTCAATCAGCCTCATCTCCCCGAGGCTTGCTACAGACGCTAAAGCAGAGTCTACATGTCTCTCTCCTCCAGCAGATCGCTAACTTGTGGCTAATTTGCAATGGGTTTAAAAACGGGGCTCATGTCATGTTCCATGTGAAGTGTGGTGATACCTATTAACGTGCAAGGCATATGCTGAGAGCAACAGGGGGAACGGCCTGTAACCTGAACGAGCGTCAGCACAGTCGTTATTGAGTTTATGTGACTGAAATGCGTGATGGCCTGAAATAATGGGTTGGCGCTGAACGTTTTCTTTTCTTTTTTTTATTCTCACTCAAGGACATTTTTCTATTTTTGTTCAGCTAGAGTGGGAGGGAGAGAGAGAGAGAGAGAAACATCGACGTGAAGGGACACATCGAGCGGCTGCCACCCTCACGACCAACCAGGGCCGGGGACAAACTGCAACCGAGGTACGCGCCCTTAGCGGGAACCGAACCCGGGTCTCTGCACTGCAGGCTGACACTCTAACCACTGAGCCAAACCGGCCAGAGCTGAAGGTTTTCATTGTGGTCCCCAAGACAGCTCCTCCTCAAATTTAGTGCTTGGCACCTTCTTATTGCTCCAGTGGTTTTGGCTCCCTGGAGTTTGAGATGAAGAGAGAGCACCAGAGAGCAGATCAACATCTGGGATTTCGAAAGGCCCAGCCCAATTTGAACTTAGAGCAGTGATACTCCTGAGCCCGAGGTTCTCCTCCTAGTAACACAGAGCTGCTGCTTATTCTATGCAAATATATTAAGCGCTTTTTAATTATTATGCTTTTATTTAAACTTTTTAGTTATTAAAGAAAACATGCTTGTTGTACAGAACCTGAAAAGCTATATCTAAGCAGAGAGAACAACATAAATATCTTAGTCTTTTTATTTTGTTTTCTTCCGGGCCTCACGCCATCCCACCTGCTCATATTCCTACACACATACGAGTTGGGAGGAGGAAGAGAAAAACGGGGATTTTAGTTTTTCCTTTACTATTACTTTGTGAGACTTCCTCATGCCAAGATTTTGTTGAAACATTATTAATGGCTATTTGATATTTATTGCAGTTTATCAAACTCTTTCTCTACTGTTGGATACGGTTAAATACTTAGCAAGGCCTGTCAGTCACGATGGTCTCCGGGGCTGCCTGTGACTGCGGCTCCCTTCCAGATGCTGATGTTCCTTCGATGTCTTTTTCCTTCATTGACTGTATCCATTTCCATTTTTTAAGCAACCCTCCAGATAGTGACTCCCTGTGTGCTCGGACCTCTCTCCTGAGTCTAAAGCCCCTGTGAGAGAATAATGTAAAAACGTGGGCAGAGCCTGCCTGCCACGTGGAAGAGCTGGACCCTTTTCTTGGCGGATAATGGGGAGTCTCTAGCAGGTTTTAGTGGTGGGCGGCACCGTGCTCAAAGCTTTCTGAAGGACGAGGCTGGCGAGGACTGTGGATGCCTTGGAGGAGGGACGTGCATCAGAGCCCCTGGGGCCCACAGCGACCTCTGCGGCCTTTCTTCCATTCCAGTCCCAATCGGGGACCGGCTTGACGCGGGTGCAGATGCACGGGCCTTGACCGGAGCACATTCCCGTACCTCTGCTTCGCCCAGAGGCTCCTCTCTGCTGGGGGCACTGGCAGGCCCGTTGGCACTCAACACGAGGCTCTCACGCATGTGCAGCCCAGGAGTGGGGGCAGTTAGCACCCCAGGAGTGGGGGCAGTCAGCACCCCAGGGAGCACACTTCGCATAAAGTGGGACAGAAGCCCACAGACAAATGTTGTTTGTCTTCTTTCCCCGGGCAGATGGCTGCAAGGCTGCTCAGCGGGCCCACAGGACTGAGCGTCGAGGGTCTCCTGGATCAGCGGCAGATGTGACACACAGTCCTCTGCTGTCTCTGGCTCCCTGTCCCCACGCCCGCCCCTACCTCGACGACTGCGGTGTGAGCCTCTATCGCGGCGTGGGCTCTAGAGAGCGCGTGCTAAGGAAGGAGGGAATATAATTGCCTCTCCCCAGAGGGGCCCTCTCAGTTCATCACACATCACGCTTCCCTTGGAGGACTGTGTTTTTTTTATTTGTGTGACTGTATAGGTATGACTCTCTCCCCCATTTGACGATAAGATCCACGAAGCAAAGAGCATGTACTTTTGTTTTTTAATCCTCACCCAAAGATATTTTTTTCATTGATCTTGAGAGAGAGAAACATCAATGTGAGAGAGACATCATGGACTGGTTGCCTCTTGCACATGCCCCAACCAGGGCCTGGGATGGAACCTGCAACTCAGGTACGTGCCCTCGACTGGGAATCGAACTTGAGACCTTTTGGTCTGAGGGCTGAAACTCTAACCTCTGAGCCAAACTGACCAGGGCAAGAGCATGTACTCTTTATTCATTATTATATCCCCGAGATTTGATAAAAAATATTAAATAAACCAAGCAATGACTATAACTTAAAAACTTCCCTCAAAATCCCAAGCTTCTGAGGTCCAGGCTGTCAGGAGTTACATCCTCTGTTTCACCCTGGTGGGGGTGGACATGAGTGAGTGAAATCTAACTTCACTTTTCTCAGTATCCTTTGCTTTTCTCATTATGCAATGAGAGGAGAATATATTTGATGTTAAGTAGGATAAAACTAAATTTTATTAATCTTCTGATTTACCAGATTTACGATTTTTCTATTTTAATTTCTTCATCCCAATTTTGTATATTCCAAGTAAAACATCCCTTCTGTAGTTCAAGGTTCCTGGAATGGCAGATGATCTGCCCTGTTTCATGGTGGCCTAAATTAAGCAAGGGTTCTGTGACACCCACCCTCCCATCACCCCATCCTCTTTCCAGAGGTTTCTTTGAAGATGCGCTGAGGCCAGAACAATAAAAAAAGTGAAAGTGTGTTGAATACCATTGCGCTTTTTACAGTGGTATACCCTGTCCCATTGAAGGAGGAATCATTAGGAGAAGAAAATGAGGCTCAGAGAGGTTAAGTGAACTACCCAAGTTCACACAGCTAACAAGCTCTCTCCTTCCAAGGCCTGTGCCGTGACCCCTTATATTTAAGAGCTGTTTGAGTCTGCTAAATTTCAGTTTCTTTTGAGGGAACAGTGGGTTTTCCCTGCCCTGTGCAGTCATCATTAATCCTTCAGGGCAGCTGAGAAGTATCTTAATCAGGGCCTCTGACCTGTCATTCATTCCTTTTCTTACTGTTCAGTTAACCTCAGTAAACCGCAGGCATCCTAAGGAATGGAGATGGAACTGCTTTGGATTTTAGAGGAGCAGACCTAGCCAGAGAGACTACCCAGGACCCAACAGCAAGCCTGGGACAGTGCTTTTTGTATTGGTTCATTCTCTCTCCCCGTCTCTCCCTCCCCCTTCTCCCCCTCCTTCCCCTCCCCCTTTCTTCCCCTCCCCCCTTCTCCCTTTCCTCCCCCCCCCACCTCTCCTCCTCCCTTTACACCTTTTCTCTCTGCATCTGCCTGCCTGGTTTCTTTACTTTGAGTGGAAGGATAAGATACGAGGATATCGTCATTTAACTTTATTTTTGCTGATAGGCAAATTTATTTAAAATTGAGCTCTGAGGATTTATAGGAGTTTTTACTCCTGGGCACCGCAACAATTTAAACTGTAGCTTCTTAGCATTGACTCTAAATCTATGGAAATAAATCTTGGTGGAAAGCTCATTATTTCTTAATTACAAGACATATGAGTATCTAGCTTTAAGAATTCTCCCCTGGGTTAGAGGAACATTTTGGGTTAGAGAAGAATTTTTGCTAACCTTTCTGCTAGAGTGACATCAATGAAGCATCATTATCATTAGTTTAAAGTAAAAATGGGACAAAAAGAAAAACATCCAGGAATGAAAAGACATGTTTTGAATTCTTCGGAGAGGAGCCAGAGGAGAAATTTCAGTATCTTTTTGTAACACTTCTCTTTTACTTAGAACACATTCTAAAGAAGACTCAAAAAGCAGTGTTGAGCCTTGGTTGGTGTGGCTCAGTGATTAGAGCATTGGCCCTTGCACCAAAGGGTCATGGTTTCAATTCCTGGTCAAGGGCACATACCTGGGTAGTAGGTTTAATCTTCAGCACCTGTCGGGGCATGTGCAGGAGGCAGCCAATCGATGTGTCTCCCTCCCGTCGATGTTTCTCTCTTCCCCCAACCCCTCCCATTCTCTCTCTAAAAGAAATAAGAATAAATGGAAAAATATCCTCGGGCAAGAGTTAACAATAAACAAACAAAAACAAAATAACTAGTGTTGATTTTATTCCAGAGAGAACAGTGGGTCGGCCAAACTTGTTTTGTAGCCAAAGGAAAAGTATAATACAGTGAGCTCTGATCTATGTTGGACTTCAGTAAGTAACAGGTATCTCAAAAAGTTATGCTTAGATGTTACATTTTACATATTTGTATAACATATTCAGCCTATTATCTAAATCTATTCGAGACCTTCCCTGCTATACAGAAACTTAATATACTACAAGTTGATGTCAGGGAATCATTTCAATGGAGACTCCAGTTAGCATGTCTTTAAATCCCCGCGTGCATGAGCTGTGGGGCTGTGTTACGTCCTCCCTCATTATTCCAGTCCTGGGGAGTGTGGTCTCATTACAGCCTTTCCTCCTGATCATTCCCCAAAGCTGCCTCACTGCATATTTTTGTCTCTTCATTTTAGGCCACCATGCCAACCTCTCATTCCCTTTGCAGATGTTTATGGGGCACCTGCCACCTGCCAGGCCCTGTACTAAATGCTGGAAATAGAGTCCTGGACAAGACAGAGTGGTCCTGTTCTCACAAAGCTGTGCGTATGGGGGGGGGGGGTGGTTGAGGAAGCAAATTAGAGGTGAAATAAATGTTACAAAAAGGTTGCGGTTAAAGAAAGTAGATATAAGCCCAGGAAACCAGCAAATAGGACCTGTGTGAAGCTAGGGAAATTCACAGTCCTCCTTTTGAAACCCTAGGAAAACGAAGCAGAAATAGTAACAGTGTTAATGGTCATAGCAACAACAACTAGCATTGAAGTATTTACTGCCCACAGGGCATCAGAATGACACTATAAACCTTAAATGCATGTTCCTAAGTGAAAGAAGCCAATCTGGAAAGGCTGCTGACTACAGACTCCGACTATATGACATTCTGAAAAGGCAAAACTATGGAGACAGTAGAAAGATCAGTGGCAGCTGGGGGTTGTGGGAGGGGTTGAAGTGGTGGGATGAAGCACGGGGACTCTGGGAAGTGAGGCCGCTCTGAATGATACTGTGCTGGTGGATACTGTGCTTGTTTGAACTCAGAGTATTTAACACAGAGATTGAACCCTGATGTAAACCATGACTCCATCAAGAATAATGCACCCACATTGGCTCATCTGCGGTAACAGATGAGCCACACTAGTATGAAAGGTTAGTGAGGGGGATGGTGGAGAGTGAGGTGGTACATTGTACTGTACTTTCTGCCCCATTTTCTCTGTGTAATCCGGCCACTGCTGCAAAAAAAGTATTAATAAAAAAATAATAACCTCTGTGAGGGAGGCACTAAAACTAGCATGGTGTCTCAGGTGAAGACACAAAGACTCAGACTTGCCAGATTTCCCACAGCCTGTGAGGGACAGAACTCGGACCTGAATCCAAGTCTGTCCAAAGAGGTCCCTGTTCTTACCCAGAGAGACAGAAACCCCTCATCATTTTCTCAGCCCTATTTCTAACCTACTCTACCCTTCTCTCTTCCCTCGGCTGTTAGTGGCTTTATTATTCTTCTGAGCATTTGGAACAGAACCTCAAAAATACGTTTACCTACCTGATATCCCTACAGCTGTACCCACTCATCAGATCCCAGGGATCCTCCTTCCACTGTGCCGCACCCCGCTTTTGTCTGTCTCCTCTTCTGCCCTCTACCACTGCCTTGTTCCACAGCGTCACTCATTCTTCATTTCCTCGCCTTCTAGTACGTCACCTGTTTCTGGGCTCCTGGTTTCTCTCTTTTGTTTCTTCATTTCCCCCATGCTAATTCCAGAATGATTGTTCTGATAATTACTCAGTGCCAGGCCAGGCTCTTGACACTCAGTGAACAGGAAATGTTTTGATGGTGATGATGGTGATGATGATGATACAAATTAGGGAGTTACTGTAACTTCTCACATCTTTCTTTAAGCTTATCTCCCAAAACATCAAAGCAAAATCTGGGTGTCAGCCTAAAAAACTATGGGGGCTTTACTATTTGGGTACTTGTGCTCTTCCTCATTCTGATTTGGGAAAGAGGTATTGATTTACCTCGGATCACCATTCCTTGCTTTTCATTTTCTTAACCTTGCTCATACCTCCATGAATATGGGGGTCTCTTCATCTGAGCCATCTCGGGGTGGTGGGGGGTGGGGGGAGTGTGTTCTGTTGACGTGCTCACTAATGAAGATATCCAATGCCTATTTGCAGAACTGATTTAGAGCTGAAAGGCATTTCTGTCTTTGTTGTTATAGTTGTTCAATTTAGCATAAGAATTATACAACAACAAAAGGTGAATGCTTTTCAGTTATTACTCTGAGTCCCTACTTTGTGTTTTGTCTGAAAATATTACTTTTTCAAGAAAGTATAATTTTCTTTTAAATGCACAATTGTTTACAACTGTTATATTTGTGAGGTTTTTATAAAACGGCCTCTTAGCCTTTCTTCTCTTTCTAAAGAATTATGTCATAAATGGAATAATGAAAATAAATGGGAACTAGCATTTAAATATATAAATGTTTGTTATATAGTTGTTTCTCTGGAATACACGTAGAGGTTAAATCATGGCATTTAAAGATCTATAGCACTTGCCAAATAACTCTATTGGCCTAAAATTCTGTTGTATTTACTTTCCCAACACCAGTATGCTGTTAGAATGAGGCTTGGTAAACCTTTTATATTTCAGGTATTTTCACCAGAATTATTGGAATAAGGTTTAGCCTACTGCTCACTAAAGTGATTCAGTTCTTGTTTTCTATGATTTATGCTGGGGTTAATCCAGGTGCATTTAATTGTTCACATTTTTCTCGCACGGGCACATCTGTAACTGTTACATTGATTTGCTTGATCATAGCTGGCACTCGGACCATTTTGCAGGAAATTCATATGTGAAATTGGAGCCTCCACATCACTTAGTGGCTGGTTACTGCATTGCCTTGTAGAAGCCTCAGCCGAGGCCCTCGTGTCAACCCGTCTAGGGGCAGGGCCGATCATACCTTTCTGTTCACAAAACACATCACAGAGCATGATCAGATGTAAGGGATTGTCTTTTCATTCTGTATTTAGAAAGCTAAGTTCAATAGCGTTGTTTAAGATCTTATGGTCCCTGGAGGGTCAAAATACTCAGAAAAATATGTTAGCGAGTCTACACTGAAGCTTCAACCTTAGAAATCATGTGGTTTGTATGTGAACGCATTTTTGCCTCATGCGTATATAGATGTGTATATGTGGTAACTGGTTTGAGCACTCACTTCTAACTACTGCACATTGTGCTTTTACATGCACAGACAGGCATATGGAGCAGTGCCTGGCCCGGACGCCCAGCGGTTAGAGCCTTGGCTCCCTCCTGCCCTTCCACTCCATCTAAAACAAATCAGTGGAAAAATATCCTTGGGTGAGGATCAACAACAACAACAAAAAGAACCATACCCTAAGTTGAGCATTTTTCCTTCATGTCTTTGGTCCTCAAGAGGAAAACTTGGGAAATAAATTCCTGTTTAGTATGACTTTGCTTTACACATTTCAAAACCATTATTGGGAACTTTCTGTTGTTGTTGGATGTTTTTATTTTTTTTAATGCAATAGCCTTTCTTTTGAATATTTCTCTTTTTCCTGAGGAACATTTTTTTCATCCTTGATGTTTTTCAGCTAGTACTCTGGTATTTATGGTCTAAATGTTTCAGCAAATGTGAGAAAAACCATGTTCACTGGTGAAGCTAAAAGGGTATGAGGAATCTGTGGGTTTTTGTTTTTTTTTTAATCCTCACCTGAGGACATACTTGCATTTATCTTCAGATAGAGCAGGATGGAGAGAGGGAGGAAGAGAGAGAGAGAGAGAGAGAGAGAGAGAGAGAGAGGGAGAGGGAGAGGGAGAGAGAAAGAAACATAGATGTGAGAGACACACATTGACTGATTTCCACCCACACGACCCCAACCAGGGCCGGGGACAAACTGCAACTGAGGTACGTGCCTTTAGCGGGAACTGAACCTGGGACTTTCTGGTCTACAGGCCAATGCTCTAACTGCTTAGCCAAACCAGCCAGGGCTCGGTGGAGTTTTTATTGTTTGTTGTTGTTGTTGTTAATTCTCACCCTGGGATATTATTTTCATTTATTTTTCGAGAGAATGGAAGGGGGAGAGGGAGACATAGATGTGAGAGACACATCAGTTGGTTGTCTCCTGCACTCAGCCTGACCAGGGCCTTGGATTGAACCCACAACCCAGGTTCATGCCCTTAACTGGGAATCAAACCCAAGACCTGTTGGTCCACAGGCCTCCCCTCTAACCATTGAACCACATCAGCCAGGGCAAGGAATTTGTGTTTTCAAGTTGAATAAACCCATTTAGCTGTGTTGAGATGAATGTCTATTGCCTACAGTCAAATGGAGCATAGAAAGAAAAAGAGTTGAGGTAAAATACATCCAGATAGACAAATGACCCTTGGACTCACACCTTGTTACATTGTCGGTTCTCTGTAGTAGATTTTTTATTTTGAACTCTTTTCCTCTCTCCATTCTTCATATTTTAAGAGCAGAATTCTTTCTCTTTTAAAAACAAATAGTATGTGAGTAAGAGAATAATAACGGGCAACTCTATTAGTCAGGAAAAGCTAACTGCTATGATAGGAGCAACAGAATATTTCAAATATAACACAGTATACATTTCTCACTGATGTAACGATAGGTTAATGTGGTTGGTGGGTGGCGGGGAGCTGTTGTTCCACACTTTCATTCACAGATCCAGGTCCTTCCATCCTGTGGCTCCATCGGCTCCAGGTCCTTGGGGCTGACTCTGTTCAGCTGGCTGATAGGGAAACGGATGAGGATTGATCCTGAAGGTATCTGTGCATCAGGCCAGTAGATGACACATAAATTCATCTCACGTTCTAGTCTCATGGACAGGCCTGACTGCAAGGAAGGCTGGAAATTAGTAGTGTTTGCAGGAAGCAAAAGAGACTGTGTAGTATTTATCGAGCACTTCCATGTGCCAGGTACTGTTCTGAGTCCATTTTATGGAACAATTTATTTAATCCTCAGAAAAACCCCAAAAGATAGATATTTTAATTATGTCATTTTCCAGATAAGGGAACTGAAGCACAAATAAGTGATTTAACTTGGTTGAAGTATGAAATTATTGAGTGGCGGAACCAGGATATGGGATCAAGAAATTGGTTTAAGCCTGGCCAGTGTGGCTCAGTGGACTGAGCGTCATCCCATGGACTGAGAGGTCCCGGTTGGATTCCCGGTCAGGGCACATGCCCAGGTTGTGGGCTTGGTCCCCAGTAGGATCAAGTGGCGGCCAATCAGTGTTTCTCTCTCACATTGATGTTTCTATCTCTCCCTTCCTCTCTCTTTAAAAAATCAATAACAACATATTTTTTAAAAAATTAAAAGAAATTAGGTTTTTAAAAAATTTTTAAATTTATTTTTGTTACAGATGTTTCTCCTTTTTTACCCCATTGACACCCTCCTCCCCAATCCCCCCGACCCCGTCTTTGTTGTCCATGTCCATTGGTTATGCATGCATGCATTTAAGTTCTGTGGTTTATCTCTTCCCTCCAACCTCCTCTTCTGAGGGATGTCAGTCTGTGCCCTACTTCCATGTTTCTGGGTCTACCGTATTCCTCAGACTGTTATGTTCATTATATTCTGTATATAAGTGAGATCATGTGGTATTTGTCTTTTTCTGCTTGGCTTATAATGTGACCTGTGAATCCATAAAAATTCTAGAAGAAAATGTAGGCAACAAAATTTCGGACATCATACGCAGCAGAATTTTCAGATATATCACCTAAGGCAACAGAAACAAAGGAAAAAATGAACACATGGGACTACATCAAACTAAAAAGCTTCTGCACAGCAAAAGAAACAATCATCAAAATGGAAAGGCAACCCACTGTATGGGAGAACATCATTGCCAATGATATATCAGATAAGGGGTTAATTTCCAATATATATAGAGTGCTCATACAACTCAATAAAAGAAAGACAAAGAACCCAATTTAAAAAATGGGCAGAGGAACTAAATAGACACCTCTCCAAACAGGACATACAAATGGCTAAGAGACATATGAAGAAATGCTCAACATCACTAATCATCAGAGAGATGCAAATTAAAACAATAATGAGGTATCACCTCACACCTGTCAGAATGGCCGCCATCAACAAATCATCAAACAACAAGTGTTGGCGAGGGTGTGGAGAAAAGGGGACTCTAGTGTACTGCTGGTGAGAATGCAGACTGGTGCAGCCACTATGGAAAACCATATGGTGTTACCTCAAAAAATTAAAAATTGTACTTCCTTTTAACCCAGTGATCCTGCTTCTAGGAATATACCCTAAGAAGCCTAAAACACCAATCAGGAAGAATAAATGTACCCCCATGTTCATAGCAGCACTATTTACAATAGCTAAGATCTGGAAACAGCCCAAGCGTCCATCAGTAGACGAATGGATAAAAAAGCAGTGGTACATATACACAATGGAGTACTATGCAGCTTTAAGAAATATCTCTTATCCTTTGAGACTACATGGAGGGACCTGGAAACTATTATCCTAAGTGAAAAGAAATTAGTTTAAGCACTCACTTCTAACTACTACACATTCTGCTTTTACATACAGGGTTTACAGAATCATGTTACTGTTTCCTACATGCAGAAAAGAAATGTATACTTAAGATTTTTCATATAGACGTGTGCAGTGGTAATACCTAGAGCTGGCATGGTGGCTGTATTAGGTGGGTCCAGAGAGGAATTTACACCTCAGCATCTGGAGCCTTTAAAAAATAGCCTTTCAGTTGGGCCCAGCAATTCTACTGATTTTCTAAGGCAACTCTCAAATGAGTATAAGATGTGAGAAGTTTAAAGACCTTTGTCACCGTGTTGTTTAAGATAGCAAAAGTTTGGAAACAGCCTAGCTGTTTGATAATGAGTAGGGTTAAATAAATGTTGAGCTGTACACATGGGTTATTCTGTAACCGCTAAAGACGAGAATGTACAAGCATGCCTATGACATGAAATATGTTTATTATTTAGACAGATACAGTTTATACAGTAACGTGTACATCTGCAAAATATTTTTATTTTAAAAGTGTATATTTGCATAGGCAAATCTTGAAAAAGACACAACAGAATGTTAATACTGGTTAACTCTAGGTGGTAGAACTTTTTACTTTTTAAAAATGTTGCTTATTTATATTTTCTAATACGTCTATAAAACATTTTTCTCATACGATTAAACAGAGAAAGCAATGAAGTGGACGCTAAAATGGAAGGAAGATGTGTGTGCACAACATGGAGGGAGCTGGAGAGAGAGACAAGTTTGCAGATACTGCATCCTCCAGACATTTCTGGGCTGGTCAGTTATACTCGCTGTCATACGTTCAATTACCATATACACATTCATCCCATTCCATGTAAATGCCTATCCTGTGACTTCTTCGGCAGGACATAGGACTGTGAAAGTGTATGGCTGTGCTCTCAAGAACTTCTCTAGCAGGGTAGGAAGGAGGCTGATGATGTCCCTAATTCTGAGAGAACAGCATTTATTGATACGTTTTGCTCAAAGGGGGACGCATCATTTTATGTGATATAATTTTGTTCCAGTCGTGAATGCTTTCAGTCACATTCAGTTGTCATCATCAACTTGAAATCATTCAATAGCAGAAGTTAGATTCTAGGTTTGCCAGGTGCTTGGATTGCTTTACCTCAAATGCCTGGGAAAATTCTAAATAAGCTTCTTGAAGGATCCACTCAGCGGATCAAAGAGCCATTTGGATGGGACAAAATCTTATAAGATTTATTAAGAACGTTTATGGGTTAAAAATCTTCTGAAATAGCTCTATGTGTACCTTATGAGGAAACCCCGAAATTAAAAGAAAAAAGTGTCTCCGCCTGGCTGGTGTGGCTCAGTGGATGAGCATCGACCCATGCACCAAGTGGTCACTGGTTCAATTCCCTGTCAGGGCACATGCCCAGGTTGTGGGGCAAATCTCTCGTGGGGGGCATGCAGGAAGCAGCCAATTAATGTTCTCTCTCATTGGTGTTTTTATCTCTCTCTTCTTCTCCCTCTAAAACATCAATAAAGAAAAATAAATAAATGAAATAAAAAAAGGCATTTCCCATTTTCATGGTTCATATGTGAGCTTCTGGAGAGCAAGGCAGTAATTTGATTTAACTCAATTCAAAGCACATTTATTGTAATTGCATTATAATATTTATTGTAATTGCATTATGGTGTTTACCATCATGTCAGGAGGAAGCTCAGGAATAAGAACCCTCAGTCATCAGTCATTTCTCCCTTCCTTCCCTGAAAGTGTGGGATACCCTGGGCCTCCAACACTCGGAATACTACACTGTAACGGTCTGTTTATCCCAGGAGACAATGTCCTTGGGGTCAGAGACTGTGACTGCACTACCCAGTGCAGTTCCTGGAATATGGTAGGCACTCGGCACTTACCCTCTGGAAAGCCTACTTCTGTTTTTTTTTGCTTCTTTTTAACACTTAATTGTTCATTAGTATTTCCTTCAGAGGACTAGCTAGCAAAGGGGAG
The DNA here is from genome assembly GCF_014108415.1 of Molossus molossus. Classification (NCBI taxonomy): domain Eukaryota; kingdom Metazoa; phylum Chordata; class Mammalia; order Chiroptera; family Molossidae; genus Molossus; species Molossus molossus. The sequence goes on from NW_023425377.1 coordinate 27,632,620, forward strand.
GCAATAAAACAGCTGAACACACTGCAGTGGGAAAGAGGGTCATAAAATAATTTAAAAATACTTGCCCTCATAGAGCTCACACTTTTACTGAAATGAGACATAGAGTCCTAGAAAATACACTTACCAGGCTTAACTGCGTGTCTCTGAAAAATGAACATTAACGTGTAGGGAGATAACCACACCTCAGTTAATAAAAACCAGTATCAGGCAATCAAACCCAGCAAAGCAGATGAATAAGAAAGTAGTTATTCAGAAGATTAAATTACTTTTTTATTGTCGAAAAATGGTTTTGCATAGGGCTTTATTTGCACAGCAAGCGTCCTGATTATTTTTAACTCTGAATCGCGTTACCCTGAGAAATGCGTGGATTGTGTGGCATGATATGATATGTACTTGGAGGGTGGAGGGGTGTGGTAGAAAGACCTTTCATCAGAAGAGAACATGTAGTAAAGAGTGGTCAGAGGTGGGCGCTACTCTGGGAATGTTTTCAGAAAGAGTTTGAAAGGGGGCACGGGAAAACATTCCATTCGTTTAGTCATTGACTCATTCATCAAATACTTATTTGTACAGATTTGGCATAGAGGGGAAAAATTGAGGTAGGAAAAATCGAAATAAATGCATTTGGAGTTCGTACAGGCACATTTTCTTTACTGAAAGTTGATGTATTCTGTAAAGTAACAAAGCTTCCTGAAGTGTGTGAGGACTGAATCAAATCAAAAGCTGGAAGTGTTGCATACTGGAAGGAACATCAGCATTGACATCAGCAAGACCTGGTTTTGAATCCTCTGCTTTTTTGGTTGAGCAAATACCTGACACTCTGAGCCCAGTTTTCTCACCTGTAAAATGGGTATAATAAGAACTATCTTATATAGTTAAGTGACATAATGCACTTAATCTCCTAGAAAAGCACCCTGGCCTATAGAGACACACCCTAAAATTACCTGTCTTTTTTTCCTCCTCATTTGATTTCAGCGTTGCTCTTCACAGCAAGCTCTTCCAGAGGCTCGGGAAACAGTATTTGCTGTAGTGACCTCTAGATGGCGCCCTAACAATGTAAGCGCATTTTGTTGGAGGGTGGCTCTCGGTGAGAAGGAATGTGGCATATGCTCAGTGCAAATGCCTGGTTACTACATGAACTGTGTCCCTGGTCCACAGATTTACGTCCCAGCCGAACCCTGGAGCTGGTAGAATTGGCAGGGATGGCGTTTTGTGAAGACACCCACATTGGCTTCCTCCCTGTGAAGAGTTGTAGGTGTATTTGTGTAAGACTGGTTACAGGGTCAGTAAAACTGACCACTTTTTTCTTAAGTATAGGAAGAAGGGATCAGAGGTGGAAGGCCCCCGGGCAGGTCTCCAAAGGAAATCGGTGAGTATTGACGCTGACTCATCACTCTGTTACTGGTGGTGGGAAAAGCAGCCGCATTCAGCACACTGTCCTGGGCTCTGCAACCAAGTTGTGAGATTCGGCAAGAGGGGAGCATATTCAGAAGGATGCACAGGAAGGCAGTGGACCGTGGGATGTGAGATGAAAGCTCCGCCCCTGGCTAGAAACGGAATCTTATCACCTCACAAGGCCAGTGTCACTGAGGAGCTGTGGAGACTGAGGGGCCGTGGCAGTGGTCGGGTGTACGCTTCTTGTACAGAAGAGTGGAGACAGAATGCAGTCAACCACAGGAGAGTCCTCCCTTGTGATCTTAACAGGGCAGCATGAAGCATTTTGTGGACCATAGCTGGTGACTCAGTGCCTTTTAGATTTCTTCCTCCACTTCAGTGAGAGAGAGAGACGTGATGAAAAGCTAAGGTCAAGTATCTTCTAGCAACTTAGTCCACAGTCTAGTCTTCAGACAGTGGAATGCAACCAGAGGCACAGATAAACCCTATGCTTGGGTTAACCAATGAGTAAAGGCTGTATGGTCCTTCAGAAACTGTACATTGTACCCAAAGAAAAGAACATGCTAGAATCACAGGAGTGAAGGGCTGTCACCATAAGAGCACCAGCCTGGGAGCCTCTGTCCTGACTACATTCTGAAGGCTGAGTCACTGACCCTCAGTTACATTTGTATTTGCATACATATAGTAGTCCCCTTTTACCCACAGGGAACACATCCCACGAACCCCAGTGGATGCCTCAAACCATGGAGAGTACTGAGCACTTTTTCTACTCTGTTTTTTTCTTATACACACATACACTGTGTAACTTCTCTTTGGCATATCCAAATAGCCAGCATCTCTGCTTTTGCTCTTTGGGGCCATTATAAAGTAAAATAAGGATGACTTGTGCACAGGAACTGTGATACAGGACAGTTGATCTGATGCCTGAGACGACTACTGATTTACTACTGGGCAGCGAGTGTCTACAGTGTGGATGTGCTGGGGGTTGGGGTGGGAGAGGGAGATCCGTTCACTGCACCTGCATCCCGGACGGTTCAAGCGGAGTGCAGTAAAGACAGAGGACAGGCACGAGTATTCATTTGGGGATTCATGTGTCTCTTCCATCACCCTGCAGAGAGAATTTTTAGCAGAACTTGACCTCAGCTGTTCTGACCATGGGAATGAGAAGTCACCTTTTCATTCTAGTTTTCCCTCCAGGGAATAGCTTAGCTGTCTCTCATTCCACTTTTCCCACCGAGACGTCGATACATTGATTTCAGCTTAGCAGAGGGGAGAAGGCTGGAAAATTGAACATGCTCAAGTAAAGTGTGCGGCTTAGAAGAATGACAGTCCCCTGCTAGTGTGTCCTTTGACGCTCTTCAGACACCAACCTAGTAGGTAACCCAGCTATCCATGAGAAGCAGAACTGTTTAAGCCTACTTCTTTTCATAAACTGTCCTGAAATTGCCAGCGTCAATTTTACACCATTATTTAAAGCCTTGAAAGTAACTAGAATGCCTAGTTTTGTAACCTGTCTCTCCCAGCATAGGCCAGTGGTCATGGTCTGCGGGGGTAAGGGTATTCAGGGTAAGGAACGGATCACCTGTAGAAGCTGGCTGCCCTGGCATGACATACAGACACTGCAGAATATGGCAACCCTGGGAAAGACCCTGTGGTGCTTTCAATAGAAAATGTCAATGGATTATTTAATACTCTTCCCTCCAAAAGGTCAATTCTAATTCCCTGCCTCTTAAATGAGGGTTGTATTTGGCGACCTGCTTCCAGCGAAAAGATTGTGGGGGGAGTAACAATGTGTGATGTTTGACATCAGGGCATATAAGGTATTGTGGCTTCCTCCTTGCCCTGTGTCTCAGGGAAGCTAGGTCCCACTCGCAAAGACACTCAGCTGACCTACAGCGAGGTCCATGTGGTCAGGAACTGAGGCTCCTACCAATAGCCGTGCACGTGCACCATCTTGGAAATGCTCCATCACGCTTTCAGACGACTGCACCCCTGGTTCACGTCTTGGGTACAAATTCATGGAAAATCTTGAGCCAGAATCAACCACTGAAGCTACTCCTGAATTTCTGACCCACAGATACTGTGAGATAATAAATGTTTATTGTATTCATTCACTAAATCTTGGGATTTTTATCACACAGTAAAAGCTAACGAATCCTGACCAGTTTTGGCAAAATTTCTGAAAAGATTGTGTTTCAGATTTTTTTTTTATTTTCATTTTTTAAAGAAAGGATAAAACAGACTCACACAAAGAAATTGGTGGGAGTTGATAAAGTAGAAGCTGTTATGTTCCTCGATAGCACCTCCAGCTTTCACTTTAATTTTCCTGGGCTGCCTGTGAAGTTAGGGGCTGGGTCACTCTGGCAGTGGAGGAGGGAACACCTGGCAGGCCCAGCTGGGCTTGTGAACAGCAGGCAACACCTTCATTATCTTCAGCTGATGGGCATCGTATTCTAACAAGAATCCTTTAGGTCACACAACATGTATCTTTTATGGCTCCTGTGTTTGTTACATAGAATTATAATTTTTGTTTTCAATAAATCCATCGAGTTCAATCTTCATGGTTGCAAGGAGAAGGAAGCAGTCAGCTTCTGAGATTGGGACCTCAACCTTGACACTCAGGAAAGACTGAGAAGAGGCTGGTTTGAGAAGAGATGTCTCCATGGGCCTCAAAAAGGAAGCTCCGAGTAGGAACTAGGTGGGGCAGAGAGAATTAGTTCCTAGTCGCCTGCAGTAGCTACAGCTTTTGTGTTCTTTGAAATATCCCTGACTTCATTCTCATTTACTGAGTGATATTGTGAACAGGAACTTGGTCTTGAATTGGCTTGACTTGTAGCCCTACTTCCAATAAGAGATACATTTAAAATTACGACATACATTTTTCTCCAAAGACTTTTTTCCTCCACTTTCTTGATGCAGTGGAGGAACGGGGTTATAATTGAAAGGCACATTTTCAAGGAAACTGTACAAAAAATAGATTACCATCATGACAATGATTTAAATGCACTTTTTGATCTCGAGGATGATGCTTTTGTTCCAGGGAGTGATGTTACAATCAAATTAATTCATCTTTGCAGTGAGAACCAGGGATGAAAAGGTCTGTAAAGTGCAAATTGTTGTTATTAATTTACAAGATGAAGAGCCTGTTGTTTTGGGAATCAGTTCCAGAGCTCACTGTTTTCACATCATCTTATATTGTGGGTAATTATACACAGACATTAACTTGATAATGATGATTATAAGAATGTATCATTGCTGGGGTTTTGATTTATTTGATTGTGACCTATTAGGGACTTTAGATCAGATGATTAACTTATACTGGGTATTTATTTGTTGGCGAGTGCCTGAAATGGTTGCTAAAATTAATACAGAGCATGTTTTTACTTTTTCACAATGAATTGTTTGATTAACAGAACGGTGTTTATTCAACAAGCATCTTAAATACCAGATTCGAATTTCAAAAAAAATAAGTCACTTGAACTATCAAGTTAAAATATTTAGCAAATCAGTGCAGAAATGAGGAAGTGTGACATTTACTTTAAAGGACAAGTGGGTGTGTGTTGAAGACAGAGGTAGAATGAGACACGGGTAGACTGGAACCATTTCAGACCTCACGGTATGGCAGACTCTCAGATCTCAGGAGGGTGATGTTTTCAATTTTTTGGAAATTTTCTATTCCTTACAAGTTGTCTGTAACGTTTGCTGGTATGTTAGGAAATGGCTCCCGACTCAAGCTGTGTGTGAGCATCCCCAGATTTCATTACACTGGTTCGGTACCTGCACACCTTTGTGTTTAATAAGCTCCCCGGGTAATTCTGATGCATAGCCCGCTTTTGGAAGTACTACGAAGGCATTCCTGTGGAGGTCTGCTTCCAGCTAGAAACATGATCTCATATTAGTTTGCTCCTAAAAACATAAACAGGAAAATAAAAGAAAAAAATACAATATTCTCTTTTCCACCATTTGTCAGGGCTTGATCCCAACCGTTTCATATTTTTTCTTATTGCCAGAGATCTAGATCACCTTCAGGCTGTGTCTTCCCCACTTTCTTACCCAAAGAAGGAGGTGTTGACCCGTTTCTAGCCAAGTCTTCTGGGGTTGAGATTCTCATAGTCATTGGAGCTGTCCCTGCTCAGCACTGGGCATTTGTCTTGCTTCCTGACTTCGGCTCCCACATTTTGCTCAGTTTATATTAATCGATCTGTGGCTTTTTTTGTTTTTTCCTAATTCTTAGTCCTGAGATCATATCCAGTAGCTAAGTCCCTTCTACCTTGGTTTCCTTCTAATTTCTTCCCAGTCTTACTTTAAAACTTGTCCAGAGGCCAAGGACAGTCACCAGCTGATAGAGTTCCCCATGCAGCCTGCCATGCTTTCCTCCCTATTCCTGCTCTGATACCATATTCCAGATACTCTGTGTTGGACCTTCCTCGTGACCTCTGACCCAGAGACTGTCCTACCTGAGAGAATAGCTCTGGTTCAGAGTTCATCTTTGAGTTCTGGTTAGCTGCGTCTGATCAGCTGATGAGACACGACCCAGCAACTGGAACATCTAGGAATCTCTCCAGACTGTGCAACATGTGTTTTCTATTCTGGTTTCCTTTCCCTCTGTTTCTCACTGTCCTGGTCACAGAACATGATTTACAGCTATTTACTTCTGTTCATTTCTGTAAACTAAAGTCTCTATGCCCTTGATTTCAACACATTAAATAACAAGAGTTAATCCCATAGAGGACAGGATTCAAAGAGAGTGGTGATAGCAGTCTTCAAGCCTTTGAGAGGTTGGCATGCAAATGAGAACTTAAACTTGATCCAGGTAGACCCAAGGGGTGGTTGTGACCTCTCAGAATCAGGAGTGGGCAGTCTCTGAAGAAAGAAGGCTTCCCGTAAGAAGCTGAATGACTGTGATAGAAATGCTGTGGAGGGGATCCAGGAGTAGAATGGATCTCATCCCGCTTTGAGAGTCACGGGTTATTGACAGGTAAGTAGCCACGCCTTCAGGGAGTTGACTTATTGCTCTGTGGAGTGGCCTATGGGTCCCAACCCAAGAGATTATACTGGCTGGCTCAGAAGAGAGTGATGGGCCCTCCCAGTACAAATAACATCATGAGTGTCCCACTTATACGTCACTTGGTACAATTCGCTCTTCTGTAAAATGCACTAGGACTACTTGCTCTACAATGCTGATAACAAATCCATTTGGGAAAGACAGGTGACAGGTCCATGAAGTTAAGCCTGATGCTAGCTGGTGCAGGAACTATGGTTTGGGAATGACTTCTCAATGATCCTTGGAAGCTGAATTATTAAGTTTTATTGAGCCTCTGTTATGTGCTAGACACAGGATAGAGTTGATTCAGTGAGCCTTGATAGTTCACTATGCCATTTCTCGTAACCAGCATATGGCTTTCCCAGCCAGACAGTCAGCTTCGCTGCCGCCGCCCCGGGCACTCCGCTCTGGGAGACGTCAGGCTCAACTGTGCACCCTGGAGTGAGATGGGAGCTTTGGGTTCCAACAGAGAGTGGTCATCCCCAGACTAGACTTGTTTCTGAGAAAGAATCATTATGTAAGAGGGGGCTGGTAACCAGTTTTAGGACTTCCTCTTGGCTGTCCACATCCACGCCAGCTCTGGGCCAGGCCGCAGCAGGACCTGTCTTCCCATCATGGCTCCTGGGGGAAGGTTAGATTGTGATAGAAATTTGTATGAGTGACTATGAATCTAGGGTCCACTGCAGCTGAATAAACGTTTGCATCCTGTCAGCATCCCATCAGGGTTGGGTGGATAATGGAAGGGGGGGTTCCACCTGTCCCTTTTATTATGCACCTGGCACGGCAGCTGTGCTCACCCTCTTCCAAGGCCAACCCTGCCTCTGCGTGTGATGATGTCAAGGCTCCAGAGCGACTCGGTCACCTTAGATAGAAAAACAACAACAACAAAAACGAAAAAGCTAATAAATTTTTTAAAAACGATGCTGTAAAAATATCCACAAAGTCAAGGCCAGCAAACACGAACAGTTCTGTTCACTGCAGATCAGATGCCTCCCCTCCACCACCTTTCCTTCAGGATGTCATGGCCGGGGCGCTGCAGACTGTCAGGAAGACTCGGGGAAGCTCTGGCTCAGGGGCGAGTCCATGGACAGGTCTTCGGGCTGAAGAGAAAGACTTCAAAGCACTCTCCCAAGTCAATGAGTGACATCAGAGGTCAGAGAACTTGGGTTTCCTGTGCCGGCGCTGATCCTAATTAACAAAAGCCTTGAAAACCGTACCCCTGTTCTCATCAACTGTTCTTTTGGGGTTTGTGGGAGTTGGTGGTAAAGTGAGTGTGGGGAGGACACACCCTCTTGTCTTACCACAGATGAAGGTCAGCAGTCTTAGTTCTTGTCACAGTGGGAATTTAAGGAACTTAGGCATTTAGAAGTGTGTTACCCCTCGAGAAAATGTAAGGAGCGGCCCTCTGTTCACAGGGCCCATTTTTCTTGGGGAGAATTATGTAAATAACTGGAACTTAAACATATTTCAACTGCTATTACTTGAACATGCGACGTTCCTTAGGGTATTTTACGACTGGGAAGAGAAACCCGAGGCCTGTGCATTTGCAGCATCTGGACCGTGATCATACGTGTTTCATGGCTCCTGCCGGTACGAGCTCGATTCCTGCCATAGCCAGGATGCTGTGCTTTGGGCTGAGGATGTTTGGACAAAACTCTCTATGGAGATTCTAGGCATGGGTGATGTATAACAATGAGGCATATTCCGTGTATGTGTGTGTGTGTGTGTGTGAGAGAGAGAGAGAGAGAGAGAGAGAGCTATGTGTAGACGTCATCAGATATCACTGAAACTCAGTTTTCTAATTGTTTAAAGCCATATTTGTACGTTTAGACTCTAATTTGCTAATATAAAGAGACAATTTCCCAGGCAAACACGTGAGCTTTGCTCTTTTGACTGAAAATGGACATGTCCAGTTAGCACCAATTTTGTTGTAAGTGATGATAAAATAGAGAAACAAACACAGAAATTGGGGTGGGGGGGAGTGTGATTGGCAGTTTGATCAGGACCCAAATCCATACTAAGATTAGAGGTACTTCTTTGGACAGTGCAATCAAAGAAACAAAACAAGGTAGATAGATGATGACAGAGAGAGAGAGCGAGCGCGAGATCGCGCACGCGCGAGCGCCACCAGGAATTTGTGGTTTCCCACTCCTCTATTCCACTAACACTATTAGGTATGAGAAGCCTATTTCAGAATAGCAGGGAGCCACGATACACCCTAGGCAGAGGAATAACCTAAAATGTCAGAAATGCTTTAGTCTCCCTCCCCCACTGTCTATAAAACAAGTTCCAAAGTCCCTTAAGTAGCTGTGAGTCCTGGACGGTCCAGCCCCTTTCTACTTCTGCCTCGTCTGGACCTTTCTTTAAGAATATTCTGCTTCTGTCAAACTGACCTCCTTTCAGCTTCTGGACATGCTGTATCCTCCACGGGATCTGCATGTTCACGCAGTCTGATGTTTCTGACTTGACGGCCTGTTCCTCTCCTCCCACACCAACGCTACTTGTCTCCAGGCCTCAGCTCACGTTACTTTCTCAAGGAACGCTGCCCTGATTTCCCCATCCTCCTGCTGAGAGAAGGCCTCCCGTACCTCTTCCGGTAACATGCTAAACTTCCCTTTCCTGGCAGTCCCCACCGCGGGACCCTCCTGATTGAAGTTTGTCTTTTCTGTTATCCTGTGAGTTCCATGTATTCATCGCTCTGTCCAAGATCCTTGCCTGATACCTTTCACTTGGTTTGTGATCAAATTTTCTAATTCTCGAGGCTCCAGGGAAAATGACCACTTGTCTGTAAAATGCAAGGAATAGTAAATACTCCAGGGTTGTTGTTGGTTGTTGAAATGAGTCACATAAAGCATCTCCTGTAGTTTCTGGTAGTCAGGACTGATCAATTTGTACCTTGTTAAGTAGCTTTGCATTAAGCAGCCCAGAAATAATAAATACTTGTATGTTTCTACTTGGATGTATCCAAAGTCCTTAAATCCAGCAGATTACAAAGGAAACTTAAGATCTTTTCCCCCACGCCTGTACTGATATGCTATTCACAGCCTCAGTAGACAGAAACACCATGCCTACCTGGAGAACCATCCTCAGCACTTCTACTGTCTTCCCCAGTAACCAATCCTCAACAAGTCCCGATGACTTTGTATTGTTCCAATCCCCCCACTGCCCTCCATCTCAGTCCTTCATCCTAGACCCCCCTACCATCCCTGACTCCCGGGCAGGAGAGCCAGCTCACGAGTGGTCTTCTTGCTCCATGCATGACGTCTCTCCAACCCAGCCCCGTCACACACCTGCAGTTTTCTGTTAATCATTCCTAACAGAATAACAATCACGACAAGTAGCATATTATACGGCTCATTCTTTATGTGCCAGACACTGTTCTAGGGGCTTTGTGTCCATCAACTCATTTAACCCCACAAGGAGATGGGCGGTTACAGGTGTTTAGTCCATTGCACAGAAGCAGGCGCAGAGGGTTGAAGTGTGGAGCCGACCCCACACGCTTCCCACCCTTCATTCTGCTTTGAATTTGGAAGGTGTATGGAGTCGTGATGAGTGTGGGCTCTGAAGACAGACTGCCTGGCTTCAAATCCTGGCTCGGCCACTTACCAGATGACATCTAACCTCTCTGGACTTGATTCCTTCATCAGCTCAAGGGGATGATAATAGCACCTCTTTATAGGATGTTGTAGCAAAGGAATAATACAAGTGTTTGGAATGGTGCCTGGTACAGAGGAATAGAATTCAATAAAAGTGATATTGCCTTAGGCTCTATCTATCTATCTATCTATCTATCTATCTATCTATCTATCTATCTATCTATCTATCATCTATCTATTTACCTGTCCTAAGGTAATTTCAATAATATCAGTTCTCTTGAAAGGATTGTAGAAGAAAGGTGAGCACTAAAAGAACAAAGGGCTTTTCATCTGTACGAGGCAATTACAAAGAGAATCTAATTCCATGTGAATTTTTTTCCTTCTTTGGAAGCAACTGGCCCGTGAGGCATTTAGTACTTACTCCAGCCCCATGTGGTCGGAGCAGTTTCAGTTTTCTAAGTCGCCAAACATGTTGGTTACGCAGGTGTGAACAGATGAAATTGTGCATCTGAGCACAGAAGAGAAGAAAAAACAAACCCTTGAAAATCTGAGCTAAAAATGGGCACATCTATTTGGCATAAGCAAACATAATACCCTGGGAAATGCCACAGAAAATTAAGTCCTGCTGTCTCCCCCAGTTTAGGACTCGTGTCTGCAGTGGTATGGTGGCTGTTCTCGGGGATGTGTCCCCTGTAGATAGGTCTTTCTCTGCACAATGAAATCCTGGTCCCACATAGAATGCAGATGAAGGATTGGGATGAGGAAGGCTGTAGTGAAAAGGTATCTTCAAATATGGGTGTAAATAAGCCCCTGCATTTCCTGAGGCAGCTCATATCCTTTTCACTGACCTTGACACTGAGTCACTTACTATGATTGGACAGTCCTTCTCCATTCATGTGCCTCACCCATGGCCATTTGAGATTTAAAATGTCATAGAAAGCAATGCATCAAATATTTTCCCTGGAAGAAAGGGTTGTAGTAGATTTGAAACAACATTTAATAATTTATAAAAGCTGGCACCAACATTAGAAATATATGGGAGACGGAAAGAAATAAAAGGTCATACAAAGTTTGTGATCAGTTAAGAATTGCTATTCATCCTTTAATATGGGGGAAATGCCATGTGTTTGTTTGAGTGAACTATGGTGCAGTTATTTGCAATGAACAGAAAAATATATAATTATATTTTTGTGCCAAAAATGACAAAGCAGATAAAGCTTATCACACCCTTCACGGGACTGGAAAACCTGCTGTGAAACTAGTTACCCACACCCAACCTCACGTCCAAATGCATTTTTCCCAGGGTTGCTCTGGCTCCTCCCTCCATTCGAGTTGGGCCACGTTTAATCCCAAACTCACAGCAGAATCTTCTCTAAGAACTTGCCTGCAGGGGAGACGCCCTGTTCCAGTGCTCTCGATCTGAGTCACCTGCCAGGACCACCTGGTGAATGTCTCTGTTCCCCCAAAAGTTAGAGATGTAAGTCTTTCTCATGTTGTCACATGCTACTGATCCACATGTTCTTTGGGTTCTTTTGTACAATCACACCACCTGTCTTTTTTTTCAATCTTGAGTATAGTTAGTCCTTTTATTTTTAAAATACCCACTCTAGTACTACAAGTAGTGAAATTTTATTAGTCCTATGTCTCTCTTATAAATTTTGGTCCTGGGATATCTGTATTGCCCACCCCAAACACCATCCAATAGTGTGTGCCTTTTATAATGTTTTTCTCTTATTATGCTTTTGTATTGCCTTTAGAATAACTCTGAATTCTTTACCATGATCTACAAGGTCCTAAAGGATCTGACCTCTAGGCAGCTCCCCTGACCACTCTTCCTGCCTCTCTCCTTTTTTTCCACTAAACTCCATCCATGCTAGCCTTCTTTTGTTTTTCAAATGTCCCTTTCACTGTGCCTCAGGGCCTTTGCCCTTGCTATTTCCTCTGCTTGGAACATCATTATCTCAACCTTCACAAGTGAGGCCACTAGATATAACTGACTATTTTCAGGGATGCTTTTCCTGATCATCCTACCTATAGTAGGTCCACTGTTAGACCACTTAGTATGATGACATATAACTAATTAATTTGCTTATTCATGTTTTGGTCTGAATCTCCTGATCAACTGCATAAATTTCATAAAGGCAGGGCCTGTATGTGCTTGATGATCAATCTCAAGATCCCTGTATTTAGAGTGCCTTGCACTAAAAGGTGTCCACTAAGGACTTTTGTGAACCTGGGAACTTTATGAATAACTTCCTAGCCAAGATGAAGTATTCTGCATTCTAAGAAAATTACTTTAAGCAAAAATAAAAATTTAAAAACAGATAAAGTACACTATGAAATCAATAGTTTCATCTAAGAAAGGAGTGATGATTTATACTGCATACTGATCCCCGTCTGCAAACTTGAATGTGGCCTTTTTAAAAAAAAATCCTCACCCAAGGATAGTTTTACATTTATCTTCATACAAAGTGGGAGGGGGGAGAGAGAGAGAGAGAGAGAAACATCAATGTGAGAGAGACACATCAATTGGTTGCCACCTGCACGACCCCAACCCAGGCCCCCCAACCCAGGCCGGGGAGGAACTGTAACCGAGGTACGTGCCCTTGTCTGGAATTGAACCCAGGACTCTTTGGTCCATGGGCCGACGCTCTAACCACTGAGCAAAACTGACCAGGGCTTGAATGTTGCCTTTTAATTGTATTAGTCCTCACAAACAGTTGGAGCACAGGAGGGCAACTCTTCCTGGAAACCAGGGACAGAATGGCACCAAACTTGATCCTTGGCGTGGGATGGAAGTCCCTCAGGTGCGGGGTGAACTAAGCTTGGGAAGTGCTGTGAAGTATGGCATTTGTGTTGGGGTCTGTCTGCCCTGTCCTCAGCCCCTGGCACAGCGCTGGCTCTCGAATACCTCTTGAATGACTAAGTGAATCCATGCGACATCTCCCAACCTGCTAATCTTTATTTATACTTAAGCTATTTCTATTACTCAAGTTAGTCATTTTTTTTTCTTGCTAAAACAACATATTGCTGATTTTATATCAAAAGTCTGTAGGGAAACACGAATCACTTTACAGCCAATTTTGCTGAAATGGATTGGCCCTGCCAAGGGAGCGACATTAACACTTTGAAATATGCATTGTCACTTACTCTTCAAAAACACAGTCGTTTTCCAGTGCTGTTTCGTGGCTTGATCAGTCCCCAAAGCTGAATAGATGAAAGAAATGGAAAGTGGGTGAGCAGTAAACCACATTCTAGAAGGTGACTTTTACTTTGTTCATGGCAATGTCATTATTAAGTAACCACTGTTTTGTCTAGATAATTATTATCCTCATAAATTATTATTGGATTACAAAATCTAGTGATAAGCAGGAAAGCTAAAATTGTTCCCAGTTTAAAGTCTAATCCCAAGCTATTAAGTTAAAAATAATGCTATTATGGCATCGTTTTCACCTCTTACATTTCTCAAATTAAAAACCACACAAAATAATGGTCAGGCTGACGTAGCTATGGTGCCCTTACATTTTGCTAGTGGGAGTGGGAATTGATATAATGATTTTGAAAGCAATTTAGTTATATGTACTAAAGTGCATATATATGTACCTTAAAAATGTCACTGTTCAGAACTAATAATAGCACTTCTAGGAATTAATAATACAGATAGATAGAGTTGTGCCCATGGGGTGTGTGTGTGTGTATATATACACACATATATACACAGACATACATACACATATAAAATACTCATTTCAGAATTAGTAAGAATTTTTTAGAAAGAAAACAATATCCAAATATTAGCGATGCAGCAGTATAAATAATGACACACGTCTATAATTTAATGTTGAACTGGCATTAAAATGAATGTTTACCCTTAGACGATTTAATTGGGAAATGCTCATTTGGTAAAGTTAAGTGAAAAAGATGGGATAAAAGTGAATGTAGAAGAGGTGACGGCCCCCGTTAGTGCAATCTAGCCTGTAATTTGTTTAGTTTGGCTTGCGTGGTGTTAATTTTTTTTTAATTGGTTGCTGATATTTAACAATCAGGATATTTTATTTTAAATAGATATAGTTTTAGGTTCTCTCTAAAATCCTGGACATTTGGCAACACCTAAGTCACACTCACTTGAAAGCAGGAGTTACCTGGAGATGGGGAGGCTCACCCCTTGGGCCTGGCAGATGCTGTGTGGTTGGTCACCATCCCCAGCACTCCTGACTGGCACCCCTGACCTGCTGCCTCCGCATGTAGATTCTTGGTTCCCATGCAGCAAGATTGGGTTTTACAAAATATGCACACATATGCCTGAAGTGTTATGAAAACTTTTTTCAGGGTGGGAGGATAACAGGTGATTTCCATTTCTTTTTCACAGTTTTTGTATTTTCCAAATTGCATAATGAAAACATGTATTGCTTTTCTGGTTACAAAAGAGTAACTTATTTTTTAAAATATAAATCACTAAATACCACAGAGCCCCATGGTAAAAGGTGATAAATGGCAGATGTTAACATTAACCTTGGGAACAAATACATGTCTGGGTTCCCTTAGCCAAAACAGCCGAACCCACGTTATTGATGCTTTTTTCATGAGTGTTTTTCCTTTATTTGATAAAAACACCTTATTGAAATATAAATTAGAACAGTCTATCAGACTAAATTGCTTTTCTTTTCCTTGCAAACTATTGTAACTTCACCTCAATTCCAAATAAATAATAGCTTTACCTTTAAGAAAACCATTTTGCTCATTGTTCAGATAATAAACACTTCTGATAGTATGAAGCAAAGGAATGAAATTGTTATTCAGATCTTTGATTTTGTAAAAAATATGTTACACTTACATTGCTATTAAAATAGTAGTGAATTAGATAAAATAACTTTAGTAAAAGGAATATCCAGTATCCCTGAGTTGGTGCTATACTATTTTTTCCCCCAGTTTTTTTTTTTTTTTATCCTCACCCGAGGATATTTTTCCATTTTTTGTACAGATAGAGTGGGAGGGAGAGAGAGGAAGGGAGAGAGAGTGAGAAACATCGACGTGAAGGGACACATCGAGTGGCTGCCACCCGCACGACCAACCAGGGCCGGGGACAAACTGCAACCGAAGTACGTGCCCTTAGCGGGAACCGAACCCGGGTCTCTCCGGACCGCAGGCCGACGCTCTAACCGCTGAGCCAAACTGGCCAGGGCTTTTTTCCACCAGTTTTATTGAGACATAATTGACATCTAACATTGTATTAGTTTAAGGTGTAAAACATATATATTGAAATGATTACCACAGTGAGTTTAGTTAATATCCATCACCATACATAGTTGTGATTATGAGAATTTTAAGGTCTCTCTTAGCAACTTTCAAATATTCAATGCAGTATTTTTTTAAATTTTTTAAAAGTTTATTATTGATTTTAGAGAGAGAGGAAGGGAGAGGGAGAGAGATGGAAACATTGACGAGAAAGAACATCGATTGGCCGCCTCCTGCATGCCCCTCACTGGGGATCAGGTCCACAACCTGAGCATGTGCCCTGAATGGGAATTGAACCGACAACTGAGCCAGACTGGAAGGGCTACAATGCAGTATTTTAACTATAATTAACCTGCTGTACTTTACACCCTGAACTTATTTATCTTATTATGGAAGTTTTTACTTTTGACCATCTTCCTCCAATTCCTCCACCCTTTACCCTCTGCCTGTAGCACCCACAAATCTGTTCTCTGTTTATATGAGTTTTTTTGGATCAGATTCTGTGTATATGTGAAATTACACCATATTTGTCTTTCTTGGTCTGACTTCTCTCACTTAGCATAATGCTCTCAAGTTCCATCCATGTTGTCTCAAATGGCTGAATAATATTCTGTTATATATGTGTATGTAATATATATGTATGACATATATATGTCTAAAATGTCAAAACAAAAGTAGACATTCCTGTCTTGTTCCCAATCTTAAGGGAAACACTCAGAGTTTTGCCCATCGAGTATGATGTTGGCTGTGGGTTTGTCATACGTGGCCTTTATTATGTTAAGGTATGTTCCATCTATTCCCACTTTGCTGAGATTTTTTATCATGAGTGGGTGCTAGATTTTATCAAATGCTTTTCTGCATCTATTGATATGCTCATGTGATTTTTAATCCTTCATTTTGTTTATGTGGTGTATCACATTGATTATTTGTGAATATTGTATCAACCTTGCATCCCTGGGATAAACCCACCTGATTGTAGTATATGATCTTTTTAATGTATTGCTGGATCCGGTTTGTTAATATTTTTGTTGAGGATTTTTTCATCTATCTCATGGGAATAATGGCCTATAATTTTTTTTCTTTGTAGTATCTTTATCTGGTCTTGGAATTAAGATAATGCTAGCCTCGTAAAATGAGTTTAGGAATCTTCCCTCCTCTCTATTTTTTCTTTTTGAATTGTTTGAAAAGGAATAGGTGTTGATTCTTCTTTGCATTTTTGATAAAATTCTCCTGTGAAGTCCTCTGATCCAGGACTTTTGTTTGTTGGGAGTTGTTATTATTATTATTATTATTATTATTATTATTGCTTCAATTTAAGTGATTGCAAACTGTCTATTCAGATTCCCTGATTCTTCCTGATTCAGTTTTGGAAAATTGTATGTTTCTAAAAATGTATCCATTTCATCCAGATTGTCCAATTTCTTGGCATATAGTTGTTTATAATATTTTTTATAATCCCTTGTATTTCTGACTCCTCTTCTCTGAATCCCCAGTGAGCTCATTTCTTCCCTACAACATTTTTAGAGACCAAAGCAGCCACACCTAGGTCTCTCCTATTTCTTCTTCTATGCTAAGCCCTTCCTTAGTTCACTGTTCTCAGCTTTAATAAATATAACCTCATCATACAAAAAAAAAAGAAATGACAAAAGCAATGTGTGATCCTAATTTTAATCCTGGACCAGCAGAAGAGTAGCTATAAGGTCATTGTTGGACCTGTTAAATGGACTTGGAATATAGCCAATGAACTAGATAATGGTATCAATATAAAATTTTCTTATTTTTATTACTGCATTGTGGCTAAATAAGAGGATGTCCTCATTCTTAGTAAACATACTGTGAAATAAATGAATAAAGGAACATTTTTTTCCTCTAGCTTACCCTTAAATAGTCCAAAATAAATAATTTATATGTGCATGCATATAAATATAAGCATACACATGTATATTTATAATTACATCTATATTTATGTCTACTATCCATCTATTTATCTAGGGACAGAGAAGGAACAGGAAAGATAAAACTAATGGATGGAAATATAACAACAGATTTTTCTGGCAAAGTGTATGTGATGACTAGTTTATACCATGCTTCCAAATTTTCTATAATTTTAAAATTATATCAAAATTTAAATTACAGCCCCGGCCAGTGTGCTCAGTGGTTAGAGCATTGGCTTGTGCAATGAAGGCTCACAGGTTTGATTCTGGTAAAGGGCATGTACCGGGTTGCAGGTTTGATCCCTGGCCTCAGCTTGGGTTGTGTAGGAGGCAACCAGTCAATGTGTGTCTCTCACACGTCTCCCTCCCTCCCTCTCTCTCGCTCTCCCCCCACTTCTCTCTCTCCCTCCGTCTCTCTCTCCCTGCCCCCTCCCGTCCACTCTCTCTAAAAATCAATGCAAAAAATATCCTCTGGTGAGGATGAACAAAAAAATAAAATAAAATAAAATTACAAAAATATTTTGTTATAACCTACCTTTTCTTTTCTCCTCACCTGACACTCCCACACTGAGCTCCAGCCCCATCAGACAACTTGCCGTGACAATCATGTGCTTTTTTGGCTCTGTACTTTTCAGCCCATTATTTCCTCTTCCTCCATTTTCTTACTTTGCCTTCTCTGCCTATCTGAAGCCACAGCCCCTTCAAGTCCTAAGCCAATCCTCCTCACTTCTGGAAGACACCTAGCATTCTTCTAGCAGAACATCTAGTCTTCCTCAGATTTAATGGACCCTTCTCTGTTGGTCCACATTATCTGCTCCATGTTGCTAATACAGCCTATCAGAGCAGGCTAGGTTGTATTGTGGTAGCAAGGACAACATCACAGAGGGTTCAAACAACGGAGCATCTTTCTCATCATAGCCCAGTGTCTTGAGGAATGGCAGGTAGGGCTTGGCTCATTGTGGTCACCTAGGGACTGAGGCTGCTGGAAACCGTCTTGACATGTGCATCCTGTGTCCACTCACAGGATTTGTTACCTCACGGAAGCATCACCACGCATGTCGGTTTGCTCCAGTGAATTGTGATGGCAGTTTCTATGTCCTATTGTCCTCCATTCAAACACGATGTTTAGTACAAAGGAGGTGCTTAATGCTAAATGTCCCACTGAATGGACATGAGGAGTCCTGCCCAAGGTCGCAGAGCCTCTAAGGTTTGGATTCATGATGCTGAATTTACAGTCCTGTGCACCTTCCACTAGACCATGTAATAAAAATTCACAGACTTCCCTGCCATGGTCCCACCCTTATTAAGTTACAATCGGCCAATAGGAACTATTCAACTTTACTGTACTAGTTAATCTTTTATAGGCCTCAATCTATATGCAATAACCCATTTTAGAATTTGCCTGCAGCCAAAGAATACTAAAGAGGTACATTGATTGAAAATCCCATAGATGAAAACACATTTCATTTCTGTCAAGCTGCCATGATTTCTCACTTTTACTTTGGAGTCTCTTTCTCCCATCATTTTTCTTTCATGACTCTTCATTGCAGACTTGACCACAGGGTCTTTTAGAATCGTATGCTTTTAATAATAAAGGCTAAGAAAATTCCAAAGCCTTCAACGGGTGCAGGAAATATCAAAGTCTAAGGCAAGTGTTCTAAAATAAATGTCACCAGGATGGCATGTTATTCATGATTGACTCCTGAAATTTAAAAAAAATATGACTGTAGTATAATCAGTTTCTCACCTATTTGTCTGTCTATCTGTATCTATCTATCTATCTATCTATCTATCTATCTATCTATCTATCTATCTATCTAATCTATCTTTCTATCCATCCATCCATGCATCCATCTATCTATCCATCCATCCATCCATCCATCCATCCATCCATCCATCATCAGCATTCATTTCTCAGGTCTCGGTGGAACACTGTACTTCTAATGGTCTTCTCTCTTTGGGAATGAGGAGTGGAACTGATTGTGGCATAAGTGTCGAGAAGTAAGATGCTCTGAGAGAGGGTTTACCTGTTAAACATATTGGATCATTAGCACTTCAGTGAGAGGCAACGAAACAGGCAATCTTGTGCAGATCAGCATGGCTGTCAGTGTAACTCAGAACTTCAGAGTGCAGCAGAAAATGAACAGAGATGATACATTCAGAAGGCAGCGTGCAGGAGTCGCTTGAATGCAAAGCATGTGTTGTTGCCTGGATCCCAGGAAGCCGAGTTACAGGGAGGCTTCTTGTTCTGTTGTAACTGCCACGTTGAGAAGCCAGGTCAGTGACTGAATAAGTGGTGTGGCCGCTGCTACCACCACCCACTGAGACAGGACAAAAGTGGAATTATCTTTCTCACTCAGATTTCCAAATGCCTAATGGAAACAATTTGTGTGTCTCTCATTTAGGACCAAATTTCAGTAGCTCCCTGTGAGGGTGAGCAATCCCTAAGTGACAGATCATGTGACGAGGCTTCTAACTAAGATGAGCAGCCTGTTTTGATAACATAAAATTGGCAGGAACTTGGGCTTGGAGTTTGAATGGAGCCCACACTAAATAGCTGCACAAGTTTGAGGAGGCACAGGTGACTTCACGCACATTGCTTAGGGAACGCCTCCCCTCGGCACATCTGCAGGCTCCTGTGGACTGAAAGTGGAGACTAGAGAACACTCTAGTTAACATGCAGGTTGTCTTTTTTTTTCATTTGTTTGTTTTTCCCCAGTAATTAGAAATGAAATTAAAAAATTAATATCTAATATTGATGGAGCACAACTATTGAGATAGGACCTAGGCTAAGTGCTTTGCGATTACTTAGAGGTACTACTATTATCCTCATTTTACTGATGAGGAGAGTGAGATTTCTATAGATCAGGAGCTTGTCCGATGCCCCCAGCAGTAAGGGACAGACAGGTTTTGAACCCAGGCACTCTGACTCCAGAATCCAGTTGTCTTAGACTGTGCTAGGTGGACCTTCTTAGAGAACTCAGTAACTCCAGGGGATTGGATTATTATTTAATACTCATACAGAATAGTCTGATGAAAAGAAGGACAGAAAACTCAGATTAAAAAAACTTAAATTATTCACTCTTACCCTAAACTTTGCAGAATATTCCTTTAGGGATAGGATGGCTGTATTCATTCTCAGGAAATTGAACAGGATTACCTTATCAAACTAACAGACCTTTAGACTTTGACCACCTAATTGGACCATATAACAGCATCAGTGAGAAAGTTGGAGCATTTCCACCTTTCTCAATCTGGTATATTCTGCCTAACTATTAGCACTGTTGAGCCTTGGTGCAGGTTGCACAGAGCAGTCTGTGATGGGTTATATGTGATTGGACCTCCCTTCTCTCTTTCTTCCACGCCCAGGGTGTGAATTTGGAAAGTGAAGGTGTTGTCAGACATTGTAGACCTGTCTCGTCAGGACATGTTGACTTACTCTAAGAAACAGTTGGCTCTTTGTCCAAGTATATGTTGAGTCAACAAATAGGACTGAAAATATTCTATGACTAACACATTCCTTTGAGTAAAAAGCCAACTCATCCCTGTGGAAAGGAATTCCAGTTCCTAGGAACAATTAATTTTTATTTTTACTTTAAAAAAATACATATTTTATTGTTTTTTTAGAGAGAGGGGAGGGGAGAAAGAGAGGAACATCGGTGTGAGAGAGAAACATCCATCGGCTGCCTCCTGCTTGCCCCTGCTGGAAATCGAGCCTGAAACCTGGGCATGTGCCCTGACCAGGAATCTAACTTAGTCCGTGGGATGGCACTCAATCCACTGAGCACACCAGCCGGGTGGCACAATTGATTTTTAAAATGTTCACACACTGAAGTGACCACTGGGTTGCAAGAGTTACCTCTAGGAAAGCTTCTGATTATCAGTCTTATTCCAATGCACTAGCAGTCTCTCCAGATATAAATATATGATGATAAGCTTTGGTATTTTAATAAAGTAAGAGCTACTTTGGAGTTATTTTAGTCGCTATAACTGTGCAAAGTTAGCATTAGAGAATCGATAAATACATTTCAAAAGGATACACTTTAGAACTAATAAGGAAGGGATTTCTTGCCCTGAAGAGTCCAGTCAATGTTGGCATATAGATGAGGTGAAGATGGTTAAGGACTTTCGTTTGGCCAACTCACTGTGACGCGTTGGGCAAATTTCTGGACACTTCTGAGTCTGTTTCCTCATTTCTATAACAAGCTAGTGCAGTTAAAGCATTTACCGCAGGGCTTGGCACACAGAGAGCACTCTGCAAATGCTGCTGATTATCGTATTGTGGTGGTTAGGAGGAGGTGTACTCTGGCAGGAGACGGGAAATCCTACCCCGAGTCTGTCCCTAATATTCGTCCCCAAAGTATGTACTGTAATGGGAATTGCACAGAGGTGTTACATGAATCAAAACCAGTCGGAGGCAGAATAGAAGTAATTTTAGGAGTTTCACTTCTGTGTGACCCACTGACAAGCAGGAAATAAAGCTGACATGAAGCATGTTTCTGTTGATATGAAACATGGCCCGGGCTCTCTGTTTCATTGTTTTTAAGCCATTTTGAGGTGTGGGGGCCCTCCTCCTCGACTCAATCTGTTCTGCCAGGGGACCTGAGCGCGCACGGTGCCTCATTGTTCAAGAAGGTGGCACTTTTGTTGACTGCTTGATCCCACTTTTTTGTTGGGCACTGGCTTGTCAGCGACTTGTGCCATCAGGATAAGCTGTGTGCCAAGGAAGATGAAAACGGTGTGTCTGCCGAGCCTGTCAGGAAATATGCACAACTGCATCAGAGCCTGGAAGCCTGGCTTCAATGGCTCAAGCATGAAAGGAGCGTTTTCGTGTTGTCAAATCAGCCCAGGGTTTGAAGGCCATGTGTGTGCCGTGGGAATATGAAGGTAAGCCCTCCCGGTGATGGTGGCCCTAACTTCTGAAAGCACCCACCTGATACAGGAAGGATAAAGATTACTTCATTTACTCAACAGACATTATTGAATGCACGGTGTGCCGTGCGCTGTGCGGGGCATTGGAGGGGAGTCAGGCTCAGACCTCAGATTAAGGTGATGTCAGCGTTGAGGGTAACAAGGACATATGAACAGACAGAGGGAGCTGAATGATGAGTGCTGTGATTATCCTTTACTTCCCTGCCCCACAGCTTCACCCTCTGCCTTTGCTTTCCCTGTTCTGTGCCCTGTAACCTGACCCCAGCGCATTGCTCCCTTGCCAGCTGGCTTCCAGCTGTGCTCAGAGAGGGGTCTCGAGGGGGGAGGGTGGGAGCAGTCCCGTTTCTCCCAGGCTTCCTCTCTGCTTTGGCTTGTAGCTCCGGAGGTGGCTTGTGCCTCCATGGCTACAGTGCCCCCATCCTCTGCTCCTCCCCTGCTCCAGCTCGCCCTGCCTTCTGCTCAGCATGCGTCCTCCTCCCTTCAAGGGAAGAAACCTCCAAACCTTGGATTTACTTGACAAAATGAAAATACTCCTTTCTTCCTACTTCAGCTCTCTTGGTGGTGGAGACTTCCATTATTGCTGTTCTGGGTGCCTCAAGATTTCTTATCTGTTCCCTGAAGTGTGCAGGACCCCAGAAGTAGACCCTTTCTTTAAATTCTCTTCACTTAAAATAGCTGAGTTGAACTCTGTTTCCTACCAAACGTGACAGATGCAAAGACTATCATAGTCTTTCTAGTGTGTTCGACATTCATTCCATCATACAGACATAGACTTTATCGAGTGCCTGTATGACAGTGTACTAGGTACAGGTATAGCCAGTACTGCCCAACAGAACTCGGGGGAAACATTCTACACTAGCCATTAGGCGTGTGTGATGACTGAGCACTTGAAATGTGGTTGAGCTATTTAATTTTAAATTGCATTTAATTTTAATTAATTTCAGTTTATACAGCCACTTAGGGTTATTAGTCACTGGCTACTGTATTGGATAGCACAAGAGTGGATTAATTTTAACAGGAATAAATCTTCTGGATAGAGGCAGGCATGGAGAAAGGGCAGGATTTGTCTTGAGATAGGGCTTCGGGGTGACATTTGGGCTGCGTTGCTGCAGAGTAGGTCTTAGGCAGAGAAATGTGGGAAGTGCATTCTGGGCCAAAGGAGCATCTTCTCAGTCCTGAGGCTTTGGCATGAGGAAGGCAGGCTCAGAAAACCACAGAGCATTCACAGTGGTTAGAGCATGAATCCGAGGGGTGTGTGAGAACAGGAGTGGGGACCTTGGGTTGTACGTTGATGAACCTTGTTTCCTATCCTTCATCGTTCTTTTTACTCTATCATCACACTATCAGGCAGATCGTTTTAACCATGAATATTAAGCGTGATAGCATGAGAGGTACATATTTCTTGTACAAATATTCCGTTGAGCTCTCAATTTCAAAAATAATTTAGTTATTATTTCTAGTGTTCTAAATGCCTTCCTCTTTTGGGCTTTTGCTAGAAAAATGAATTCACTATTTTTTGTTCAATAGATAATATGTTAATGATCTAGCTTGATTCGGGGAGGTGCCACGGAGCATCGATGAGGTACCTGTAGATAAGACCTGGGAGGACCAGTGAAACATTCCTGGTGACACTGACATTGACGTTTGCCTGCAGAATAGGCCAACGTTTTGAAGGTGAAGTTGTGTGCCCATGTAGGTCGGGTACTGGGGGGAAGGGGCAATGAGTGGAACAGAGCGCATTCCTGTCTGTAAACATTACATGTGTGATCCTGAGGGGACTGAGAGGAAGCCGGCAGGGGGTAAGCGCTCAGGTCCAGCAGACCTGTTATAAGAGGAGCCGTGGAGGATGGTTTGGAAAGATGGGCTGGAATGAGAGTCACAGGGCTGAATGAGCAATGTGGGAAACAGTGGCGTGTGAACACAGGCTCTGAGAAATAGCCCTGACTGGTCACCTTTCACACTTCCAGAGCTTATTTATGTTTCCCTGCAAAACATAAACGACAGCTTTGCTTTTGCTCTGGTCATAGTAATAATAGCTGTTCTTTAGTAAGTAATTATGATCCGCAATCACTCTTCCCAGCCTTTACGTGCCGTGCATTGACTCATTTAATCCTCACAACAGCCCTATGAGGCAGGTACTGTTGTTATCCCTGCATTTTATGGATGAATAGATGGAGGCTCAGCAAAACTAAGTAACTTTTTCAGGGTCACCCTTCATCATGTATAGAGCAGGATGTAAATCCTGACCATCTGCTTCTAGACCAGACTCATTAAGTTCCACCCTGTTCTGTAAAATTCTCATAACTTACCCTGTAGGGATACTTACTCACCATTTGTTGGTGAAGATGTCTTTCCCTCTCCCTTGAATATGGAGGCAAACTAGAAATAAGATGATCTAACCTAGAATAAATTTCAGGAAAATTCATACGTGTCTTTGTAGATGTTGAACAGAAGAGGATGGTCATTGTAAGAAGGATGGGGGAAAAGTGCCACCGCAGCCAAGACCATCCTTGTTACGTCACTCAAGGAGATTATTCAGTTTTCTTTCTGTGATTGTCTTCCCGATAATTCCCATCGATGAAAATATATTTCGGCTTCAATATTTCAATGTGACTAATGTTAAATGTGGAATGTGATTATTTTAAAGAGATTTTAAGGAGGCATGGTTGACAGATTTGGAAAAGTTCTTTTTATAAACCAGATCATTGCCAAGGAACAGTGAAAGATGTGTCTGGATGCTTTATGCGTAATTGTAGGTACTGGGACCTGCGTTCATCGAACCTGCTTGAGGATCACCCATTGCAGCATAATATCATCAACTCTCATCTGGTTATTTTATAAGGAGGTTCCTGGCCAAACATAGATTCTGGCAAATTGAATTTAGAGGTGACCTTGAGGCACAGAGCCCTGCAGTTGTACCGTTTTAATAGAAAATTTATTGTTCTTAAAAAAAAAAAACCCACCAAGTATAGCATCTAAATTTCTTCTCACTTGAAATATGTTGGACAAAGAATGTAATTTGGTTAGGGGTGGGAAGTTGTTTGGGTGTCCCCAAGACCCAACATGTATTTAGTTCCCAGCTTAGACAACTAAGAACTCCAACTACTGTGGCCTTCACTTGCATAGCCTGGTTGCCCATCAGTCTAGCAGAATTCCACCATAGTCAGGTTAGGTGGCACGCACTGAGATAGAATATGCCAACCAGCTCAACCTTGTGAACTTTCCATGTTCCACTGCATCTTACCTCGTATTAATTTCTTCTCACTACAGCCTGTTTTTTTTTTTTATATAAATAGAATTCTGTTAGTTTTCTTTCAAACAAATAGAATTGTAAGTATTCGGCTCTGTAAGCCCATTGGATGAAATGGGTGGGGAAGGAGAAGAGCCTATGACGCTTGGCATCTTTTGACTTTCTTCCTGAATGGATGCTTTGGATCTCATTCTTTAGTTGAGGATTGCATAGGAAGAACCCATCGCATATACTGTGTACCAGAATAATAACAATAGCAAGCCAATATTACACATCTAACTTCTTTAGGTGCAGAAATGTGGGACACAATGGTATGTCTGCGAATCCAGGATCATGAGAATTTTGGTTGTGTTAAAACATAGTCAGCTGTGGGGATATTAATGAAAGATGAGGCTTTAAAAGGATATGAGGGTCTTTGTGGAAGGTCTGACTCCTTACTAAAGAAGTTGGATTTCATCCCTCTGCAGTGGGGAGCGGCTGATGGCATTAAGCAGAGAAATTATATAAACACCAGAAATCTCACTTGGACTTGCAGGATAAAAGTGCCATCCAGAGCTTCGTTATTACTGGACCTCTAGCAGCATGGGATTTGAAAACTCATCACTCCACTCTGGGCCTGCATGTTATTTACCAAAAGGACTAGAGGACTGTCACCTCTGAAGTGGTCCCCAGCTCTGGCACATGGAAATGGTTGGTTTTGTAGACACCGAGAATGTTCGGCTGCACGGGGGTCTCCGTGGACTTCTGCTGCTTTTTCCAGGGAGTCCGAAGCCAATAGAAACAAGCTGAAATCAGGTCAAGTTATCATCAGTGAACTAAAATCACAAGAGTGACTAATCAAATGTTGTCAAGAGAAAATCCTAAGTCAAACATATGGAAAACGAGGCTTATGAATCAGCACCAGCTTGGCTTCAGCCCTCAGGCGAATGAAACAAAATCAGAAAAAATATATTCAGTAGAAACATGACTTGTTCTAATTCTGTCTAAGGCATCTCTGTTCTAGAAGCAGAGTGCCCTCCACAGTCTAAGGAGAACAGTGGCTCCTCAACCCCTGAAGTCGGCCCAACTCTCTCCAACTGTGTCAATTTGGGGCAAGCCACTTAAATGCTCTAGTCCTCATCTAATTTTTATCTTTTTTTTTTTTTTTATCCTCACCCGAGGACATTTTTCCATTTTTTGTTCAGGTAGAGTGGGAGGGAGAGAGAGGAACAGAGAGAGAGAGAGAAACATCGATGTGAAAGGAACACATCCAGTGGCTACCACCCGCACAACCGACCAGGGCCGGGGACAAACTGCAACTGAGGCACGCGCCCTTAGCGGGAACTGAACCCAGGTCTCTCAGGACTGCAGGCCGACGCTCTAACCGCTGAGCCAAACCGGCCAGGGCTCTAATTTTTATCTTAAAAAATAAGTAAAATTGGCTAAATCTGCCTCACAGGGCTCGTAAGCACCAGGAGGGCAAGGACCGTGCCTCCCACCTGCCCAGCTGAGTCCCTGCTGAAGACCACAGAAGCAGGCACAGGGCAGGCGTCCAGCAGATGTCCGTGGAAGGGATCAGTGAGCCAGTGAGGAAAACCAGATGCCATAGAACCTTGTGAAACGCTTTGTAAGTCCTCGATGGCTATATATGTGGTGACATCATGATGCTTCCGACTGCGAGTTCATGGAAATCCACTCACGTCACATCAAAAGTACATCACACGTCAAAGATCCTCAATCACTTTTTTTCTCTAACGCCAAAAGGAAACGGCTAAGCTAATGATCAGTCACTGTTTGTTAGACCTTCAGGTACGTTTTTCTTCCGCATTTCTTGTAACAGCTCTAAGAAGGAGAAGCTGTCACCAGCCCGATCTATAGATGAGGAAATCCAGCCTGGGGCAGGCTGCACACATTCCCCGAGATAACGCAGCTGCAAGAGGTGCCGCCAGGCTCACACTCAAGGCGCCCAATCCAGTCCGCGTCTCAGATGAAACCTGAGACTTGCTTTTTATTCTAAAATATATTTTAGTTAAAAAAAATAAAATGTCAAGCTGTCAGGTCCTACTGAGTGAGTCTACCTGGTAAAAATGGAATTCCTGAATTAAATAGGGCATCATATTTAATTCAGTGGATGTCTCTTCAACTCCCAAACTCTGTAATTCTGTTAATACTGTCTCCTTCTAAGGACTCCCTTTCTTTGTCTTTATCCACATAAAATCAAGGTGGGAGAAAAGGTTGGGTCCTTCATGCATGGATCTGAGTTTCTGTCATCTTTTTTGTTTGCGATTCTACTTTTTACCTATCGGTTTTCACTTGTAAGGCACTAACTGTTCCTTCAACAATCAATGCCCTTCTCTGGAAGATGGTAGTTTGTTCTTTATGCAGTTATTTAATGTATTTTGATGTTTTTAGAACTTGGAGCCATTATCCTAAGAAGAGAAATGTGAAAAATACTGCCTAACGGCCTACTTAAGATCATACGACAATATAAAGAAGTCCATGTAAAAGTAGTTTCAGTCAAGCAGAAGGAAAGTGTATTGTAAGTACCTGGGGACATCATGGCTGCCTTCTGCCAGAGCGCTGCCTGTCTCACCACTTACTCCCTCTCTCTGCTTCTGGCCTCTTTTATTGTTTACTCCTCTCTGGTCTTCTCTTGTTCCTGTCCTCTTCCAACTCACCCCTTTACTCCTGACCAGCTGTGGTGGCTCAAAACACAGAAGCCTCAGCTCCCGAATCTGTCTTCCCTGAACCAACCGACTCAGTGCTGCAGGTATTATTTCAAAACCACGGGAAGGTAATCCGCCCTGTTCCAGTGCCCTATGGCCGGGGTGGTTGGGTTCATCTGCCATATTGCATGTGATATTTCATGGCACATAAAGGCTCTCCAACAAGGTGGGGGGGGGGGGTGGGAGGGTCAAGGAGAAAATAACTGGTACCTCTAATATGAGGGGGTGGTTCTAAAAATACACCACAAGTAGGAGCATTATTGAAAGAACACACAGCAACTCTATAAAAGGGAGGTCTGAGGATGCCCCATCCATATATGTTCCAAAGGAGACTGACTCTAATTTTCAACATCTAAAACAAAGGTCATTTCTTTAAAATATTAATTCATGTGTCAGCCCAAGGAAGAACCAATTCACACTATCTTTGCAATGCATTTTTAAAAATTTATTTATTTTTGTTACAAATGTTTCTCCTCTTTCTTCCACTGATTCCCCCTTTCCCTTCTTCCTGCCCTGTCACCAGCTTTGTTGTCCAAGTCCATTGTTCATGCATACATACATATAAGTTCTGTGGTTTATCTCTCCCCCACACCCCTCTTCTGGGGACTGTCAGTCTGTACCCCATTTCCACATCTCTGGGACTACCCGATTCCTCAGACTGTTATGTTCATTATATTCCACAAATAAGTGAGATCATATGATACTTGTCTTTCTCTGTTTGGCTTGTTTCACTTAGGATAATGCTTTCCAGGTCCCTCCATGTCGTCTCAAAGGATAAGAGATCTTTCTTTCTTACAGCTGCATAGTACTCCATTGTGTATATGTACCATTGATTTTTTATCCATTCGTCTATTGATGGACATTTGGGCTGTTTCCAGATCTTAGCTATTGTAAATAGTGCTGCTATGAACATGGGGGTACATATATTCTTTCTGATTGGTGTTTCAGGCTTCTTAGGGTATATTCCTAGAAGTGAAATCACTGGGTCAAATGGCAGTTCAATTTTTAATTTTTTGAGGTAACACCATATTGTTTTCCATAGTGGCGGCACCAGTCTGCATTCCCACCAGTAGTGTACTAGAGTCCCCTTTTCTCCACACCCTTGCCAACACTTGTTGTTTGATGTTTGTTGATGGTGGCCATTCTGACAGGTGTGAGGTGATACCTCATTGTTGTTTTAATTTGCATCTCTCTGATGATTAGTGATGATGAGCATTTCTTCCTATGACTCTTAGCCATTTGTATGTCCTGTTTGGAGAGGTGTCTATTTAGTTCCTCTGCCCATTTTTTAATTGGGTTCTTTGTCCTTTTTGTTGCGCTGCATGAGCACTCTATATACTGGAAATTAACCCCTTATCTGATATATCATTGGCAACTATGCTCTCTCATACAGTGGGTAGCCTTTCCATTTTAATGATTGTATCTTTTGCTGTGCAGAAGCTTTTGAGTCTCATGTAGTTCCATGTGTTCATTTTTTTCTTTGTTTCTGTTGCCTTAGGTGATGTATCAGTGAAAATTCTGCATATGATGTCTAAAATTTTGTTGCTTACATTTTCTTCTAGGATTTTTATGGATTCATGAGTCACATTTAAGCCTTTTATCCATTTTGAGTTTATTCTTATGTATGGTGTAAGTTGATGGTCTAGTTTCATTTTTTGCATGTAGCTGTCTAATTTTCCCAACACCATTTATTAAAAAGGCTGTCCTTACTCCACTGTATGCTCTTGCCACTTTTGTCAAATATTAATTGAGCATATTGCCTTGGGTCCATTTCTGGGTTCTCTGTTCTGTTCCTTTGATCTATCTGCCTGTTCTTGTGCCAGTACCAGTCTGTTTTGATTACAGTGGCTTTGTAGTATAACCTGAAATCTGGTAATGTGATCCCTCCAACTTTGTTCTTCTTTTCAAGATTACTGTGGCTGTTTGAGTTTTTTGTTGTTGTTGTTGTTGTTCCATCTGAACTTTTGAAGTATTTGTTCTAGTTCTGTGAAGTATGTCATTGGTATTTTGATGGGAATTGTATTGAATCTATAGATTGCTTTGGGTAGTATGGACATTTTAATGGTGCTAATTCTTCCAATCCATGAACAAGGTATGTGCTTCCACTTTTTTATATCTTCTTCTATTTCTTTTTTCAATGACCTGTAGTTTCCTGTGAATAGGTCCTTTATTTCTTTGGTTAAGTTTATTTCTAGGTATCTTAATTTTTTTGCTGCAATGGTAAATGGGATTTTTTTTTAGTTTCTCTTTCTGTGAGTTTATCATTGGTGTATAAGAATGCCATCGATTTCTTGACGTTAATTTTGTATCCTGCTACTTTGCCAAATTCGTTTATTATGCTTAGTAAATTTTTGATGGAGTCTTTGGGGTTTCCTATGTAGAGTATCATGTCATCTGTGAATAATGACAGTTTCACTTCCTCCTTTATAATTTGGATCCCTTTTATTTTTTCTTCCTGTCTGATTGCTGTGGCTAAGACTTCCAGTACTATGTTAAATAAGAGTGGCGAAAGTGGGCATCTTTGTCTTGTTTCTGTTTTTAAGGAAATGCTTTTAGTTTTTGCCCATTGAGTATGATGTTGGCTGTAGGTCTTTCATATATGGCTTTTATTATGTGAAGATACAATCCCTCTATTCCTAGATTGCTGAGTGTTTTGATCAGAAATGGGTGCTAGATTTTGTCAAATGCTTTTTCAGCATCTCTTGATATGATCATATGATTTTTATCTTTCATTTTGCTTATGTGGAATATCACATTTGTTGACTTGCAAATATTGTACCAGCCTTGCATCCCTGGGATGAATCCCACTTGGTCATGGTGAATAATTTTTTTTATGTATTGCTGGATCTGATTTACTAGTATTTTGTTCAGGATTTTGGTATCTATGTTCATCAGGGATATTGGTCTGTAGTCTTCTTTCTTTATAGTGTCATTTTCTGGTTTTGGAATTAGAGTTATGCTGGCCTCATAAAACGAGTTTGGAAGTCTTCATTCTTCTTGAATTTGTAAAAATAGTTTGAGGAGAATGGGTATTAGTTCTTCTTTGAATATTCGGTAAAATTCCCCTGTGAAGCCGTCTGGGCCTGGGCTTTTGTTTGGTGGGAGAGTCTTGATTACATCTTCAATTTCTTTGGTTGTTATTGGTTTGTTCAAGTTTTCTATCTCTTCCTGGTCCAGTTGGGGGACTATGTGTTTCTAGAAATTTGTCCATTTTGCTTAGATTGTCGAATTTGTTGCCATACAATTATTCATAATATTTGTTAACAATCCTTTTTATTTCTGTGGTATCAGTTGTTACTTCTCCTCTTTCATTTCTGATTTTGTGTATTTGGGTTCTCTCTCTCTGTTTCTTAGTGAGTCTGGCTAAAGATCCATTAATCTTGTTTATCTTTTCAAAGAACCAGCTCTTTGTTTCATTGATCCTTTGAATTGTTTTTTTGGTCTCCATGTCATTTATTTCTGCTCTGATCTTTACTATTTCCTTTCTTCTACTTGCTCTGGGGTTTTATTCGTGTTTGCTTTCTAGATCTTTAAGTTGTGAGGTTAGATAGTCTATTAGAAATTTTTCTTGCTTCTTGAGGTAGGCCTGTAGTCCTATGAGCTTCCCTCTAAGAACTGCTTTCACTGCATCTCATAGATTTTGTGTTGCTGTGTGTTCATTTTTATTGGTTTCCAGGAAGTTTTTAATATCTTCCTTTATCTCTATGGTAACCCATTCATTGTTCAATAACATGCTATTTAGCCTCCATGTGTTGAAATGTCTTTGCATGTTCTTGTTGCAATTGATTTCTAGTTTCATGCCATTGTAATCTGAGAAGATGCTTGATATGATTTCAGTCTTCTTAAACTTGTAGAGACTTAGTTTGTGCCCTAACATGTGGTCTATCTTTGAGAATGTCCTGTGCGCACTTGAGAAGAATGTGAGTTCTGCAGTATTGGGCTCTAATTCTCTGTAGATATTTATTAAATCCATTTGATCTAGTGCTTCATTTAGAGTCTATATTTCCTTGTTTTTTTTTTTTTGTCTAGAAGATCTATCCAGTGATGTCAGTGGGGTATTGAAGTTCCCTGCTATGATTGTATTGCTGTTGATTTCTCCTTTGAAGTCCTCCAAAAGATTTTTAATATATGTTGGTACTCCTATATTGGGTCCATGTATGTTTACCAAGGTAATATCTTTCTGTTGGATAGGTCCTTTCAATATTATATAGTGGTCTTCTTTGTCTCTAGTTTTGGCCTTCATTTTGAAATCTACTTTATCAGATATGAGTATTGCTACCCTAGCTTTTATTTGCTCTTCATTTGTTTGAATGATTTTTTTTTTTTTTTATCCTTACCCGAGGACATTTTTCCTTTTTTTTTGTTCAGGTAGAGTGGGAGATAGAAAAACATCGATGTGAAAGGAACACATCAAGTGGCTGCCACCCGCACAACCGACCAGGGCCGGGGACAAACTGCAACTGAGGTACGCGCCCTTAGCGGGAACCGAACCCGGGTCTCTCAGGACTGCAGGCCGACGCTCTAACCGCTGAGCCAAACCAGCCAGGGTGAATGATTTTTTTTCTATCCCTTTATTTTCAACCTATGTGAGTCTTTTGTTGTGAGGTGGGATTCTTGTAAACAACATATATGTGTGTCATGCTTACTTATCCAGTCAGCTACTATGTGTCTTTTTATTAGAGCACTGAATCCATTCACATTTAAGGTGATAATTGATATGTACTTATGTATTACCATTTTTCTTTAGTGTGGTTATATTTTTCTTCCTATTTCTTGTACTAATTACAGCAGTCCTTTTAGCATATCTTGTAGTGCTGGTTTGGTGTTAATGTATTCCCTTAGCCTTTTTGTTTCTCGGAAGCTCTTTATTGGACCTTCTATTTTGAATTATAGCCTTGCTGGATAGAGTAGTCTTGGATTCAGATCTTTGTTTTTCATGACCTTGATGACTTCATGCCACTCCCTTATGGCCTGTAGTGTTTCTTTTGAGAAGTCAGCTGATAGCCTTATGGGGGTTCCTTTGTAGGCAACCTGTTGCTTATCTCTTGCTCCCTTTAGTTCTCACTTTGTCTTAAATTGTTGGCATTTTAATTACTGTGTGTCATGGTGTGGGCCTGTTTGGGTGGTGGTGGTGGTTCTTCTTCTTCTTCTTCTTCTTCTTCTTCTTC
Organism: Molossus molossus; assembly: GCF_014108415.1. Classification (NCBI taxonomy): domain Eukaryota; kingdom Metazoa; phylum Chordata; class Mammalia; order Chiroptera; family Molossidae; genus Molossus; species Molossus molossus. Next base: position 27,665,876 of record NW_023425377.1, read on the forward strand.
TTCTTCTTCTTCTTCTTCTTCTTCTTCTTCTTTCAGCTTAATTTTTTTTTTAATCTTTATTGTTGAATGTAGAATGTATTACAGATGTTCCACATTTTTCCCCCATTGACCGCCCTCCTTCCTACTCCCGCCCCCTCCCGCCTTTTCCTACACTATTGTCTGTGTCCAATGGTTATGCATATAAGTTCTTTGGTTTATTTCTTCCCACCCTCCAACCCTTTCCCTTTGAGGTTTGTCAGTCTAGCAATGAATTTGTATTTCTTAATCCCTTCACCTTTTCCACCTATTCCCCCAACCCCCCTCCCATCTGGCAACCAACAAAATGTTCTCTGTATCTATGAGAATGTTTCTGTTCTACCTGTTCATTTTGTTTGTAAATTCCATTGTTGATAGATATGTATTCATTGCCATTTTGTTTGTTCATATATTTTATCTTTTTCTTCAAAAAGACCCTTCAACATTTCATATAGTAACAGATGGTGGTGATGAACTCCTTTAGCTTTTTCTTGTCTGGGAAACTCTTTATATGGCCATCGATTCTAAATGACAGCTTTGCAGGATAGAGTAATCTTGGTTGTAGGTTCTTGCTTTTCATCACTCTGAATATTTCTTGCCACTCCCTTCTGGCCTGCAAAGTTTCTTTTGAGAAATCAGCTGACAGCCTTATGGGAACTCCCTTGTAGGTAACTAGCTGCCTTTCTCTTGCTGCTTTTAAGATTCTCTCTTTGTCTTGAACCTTTTGCATTTTGATGATGATGTGTCTTGGTGTGGGCCTCTTAGGGTTCATCTTGTTTGGGACTCTCTGTGCTTCATGGACCTGTATGTCTGTTTCCTTCACCAAGTTAGGAAAGTTTTCTGCTTTTGTTTCAAACAGGTTTTCGATTTCTTGTTCTCGCTCTTCTCCTTCTGGCACCCCCAAGATGCGAATGTTGGCGTGCTTGAAGTTGTCCCAGAGGCTCCTTACACTATCCTCATGTTTTGGGGTTCTTTTTTCTTTTTTCTGTTCTGATTGGGGATTTTTTGCTTCCTTATATTCCAAATCGATGGTTTGCTTCTTGGATTTATGTACTCTACTGTTGAATCTGTGTAGATTATTCTTTATTTCAGTTAATGCCTCCTTCAATTCTGACTGTGCCTCCATCATTTCTGACTGGTCCTTTTTTATGCTCTTGAGGCCCTCACTAAGTCCACTGAGGTTCTCACTGAGTTCATTGAGTATCCTTATAAGTAGTATTTTGAACTCAGCATCTGTTAGGTTGCTTATCTCCATTTTGCTCAGTTCTTTTTGGGGGGTTTTGTTCTGTTCTTTCATTTGGGACCTGTTTCTTTGTCTCCTCATTTTGGCTGCCTCCCTGTGTTTGTTTCTGTGTATTACTTAATGAGCGCTATGGGGCTAGCTGAGACCAGATGCTGCTTGTTTGAATTTAGGAAAAACCTGAAGCAGGATCCGAGACAGGCTAATCCTATGGTTAAGCAAGTGGCAACAACTTGGGTGGGCATGAAAGTTGGGTGGGGCAGGGCCTCAGGGAGTCACCAGGGCGGGGCTACCAGTGTGAGCCAGGTTACTGGAGTCCCAGATATGGCTTCTGTCTGCCACCCCAGGGAAGGGCTCACCAAAGGAACAAAGGCCTCTGACAGCACGTTTGTCCCGGAGAAAGTCCCCTCTCCAGCCCTTGCTCCAGTGCCAAACAGCTCAGTTCTTCCCTGTATGTCTCTGGTGCCCCTCGAGCTGCCTCCCCTCCAATCTTAGAGGGAGTGAGTCTGATAAGTCTGTGCGCGGGCCCTTTAAGGAGCTGCCTGGGGCTCAGCCGCCTCAGCCTCCCTGAGCCTCAGTTCCTGCAGGTTTTTCCAGCCAGAAGTTATGGGGACTTCTCTTCCTGGCACTGGAACCCTGAGCGGGGTGCCTGTTGTGGGACGGGGACCCCTCAGTTCTCAGGAAGGACCTTCCCATCCGAGGTGTCCTCCTGATTTTTATCCGCCACACATGGGTGTGGGACCAGCCCGTCTTGCCACTGGCCCTTGTGCCTCCACCCCTCCTACCAGCCTCAATGTGGCTGCTGCTTTAATACCATAGTTGTAGAACTTCCATTCAGCTTGATTTCAGGTCATTTTGAATGATGGTTGTTCTGTAGTTTAGTTGTAACTTCGATGTGGTTGTGGGAGGACTCGATACCACGTTTACCTACCCGCCATCTTGACTGCTGTTTGGGTTCTTCTTACTTGGTTTTCTCTGTGCTTGTTGAACTTGAATGCCTTCTTCCTTCACCAAGTTAGGAAAATTTTCGGTCACTATTTCTTCAAATATATTCTCTAACCCTTGCCCATTTTCTTCCTCTTTGAGGACTCCTATGATGCGAATGTTATTATGTTTTTAGTTGTCCCACAGTTCTCTTAAGCTGTCTTTCTGTTTTTTAATTGTTTTTTCCTTTTGGTTTTCTGATTGGTTGATCTTTTCTACCCTGTCTTCTAATTCACTGATCTGGTCCTCAGCTTCCTCTGCTCTACTGGTTAGTCCTTCCAATGTGTTCTTAATTTCTGCTATGTCATTTTTTATTTCTACTGGGTTGGTTTTCAATGTTTCTATATCTTTACTCATGGTGCTGATGTCTTTACTCATACTGTTGAGCTTTCTCAAGGTCATGGCTCTGAACTCTACCTCTGATAATTTGCTTAGCTGCATTTCATTGATCTCATCTTCAATAGAGTTCTCTTGTTCTTTTATTTGAGATTTGTTTCTTTGTTTCACCATTTTGGCTATCTCAGTGGGTTTTGGAGCCTGCCAAATTTTTCCTGTGGGTGTTGGTGTTCTGCTGTTTGTGGCTCCTTCAACTGGGTTTGGATGAGCCTGGATGAGCCTGGATGAGCCCACGTTAAACACCACTGTCAAATCTTACTTTCCTGGGTATATTTGCAAGGCAGGAAAGGTTCAGTTATCCTCTAGCTTTTTTCTGGTGGCTAGTAGTCTCAGTTACTCAGTGCCTTGTAATGTAGCCCTGGTGTTCTGCATAAGAGGATTTCCAGAGGGTGGGATAGATGCTGGTTGTTAATAAGCCTCAATTTTCATTTCTTTGCCTCACCTGGGAAAGGCTGAATCTCCAAGGTTGGGGGTGGGAGGGGGGGCTGCTGCTTTTCCCCACAGCTCGGGGAAGGAGCACACTGGCCCACCGTCTTTTGTGGCTGCAACTCAGCAAAAACTCTGAGTGCTCTCCAAATCCTGGGTGTCCCCACAGAGTTTCAGCCCAGTCTGCCCTCCCTCTGCCATAGCCCCCAGGTGAGTGGCTGTGGCTGTGTTAGCGCTCTGTCCTGGCTCTCTGCCATGTGGAGCAGGATTGGTCTTTATTCCCAAGGGCGCTGCTCACAGCTAAGACTGCTGCTGTCTGGGGCTCCCAGCCCGCCACCCTCTCGTGCTTCCGCAGATCCTACCAGTGTCCCTGGTTATATGGCCCTGTCCTGCTGCTTTTCTGTTGCTTTTTTTCTGAGGATTTGTCTTTATTTTAGTTGTAATTCCCATTTGGTCCTGGGAGATCATCTGAGTAGCTTCTTTTCACTCTGCCTCCATTTTCACATCCTCTATGCCTATCTTGTGTGCAGCTGGGTTGCATAGGCCTTTCTGGTGTCCCCGAACTCTGCAGGACCTGCAAGTAACTGGATTGCACAGTCCCTTTGGGGACCAGATTCTATGCCAATGTTATGGGCTGTTGGGTTGCACAGGCCACTCAGGTGTTTCAGCACCCTGCAGGTCCCATGGGTAACTAGATGGCACAGTCTCTGCTGGGTTGCACAGCCCTCTCTTGTGCTTCAGCACCACGCAGGTCCCGCAGGTAATTGGATAGCAAGGTCCCTGCTGGGTTGCACAGGCCTCTCTGGTTCCCCTGCACCCTGCAGTTCTTGCAGGTGGGCAGCTGGATCACACCAGTCTCTCTGGAGCTCAGGCTTCCCACTGCACTTGTAAGCTGCTAGAGCGCACAGGCCTCTGTGGAGCCCCAGGTCCCGCTGCCGGCAGCTGGGGAGTGCTGCCACCCCATGGGGCTCAGCTCCTGCTCAGCTTTTGCTGTAGTTTTTGGGGATGGGTCTCAGCTGCTGGTCTGTGCTTCTGTTGCCTGGGGATGGATTCTGCTCCCCAGCCTCTGTTGCTGGGGGTATATCAGGACTCTGATCGGGCTGCTACTATCGGGGGATGATGTTGGGCTCCGGGCTGTCTGCGGTTTCCACGACCAGCATTGGGAGCTGCACTACTGTGCTCCGGTCTGTGTTGACACAGAGTGTCCGCTGGTCCGATGGTGCCAGGTGCACTGGTGGGCTCAGGTTGCTGGGCCCTAGCCGCTCCCACGGCCTCCTCCCAGGGAAGACCAGGATCTTCCAAAATGGTGCGACCTCCCCGCAGACGAGGGAGAAGTGCTCTGAAGCACCGCTTACCATGGTAGCCGGCTGCCCCGTCCACAGCACAGGAACCTCTGCTCCGCGGCTCTGCACTGCTCGGGTTTGGTCGTCCACCTTCACATCCACTCACACTCTCATATACTCACCCTCCCTCCGGTCCTGCCCACTGCCATCTTCTTTGCAATGCATTTTTTAAGTGTAGGTGAAAAGTACAGGGAGCCCAAACGGTTCTTTGAATGAGGAGAATACCAGTTACTAAATTCGTTTGTGGTGTTTGACTGCTTCCCCAAAACAGCTGAAGGAAATATTGTCTGATTACTCAAGTGCTGTAACTATGTTAAACATATAATTGCTGTGGACTTTTCTGGCAGACCCTTGTAGTTCATCTGGTCAGAGTGGTTCAATTAAACCTTTTACAAGCCTGTGAAGTCTGCTTATCCCTGAGAATCCAAACAAGTTGTCAGGAGAAATGGGAGCTCATTCGACTGTTGTCATTAAACATTTCTGTCTTCTTTTATCCCTTGGAATCTCTGAGCTTCATTTCCTTTATCAGTTTCATGGAGATCCATCCACTTGAAAAACTTATTTTGAGCACCTGCGGGGTGCAAAGGATGGTGCTGGTGTCGGAGGGGTGTGCATGGCCTGAGCCTGTAGAGTATCCAAGGAAATCTGAGAGTGTTCTGGGCTTCTGGGCAGCTGGGAGTGGAAAGCTGCCACAGAACAAGCAACTGCACAAATAGTGATTAACATGGAATAGCTAACTGGGCCGGGTCCCTGGAGACGGCGAAGGGCTGAGCGGCGGAGAGGCGAGATCGCTGTTTGTTCTGGCAGAATCGAAGTCTTTTCCCATTTACATTTCTTCTTATTAATGGGCTACACAGACCATTGGCATCTCCCCTTTTATTCTGTTTTCGGGGCTTTCAGAAGGTGACTCGGGGGCATCTGATGAAGAATGACAAGCACCTAATATCACTGTTCTTTTTACATTGATCTCCCCTCCTGCAGAGATTAGTCAAAGCTCTTAACGGGAGAAACCAGGAGGAAATATGGGCAGTATGGAGATCAAATTAATCCTGGCCTTTGGAACACATGGAAAGGATTTGGCCCTTGAAAAAGTAGTCAAACCAGATTCCCTTTGAACAAGAGCAATTTAATTACTTCTCGAAGCAGAACAGTCTGTGCGTTCAGGCGTCCGTGGCTCTAGGAGAACCGAGTGTTCCACAGATTGTGTGATTCTGAGCTCACATCTGAACTGGCAAATAAAAAGTCCTAGACCCCGAGGCTACAAACTATAAACTCAGTTTTTCTTTTCTTTTCTTGTTTAATTACATTTTTCTCATTATATCTAGAAACATCACTCAAGCACAGAGAGTCAGCGTTCAGCAATTGTCCATGCTCATTGGACAGCAAGCTCTCTGTTTCTCCTCTGAGTCCTAGCAGAGAAATCGAGGAAGCTCTTGTAAATGTGGACTGTGGAAGCAGCTTTTGGAGAGCTGGGAAGAGAGGTGGGCATAGAATGAATTCAATTTACCCACCTGAACCAGGGAAAAGACTGTGTTCTTGTGTAGACTTGACCCAGTTCCTTTGCTCAAGTCACTGGCCACCTTCTGCCTGATTGGCAAGGAGTGCCAAGTAGGAAAAGATTCTTATAACCCATTTATTGAGCCCTTGCCTTTTGCTAGATGCTAATGTAAAGAGCTTTACCTTACTGATTTGATCTAACCCTCAAATGGCATAACATATTTTTATGTGGTAGATGAGGAAATTCAGCCTCTGTGTAGAAACCCTGGATGATGGAGTAAAATATCTCATATAGAGGTCAAGTCCTTTTGGAATAAAAGATAAAGATTCCAGTGGCAAGACCTCTCCCCAAATGAAGCTGTTTTAGCCTCCCTGAACCTACCCTATAAAATGAATCTGGGTGGTTAGGGCGTTGTACTGGGAAAGGAGGTATAATAGATCGGAGGGACCGGGGGATTATAATTTTGGAGCAAACCAAATCTTTATACGCTCAATCATCTCTCTTCTAATACAACACTATAACTTACATTCAAAGCATGGGCAGTATCGTGTAACCAACAAAATCTTCTGTTTCTACTGGTCAGATGATCCTTCTAATTGTTATTAGCCAGGACGAAGGGGACCAACATTACAGGGGGAGGAGTATATTGGTCTTTTCTAACACAGCTTTTGCATTCAGAGCATTTGACTCCAAAATGGATTCTTTAGACTCTTATCATGCAAACTGAGGTCCTCTAGAAACAGAGTTTCAAGCCCAACTCCAGGCCCACCGAGTCCTAACCTGCACTTGAACAAGGTCCCCAGGTGATTAGCTTGCACATTCGAGTTCAGTAGTATTGCTTCCATTATTTATGCCAGTGAGCAACGCTGGCTGGGCACCAAAACCCCTTTGGAGTTGTGTAAACCTGCAGTCTTGCCATGCTCACTGCATGCCTCTGGGTGGGATGGGCTCAAATCCACCAAGGATTGTGATTTAGAGCCAAATGTAGTTCAGATTTCAACCTTTGAGGTTTTCCAGGAAGGTAACAGAGATCTAGCCAAGGAAGGAGGAACATCTCTCAGTAGTGGGGGGCACTCTTTGGATGTGTTCGGTGGCAACAGCAGAAAATGTGTCCTCTCCTGAGTTTTCAATTTCTCCTTGAATTTTAAAGATGCCTAAACTTTCCCCAAATCAGTCTGTTTTTTACCCTTTATCATATTCCCTTTCTTCTTCCAAACTCTTATCTATCCACCCTCTAATTGTGATGAAAAAGAGGGAGAAGCGACATAGAGTGTCCTCTTTCAAGTTCTGCTTTTGGGAAAGGAACAGAGCCCAGAAAGACAGGAAAAACCTTCTGCCCTGTTCTCCTTTCTGCCTTTTTAAGCTACTTCATGTTTTTTTCTCAGTAACCACTAAAAGTCAGTGCCTTTTGCCTTTTATGTACCCTGCCTCATCTTTATTGATGATGTCTCTGTCCCTGAACTTATTTGGGGAAAGCGAACATTTCCAAAGTGGGTTGTTCATAAATCCATAAATGAGCTTATAAACAGGCTCCTCCGTTTGCAATGGGTTCTGTATTTACATTTGTGTTTGTGGCCATTAGTGAGCACTGGATGCGGGACCTCCTTTCCAGAACTGCCTCAGGGGCTCCCCAGTTCACTCTCTAAAGCACAGAGGAGCACTCGAGAGGAAGAGTAAGGAGCAGGGATTCTTCGCTTTGACAAGCAACCATACTTTCAATATTTTGCTTTTCTCCCACCCTTACAAATTAACTCCAGGCAATATTTATATGAATAGCTATTGTTTTAATAATGTTTATTTCTGGCACCGTGTGTCCGGGGCCTCTGGGCACCTGAACAAAATTTACTAAATGAAATAACAAAATTAACTCAATAAGCCAATAAGCCCACATTAAGTGTAGGCGCCTGGAGCAGAGAATAAAGGAATACAGGCAAACATACTCCCGACTCACCCCTAACGATGCAGAACTGAGCAAACACTTGGGGGCTATAGCTGTTCACTTGAGCATGGTGCCTTGTGGGCCACGGGTGGGGATGCCGTCACTCCGAGCTTCGTCTGAGCATCGTCTAGGTTCTCTTCTCGGGGAAATTTATTTCTAGAATGCACAGACTCTTGCAATAAGCACAAGGCTACCAGTTAGACACATCTGGCCTTTAGATGGATTTGGGATGATGTCAGTGCTGAGTTCCAATTCCAGCTCTAGCAAGCTCCCTCTGTCCCCTGGGACTCAATGTCCTTCCTCATGTATACAATGGGACCTATATAATTAGGGCTCTTGTGAGGAATTAATGACATTACTCATGGAAGCCTTGGCCTGTAAACACCACAGATATGAGCTGTTATCAGTATTGTTATTGTTTTTGTTACTACAATCTCAGGCGACAATCAAAGAGGCGGCAACATCTCAGGGATCTGAGCATATAAGCCTGCAACCGCGATGAGCTCAGATGTGCAAAGTCAAGCTCAGTTTGAATCGGCACCCTCCTCCCAGGGGGCTGGCAGGAAATGTAATCATAGTCATTTTAAGTTTTCTTCCTTCCCATAATGGTACCAAGCTGTTTTGGCATCACCAAAGCTCTGAGAAGACCCCTCAGGCCATTGACCCTTTCTGCATTCTGGTTAAGAACACTGAGGTTCACTCATTGTCCTTACTCACCTCTTCCTTGTTCCCAAGATTCACTGAGGACATGGAGGTGTTTGCAGGGCCTGGGCTTCGCTGGCTAACAGCTTTCCTTGGTGCACGTGTTGACCACAGCATCCGCCCCCAAGCACCTGCCACTTCCCCGTGAGGGCGGTGCTCTCCTTCCTTCCTGCCTTCTCTGCAGCTCCCAACATCAATTTAAAAATAAATATTCTAAAGCCTTTTACCCCATGCTTTGCTTTCCACCCCATGTAACTGGTTTGAGAGAGGGGGACCAGAAAATACAAAGGACCAGCCTAGATGCTCAGAAAACAGAAGGAACATATAGAACAGATACAAACTCATATATTAAGAAATTATCCTGCCAACAATGGGCATTTAAAACACAGGCTGGTACATGCCTCGGGCTCTGCAGTTGGAGTTCACTCTGAGTCACGGGCACCTTTTGGAGCAGCAGGGAGCGAATCCGAAGAGAGGCCGTCTCCCGCCGTTCACAACCGCTGCTCGTTTCTGGCTGTGGTCCGTGCCACGGTCATTACATGGGGATTTCAGCTCTGAAGAGGCCTCTGGAGCCAGTATAGATCACTGAGTCTTTGATTAAACTCTGCGAAGGCCTAATAGTCTGGAATGTTTCATTATTTTCTTGGCAGGACTTGAGGGTTATTTTTTATCAGGCTGTGGAAAGCAGAAATTGGAAAAAAGTACGTGTCACTGTTTGGGGACCCACAGACCAGGGGACCACTAGAGTGCCTTTAAAAAGAACATATTCACTAGTAGGTTTAGCTGCTTCCTATTTAGAATCTGAATGCCATTTCCCTACCTCCTCACCTCCCCACCAAATGTTCACCAAAATGGCATTTAGTAACACGAGTAACTTCTGTTAATTCACTGCATAGTCTGTGCCAGTCGTTTGCCAGAACTTAACATGCCTCTACCATTGTGGTGGGTTGAACTGTGCCTCTCCCCACAGGTGTTCCCCGAATTCGAATTCCGGGCACCTATGGAAATAGGGCCTGGACCGATGTGTAATGGGTCGAGTAATGTCATCCCCAAATTCTCGTACACCCACAACCTCGGAGCATGGCTTTGGAAATAGAGTCTTTGCAGGTCTGACTAGTTGGGGATAAGAAAATGGGCTCAGATTTGATTAAGGTAGGTCCCAAGCCCAACGACTGGTGTCCTTATAAGAAGAGGACAGGATGCAGACACACAGAGAAAGTCGGCTATGTGCAGATGGAGGAGAGCCACCTGCCACTGGCCCACAAAGGCCAAGAGCCGCGAAGCTAGACCAGGCAGGAAGCGTTCTCCCCTGGAGGCTCTGGAGGGAGGTGGTCCCACGGGAGACTTGATTACGGACGTCGGCACTCCAAAACCGTCAGAGAGTACATTTCTGTTACTTCCAGTCACCTAGTTGGCGACACTTTCTTATGGCAGCCTTAGAACACCCATATAAGAGCAAGATCTTGAGAAGTCATCCTGGATTTAGAGTGGACCCTAAACCCCCAAGGACTGGTCTCCTTGAGACTCACAGACCTCGAGGAGACAGCCACGTGGAGACAGAGGCAGAGATCAAAGTGATGTGTCTACAGTCCAAAGAACACCCAGATTTGCAAACAGCCACCTGAAGCCAGGGAGGAGGCAGGGGCAGATTCTCCCTCAGGACCTTCAGAAAGAAACACCCTTGTCAATCCCCTGATTAAGCGTGTGGACTCCTGAACGGAGAAAGAATAAGTGGCGGTTATTTGAAGACACTGTATTTGTGGTAGTTTGTTACAACAACCCTAGGAAACTAATCAAACAATTTAATCCCAACAATAAGTAATATTATCCCCGTTTCTCTGGGAAGGAGATTAAAGAGAGCAGTGGTTGTTGGCACCACGCACTTTCCAAGTGCACAGCAAGAATTCAAGGTTTAAGCCCAGTTCTTCTTAATTCAGAAGCCCACCCCCTTAACCCTTTCACCAAATCCATCTGGTATTTGCTAAGGGAATATTTTGTTTTTAAATCCAAAAGAACCAGTACAAATAAATAAAACAGTCACTTTTTTTCTTGAGACATATTTAACAGAGGTGAAAAAAACTCAATCTACTGCCCATCTTAACATCCGTTCAGCTGAAGCTGATGGGATGTCTGTGTTGTTCCAGGCGCTGTGCTGGGTTCTGAGGGGACATGGGGGAGGGTGCTGTTCCTGGAATCATTCCAAGATGCTTTGGGAGCCTTGAGAGGCACATTCAGCAGCATCCTGGGGAGAGGGGGACAAACTTCCAGGAGGAAGTGATAGCTTGAAATGTGGAAGGGTCGGATTTCTTCATGAAGAGAAGCAGAAAATGAGCAGGGACAGGGAGGGGCAGGGCAAAGGAGCATTCTAGACTGAAAGTACAAAGCTCACGGGTGGGAAAGATTATGGCCCATTTATGTATTTTTATTTTTTTAAATATGTTTTTATTGATTTGTTTTTAGAGAGAGAGGAAGAGGGAGATAGAAACATCAGTGTGAGAGAGAAACATCTATTGGCTGCCTCCACACGCCCCCTACTGGGGATTGAGCCCGCAAACCTGGGCATGTGCCTTGACTAGGATTCGAACCAGGATCTCTCAGTCCATGAGATGACGCTCAATCCACTGAGCCACACCGGCCAGGCTATGGCCCGTTTATGGTGTGTGTTTCCTTGTGGGCTGGGAATAGAGGGAGGAGCCAGCTCTACGAAGAGCTGTGGATGTCAAGATGAAATTTGTTCTCAAAGGAGAGGAAAACTGGAAATAAACAAGAAAATGCATCATTTCTGTGAGATGCCATCTTTCAACAAGCAATATCTGTCTTTCAGATACTTTGAGCTAAAGGAGCAAGGTTGTGATGACATATTAAAATATTCCCCTATTCTTAAAGTTGAGCTTCATTAATATCTGTCAAAGAAAAATTGCACCAGACAAGACTGTTGTGATAAGGAAGAAAGTTGAATTGAATCAAAAGGCACTGGGATAAGCGAGAGGAAGAGTACTGGCTGCACATTAAGGGAGAGTGTGGTCAGTGTGACCAGACCACCCTGTGTTGGCTCATTGGTGCTTATTAAAGCTAGGTTTCTACCCTCCCCCCGAGAGTGGGAGAGAGGGGCACTGTCTCCTTAGATAGTTACATTCCAAAGGGATACCTCTCAGATGCTCAGGAGGCTGGGAGAAGAGTTACATCTCAAAGTAGAGAATGCATTTATAAATAAATGTTTTCTAAAGTGAATGTCTAAGAAATAGAAGTCAGGGGCCTAGAGTTAGGAAGCAACCTACCTAAAGTTTAGTCAATCTTTGGAGAACTTGAAGGCTGTCTTAGTCATATGGAATCAATTCGATTTATTTTATTTTATTTTATTATTTATTTATTTATTTATTTATTTATTTATTTATTTATTCATTCTGCATTTATGTTCAGATAGAGCAGGAGGGAGAGAAAGAGGAAGAGAGAGAAAGAAACATCAATGTGAGAGAGGAACATTGACTGGTTGCCACCCATACAATCCCAACCGGGGCCGGGGCCAACTGCAACCGAGGTATGTGCCCTTAGAGGGAACCGAACCTGGGTCTCTCTGGTCCATGGGCTGGCGTTCTAACCACTGAGTCAAACCAGCCAGGACAATTTGATTGTTTTTTTAAAGAAACAAAAACACCAATGAGTTTAAGTCAATGGCAAGTAATGTGCTGTAAAGGAACCTGGCTTTTGTCAACCGGCAAGTCTAGATTCAGATCTCCATGCTTCAACTGCTTGACCTCATGGATCTTGCTTTCTCATCTGTCATGCAGATGAGACGTTTTATAGACATGTTGTAGGGTTGGTTTGAAGATTTGGAAATCATGCAAAGGAAGTATTTAATCAATAGTAATAACTTCTGTAATCTCTTTATTACAATTTAGCTAAGTGTCTGGTTGATGAAGGTCTTGAATCTGTCACCAGTTGTGTAAGCCATGGGGTATCGTACTTGTCAAGGGAAGTCCCGCTTATATTCCCACTCTGATATTTTGGATACTAAGGCTTTCAAAAGCACAATGAAAAATGCGAAACAAGGGCACAGAGAAAGCACTTGTTTGCTTGGGATGATGTCTTCTGTTAATCAGTCAGTTTGGGGTTCACTCCAGCCATGCCTCAGGCGGAAGGCTGTCTGCAGGGCACAGGGACAGAGCGGACGCATTTATGCCCTCAGAGGTAGAGGCAGAGACCCTGGAGATGCCAGAGTGATTGGATTTACAAAGAACGAGGTGGCTCATTGATTTCTCACTCATGACTTGTATCGACATCGTTCTGACACCAAAAACAGAGCCATCCAAATCGGTTCCAGCCACCCATCCACTTGAAATGATGTATTCCAATTATATCACATGTTTCAGGGTTGTTGTTGTGTTTTTTTTTGCCAAGGAGAATCTGCAAAGCATCAGCAAGAAAAAGAGCAATTAGGGATTCAGAAAACAGTCCACATGCCGCCCTCAAGAGCATCTCTGTTCCCGAGGGCTGCATTTCCCTTTCAGTCTGAACGGAAGTCCCGTTTTTCTCCTGTGCCCGTAGCTCTTCTCATTTTAATGGACTATTTCAGCACATCTTAAAATATACATCTCTTGAAGATAACAACTGTCTGCTCTGCTTGGAATATTTCCATTACATTTTATTACAAGCTTGGTTCATGAGGAGTTTTACACCTAATTTGGAGGACCTGCCTTGTCAGTTTCATTTTCCTCCAGGACTTTTATTGGGTTAATTTGATTCAACTCTCTGAGTTCTTCTTTGTAAATTCATAGCGCTCTGTTATTCCTCTTACTTAAAAAAAAATTATTCATTCCAAAGCATCTTGGCCTTTCCACAGAATCCCACCTCCTTGAGTCATATAATATCTAGTCAATCAATGTTTATTGGGCTCCTCTAATGTGTCAGCAGTATCAGGATGACTAAGAAAACATCCCTAACCTAAAAAAGATCCTACTTTAATGGTGGAGGCAGCTATGAAAACAGATACATATAAGGCATTGCTGTGAATGCAATAGTAGAGTTATGTTTTAAGTGGTCTGGGAGCAACACTTATCATGTAGGAGAGAAATCAGAAGTTTTATAAATTGATACTATTAAAGTACACTAAGAGAAGATGCACATTGAAGGATATTCACAATGCATCTTTAATGAACCAATCAATTTTAAAGTTATAAATGCATATATAACATAGACACACATTAATATGATTTTCATATATATTTTTTAATTTATTTTTTTTTCTGTATTGATTTTTAGAGAGAGAGGAAAGGAGAGGGAGAGATAGAAACATTGATGAGAGAGAACATGACCGCCACTGGGGATTGGGCCCACAACCTGGGCATGTGCTCTGACCAGGAATCGAACCAGTGACCTCGTGGTTCAACCATGGAGCCACACCGGCCAGGCTGATTTTTATATTTTAATATCTTCAATTTGTTTAAGTTCGGATGTCAATCTTTCCCAAAGGGCATCCCTTTAAAGAAGAATCCCACCTGCTGTTAAGGAAAAGGACTTCCATAGCCAGGCACGGCTCAGAGGTAGAGCACACTCTGCGGCAGGCACATGAATGAACAGGTTACATGAGTCCATTCAAGGTCCTCAGTTCAGATGTATTTAACTTTGATACCTCAGCATTTTCTAACTGACTTGACCACTGAAATTTTTTTCTTTTTGTAACAGCTATTCCCATCTCAAGAGCGAATGTTTTAAGGAATACAGCGTGAAAGATGTTCTTTTACATCACTATTCAACCTGAGTCAGTGGGAAATGTCAGAGAAGTGCAGACAACCCCACACACCGAGTCGCCTTACTGAGCCACCTGACGACATTATTAACGCCATCAAAATCACCCTTCCGTCACTGTGAAAGTAAAAACTTTAGGAAATAGAAAAGGGAAAAATAAATCACCACCTGCCTTAATCACCCAGAAATAGCTACTGTGAACATCATATACTTCTTTTCAGTCATTCTGCCGTTTACATTTTGAAACCTAGATATTATAAACTATATACAAATTTACATGTACTCATTTTCATGTCCACTTTGCGAATTATAAATAGAAGTTCCGCTGCTTGTGGAGCTACAGAGAAGTTTAGGAAATACAACAAAACGCATGTGGAAGGCCCTCCTCTATGTTTAAGTTACAGTTAATACATCTTTTAAAATCTTTTATTGAGAAAAACATACACACTTAATTGGTATAGATTTTAAAATGAATTCTAAATAAAATTGTGGAAGGACAAGGACATAATCATGACCCAAACCGTCTTGATAAATATGGAGAACAATTAACTAGCGGGGAGAACAGGGTACATATCAGAAGTACCTTTGGTTTCTTTGTAGAGGTCAGCAGCATCAGAGATGCCCCTTCCAGTTAAAAGATTCCTGACTATCTAATGCAGTGGTTCTCAAACTTCCTAATGTCTTGACCCTTTAATACAGTTCCCCATGTTGTGGTGATCCCCCAACCACAAAATTATTTTTGTTGCTACTTCATAACTGTAATTTTGCTACTGTTATGTTTAGGTGAACCCTGTGAAAGGATCGTTCGACCCCCAAAGGGGTCGCGACCCCCAGGTTGAGAACCGCTGGTGTAAGGGGTGGTCTGAGAAGCTACAGCTGGACCATTGGAATCTACAATCTTAGACAGTTTCCCTGTCTCCATGGTTCAGAAATACTCCATTTAGCAGCCAGTCCCTGTTTGGATTTAGGTTTTCTCTCCCAGGTCGGGTAATCTATACTCTATCTGCATGCGGCTCTTATTTCGCCTGGTAACTTAATTGTATTGCTTTTCTGAAATGAGCACCACTGTACCATGAACAATTCCTGGGCAGCACTTTCGTTTGCTACTGTTGCGAGATGTCTCTCCCTGGCCACATTTCTCACTCCTGCCTGATCTGTTTTGGTTTTTCAATTTGCTTAGTGGGTAGGCAGGCATCTTTACAGGGGGAAAGGCTACTTGACCCTCCGCTCTCCAGCGTGGTGCCTCCCCTTATTTCTGTGTTCCCCACTGTCCCCCTCCATTTCCAAATCTCCCTGTTGTGTAAACAAAGCCAACGTTAACTGAGTTCAACCCAACTCCCTCTGGAGGGTGTGGAGCAATTTGGAAAATTGGACAGAAATGAAGCCAGAGAGACGTCAGCTCAGCAGAGTGATTCTGATGATCGGGCATTTGGGCCACTTTGGTCTGGATTTTAACTTTTGGGGAACACAAGAGTGTCATGCAGAGAACATGTCAAATGAGAGGGCAGCTGTAATATGAGAGCGTTACTGGGGCTGCTATCAGAGAAACTGGAGTATCCTCTTCCCCACTGGGTGCTAGGGGTGTGGTCCTAAGGAAATCTTGAGAAAAATAATTTTCTGAGACTCATACGGGAGGATGTGTGATTTTTATATGCATGGAATTACATCTCTGGGTTTCCAAAGCCCCATTTCCCTTAGACCAGCCATAGAAGAAATGTGCCTGGGGTTTCCGAAGAGCTAGGAGCAAAGCCGGTGTCCAGAGTTTCCTGTCCATGTTGGAGCTGGTCCAGTCCAGCATCAGGCTAGCAGCAGTCCATCAGTCCACGGTGTGTGGAGTCCACGTGGCCGGGGGTCCTGTGGGCAAATACAGAGTGTGGGTCCTAGGCAATAAGAGTCCTAAGAGCTCAAGAGCTAATTCCTTTGTTTAGGGGATTAACTATCCCAAATTTTGCACCCTTGCAGTGGCCACGCCCATTCTGGCCAATGACCTGTTCCCAGGCATGATGGACAGCAAGCACCTTCCTGACTCATCCCAACTTGATGGGCATGCAAAGGGTCTTCCCTTTGCTCCTTTTCCGTTGTTAGTAATGAGGTTAATCGCAGCGGTATCAGGGCCATCAAAGTGGGAACCATGGATGAGGCTGGGTGACCTCTAAGAAAATGATTTCTGAATGGTACCGTTAAGGGGTCCTGCTGTAGGGAAATGCCACGCCCCTTCCCTCTTTTATAAAATGTTGGAGCTTCTCTGTCATGGAGCCAAAGGCCCTCACTCAGGATTAGAAATCAGGAAGCGAGCCGGGCTTCTCTGCAGGTTATCTCCACTTTACAAAACAGTGTTACCAGGTTGACATTGTTCCCGTTTCAGAGACGGGGAAAAAAAAACCCGCAAAGAATCTTAGAATAATTAATACATGAACGACATGGATGTCTGCAGCTTTGGTAACTGGTGGGACCTAATTCAGGGGGTCTCTGTCTCTGAACCCCCTGTTCTTCCCATGGGAGCAGTTGTTTGGGTTCATCGGCTTCTTGAGAATCTTACGGAAGTTTTGAATCTCAAGCGCAGAAAAGTGCACGAGGACCAACATTTCTGCTGGGGTTTCATGGATGGTTGAGAAGCCCTTCGTTCTGCATCGGTTCTTTCTGCCGGAAGAAAGTAGGACAAAGTGCCAAGGAAGGCACACTGTGATATTTTGGGATTCATGAGCTTCTTTCCTAAGGAAAGGAACTCCCAGTCAAGAATGGAAGAGGGAGAAAATGATACTCGCTGCAGCCTGCACCCCTAAACCTCCCCAGAACTGTTGTAAGAGCCTTTGTTACGGACGACACAGTGCCCCATTCTTTTGGAGTGTTGTGTTGAAAAACAAACAACGTTGAACATGACTGTCATGGTAATAGTATAGCAGGCCAAGTGCAAATAGCCTGTTAACATAATTTACTTGAATGAACATCTCACGTGGGTGCAACATTTTGGGTACCACCTCCCTGAGAAATGAAGGGGAAAATGGGTTTTATGCAGTAATTTGTGTCCCTGAAACGTTTACATTTATTATCCTTTTTCTTTTCTCCTTAAAAGATCATAAGATGTGTTTGTTGCCACTCTGATCACACTTTCTATGGCACATGATCGGACTTTCCTTTCCCAGAGGTCATGGTTCCTGTTCTACCTCTGTCCTGGTGGAGTTGTTGGCGGGAGGGGGAGTTGTTAGGGTGGCTGAGACCCAGCAGTAATACAGACTCCCAGTTCTCTTCTGAAGGGGGCACTCAGCCCCCAGATGCCCTGCAGAGACACAGGTGGTTTCTGGGAATGTTTGTGTGTGACGACAAGTGTCCCGCACAGGAACCCAAGAGGACCCTCCCCCCCCCCTTTATGTAAGTTATTCATGAGCTAGGGGATGAAAGGCACATGATGAGCTTCAGAAACATACAATGACTAATGTTGTCTCCTTGCCAAGGAGAATCACTTTTATCTTCGTGAAAGAGAGAACAGAAAGAGAATGGCCCCCACCCCGCAAAAGAAACCTTTTGTATTTTCCATGACACACACAGTGCAAAATTAGTTTTCTTCCTTTTCCCTCCTCCAGTCCCCATCCTATCCTCCAAATACCTTGGAATCTTAATATTGTGGAATTAGATGTAAATAAAAAGAAGAATGGCTTGGCTGGTGTGGCTCAGTGGTTGAGTGTTGACCCATGCACCAAGAGGTTGCCAGTTCGATTCCCGGTCAGGGCACGTGCCCAGGTTGTGGGCCCGATCCCCAGTGGGGGGCATGCAGGAGGCCGCCAGTTGATGTTCTCTCTTATCAATGTTTCTATCTCCCTCTCCCTCTCTCAAATCAATAAAGGAACAAAAAATGAAAATGAATTAAATGGGAGACAAAAATGTTGAAAATGTACATTGATATTTTATGATATTTATTTACCTGTCCTAACAAAGTGCTTACCATTTTGTTTGGTTTTCTCTGTCACTGGCATCATACTTTTATAGAATTATTTTCTGGGAAGTAAAAATAGCCAGCACTGGTATTTACCGGGGCCTAGTCTGGGCCCGGCACTGTGCTCTAAGGACATCTCATTGACTGCTTGGGAGAGGACTATGGAGCAGGATCAGATCCCCATCCTCCATTTTATAGATGGAGAAACTGAGACCCGAAGAGAGAGGGCAGAATCTGTCAGACCCGTTTAGGCGACTAAACACAGTGATAATCAAGGCTTACTAGGTCCCTTGTGCAGTTACAGCAGTTACACGTGTCTGAGACACAGTCAGAACTCACTCCTAGACCCGGTTGGCTCCAGAGCTCAACCTTTTCCTGGAGCGCAGTCCAGGAGCCAGGTGCATCGCATCAGCGGGAAGGAAGCCTGTTAGAAACGCGGACTCTCAGACCTCATCCCCAGGGTGTGCCGGTAAACCTCTGACAGCCAGTTCTTCGGGTGAGTGTGTCTGGCAAGGGCCGTTGTGGTGCTCACTGATTTCACTGGCCACACAGGGAGACATGTTAACATCCCCTCTGCCAAGGTGATGGGAGCCACCGCTGCACCCCAGACCTCCTGAGTCACAATCACATCAGTGAGTTCTCCAGGCAGCTCATTCATCCGAGAAGCACCAGCCCTCGCCACCGCTGTTGATTGCCTCGCTTCGTCCCAGCCTGGTGCTGCTGCCCCTTTAATTCCCATCGTGCTGCAACTCCCGGGACTGGGTTGGCAGTGCTGGGGAGAAGCCATCCTGCTTCTGGTCCCTGGGCCGCCTGAGTGGGCTCAGTGGAAAGAGCAAAGCAAGCAGGCGTACAGGGAAGTGGCCTGCTGTGACTCAGACCCGGGCACGGAGGGAGCCTCAGGAGAGCTGAACACCAGCTCCTGCCCCACCATGCACTGCGTTCTCCCACAGAGCAGGGCATGTGCCCTGCAGGTCACAGGGAGCAGAGAGTGAGGATGTTTTCCTTTTCTCTGCTATTGCATAAGCCATTTGTCCTGCCCGAGGGCTTTTATCCCCCTGCAGTGGAGAGCGCAGGGATAGGAAACTTACACCGGCAGTGTGGTCCCTGCCTTTCTTCTGGAGCCCAAATAAGCTGCAAGCAAGTGCACTTTTCTTGTTTTGCAGGTAAGAAAGCAGATTCAGCCCTGGCTGGTTTGGCTCAGCGGTTAGAGTGTCGGCCCTCTGATGAAAGAGTTGCTGGTTCGATTTCGGTCAAGGGCACATACCTGGGTTGCGCTTCGGTCTCCAGCCCTGGTTGGGGTTGTGCAGGAGGCAACCAATGATGTGTCTCTATCACATCAATGTTTCTCTCTCTCCCCCTCCCACTCTATCTGAAGATAAATGGAAAAGTATCCTTGGGTGAGGATTAAAGAAAAACAACCAGATTCATTTAAGGAGTCTTCTTCTATAGGCTACAAATTGAGGAAAAATGTATTTTGCCCAACCTCCTATAGTCTCTCTACCTGCAGACTAATATAATAGCTAATGAATGATAAATTTAAAAAATGACACAGAAGACAGGGAATTTGAACATTATCTTAGCAAAAGCCCTCTCATGAGAGAGGGGGAAGTGAAGCCCGGGGTGGGGGCAGGTATAGAAATGAGGTAATTTACCAGCGATGAGCTGGGTTTGTCTTCCCTGAGCAGGACATCTATACTTTCTTCTCTCATCCACTCTGATGACGTCAGTGACTGTCTGTAACCTGATGAATCAGCCTGTTGGAATTCGTCATTTGACTGCTTCATTCCGTCAGTGCCTCCAGCTCCCCGTGTGTGCCAGGTCTTTTCTTTCTTTCTTTTTTATCCTCACCGGAGGACATTTTTCCATTTTTTGTACAGATAGAGTGGGAGGGAGAGAGAGGAAGGGAGAGAGAGAGAGAAACATCGACGTGAAGGGACACATCGAGTGGCTGCCACCCGCACGACCAACCAGGGCCGGGGACAAACTGCAACCGAGGTACGTGCCCTTAGCAGGAACCAAACCCGGGTCTCTCTGGACTGCAGGCCGACGCTCTAACCGCTGAGCCAAACCGGCCAGGGCTGCCAGGTCTTTTCTTAAGTCAGCTTCTCCTGTGTTGCCAGCACTCACAGATCCCATCAGCGTACTTAACGAGACCTGTTTAACGGTCAGGTTGCTTGCGTGTAGGTAGCGTGGATTCTGAGGCCGTGGTAGCAGTGACTATATACAGGTTCAGTGCTTCATCTCTACCACCTAGTACATACTTCACACACAGAATGACCACAAAGTGCTCAGCACAGCACAGCGAGTCATCCTGACTTGCCCAGAAGGCAAAGGATTAATGCTTCCACTTTGTCAGGGAGTCCAATGCATGGCACAGGAGTGAGGGGCAGGGGTAGTTAGCTAAGCAGAGGAGAGACAGCCATGTGCTAAGCTGGCCACCCAAGAAGTTGGTTCAACTAGTCTCAGGGAGAGAAAAGGGAAATACTTAATTCACTGGCTTCCTTCTCTTAGTGGTTACTGATTGGCCCCATGGACATTAACACCTCCTCTCTTCCAGGTTACTCACAGGTGGTTGTCAAGGGGTTTCTATGGCTTCCCACACTTCAGAGTCAACAGGGAAGCCCAGGGACAGGAGGCAAGAGCCGCACAGAACAGTGTGTGAGGCAATGCTCAAACTGGGCTCAGGCTTATCCTGGACACACCCCCTCTTTTGGATTCTTTCCTACGTCCAATGAATTAACATAACTTTACCAAAATACTGTGAACATGTACCCTTTTTCTTTTCCTCCGCTGCTGTGTTTTGTTGTGTTGTTAATTTTAGGATCTCTGTGTCCCTCACTTACGTTTACGGCAGAATCTCCTGCTTGGTCTCCCTGCCTCCAGCCCTGCCCCACTGCAGATCATTTCTCTGATTCCAATCCTCCGATGATCTCCATTCCTGTCAAGATAAAATTTAGTGTCATCCACATGACTTACAGGAATTTTTATGACCTGCTCCTTTGCATTTGACCAGGTGAATCTAGCCCAAGTCTATCCCCCAGCACACCAGGATAATGAAACGTTGGCCAAGCAAATGGCTTGCCATTCACCCCTGTGGTGGTTCCCTCACTCCCCTAGAGGGGGCAATGTCGCTTCCCTTCTTTGGGACACGGGTCATTGTCCAGGTAGTTTCTCTCCATCTTTTAAAATTCACCTCAAAAACCAGCCCTCTAGGAATCCTGCTGTGACACGTCTGGTGTAGACTAGTGAGTGGTTCCTGAACCTCAGTGCACCTGGACCCCTTGGAGGGTGGTGGAAACAGGATGGTTGGGCCCCGCTCCCTACTGGTAGGTCTGGGTGGGCTGGAGAAGGGGCATTTTCAACGAGCTCCCAGACCATGCTGATGCTGCTAGTTCCTGACCACACTTTGAGAACCACAGCTCTGGAGAAACTGCATGTCTGCACTTTTCTCCTGCATACCACTTTTCACTGCTTATAGAGTAGTTTACTGGTTTTGCTCCTCAGTGGGTGTATAGTCACTGATGCCAGGGGTGAAGTCTTATTCATTTCTATAACGTGGCACTTGGCACTGTGCCTGGCACATAGATGTTAATGGAGGGAAGGGGAAGAAGGGAAGACACTTTGAACAAAGACTAGAAGGTAGGGATTTAGGTGCCGGGGTATTCAGAAGGCACTCCCGGACCGATGCTCTGTATTTTCAGTGTAAGATACTATTAAACTTACTATTAAATTACAAAGTTGATATATTCTACTTAATATAATGGAGCCAGTGCAGTACAGTTAGTGGCTACATACAGCTTGATTTTTAATTGCTAATTTTACTCTGCGATGTTAGTGCTGTTACTTAATTCTCTAAAATTAATTTTTATATTCTAAAAATGCTACCTAAAGGGGTTGTTCTAAGGTTTAAGTGAGGTAACATGAAGTGTTTCTTTTTCATAGTCCTTAGCAGATCGTAAGCACTCCATAAATCTCAACTACCATTCTATTATCTGTTCCTTTAAATAGCTTCGTTATACAATTATACTATTTTAGCAATTTAATACACAGGAGCACCAAAAAACAAATGTAAGTTAAGTGGCTTGTATGTTAGGAATTTGTGTGCTGGGCAAAATTATGTTAATTTTAATCCATTTTTAATGTAGATGATTATTATCATGATGGAATAATGGATTCAGGAAGAAACCGATCTTGATTTGCTAAGATACGTTGTATGCTATTTTCTACTTGAGATTCATTTTTTAAAATATTCACATCACAAAGGGAAAGAACTTCAAAAAGGACCAATCTGCTTAAAGAATATTTCCATTAAGATAACTTACAGCTGGAGAGACCGTTTTATCCAAAGAATTCAAAGGACATTACAGTCATTAACTAAGTATCCCTCTGAAACGCGGTTAACATTGGCTGTGCCCATGCATTGTTAGAAGACGCCTGTGAAATGAGATGGGAGCCAGGTTTCAGGGGCAAGAGTCACATCCCCCAGGCCAGGAGGCAAACACAATGGAAGGAGGATGAGCCCGATGGGAGAATTTCCTGAGGGCTGTACTAAACAGACTGTAGAACTCACATGAAGATGATCTTCCTCTCGAAGAGGAAAAGTGCAGAGAGAATCATTTTTAGTCACTCAATTCGTGTTCTCCCTTCTCTTTCTGTCCATTCATTCATTTGTTCAGTACATAGACTCTGATGCCACTTAAACGCTGTGCTAATCAATCATTTCTCTTGCTTTATCACTTAATTTTCATACCTGTTTACAAAGTAGATGCTAGAATCATCCCCACTTGCAGAATGGAGGTTTGTAAGAGTTAGCAAATGTGCCCGAGCCCCCGAGTAACTGGGGACCTGCGTGTTTCTAACCTGCGGAGCCCCATCACAGGGTCTGCACAGCACTGACACCCCTGGCGGCCAGGGGCTCTGCAAAGGGCCACCTGAATGTGAACACATAAACTAGTGTGCGTGCAAGTGATGAAGGGTTACCTCTGTTATTCAATTTATCAACTTCATTACCTATGGATTCTAAATAGTGCATTCTGAGAATGATATGATCATTAGGGATATAGCTTTTCTGCAGTCTCATTTTTCATAGAATTGTCTGATTTAAACTCTGGGCATGCATCATTTTTGACCTAATTAGAGCCAAGTTCTGAGTTTTCAAACAGCTTTCCAGAGCAAGCTATTTCCACTTCTGTCCAGGGCGTTCAATGTTAGTGACATAGTGCTTTTGGCATACCTCTGATGTTACCATGGAAACGTCATCCTGGGCCCCAAGTACTTAATTGTATGATTTTGATCAGTTTTTCTTATTCATCCTTAAAATGAATATTATATATGATAATTATATATTAGATAATGCCATCATATATATCCTGTAATAGGACATACATATATGTATGTATATATATTATATATAATAATGTATATATAATAGTATATAATGTCTATATTATAATGCAATTTTTATATATACATAGCAATATATACACAGGGTGTGACAAAAGAAGGTTTACAGTTGTGAGTATGTGAAACAGTTTATTCTTGTATTATTTATTTATTACTGCATTTTCTAGATGAAGAACTGTAAACCTACTTTTGCCTCACCTCGTATAATAGTAATATAACTTATTGTATGGATCCTTAAAATATTATAAAATAGTCTTTTCTTACAATGATATTCAATGCTTTCAATTATAAAATTATACCTCCCCAAGAATAATTACTGAATTCATATTAAAATTTTTTCCTTTTTTAAAAAATTGATTCTGTCAAGTAACCTTTACCTATACCTAAAGCTAACATTAAATGATTCTCAGGCTAAAATGACTTATTCAAGCACTGTTGATTTTTCCCCCCAAAATGAAGTATTTATGAGAACATCCTGAACTATGGAAGGCCTGTGAGGGTGCCAATAAAAGCCACTGTTTTACTTTCCAAGAGAGAGATTTTTTGACTGGTGGACTAAAATTCATATTGCCTTATATTTAAGTATATTCAGTAGCTGTGTTATTTGAAGGTAGACGTTTATAAAGTGACTCAAAAGGGTTAGCCCTGTTTTCACTCTTTTTATCTGTCTCTGTGGTGTCTGGAAAAAAAGGATATCTATATATCTCTATATATAGATACACATATGTATGTGTGTGTATATATATAGATAGATACACATATATGTATCTATACATATATATATAATATATACACACATACACACACATACACATATATAGGAATAAAGAGAGAGAGAGAGGAGAAAGAGGGATTCTTCCAACCATCTAATGAAAGTATTTTCTTGAGTCTTATGAGGCCAACTTAGGTCACATGGCAACCTTTGAATCATCTGTGACCATAGACATATCAAGTGTAAGTTGACTTGTGCCAGTTGGGGTTCATTTCTGGAACTGGAGCTGGATAAATATCTCCAGACTACATGGCTGTTCCACAGTGAGAGGAATGGGTGGGGGGTGAAACAGACTCTGGGGTGCTTACTATATGTTTCAGTGACGTGACATTGACTTTCAAGGGGGCAGTGCTTACTGAATCCCAAAGCACTCTCACGTACACATTCTCATTCCATTTCCAGAACAACTCGAGTTACATAGTACAAGCAGAATCGCTTTCATTTGATGGGTAAGGACATTGGGGCTCAGTGTGGTTCAGTTATCCTGAACTCAAATGTATTCTTTTTCAACTCCATGTTCAAAGTTTTCTGGACACTCAATCATTTTGTCAAAATAGCAAGTTAAAAAGTGAACGATTCAGTCAAATTACACATTTATCATCATGCTGTCCAAAATGACGTGCTATATTGAATTTTTTAAGTTTTGCTGTCTCAGCCTTCCAAAATGGTAGTGACAGTAGGTGGTATTGGCTGGGGTGGTAGAGGAAATTATAAGTCATATCTTCCTTGATTAGCATCCTTGTTTTCTAGAAGTGCAGTCCTTGTACAGCCCCTCAATTAAACAGGGTCAAAGCTGGTGGTCTGCTCTCTATTTTTGCCTTAAAAAGTTTAATGTCACCTTTCCACTATTGTAACTGAGAGTTGTGATGTAACTTTTATGTTTTCCTGGTGCACTGATGCAGGAGAAAGCCCAGATGTCAGTATGCCAGGAGAGCTCAAATCCACGTAGAAATTTCTCAATGCTCAAGAGAAGGGCTATGTGACAATTTTCCAAGAGTCTCAAAAGAGTAGAAGATTCTTAAATAAAGACTTAAATGGAAAAATGTCCAAACAGGGAGCAGAATCCTTCCTGACAGGTTGTTCACCTGAATGCCCGCCCACTGTTTAACATGGATATTGGTGATTATAATAGAAAATGGCTGGACTACGAGAGAATTATG
This sequence comes from Molossus molossus, assembly GCF_014108415.1. Lineage (NCBI taxonomy): Eukaryota > Metazoa > Chordata > Mammalia > Chiroptera > Molossidae > Molossus > Molossus molossus. The sequence goes on from NW_023425377.1 coordinate 27,691,430, forward strand.
AAAACACCACACTTGGGGACTATCAGATCTAGTAACAATTAACTCCTAAAGGTGGTCTTAATGTATTCCACTGTTTGCTTTCACAATGCCATTGGATGCCATGACATCAACAATGTTTTCGACTGTATGTGCCATGGATGTGGTAGTAACAGACACACCCAAGGAGTAGAATGAGCGTACAGTATACATCCCCATAGACAGACATTTCTATCATGAAATGGAAATATTCATTAGTACAACAGAGATCGAGTACTAAGCCCTTGACTAAATGCTAAAAATAAATAGGTCAGACCTACTACTTCTCTTTTAAGAAATCTAGCATAGCAGAGTATTAGACATACAAATAATAAAATACACTGGACTCTATTTAACAATGTTTACATAAATTTCAATCCAATAGGAAAGAGGGGTCTATTTTTTTAAATGTTTTTATTGATTATTTTAGAGAGGAAGGGAGAGATAGAAACATCGATGTGAGAGAGAAACATTGATTGGCTGCCTCCTGCACGCCCCCTACTGGGGATCGAGCCCACAACCCAGGCATGTGCCCTGACGGAATCAAACTGGGACCTCTCAGTCCATGGGACAGTGCTCAATCCACTGAGCCACACCGGCTGGGCTATTTGAACAAACAAAAATAACTAACAAACAACTGAGTACTGGTGAATGTCAACCATTGGGTGCTGTTAATAAACGATAATAAATCAGAGGACAGAGGCTGTAAGAAGGGTTTTCTCAGAGGATATAGGATTTGTGTGAGATATTTATAAACAGACAATAACGGGGGTTGCTATTAGTGTACTTGTGGAGCGATAGGTGAGGTTTGTTTCAGGAGAAGTGTGTGCAAGTCCAAAGTGGTTAAGAAACCAAAAAGGAAGGCTGGTTTGAGGCGACATCACAACATGCCTTTGAGGAAAGACTGAACTCCATCGATTCCTGGCCAAACTTGCAGCCTGGTGTTTCCTAGAGCATCTCTGCCTCCTTAGAAGTCACAGGTAAAAGAACTGGTGCCTCCTCACAGTATTTCCAAGTCTTCAGCATCACTTTCTATGCCCCCCCCAGCACACAAACTATTACCTGGGTTATATCTCTTATTTTGTACCCCTGCTAGTATTTCTGAGCTGCAGATATGTATTTCCTTTAGCTGGTAACCTCCTTGGTGTTTTGTTGCAAATAGGACTTAATTTTTTTTCTCCTTAGTCTACTCTTGTCCATGCTGCCACACGGAATTTAAGTCGGTAATGCATTTAGGTAGCATGTTTCTAGGAAAAACACAAATCAAGATAGAAAGACAGAGTCACGGTATATTCAATTTGCTGTGCACCGTTGGTGTTTGATAAAGGGCTGTATCTGAGGAGAATTCAGCTCCCGCTTTATGCTTCTTATCATGGTGACTATCACAGAGATTAAAAGAAGCAAAACAAAACAAAGCCTTTATTTTGGGGGAAAAAGATAAGTAAATATAAATAACCATCATTAAAAGAGACAGGACATGTATAGGACGGTGCTGATATTTTGAAACAGGTTAGTCTAAATATGTCAACATTTTGTTCAAAATTTGGTCTATTAGCAGTAAAATAATCTAACCTAAAACTACTGGGTTTTGAAGAAGCTTAAAACACAAAGGCAAGGACAGAAAGAATTGGAAAAATGGATTATGATTTCCTTTAAAACATAAAGCTCTTGCCCCAGTTGGGTGGCTCAGTTGGTTGGAGCGTCATTCCATACACCTAAAGGTTGTGGGTTGGATTCCCTGTCATGGCACAAACGTAGGTTGCAGGTTCAATTTCCGATCAGGGTACATAGGGGAAGCAACTGATTAATGTTTCTCTCTCTCTCTTTCCCATTTCTGCTCTTTCAAAATTCAATAAACGTATCCTCAGTTGAGGATTTAAAAAATAATAACAAATACATAAAGAAATAAAACTCTTGCCCTTCATTAGTGTACCAAGTGCTCAGAATTCCTTCAAGAACATGAGCTCTGCATCTCCTGCTGGGCTCCTTTCAAGCTGCCCATCAGAATGTGACCTCCCTGAGGGCAGTATTATCCTGAGGCTGGGCAGGTTTGGCCTCTACTTATAGTCACCTCCAGAGATTAAAAAAAAATTCCAAAACCCCTCATTTCTCAAAACAACCCTTTAATAAATAAAACTCAAGATAGTACCAATTGCCTAAACTCCAAAGAAAAGTTGAAGAACAATAACTTCCATTTTCTTTAATGTTTCAAAATATGTTTATAATGGATGCAGTACACAGTCATTGAAACATATAGAAAGTGCAAAAATACATAAAATAAAAATATAAGCTCGTTAATATTTCACTAGCCTCTTCCAGTCGTATGTTCCTTTAAGAAAAAATAAACATAATATTCACGTATTCATTAATTTACTCACTACTTTATAATTGGGAAGGAAGGAAAGACAAACATTTATTTTGGGCATTTTTCCTAAATACCAGGAATTCAGTGATAAACAATGCAGACCTAGTTCCTACTAAGACAAAATTTGATGGTCTAGTTGTAATAATTGCCATTTATAGGCTAAAATACTATAACACTTGTGAATCCATAATTTGTAATAACTGAGAGCCATTCCTTTCTATGAATACCATACTTTATGTATCCATTTCTCTATCTGAAAGACCATTTTGCTTCTGAGTTTGTTTTTTTTTTTTAATCCTCACCCAAGGACATTTTTCGATATTTTGTTCAGATAGAGTGAGAGGAAGAGAGAGAGAGAGAGAGAAACATCGACGTGAAAGCGACACATCGAGTGGTTGCCACCCACACGACCCAACCAGGGCTGGGGACAAACTGCAACCAAGGTACGTGTCCTTAGCGGGAACCGAACCCGGGTCTCTCTGGACCGCAGGCCGATGCTCTAACCGCTGAGCCAAACCGGCCAGGGCTGCTTCTGAGTTTTGACTCTCATGTAACAATACAAAGATGATTCTTGCTAACAAACCTTATAAAAATTGATTATTTCCTTAGAAAAGCTTTCTAGAACAGGACTACCTAACTTTGAAAGGTTCTTGGTACCCGCTGCCAACACACTCGGGACAGGGGAATTCAGAAGCAACACCCCCAGGACACTGTGAGGCAGCCCTCCATCTGTCTGTGTGTGGAAGGAGGCAGGGCAGGGCAGTTGTCTTCCCAGTTTATAAGGAAAATAGGTGTGAAAGTTGCAGGGTTTATTCTTTATGACGTTGTTGGTTGGTTGTGAAACCAATTCTCTGCCTGTAGGAGAGACTGGGAAGGCTGCAGAGTCAGAAGAGCATGGAGCTGTTTTTCTGCCTCCCTCACACGGTGAACAAGGAACTCGTTAATTCTGACATTTGAAAGGGTCTTTGATGCCAGCATTGAAAACAACAACAAACCCCCCCAAATCTCCATGACTGTTGTTTTGGAGAGGATAAATCTGATGTTATTTTACTTGGATTCAGTGTCCATTCAGATCCTGTATTGCATGCGATGTTGCCTTTGTCAGGAAGCTTCAACTTGAAGCACCCAGGCCTGGTAAGACTTCACCAATGGAAGTGCAACGTGAGTAAAAACTCCGGTGGGAGCCAGCAGGTGCTTGAGTCCAGGGGCGACCGGCCTGGCTCAGCCTCCTGCCACCTGGGCGCTAAGGGGAGCAGGACGGTGGTTTGGGCATGCGCTCCGGGAACCTGCTTTCTGAACTGGGAATACAGTGCCACCGAGGACGACTGTGCTGTAGGAAAATGCTGAGTCTTTGTTTTCATTTCTTTGACATCTTTTTTCCCCCTTGAATAAGCAAATTATATTGGCTTATCAAAGATCTCTCTAGTTTTCAACTGTGGTTTTATAAAAACAGTCTCCAGTGGTATTTAACATTTGAATAAATGAATTGAATAGTCATGTGCACATTAAACTAAGGCCCTACTACGTCTGATCACTCCGACCAAATGTTTGTATGCATAAATAGAACCCTCTCCAAGAAGACTCTTACTATAGTTACTTCCTACTCTCTTCTTGTTCCCTAAGTGTTTTCATTTTATTTTCACCTGAGGACATTGTTCCATTTTTTTTGTTTGTTTGTTTAGATAGAGTGGGAGAAAGAGAGAGAGAGAAACATAGACGTGAAAGGGACACATCAAATGATGCCACCCGCATGACCCAACCAGGGACGAGGACAAACTGCAACCAAGGTACATGCCCTTAGCAGGAACCGAACCCGGGACTCTCTAGTTCGCAGGCTGATGCTCTAACCACTGAGCCAAACTGGCCAGAGTGACACTAGTTTCTTATAACACCTGTGTTTGGGTCTGTGGCCAGACAAATTAATAAAATTAACAAATAAAACTAATTCTACCAGACGTTTTCACATATATTATCTCTCTTAATTCCCACAACAATCTTCAACTGTTGGCACTGTAGGGAGAATAAAACATCCTTCAAAAGGTTAAGTAGCAACAGGTCACACCCAGCCTGTCTAATCTCAAAGCCCCTTGGTAATGGCATGAAACGTATTCAGGAATATAGTTCAATTTATTTATTTATTTATTTATTTTCCTCACCCTAGTACATTTTTTGTTCAGATAGAGTGGGAGGGAGAGAGAGGAAGAGAGAGAGAGAGAAACATCGATGTGAAAGGGACACATCGAGTGGCTGCCACCAGCACGACCAACCAGGGCCGGGGACAAACTGCAACCGAGGTACGTGCCCTTAGCGGGAACCGAACCTGGGTCTCTCTGGACCACAGGCCGACGCTCTAACTGCTGAGCCAAACTGGCCAGGGTTCCCTAAGTGTTTTATACATACACATTGAATAACCCTTCAGTCATTCATTCATTCGGTATATCTCAATATATCTTGGTGTAGGCATTATATTAAGTTCTGGGAAAGACATAGTCTCTGCTCTCATAAGGCCAACGTGCAGTGAGGATAAGAAAAATACCAAAGGATCTTGGAAGCCAAATACTTACAGTTTGTCACAAGCTGTATCACAGAAACCAGCAACGTGACAATGCCATGAATAAAGAGTGTCACACTCGAATCAGTGTGGTGATTAGAAAGGCCTCTGTGGGGAGGTGAAGTGTATGCCAAGACCTGACACATGACGAGCTAGACAGGCAAAGGGCGGAGAAAGAGCACCCGGGTTGAGGATGTGAGGAGACCAGACCCTGGAAAAGAGCTTGATGTGTCTGCAGAACCAAAAGAGGCCCGGCCCTGGCATCACTGGTCCATCTGTCTCTTTCCCAGAAGCTGGTGGGCACCGAGGCCCGGCCGGTACCTCTGCACACCATCTTTCCTTTAGCACCCAAAGCTAATGTTGGTGAATAGTAAGGCCTCGATGACTTTGGTTGAAGAATTGAAGGAACGGCCGCACAAGTGTTCTGTGTAAGCTTACGTGCTTAGTGACATTGCTGAGAAACACTGATGAACCTTTCCTCGCAGCATGGGCATCTCCCAGAGACTGCGGGGAGCAAGGGGAATGATCATTATTCCCCTTGGGAAAAGGACTCCCTCTCCTACCGCTAGACTATTCCAAATCTGCTCTTGGCTCGTTGACGTGGTGACCAAGAGTCCCTTCCAGGTGTGCCCAAACACCTGTGCTCCTATGCGCTACAGCACCAGCTGTGCATGTTCAGTGGTCATCATTTTTCATATCTGAGTTGCAGCTATAATGTGGTTATATACAGGCCTGTCTTGGAGATGTTGTGGGTTCAGTTCCAGACCACTGCAATAAAGTGAGCTGTAATATTTTTTTACTCGTGGAGGGGCTTGCCTTCCATTTATAAAAAAATGCAACTTCTGAGAAGTACAATAAAGCAAGGTATACTGGTATACATGTATGTGTGTGACTATTTGACTTAAAAAAAACAAAACAAAACTTAAATTCCTATCAGAGCCATATGCTAAGTGTCAATATCTATAAGATCATATTTTGCTCAATATCACATCTATATTTTCCTAATATAATTAAATATATAACTTTTTTTTTATATAAACAAAGTCATTTGTTTTAACTTAAGATTATATCATCTACAACCAAAGGATATACCACGACTGGCACACGCTCTCCAACCCACACTGACTTAAGTCCAGGCTTTGCTTCCATTTCAAGCTCAAGTCACACATCCAACACTCCAGCTCCTAGTGACATGATTGATGATTTTCAGGGTGGTGTGTGGTGTGCCCATCCCTTGTGTGAGGCTGGGACAGGGAGAAGGACGGAAGGAGTTTACAAGAGTGGCTGGCAGGAGCCTTTACTGCCCGGATCAGTAATAAGTCAACCAATTGTGACTTCATTGTATTGGCCTCCATGCTCCAACAGATTGCACGAGATCTTTGAAACGGATACCTTATGGGAGTGACTCTATCATATTGGGGTCACAGACCTCTTTTAAGAAGCTCTTGAAAACCAAACCTTCTCCGCGCTAAGGAATTCTCATGTCGTATAAAGGCAGGGATGAATTTTCAGGGAGCTTTAAGGGACCCTTTGAATCTCAGCAGTGGACCTCTATTTCTAGGTGGCACGGACCTCATGTTAAAAGAAAACAAAGGAAAACAAACAACAAACGAACCTGCCAAATGATCAGCTTACTATGCTCGAGGCCCTGAACTCAAGGATTCACACACGTTGTGTCTTTTGCTGCTTCGCACAGTCCGCTCTCCTACATGCTCTGGGCAATCCTGTGTTATACAGGGGAGCCGAGAAGAGCGGAGAGAGGTTCTGTGATTGCCTGAAGGCCAAGCTGGTAGAAGTTGTAGAGGCTGATTCTGGACCGAGAGTCTGGCTCACCCCCTTCACCTTCCTCTCCCCGCCTTTCTTCACTGTATTATTGATCTCTCATCACGATGAGGGGTGAACACACGCTCGTCTGGTGAGAGACAGTGCTGCCGGAAACTTGGGTGATTGACAATAACACCAGATGTTAATGCTACGGATTATTCCTCCAAGAAGGAAAACCATCCTTCCGAGATTCACAGGGAACAAAGATTTGAAAAAGTCCAGGCGGTAATTAACACTCTCCCTGCTCCTTTTTTACCCAGAGACATGCTCAGGTTCCATTTTCCGAGATGAAGTTAGGAAAAAAAAAGTAAAATAAAACCTGCCTGCATTCCGGTTGTAACAATTCTAATTTCAAGAGATCATAGGTTAATTAAATTGATTTAAAAACAACTTTTGAGTTCTACCTTAATTAACCCTCCTGGTGTCGCCGTCCCTCTGCTCCTTGTCAGTGCTGACAGTCTTTCAGGGTGAGGGTGAGAACCCCTCACCTTCTCAGGTAGAGGGAGAATGGGAAATAGCTTGGGGTTTGATGAGTGGAGCTCATTACCTGTCAGATCGAAGGCTCGAGCGGTCCATCAGAAGCGAACAGCAACCCTAGTGACATTTATTACATGCCCCGTGTCCAGAGGCTGCTGAGAAACTGAGTTTTATTCTTAATAGATTCTGTCCCCCAAATGGGGCTCCTCTAGGACTCATCAGCAAACCCGATCAAAATGCCAAGGGAGAAGAGAGGGGGGGAAGGCCTTAAGAGAACCAAAGCACACAATTAGCCCAAACACTCAAAGCAGAAATAAAGGAGCAAAGGTTTGCAACTGTGCCCCTTTTAACCAGCTGGTCCTGAGGGTTATTTACACCGATCTGGGAGAGTTGCCATTCTTGGGTTTTCCTGTGACTCCCCAAAAGGAATGGGCACCAGATGGTGGTCCCAACACAGTGCAAACCAACACTGCTTTTCCAAATGGTCCCGACACGCGTACCGTCTATTCTCCCTGCTTGTTCTAAAATGCTTCCGGACAACCGGCTGGACTGAACACTTGGCCTGACCATGTAGGAGGCAAATATTCCACATGCAAAACCTCTGTGCACGGAACCAGGGGACCCTCTGAAAGCATTTCTGGTCGGGTTTTTTTTTTTTTTTTAGCAGTGTGGAAAGGCATTTTTAAAAAGTATGAATACATTTCGGCAAATAGCCCTTCTCCTAACTGACCTACAGTTCACACAAAGCAATGGACACTGACGGAAATCGAATTGTTTTCATAACAGGCTATAGTTGGTGAAAACCTGGGCTCTTGCTCTCACGTGCCCCAAACTAGCTGTGAGTCTTAGTTTCCCTCCTTATACAGCGTGAGCGTACCAAATGGGACGTACAGTCTTTTCTGGATTGAAGAGTATGTCTTCATGATTACAGGTAGTTTTTTATCCATCTTCGTTCTACTATTTTAGAACCTATAGGCTTGGTATTGTTCTGTACCCGCTGACAGAGGAGAAAACAGGTGCAGCAAGGTGAGGAGCTCGCCCAAGCGTGCAGCTAGTATATGCAGAAGGCAGGAGGTACGAGCAGGACCCTGATGGCTTAGCCATCGGGCTGGTTCCAAGGTCCTGTCTAGCTCTACCGGTCTATGCTTCAAACCTACAAATCTCTGAGTCAATGAGTTGCAGTTTTTCTTCATATGACTTTAACCATTGACTAGCCTGAGGAGATTTCAATAAAGATAACAGGCACAATTCATTCCCCTACCTCCTCCTAAGACCACTTTGGTTCACAATTGGGAACGACGCCAGGGGACCCCATGGCTTCCCCTTGCCCACTGGTTTCTTCTCATGACTCCAACGAGCAGTGAACTGAACCAGGGAACTGAAGAATTTCTGTATTTCTTAGGATTTCAAGGAAGTAGCTTCCACGTGGAGGACAGGTGGCTCAGGAAGTAAGATTTTACCACTGTGCAGAGGTTTTCTAACTTCGGAAGGCGTCGGCCTCCCTGGAGGAGTGAAAATGCAGTCATGGCTGCCGGCACGGAGGTTCTGCTCCAATATGTGGGACTCGGGCACCCGAATTTTTATCCAGCTCTGGGTCATTCTAATGCAACTAAATAACATTAAAGAAAAACCATCCTAGAGACTCCGAGGCCCATTCAGGCTACTGTGGTAACAAATACCACAGACCGGGTGGCTTCCATAGCAGATGTTAATGTATCAGAGTTCTGGAGGCTGGAAGTCTGATCAGGGTGCCGACACCGTTGGGCAAGGGCTCTCTGGTTGCAGGTTTGCTGTTTCCTCACAGGTGAAAAGGGCTAGGGATCTCCACGGAGCCTCTTTGATAAGGCACCCATCCAATTCATGAGGAGTCCATCTGGACCTAAGCACCTGCCCAAGGCCCCACCTCCTAATACCATCACCACCGGGGGTTGGGGACACACACATTCAGACCACAGCAGGAAGTACAGCCAGTTCTCAAAGCATTTCCATGCTGCCTTTGAGGTCTCCCTGTAGATTTTACATTCTTTAGTCCAAAGTCAAGATTGATATATTCATCTTCCTCCTTGGCACCTCCACCTGGCTGTCTCCTCGTCATCTCATACTTAGCCCAAGACAGAACTTGTGATTTTATTCCCCCCTGAATATCGTCCTCCTCCACCTCAGCCCCATAAAGAGGATCACTAGTCACCTGACCATTAAACTACAGTTTGGTAGGCCATCCTTGCCCCCTCTCGTCCAGCTCACGTTTCACTTTCCCACTCTTCATCCCTTCCTCCAATTTCTTGTCAGTTCACAAAACCCTTTGTTTCACACTCAAAATATATCTTTTATTTATTTAAAATTTTTTCCCTTTATTAATTTTAGAGAGAGAGGAAATGAGAGGGAGAGAGAGAGAGAGACAGAAACATCGATGAGAGAGAACATCACTTGGCTGCCTCCTGCATGCCCCCACTGGGGATTTGGCCCACACCTGGCATGTGTCCTGACCAGGAATCGAACCAGTGACTTCTTGGTGCATGGGTCAATGCTTAACCACTGAGCAACACCGGCCGACTGTCTTCATTTACTTTTCTGCTTCGCCACTATCATTTTCCTGGTCCAAGTCCACAGCGCATTCACCTGGATTTCGGAAGTAGTCTTATCACTGGTCTTCTGCTTTCAGTTTGACCTTCCACGTAGCAGCTAGCGAGTTTTCAGGTGCGTGGACCACACCGCAGCACTCCCCCAACTTAAAACACTCGAACGGCCTCTCCTTGCAAATAGGTTGAAATTCACTCTCCTTAGCATGGCCTGCTGGCTCCAGGCATTGCAGCTTTCTGTCGGTTGTAGTTTGAGCTTTTCCCTCTACCCAGGGCTGCCATGCTCATGATGCCATCTGCCTGCAGGGTTTGCCCTCTGCACCACTCCTGTTATTTTAGATCTCAGTTGAACTGTCACCATCTCAGAGAGGTGGTCCCGACTTCTCAGGACACTCCTGACCTCCTAGTCTCTACCACCAGCTATTTGTGTTTCCCGTATAGCATGTATCACTATCTAAAATTCTTTGTTTATTGTCTGCTTCTCCCGATAGAATGTTACCTCCATGGGCTCAGCAACCTCACCGGTCTTGTCTCCTTTTGTACTCCAGTGTCTAGCACCATACTTGGCAGCTGGCAAAGATTTTATAACAATATTTGTCAATAAGTTGTTTGAATATTTCCTTCTTTCAAACCATGCAAAAATGGGATTATGTGTAAAAAGGTATAATTAATTGGAAAAATACAATTCTGAAGAAACAAAAGACTAGATTTGTGTGTGGTATATTTCCTTTGTCCCTTCCAATCTCACAACGCGGAATCTTTTCAAGTAGGACGACCCGTCCGCAATGATCCCATCCATGCTGATTCTGTCTAATCAGAGGGGGTTTTTCCTCACTCATGGTTCTCTCTTCTCCAGACAAAAGGCAGCTGTTCCCCTGGTTCAGGGTGCAGCCCACTGTGCGCATGTGGCTTCCCCAGTGTGGATGTTGAAGGTCCACTGAACATAATGAAACGTGCTTGGCTCTGAATAATTACAAAAACTAATGATGATGAACTGCCTTGTGCGCTCCTCTGCTGTGAAACTCCTCGTCTGATGTTAACTGGCAAAGCGTCCTGCGGTGGTAATGTGATGGCACTTTGAACAGTTAGACAAATGAAAGGCAGGTGGATTCCTCCACAGTCTGCGTGAGGCTAATTCTCTTTGCTTAAGTGTTAGATGCAAAACAAGTCCAAATTCTTTCACGCAATAAAATGTTGTGCTCTCTCTCTTTTTTTCCCCCAAGAGCCCACACTTAAGAATTAGTTCACACACAAAATCTCTTTGAAGGCTACCACCTTGCATTTTGAGAGACTTAAACCAAAGGGGCCAAATAGAAAGTAGTAATTAAGAATCTTCTTTGTGTTTGGAACTATTGTTAGGTTGTTGTTTTCTTATGCCCAATACATTTTTCCCTTCACCTGGTGGTATATCTTGATTTTACTTGGACAAAGAATCTCTCCCTAACCCTTAGTCCAAGGGATTTATCTGGGGTGAATCCACCCCGGATATAAGAGTGGAAATAGCCCTGGCCAGTTTGCCTCAATGGTTAGAGCATCGGCCTGTGGACTGAAGGGTTGTGGGTTTGATATCTGGTGAGGGGCACATACTTGGGTTGCAAGTTGATTCCCAGTCTGGGTCCAGGTCATGCAGGAGGCAACCAGTCAATGTGTCTCTCTCACATTGATGTTTCTCTCCCTCTCCCTCTCCCTTCCACTCTCTCTCAAAATCAGTGGGAAAGGATCCTCGGGTGAGGATTAACAAACAAACAAGAAGAGTGGAAATAATTTAGAAGCTGTACAAATCAGATTGTCTCTCCCTGGAGTTTTAGTCTTGAGTAGAATAACTCAGTGTTTGAAAATGTTATTATGTGATGATGGGTTTGGAAGAGATTTTTTTTTTATCGGTTCCTGTTGCTAAAGTTTTTAGAGTTCCTGGCTCCTCGTGCTTCCAGAAACCTGGTTCTGAAGCCTTTCTTTTACATGTATGAGCTGTTCCATGTTATTTGAGCAGTTCTGGTTGTCTATTGGCACACAGTAAACTAGCCCCAAGTTTAGCAGTATAATGATTGTATTAAACTCGTATGTCAGGAGTTAACACACAGAGGAGATGGCTGGTCTTTGCTTTACCATGGCTGGGCCCTCAGCTTGTGTGGCACCAATGGCTAAGGATGGCTGGATGGTTGGAGGAGTTCCAAATGTCAGTTCTGCGTGTCAACTGGAGGCCTCGTTTCTTCTCTGTATCACACCTTATAAGATGGTTTCTTCACACACATGTCTGGTAACTTGACAAGGCAGATTGCAATAGTTGGAGTTGTCTGGGCATCTCTTTCTCTCCATGTGCCCTCTTGCATGGCTAGTTGGGCTTCCCCATAGCATGTCAGTTCACAAGACAGACTACTTAAAAGGTGGCTGTCTCCCCTCAGAGCAGGCATACCAAGAGTTCAGGCTGGAAGCTGCCTAACTTCTTATAACCTTGCCCCAGAAGTCAAGTAGCATTGGTTCTGTTGAATTGGTTCTGTTACAAATAAGTCACAATGTGAACCCAGATTAGAAGGAAAGTAACTGCACAGGGACATAAATAATGGGAGATGTGGTTCTTTTGAGTGTCTTTGGAGATTAGCTACCACAATAGTGAATTATTTTAAATTTGCATTTTTGTTTCTTACCACTAAATAACTCTAATTCCTCTAGTTCTGTATCTTGTACTGAGGAATCCATGATAGCATTTCTCAAATTTTAAAATTTAAGAAGCCATATTAAAATTAACACTGGGTTATCACACTTTCATTTTGCAAGTAAGAAAAATATGCTATTATCATCACCACTTAATGAAGGAAAGGAGATTTAACACTAAAATATAGAAAGGACTTAAACTCATAATCAAGAATAATCTATTTCATTTGAGAATAATTCATTTCTTTAAATTTTTTTTTTCTATTATTGATTTGAGAGAGAGAGGAAGGGAGAGGGAGAGAGAAACATTGATGAAGAGAACATTGATTGGCTGCCTCCTGCATGTCCTGCACTGGGGATTTGGCCCACAACTTGGGTATATGCCCTGACTGGGAATCAAACTGGTGACCTCTAGGTGCATGGGTCAATGATCAGCCACTGAGCCACACTGGCCAGACAGTAAATCATTTCTTTTAAATGAAAAAAATAATTTTCTGAAAAACACTTTTTCCTTCTCATTTTGCCCCAGAACAGTGAAAATTTTCTCACGGATCAGCAGGAGTCCACTGAAGGGCTTTTGAGAACTACTGCCTTTAGGAGTAAAATGCTGAAGTGTGGGGCCCACACAGGTGGCCACAGGTATTCAGAGAAAAGTGCAAGGACAGCAGAGATCTAGGAAGCCGTCATGGAGGAGGAAGGGAGGCGAACAGAGGCAGACAGAGGCAGACAGAGGCAGGAGAGTTACCGGATAGGGGAATAAAGAAGACCACTCAAAGAAAAAAGACAAACATTTGTGGAAAGTTTGCTAATACTAAAAGATTTTGATGTGGCATCTGATTTCATCTTTATGGCAGTATTATGAAAGGAGAGTATATGTCCCATTTAAAAAAGAAGACATTCAGAAAGACTGGAGAACTTGCTCCAAGTCCCCATGCTGGTTAGTAGTTGAATCGGGGCTTGGGTTATACTTGGTGTGAGGCCAAGCATCGTTTCACTGCATCGTGGGGTATTAGAAATGAGGTAAGCATCCAATTGCTACTTGAATGGCATTTAACGAACATTAGTTGAGCATCCAGTATGTTCTAGGAACAGAGGATACAATGTTGAGAGACACAAGCATGTTTTCTAGGGAATTTATAGTCCAGCATTAGAGACAGAAAGTCAATGAGCAATTGTGAGACCCTGTGATGCATAGCTTTGGGGCAGGTGGGGTCAGCATTGAGGATTCTTCTGGAGCAAATGAAGGAATCCTAGTCTAGTTCAGAAAAGTCAAGAAAGCCTTCCCAGAGGAAAAAAATATAGAGGTTAGCCAGGGGAATAAGGAGTGCATTTGATGGGGGCGCAGTGGTTGCAGAAAGGGTTTTCCCTGGAGACACAGGGACATCTGGAAGTAGAGGAAACTCCATGCAGTTCAGTGTGGCTGGGGCCAGTGTAAGGGAGCCTGGCTGGTGGCGAGAAGGAGGTGGAGAGTTAGGCAGGGCCGGCGCAGAGCAGGCTCCAGAACCATCGACCTGATCCATTCTTCGCGATGTAAAAAAGGGAGTGTGCGGTCATTTGTGCTTTTGCTGCAAGGACTCTTTTTGACAGCCCATAAAGCAATGATGGATGCCCAAGATAATATTTCTCAGCTTTTGCCACCTTGCTATATATTTCCCACATGTGCTTAAGGGAACACTTGAATCACCAGAATCATTAGTAGGCTTATAATGGAAGTATTCTTGAGGGGTTCTGAGAAAAGCTGGTCACCCTTATTTCTCTGAATCGTATTTTTGGAGAAACATTTTAATGTTTGCATGACCTTTAATCAAACATACTGCACATTTTTAGAGCCCAGTAAATTACTGCCTCCCTCTAAGTGGTAGTGTTGGGGGCGGGGCTTAACAGTATCATTAAGAAACACATAAATGCCATCTTTTTATTTTTTCCATGCAGGTTTTATTTCTGCCAGCAATTATTTGTTTGTTCATTTGTTTTTCAGTTGTGCCTATGAAGATTAAGCAGAATTTTAGTGGCAATAAAAATTTTCCAAGTTGTCTTCCTTCTGGGTCTAATGTAGTTTCTAGAGCCTATAGGTTATAAAAGGACTGGGTTCTTCAAATCTCTGGTCCTTGGTCGTAACTAGTTCATTAACATCACCTCTCTTCATTCCTCTTTTCTCCTCTTCAGAACAGTGACGCTGATCTAAAATAAAAATCAGGATCTATTTCCACACAAGTTTCCAAGTAAAGAAAACTGAACCTGCTTTACTACATGCCGTATCCTACATTAAAGTAGGAGAATTGCATTTGTGTATTAGCCAGGATTCCTTTGGGTTTCATGAGACAGAAATCAACTCAACCAGCTTGGGCATGAAAAGAACATGGAACAGACTGACAGATGGCAGGGGGAGGAGAGCAGGGGAATGGATGAAAGAAGGTGAAGAGATTCTCAAAGAACATAGATGCATAGCCCATGGACACAGACAGCCGTGCGGTGAGGGCGAGAGGCAGGAGGGAGAATGGGGGACATCTGTAAAAGTGTCATCTCATTTTGCAGATACTGTAAGACAATATTTAGCCATTGTAGTTTTGAGGTCCCAGGGTTACAAATTCTGTGATACATAAACTTTGAAACTCAAGTGAGGCGTTTTAGATTTCACAAGGCATTTTTTTTTTTCCTAAACAGAACAAGGTTATTTTTAAGAAATGACTTTGTTTCCCTTTCTCCAGCTACATTGCGAACATTTTCATAAGGATGATAGAGTTCTGATTTGGAGAAGACAAGAGTCTGATAAATCCTAACTTTTCAGGCCTGATCTCATTTTCTTAGTAGCTTTTTCTGTGCCTAAAAGGAATCCATTTGCTTCATTAAATGCATCCACGGGTAATGCAACAGCATTTTCTGGCTGGTGCTCTGTAGGACAGCCATCAGGACCTGGGGCTCAGCCTGTAGAGGGTCCATAATGGTTCACTGTGTTTCCCATGGAGCCACAGAAACACTTTGCCAGCATCACTAATTGAAAGAGACTGAACACTTCTAATGAAATGCTGGGGTTTCTGCAGATTAAGCAGTGTGACAGGCAAGTCAGATTCTTTTTATTGAAACCAATATAACACCCTCATTCTGTCCTTTGACTTTATAGAATTCCTATCTATCCTATGAAATAACATAATTGAGAAGTTGACGTCTTCACTTACTGGATGCAAATAGCTTCCCCTTTCACCCTCTAAATGTAAACTGTGGTTTTGAATCACTTGCCTTGGCCCGTTTGGCCCATTCCCATTTTCCTCAGGCCCTGTTTCTTTGCAGCAAGCCCTGGAGTGCTCGCCTCTCTTCTTCCTCAATTAAACTTGCTCTTGAAGATGAGATTCCAGCTTCTTGACTGAATGCCCTTGGTCCTGTTCTTTTTAGGTAAAATGAAAATTGCTAATTAAGAGCTCTCTTCTACGTGATCTCAGCATTTTCCATATGGGTTATGGAGAGAATTCAGAATTATTATTATTTTTGAAGTAATTATCCAAGTTGATTAGAGAAGACTTAAAAATAAAAAATAAAAATCTCTCCTTGTTTATTACCAACAAGTGTTCAGATGCCATCTGGAGCCTTGAGAAAGATGAATTGAGAGTGATTGGGTGCTGTGATGAGGTCACATGCTTGGCCACCAGCACTGAGAATAGCATCATCTACACACAAACAGAGGAAATTACCTGCGGGAAGAGACCATTTCCCCCCCTGACCTTCAGCACACAGTTTTTCAAGCAGAGAGTGAGGAAACATGAATGTAAAGACCTGGATAATGTGCTCGTTGTAAATGGATCCATTGCTCCAGTTTGGCACCTCAGTGGCTAAATGAACACATATCGCACCTGACCATTGTGCAGGGTATAAAACAGCTACCATGTGCTCTGAGCTCACTGGCTGCAAGGCGTTGTGCAATGTAATGTAAAATAACATTTTGTTCTTTAATGTCACAACAACCATATCAGGTTTGACTATTATCTCCATTTTATATATGATAGGCTGAGTCTAACACATGTTTAGTAGCTTGTTAGAGTTCACAGAGCTGGTGAGTGGTAGACTTGAAGTTTGAATTCAGATCCAGTTCACATCAAACTCTGTTTTTATCCACCTGATCTGCCAATTCTAAGATGCTACTGGAAGATGGAAACATGCACAGAGAAAAAGCTTATGACAGACGTTTATTCCTGTGAAACTACCTTTTCAATAAAGATACAGTGTTTCCATCACCTCCAGAAGAATCCTCATACCCCTTTGCAGAAACTTCATCTTCTGCCTATAGCCTCAGGAAACCACCCATCTGCTTTGTGTCATACAGATTAATCTATGTTTTTTAGAATTTTATGTAAATGAAATAATTCGCTTATATATGCTCTTTTGTATTTAGTTTCTTTCAGTCAGAATTATGATTTTGAATTCACTCATTTCATTGTTTATATAAGCAGATTATTCCTTTTTTACAGCTTAGTAGTATTCCATTGTGTGGATATACCACATTTGTCTCTCCATTAAGTATCTATTGATGGACATTCGAGTTATTCTCAGTTTCTGGCTATTCTGAATAAACATGCAATGAACATTCACATTTATGTCTTTGTGTGTTTTTATTTCTCTAGGGGTAGATACTTACAATGGAATGACTGGGACCTATAGTAATTCATATTTAACTTTTTAAGTTGCCAAATTTTTTCCAAAGTGATTGTGTAGTTTTATATTTGTGTAAGCAGTGTATGTTAGTTTCCGTTGCTGCATTCTAATGGGTGTAAAATGGTGTCTCATTGGGCTTTTAATATGTAGTTTCTTGATGATTAATGATATTGAGCGTCTTCTCAGATGATTATTTATCATTCATGTATATTCTTTTGTGAAGTGTCTATTCAAATATTTTGCAAATTTTTATTAGATTGCTTATCTGCTTATTATGGAGTTGTAAGAACATTGCATATTCTAAATACAATTCTATTGTCAGCTAAATGTATTTTAATGATTTTACCATTCTGTATCTTGCCTTTTTATTTTCTTAACAGTACTTTCAAGGAGAAAAAGTTTACATTTTGATAAAATCCAATTATCAATTTTTGTAATGTTTGCATTTGTTCATTTACTGTCGCACATTTATCTTTTTATATGATACTATGATTGTCTGCATTTTAAAAAATCTTTTTAAAACTTTATTTTTTTTATTACAGATGTCCATCCTTTCCCTCCATTGACACCCCCTCCACACACACACACCTTCACTGCACTGTTGCCTGTGTCCACTGGTTATGCATATATGCATTTATGTTCTTTGGTTTATCTTTTTCTGCCCCCCACCCCCTGAGGTTTGTCAGCCTGTTCCCTACTTCCATGTCTCTGCATCCTTTTTGTTCATTATAGCCCACAATAAGTGAGATCATGTGATATTTGTCTTTCTCTGACTGGTTTATTTCACTCAGCATAATACTCTCCAGGTCCCTCCATGTTGTCTCAAAGGGTAAGAGATCTTTATTACAGTTGCATAGTATTCCATTGTGTATATGTACCACTGCTTTTTTATCCACTCATTTACTGATGGATGCCTGGGCTGTTTCCAGATCTTAGCTATTATAAATAGCACTGTTATGAACATAGGGATAAATATATTTTTTCTGATTGGTGTTTCAGGCTTCTTAGGGTATATTCCTAAAGGTGGGATCACTGGGTCAAATGGAAGTTCAATTTTTAATTTTTTGAGGAAACATATTGTTTTCATAGTGGCTGCACCAGTCTGCATTCCCACCAGCAGCATACTAGGGTCCCCTTTTCTCTACATTCTCACCAGCAATTATTGTTTGAGGATTTGTTGATGGTGGCCATTCTGACAGGTGTGAGGTGATACCTTATAGTCTTTTTTAAAAAATTTTTTTATCCTTACTCGAGGACATTTTTCCATTTTTTGTTCGGGTAGAGTGGGAGAGAGAGAGAGGAACACAGAGAGAGAGAGAGAAACATCAATGTGAAAGGGACACATCGAGTGGCTGCCACCCACACGGCCAACCAGGGCCAGGGATCGAACCACAACCAAAGTACGTACTCTTGACCAGAATGAAACCTGTGATTCTTTGGAGTCTACAGGCCAGTACTCCAACCACTGAACCAAACTGGCCAGGGTTCTGCCCTTTTTTTTCCCCCGAGATTTCAAAAAATTAAATTTATTGGAGTGACAATGGTTAATAGGTTCATATAGGTTTCAAGTATACATTTCTAGGATACAAGATCTGTATATTGCATTGTGTACCCACCACCCAAAGTCAAGATTTTTAACAATCCTTCCAATTCGACATTCATCTTGTTTTATACAGTTACTAATGTTTTATGATTTTCTTTGCTTAAAATCCCTTCATGTAACTCAGTTTTTCATCCGGGTTCAATTTTCCTCTTGAAGTAGTACTTCTTATTGATGTTCCTATCTTAACATTCTCTTAATAGTGAATTCTCCTTTTTTGTCTGAAACTGTCTATTTTGGCCTTTATTCTTGAAATACAATTTTGCTTAAATACATAGTACAAGGACAACCTTTTTTTTTTTTATGTCCAAGGGACATTTTTTGCATTTATCTGCAGATAGAGTGGGAGGGAGAGAGGGGGAAGAGAGAGAGAGAAAAATCGATGTGAGAGAGACACATCGACTGGTTGCCACCTGCACAATCCCAACCAGGTCAGGGACTAACTGCAACCATGGTACATGCCCCTAGTGGGAATTGAACCCGGGACTCTCTGGTCCGCAGACCAATGCTCTAACAGCTGAGCTAAACCGGCCAGGGCTAGGATAACTATTATTTTCTCTCAGCTTTCTTAAGTTATTATTTAAGCAGATTTTAGTTTCTGTTTTGCTGTTAAGTTGGATGTCTGCTGTTTCTTTATACGTATTCTGTCTTTTCGTTCTGGATATTTTTAAGATATTTTCTTTGGCTTTGGCTTTTATGTTGCTTTTCAGATCTTGTTATTTATTTATGTATTTATTTAGTCCTCACCTGAGGATATGATTTTATTTATTTTTCTGTTGCCTCCTGTACTTGCCCTTGACCGGGAATCGAATCCACAACCTAGGTTTGTGTCCTGATTGGGAACCGAACCTGCCCTCCCACCTTTTGGTGTACGGGACAGCACTCCAACCAACTGAGCCTCCTGGCCAGGGTTGTTATTTATTTTGTTTGAGGATTTTTGTCTTCAGTTCTGAAAAAGTGTCAGCTCTTGTATCTTCTAATGTCAACTCCCTTTACTGTTTTTTTTTTAAGATTTTTAAATCTTTATTGTTGAATGTATTACAGATGTTCCTCATTTTCCCCCCATGGGCCCCCTCCTCCCCACTCCCACCTTTTCCCACACTATTGTCTGTGTCCATTGGTTATGCATATAAGTTCTTTGGTTTATTTCTACCTACCTCCCCAACCCCTTTCCCTTTGAGGTTTGTCAGTCTAGCAATGAATTTGTACTTCTTAATCACTTCACCTTTTTCACCCATTCCCCCAATCCTCCTCCCATCAGGCAACCAACAAAATGTTCTCAGTATCTTTGAGAATGTTTCTGTTCTGCCTGTTCATTTTGTTTGTAGATTCCATTGTCAATAGATATGTATTCATTGTCATTTTGTTTGTTCATATATTTTATCTTTTTCTTCAAAAAGACCCTTCAACATTTCATATAATAATGGTTTGGTGGTGATGAACTCCTTTAACTGTTTCTTGTCTGGGAAACTCTTTATATGGCCATCGATTCTAAATGACAGCTTTGCAGGATAGAGTAATCTTGGTTGTAAGTTCTTGCTTTTCATCACTCTGAATATTTCTAGCCACTCCCTTCTGGCCTGCAAAGTTTCTTTTGAGAAATCAGCTGACAGCCTTATGGGAACTCCCTTGTAGGTAACTAACTGCTTTTCTCTTGCTGCTTTTAAGATTCCTCTTTGTCTTGAACCTTTTGCATTTTGATGATGATGTGTCTTGGTGTGGGCCTCTTGGGGTTCATCTTGTTTGGGACTCTCTCTGCTTCCTGGATTTGTATGTCTGTTTCCTTCACCAAGTTATGGAAGTTTTCTGCCATTATTGTTTCAAACAGGTTTTCAATTTCTTGTTTTCTCTCTTCTCCTTCTGGCACCCCCAAGATGCGAATGTTGGCATGCTTGAAGTTGTCCCAGAGGCTCCTTACACTTTGGATTCTTTTTTCTTTTTGCTGTTCTGATTGGGCGTTTTTTGCTTCCTTATATTCCAAATCAATGGTTTGCTTCTTGGATTTACGTACTCTATTATTGAATCTGTGTAAATTATTCTTTATTTCAGTTAAAGCCTCCTTCATTTCTGACTGTGCATCCATCATTTCTGACTGGTCCTTTTTTATGCTCTTGAGGCCCTCACTAAGTTTACTGAGGTTCTCACTCAGTTCATTGAGCATCCTTATAAGCAGTATTTTAAACTCAGCATTTTTTAGGTTGCTTATCTCCATTTTACTTAGTTCTTTTTTTGGGTTTTGTTCTGTTCTTTCATTTGG
Source organism: Molossus molossus (assembly GCF_014108415.1). Taxonomy (NCBI): domain Eukaryota; kingdom Metazoa; phylum Chordata; class Mammalia; order Chiroptera; family Molossidae; genus Molossus; species Molossus molossus. The sequence goes on from NW_023425377.1 coordinate 27,712,394, forward strand.
GACCTGTTTCTTTGTCTCCTCATTTTGGCTGTCTCCCTGTGTTTGTTTCTATGTATTGCTTAACGAGAGGTATGGGGCTAGCTGAGACCAGATGCTGCTTGTTTGAAAGAATTTAGGAAAACCTGAAGCAGGATTTGAGAGAGGCCAATCCTATGGTAAAGCAACTGGCAACAGCTTAGGTGGGCCTGAAAGTTGGGTGGGGTGGGGCAGGGCCTCAGGGAATCACCAGGGTGGGGGTACCAGTTTGAGCCAGGTTGCTGGAGTCCCAGCTCTGGCGGCTGTCTGCCGCCCCAGAGAAGGGCTCATCAAAGGAACAAAGGCCCCTGACAGCATGTTTGTCCCAGAGAAAGCCCCTCTCTATCCTTCGCTCTAGTGCCAAATAGCTCAATTCTTCCCTGTATGTCTCTGGTGCCCCTCGAGCTGCCTCCCCTCCGAGCTTAGAGGGAGAGAGTTCGATAAGTTTGTGCGCGGGCCCTTTAAGGTGCTGCCTGGGGCTCCAGCTGCTTCAGCCTCCCTGAGCCTCAGTTTCCGCTGGTTTTTCCAGCCAGAAGTTATGGGGACTCTCTTCCTGGCACTGGAACCCTGAGCGGGGCACCTGGTGTGGGACAGGGACCCCCTCAGTCCTCAGGAAGGACCTTCCCAGTTGAGGTGTCCTCCTGATTTTTATCCGCCACACGTGGGTATGGGACCAGCCCATTGTGCCTCCGCCCCTCCTACCATTCTCGATGAGGCTGCTGCTTTAATTTCGTAGTTGTAGGACTTCCATTCAGCTTCATTTCAGGTGGTTTTGAATGAGGGTTCTTCTGTAGTTTAGTTGTAACTTTGATGTAGTTGTGGGAGGACGCAATACCGCGTTTACCTACGCTGCCTTCTTGACCGGAGGTCAGTTCTGCCCTTTTTTAAATTGGATTGCTTATCTTCCTTTTGTTGAGTTGTATGAATATGCTGTATATTTTGGAAATTAACCCCTTATCCAATGTATCATTGGAAAATACGTTCCCTCTTATGGTGGGTTCCCTTTTCATTTTGATGCTGGTTTCTTTTGCTGTGTAGAAGCTTTTTAGTTTCATATAGTCCCATTAATTAATTTTTTCTTTGTTTCTCTTGCCCTAGGCAATGTAGCAGTGAAAGTTCTCCTACGTGTAATGTCTGAGATTTTGCTGCCTACATTTTCTTCTAAGGTTTTTATGGTTTCACAAGTTACATTTAAGTTTTTTACCCATCTGGAGTTTATTCTTGTATATGATGTAAGTTGGTGGTCTAGTTTCATTTTTTTGCATGTACCTCTCCAATTTTCCCAACACCATTTATTGAAGTGACTGTCTGTACTCTATTGTATGCTCTTGCCTCCTTTGTCAAGTATATATTGAGTGCCCTGGCCGATTTGGCTCAGCGGTTAGAGCGTCGGCCTAAGAGAGACCCAGGTTCGGTTCCCACTAAGGGCGCGTACCTGGGTTGAAGTTTGTCCCTGGCCCTGGTTGGTCGTGCAGGTGGCAGCCACTTGGTGTGTCCCTTTCACATTGATGTTTCTCTCTCTCTCTCTCTTCCTCTCCCTCCCTCCCACTCTATCTGAACAAAAAATGGAAAAATGTCCTCGGGTAAGGATATATATATATATAAATATAAATATAAATGTAAATATAAATATTGAGCATAATGTCTTAGGTCGATTTCTGAGTTCTCTGTTCTGCTCCATTGATCTATACACCTGTTCTTGTGCCGGTACCAGGCTGATTTGATTACACTGGCTTTGTAGTATGACCTGATATCCAGAACTGTGATCCCTCCAACTTTGTCTGCATTTCTTAGATGACTAAATTCAACCACATAGAGATTTTGTGAGTTGCCTCAAATTACACATCTGTAAGAATGCTAACTTCAAACCACTGAATGGATGTGAAGTTAGAAGAATGCAGTCTGGGGTTCTTAGCAGGAGAACAGAATCAAGAGCCAGAAAAGTCTGTGTGAGCAAATACACAAAGCAGAAAGTAGGGCAACCATTTGGATTCTGTCACAGGCATGATGATTCATTTCCTGAGAGTTTGATATGAGGATCCTTTCAGCCCTTTTTTTTGATTTGAGTCTTCCAGGCTGAAGGACCCTGATTTTTATGTCTGATGCCCAGCTTATTATCACAAGGAGTGAGATAAGCATTGAGTCTCCTTACTTCTGTCTAGGAGTCAGTCCACACCTCTGGGACAAAGGCCCTGTCGGTCAGCAAAACGACAAAGTTATCATGCCTTCACATAGAATAACCTCTGATTAGCTTTGGTAGCAAGACTAAGCTATCTGTTCCTCTTATAGATAATACAAGGAGCACACAAGTTTCTTTATATATATATATTAAATATTTATATATATATATATTAAATTGCTTTTAGAGAGAGAGGAAGGGAGAGAGAAAGAGAAACATCAATGAGAGAGAACATCGATTGGCCGCCTCCTGCATGCCCCCCACTGGGGATCGGGCCCACAACCTGGGCATGTGCCCTGACTGGAAATCAAATCAGCAACCTCTTGGTACATGGGTCAATGCTCAACCACTGAGTCATACCACCCGGGCAAGGAGCACACAGTTTTTTGTTTGAAACATAAATGGAGAAGTAGCTTTTCAACTTCACCTCCCTCATGCCTCTTCTCAGAGGCAATCCCAAGGAAACCTCCCTCTCCTCCTCATTTCCAGTTATGCAGGTAGGTGCCCTCGAATTCCATCGATTACTTCTTCATAACTCAGCCTGCCTTGTCTCTTGCCGTGCTTCTGGCCAACTCCACACTCGGCTAGATCTCTGGGTAGATGTGAGCTCTGCTTCCCCCTTGCCCCTGGCTACCTTTGACTGCCACAGCTCTTCAGCACTGCCAGCACTGCCAGCCTGTCTTCACATGAAGGCACAGCAAAAAACACTGTGCAGCTACCACCAATGCCAACGTTACATGGAAATCAGATCCCTGCCTCCCCATTTCCAAGCTCCACTGGGATTTGGGCAGAACACCGTCCCAGACATCATGGTCACGGCCACCACCTGTCTTCTGGAACAGAGAGCGCAGTGGTCCTGACTCCTTAAGTGCCTTCGTTTTTCATGACACTCTTTTTCTCTCCCTCCCTTTCTTTCTTTCTGTACCTTTTTTTAATAGCATACCTCTGCCATAGGGAAGGGCATAATGTGTTTTTATGAATCTGGCTGCCCATTCAAGCGATAGGAGATGGGAAAGTCATTTACCCGGCTAATGAAAAACACTGCAGTGGTCTGGGAGCCTTAACAGCTGATTCTATTACCAGAGTATTGTGTACCTTTGGAAGTGCCCTGGAACCCAGATGGACCTCTGCAAGACTGAACTTTAACCTTATGGTAACTTTGACAATTCCAGGGAGTGGAGGTATCTCAGTGTGTGTTCTGTGTTGTTGAGTCAGCCGATTCCTAGCGACCCTATGAAGGAGTGATGTCCACAGTGTCCTGTCCTCAGCAGCCCTGCTCAGCTACTGTAGACTCATGCCTATGGCTTCTTTTGTGGAGTCAATCCAATATCTATGGGAACACAGAAAAGGTAACCAATAAACAACCAGATAATCCCTTGAAGTAAATACTGTAGTGAAATAAGCTCTTTGAATAAACCAGATGCCCAAGTCCACCAAAATGATCGACTTAAGCCAGTGTGAACATTGCAGGTTTTCTTTGACAAAATATTCTGATGATTTATTGGTGGGAGGGGCGGGTAGACAAAGATCCTTTGGTTCTAATTCTTGCAGAACTTGTAGACAAAAGAAGTTGATGGGTTTATTGGCTATTCTTAGCTTGCCTCCACCAGATATATCTTGCCCTTTTCTCCCCTGCCTTTTGTCCCTCGAAGGCTGGCCAGTGCATTGAATGGCTCAGCTTATTTTGCTCTCTGGTCTGTGGTTGGGTTGGATCAATGGTAGACACTGACAGGAGATTGGGGAGTGGGAGGGAGGCAAGGTAGAGTATTTAAACCTTCCTTGCTTGCCTTCTGCTTTGCTGTGGTGTTGGCGGCTCTTACATCTGCCCCCAGCCACTCCTCTGCTCCAGCTCGTCGTCTGGGTCCAGCAACAGCTCTTCCACTCCTTGGAGTCCCACTGCCTGACTCTCATTGTTCTCTTTTATCCTGTCTATACCCATGTGATTGCCTAATTATTTTTAACTAAATGCTTTTTGGCATCTGTTTCCTGAAATGATTTGGCTTGACAGAATCTCCTTGCTAGAAACGTTCGTTCTTGATAGATTGGTTTTTATCTCAGTGTGATGGCTTAGTGAGCTACAAATGCTTACTCCTAAGGGTGTCTTAAGTATGTTTTGAGCAAATAGAGTATGCACAAATCATATAACAGGCACAAATGAAATGATCACAAATGACTTCCATTCACACGCATCTTCTTATCTGCCTGGCCTCTTCAGATATTGGTGTTTATAACCTGCTACATAACCTCCCTGGCTCTGAAAGATCCCAGTAAAGACTCATATGAGGCATTTTGCAGAATGCTCAAAAGAGGTTTCATTTCCTTTTAGAAAATCTTGTGCTTCAGGTGAGCTGGTATTCAAAGCACCTCTTCCCTCAGTGCCTGGCAAGCACCACACAACTACCCTCCCTCCCACCTCCCCAGAAGTAAGTCCAAGGCCTCGGCAATTAGACCACTATCGAGACTGCTTCTAAAGCTTACTTACTCTCTAAGGACTGAATTGGTACATTAAAATATACTCTTAATTTTTTTCCCCCAGGATTAGCAAAAATACGTCAGTCCATTAGAATGAAAGGGAAAAGACCTTAAACTATAACGGGCTTTTGGAAACCAGCCCCAATCACTGTCTCTACATTTTACCTTGTTTTAAGTGAAATGAAGCTAAGTGACTTCTCTTTTGTATTTTTTCCAACTCTGCTATAACACATTTTTTTCCAATAAAGAAGATGCTTACTTGCAGTAAATTAAACACTTGGAACCGATGCCAATTCCTTCAGGATGGTTATTGCTACCTTTGCTAATTTTCTAGTGTTTTTCTTGTTTTCTCCTTTCCTGTCAAGGAGTTCCTGAGTCAGTGGAATTCCTCTTCTGAGTATATTTTGTGTACTCTGGTAGACTCGCTTCTAAAACATAAAATCCGATCAACGATAAAAGGGCACCTTAGAAATGTTAATACTTGTACATGCTTATACACAGGCTCTTCTGAGGTTGGCTTGACAATAAGTCTGCTAGGATCACTATTACATTTCATAGTAATAGTAATAACAGTAATGACAACAAAACAATAGCTACCTATGTTGAGCATTTACTATGTGACAGCAAATATGCTAAACAATTCACATGCATCAGATCCGTCCATGCAGGAATCCTCCAACGTGGCTACAGTGATTATCCCAGTGGTCACACAGTTGCACGTGGCAGAATCAGGCAGGATCCAAGCCCAGGTCTGCCTGCCTCTCCAGTCCTAGGCTCAGTAAGCACTGCTTAGTGTCTCTGAGCCTAAGACACAGCCATGCCCTAACATGGGACACTAACTGGTTCCAAGACTGTCTTTTTCTTCTTCCCTCTACGTGTAGTTTCTCCTTCAGTTTCTGGGGTGTGGTGCTGGGACACCCATCTACTGAAGGAGGCCATTTTCCCTCTCTTGTTTGCCAAGATGGAAGGCGTTGCGGAGAAGGGTTTGATAGATGGCGGTGTGATTACACAGACAGGGGATGCTATGAAGCAGTCTTCTCATTTCAGTGCTTCCAAATTGCTTTTGTCATTTTTTTTTTTAGGCATTGCCATTCAAGTAATTGCTAATGGTAATTTTTTAAAAAATCCTTTAAACAATCATGGTGCCTAGATTATATAGCTGAAAATGTGCAAAAGGGTATTTCTAATCTCTTTATTTCAATTAGGATTTCCCCCCATGTGATTCATTCAGTAAACACTAAGCACTCATTATTATGAGCCCGTGCTTGTCATGGCTGTGGATATAAATATGAAAAAGACATTGCCTCTTGCTCGGAATGGCTTCCCTTGCAGACATATTGTAAGTTTAATTTGACAAGTTCTACAAGACGTCTTGGAAAATTCTATATTTGTGGTTGCCACTATTCCCAAGCACTGAGTGTCCGCAAACCAGGGTGATTTATTATTCTGCTTAAGCGTGGATTGAACTGCTCAGGTTTGGGGATGGTATGAGAAGGGACACAGGTCTCTAATCTAGTCAGTGAGCAATGCTAACATCCCAGTATCTATAGCTCACTGTGGCCCTAATGCTCACGACCCACATTAAGTGGTAAAAACTTTGTATTTGAAAAGAAATCCAACTGCAGTGCCTGTGACAAATGTGAGGAGGAAGCAAAGCAATCTAAGAAAATGCTGGGTCTTGACAGAATGTAGAAATGTTGGATAATTTAGGAAGTAACATGGCACATTCCTTTATGGGTTTGGATATATGACAGGAATGTGCCACATGCTTTATATAACTGGCTTTCAAACTTTCTTTATCCACAACCTCTATAAAAATATCACTTCTGTTCACAATCTAATAAACACACCCACAGATGCAACAAAACTTCAATCATACAATGCTTGCCTTTACTGTAGGGCATGTGCTCTAGGTCCCAGTCCTTCCTCTTTGCTTATTAATTTTGTAATGCTGATTGTGAACCAGTTCATTGACTTTATGACCCACTAATAGCGTGTGGCCCCCAGTTTGAAAAACACTGCTCTATATTCATCACACGAGTGAATAAGCAAGTAAATATGTCAGTAGATGAAGTCGCTTTAGCTGGGTATCCAGCTAGGATGTATCTTAATAATATTATACATTACTGCCCTGGCCGGTTTGGCTCAGCAGTTAGAGTGTCGGCCTGCGGTCCAGAGAGACTCAGGTTCAGTTCCTGCTAAGGGCACGTACCTCGGTTACAGTTTGTCCCTGGCCCTGGTCGGTTGTGCGGGTGGCAACCACTCGATGTGTCACTTTCACACCGATGTTTCTCTCTCTCTCTCTCCCTCTCTCCCCCTCCCTCCCTCCCTCCCTCTCTCCTTCTCTCTCCCTCCCACTCTATCTGAACAAAAACAACAACAACAAAAAAGGAAAAATGTCCTTGGGAGAGAATAAAAAAATAATAATATTATACATTACTTTAACCCAGTGTTTACAGAACCATTGGGGTCTTACGGGGTCATTGCAGTTTGTCGTTTATTCTTCAGTGCACTCAATGGGAGGAATGGCATCATGCAGTCATAGTTGTGAACACAGGGCTTGACCGAGCTCTCAGGAGGAAGTCAAACGTAAGCTCTGTAAATAAAACGGCTGAAGAATGTAAGTGAAGAAAGGGCTATGTCTGAGTGAGCGTTCTAGAGAGTAACATTTGATGTGACTGTGAAAGAAGAGCAGAGTGTGGCGGATAGAGGGAGGAGAAGGGCAGTTCAGACCGGACGGGTGCGGTGTGGTTGGGAGACCAGTTGTATCTAAGAAGCATGCAGGAAGACACAGTGAGAACCACATAAGGGGACTGAAATATGTCAGGCAGCCAGATCAGGGTCTGGATACTTAATGTACATGATGGAACTTGAAGTTCCCTTCCACTGAACAATGACAGCTGTCCAACTTTCACAGAGGTTATTTTATTACAGTTAGAACAGCTTCCTAGAGTTTCTCTGGGGTTTTGGGTGGAACTCAGGAAGATAATTAAATAAAATGTATAAGATTATTTCTGTCCTAGTTTGCAAACTCCATAAGGTAATAGGGACCTTAGTTTAATTTATTCATATTTCTTAGCCTCTAAAACAGGGCCTGGAGCATAATAAGCACTAGGAATGTGTTTATAGGAATAAATCATTGAGTGAATGGATAAAGGGGTACACAGGTTTACTTGGTGATAGATAACCACCTGGACTCTACTTGTCCAGGGTTCCTTGTCCTCTAATGTAATTACTTAGAGAGTTTGCATTTATTCTAATTCTAGTAACATTCTAAATTCAGTGCTCTCTTTCTATCTTCTTTCTGGCTAATCTGTTCTCAGTTTCATAAGCATCCTGTTCTCTTTTCTCAGAATGTCTCTCTATCCTGTCTTTTATGTGTCTTAGCCAGCATTCCCAGTTCTCCAAGTAGAATCTTACCCTCTCCATGACGCCTTACTGGGAATATTTTAGCTCCTACGGTGGCCTTGATTTTATTCTCATTTAGTGTTTTATTTACTAGTTATTCAATTAAATAATTAAATAATCATATTAATTTAATACATATATATTTCAGTTTAAGAATATAGGAGAAATGAAACAATATGAACATATACAATATGAACAAAACAACTGTCTATAATCTTATTACCTAGAGAAAACTCTGTTCACATTTTGTTGCTTGAAGTTACTGACATTTTAATACATCTATTAGCTGATGAATCACTTATATACATATGAATATAAATTGGGATCAAGAGGTATATAACAATTTATACATTGGTTTTTACTTAATAAAATGTGATATTTCCCCCCTCATTTTCTTGCATGTTTCTCAAGATCTTCACTTTATTCCATTATATATAAGCACATATTTAATTAGGCTTTTATATTTTGTCCTAGACATTTTGTTTTTTCCAATTTTTTTGCCTCTAAAACAACTCTGTGGTAGATATCTTTATAGTCAAAACTTTATATTTGTGTCTATTATTTCCTTTCCATAAATAAATAAAGTTGAAATGACTTGGGAAAAGCATTTTAAATGGTATTACAAAGTACGACAATTTACCCGCCCCATGTCTACCCCCAGGAAACTACCGCAGTTTACACTTTCTCTAGCAGAGTATGAATGCCAAATCTCTACCAGCTTAGTCCTGACATTTTAGAACTCAGTAATATGACAGCTAAAAAATTAGCACTAGTGTGACTAGATGTCCACTGGTTCCCAAATCATTTTTGCATCAATGAGGACCCTCTCTCTGTCCTCCACCCACTTTCTTCATTTGTAAAGATAAAGTAGAAGGTCAATCACTCTTGGCCTTGCTGTTGCCATCTCGATTTCTGACTTAACTTTTCAACACAGCCAGCTTTCTATTTTCTTCAATGTTTTTCCTTCTTGGGTAGGGAATCAAAAAGACATTCTGTCATCTTAGATATTGCTGTCCGCCTTCTTCCCCTTCTTTCCATCTATATTTTACTGGTGTGCGCTTTCTCAGACCTTAGTCTTCTCACGTGCATTTCTTCTACAGCAATTTCTGTATCAGCTTTATCATTGCATAAAAGATACATATCACAGAAGTTACCCTCTTTCATGGTATTTTGGGGAGGATAGTGGAATGGAGGAGTAAGAGCATAAATACCTTTTGTTTACATCATTTTTATTCCCATTTTTTATTTGATCCTTAGTAAAAAATTAAATCTACTTTTGATAGTTGCATGACCTTTTTAGATTATTTCTACATTGTTTCTTGCCAAGTTATTTTTATTTTCTTTTGTATTAGATCAGTAATTTCTCTAGTCCATGGTGTGCCCTTCTCTATGGTAAACCTTTGTTATTATTATACCTCAGTAGCTCAGATTTTGGAAGTACTCAGATAATTGTATAAACATCTAAAACCTTGTCATTGAGATATTTGGTATAATATTAGCTATACCTTGTATACTGACAGAATCTAATACAGAGAGCATAGCTCAGCAGGAGGCATAGAACAAGGTTAAGTTCACGCACGATATGCAATACAGGCTAATGACAGTGTGCACTAGGAATTGTTAGTATAGGTGGAGAAGGATGGTTCCTAGCAAATATTGATTTTATAGGATAATAATGAAAACAATTCTAGGCTTGGTGAAATTTTGACACCATGTGTATGTCAACCAAACCACGGGAGAAAAGTGGAATACATGCACTGGGATTCACTATTTTTAATTTAATTTCATTTTTATTGTTGCCATTATTACAGACATCCCCCGTTTTGCAAACAGGATGAAAGAAGGTGAAGAAAATAGCTGAAGAACACATATGCATGGCCCATGGACACAGACAACAATGTGGTGAGATCCGGGGGTGGGAGAAGGAGGGCAGGGTCGGGAATGGGGGAGTCACTACTTGATTAATTCAGCAAGTGTGTATGGTGTACTCACTGAGGCCGAACCTGATCCTTGACACCGGAAATGAAGTTAATGAAAACGGTCGCTTTCTGCATTCTTACGGAGCTTGTATTCTGGGCTCATGCTGTCTAATACAATAGACATTACTCACATGTGACTATTTAAATGAATTGAGATGAAATAAAATTAAAAATTGAGCCCCTCATTTGCACTAGCCACATTGTAAATGTCAGTAGCCACATGTGACTAATGACTGTCATCGCACAGAGCAGACACAGAGCACTTCCTAGATCACAGAGAGTCCTATTAGAAGGGACTATCCTTAATATTATGTTTTTATTTAAAAAATTTTAATAATCTCAAATAAATAGAAAAGTAAAAAATAAAAATATAGGCATCTACGTAATCACCACCAAGATAAAACATGTTGCAATTTGCCATATTTGTCTCAGCTGACCCTTTATTTAAAAATAAAATAAAATATAGCCCTGGCCAGTTTGGCTCAGCAGTTAGGATGGACGCAGGGGTCATGGGCTCAATTCCTGGTCAAGGGCACATGCCTGGGTTGCAGGATTGATCCCCTGCCCTGGGTTGTGCAGGAGACAACCAATCAACATCTCTCTCTCTCTCTCTCTCTCTCCTTCTCTTCCACTCTATCTAAAAATAAAAAGATGGGTCAGCTGGTGTGGCTCATTGACTGAGCATCGACCCATACACCAAGAGGTTGACAGTTCGATTCCCAGTCAGGGCACATGCGCAGGTTGTGGGCCTGATCCCCAGTACGGGACGTGTAGGAAGCAGCCAGTCAATGTTCTCTCTCATCAATGTTTCTACCTCTCTCTCCCTCTCCCTTTCTCTCCCTCTAAAAATCAATGAAGAAAAGAAAAACAGTATAAAAACCTCAAATTTCTTTCACTTTCTCTCCCTCTCTTCATACAGGTATCCCTTTATTCTCAAGATGGTATGAATCACTCACAAGCATGTTTTCAAACTTTTACTACATAAGAATATTGACAAACAATATAAACTATTATGAGTCTTACAAATTTTACATAAATAATATAATCTATGTGCAACTTGCTTTTCTTTTTTTTAAAATTATTTTTTAGAGAGAGATAGTAAAGGAGAGATCAGAGACTGATGTGTTTTCCACTTATTTATAAATTCATATGTTGCTTTTTGTATGTGCCCTGATCGAGACAGAACCTGCAACCTTGGCATATTGGGAGAACACTCTAACCAACTCAGCTACCTGTCTAGGGCCACCAGTTGCTTTTTATGTTGTTGGTGGTTTCCATTTAACATTTTATTTGGAGACTTAACAAAAGTAATGCCTGTGATTCTATACATTTATTTATTTGTTCTATCATATTTTTGTGTGTGCAAAACACCTCTACTGTGTATTTATCCACTTTCTAAATCAAAATGTTAGGAGCTTGCCAACTGCAGTCTACATTCTAAGCACTGTACAGTCTGCTGGACAAGCCAACCTCTCTCTGTCTCAGGCTTGATTAGAGTTCAGCAGCCCACAGATTCTGTTTTGGGCCGGTGCACTGCAGAGAGGGGAAGGCTCTGTCCGTGGTGCTGGTGGTTGCTCCGCGTGGCCTTGCTCCAGGGGCGTGTCCTCTGAGAGGTCTTCTATTTATGCTCTGATAGGAGCATAGAGACCTGACTGAGTTGATGCTCCTCTCTAGAATCCTGTTTACTGATTCCTAAATAAATGGGTTTCTGTGTAAATCAATTCCTAAGAAACAGCTTGTAAAACACACGCTTTCATTTCTTGAGGGGAAAAATAAGCCACTGAATTTATGTCAAAGTTTCCATTTTACCTGAATACATGTAGCTGCTGGCTTTTGATGTTCTGACCTTATCAGCAAAGAGACTGGCAAGGGGTATATTTCTCCTTCCTTTTGCCTCCTCCTCTCTGTCCTTTGTGGAATGTGAAATCTGCCTGAAGATTTTAAGAATTTCAATATAATACTGACTATGTTTTCCATCCAGGGTGTTTAAAGTGCAACTCAGTTACACTTTCCTCAGGCTACAAACCAGAGCTGTTTTGCCCACAAGATAATACTGCTTTTGTGCCACGTCAAAGACAGGACAACTTTGAACACAATGATGTGTTTTCTTCATTGCTACGTTTCAGACACTTCCACACTTTAGGTTATTGGTGTAGAGGACACACTGGCAAATTGGACATTTCAACAAATGGAGAATTCAGAGAGTGTCGAAGATTGACTATCTGTACAGTCCTGCAGATCATTTTCATGAATTGCATATTCTAAGAAGCCCACCTGAAACAATAGAAAAGTAATTTCTCAATCCAATTTAGTTCAGTAAGGCAGTACTGTATATACTATTAGGTGTGTCATAATGGTTGGGACAATTTTAATTTTTTTCCTCCAGCACAACACACCCCCCCCCCTTTTCCCCTGAGGTGGAGTCTAATGTAAAAGTATTTATTATGCATATGGAAGGACTTGGGCACCATCCTCCCCTTACTCAGCTGTCCCTTTGCTCCCACAGATTTACAGAATTTTGGGGCATGCAATGTTAGTCAGGGTTGGGAATATGAATGAACCCCCTAGAAAAGTTGTGTTTCTGGACCTTTGATGGATTGGTCACTCTAAATAACTTTACAACTGAAAACCACTAAATACTCTGGATAAAATATTTTTAAATCCGTTTTTTAAATATCCACCATTGATGTGGCAAGAATACAAAGTGTCTGTGATCAGCACACACACACGTGTACATGTGTGAAAAAGAAAAGAGAAAAAAAGGAAGACTTCTGGGAGGTAAGCTAGCATTTAAAATGAATTTTACCTTGAGACAAACCTTGTTGACATTAGACTCTGTTGTAATAGCTGTGCAGGGACTCTGCGAATGGAAATAATGACAAGGCCAGCCTAAAGTGAAAACATGTTAGGAAACCCCAGTATCACTCTGGAGCCCCAAAGGGCTACTCTTTCAAAGTATGGGCAAGTGATAAATAAATTCACTACCTAGAAGAAGACAACATGGCATCCTGTCTCATTTGACCTTACAATGTTTGGAGGGAGCAAAGGGAAGTTTCTTTAGGTAGTGAATCCCACGTATTTCAAATTAGCTGAAAAGTGTTTATTGGAATCAAGGACAATCAGGTACGGAGAGTACATGAAATTGAAACTGCACTTCCTCCTCCTTGAACAAACTATTATAAAACTAAATATATAATAGAAAAAAAACCCCAGAACCAACCAAAGCATACATCACAAATAGAATGTAATAATTTATTATGGCATATTTGTTTAATAAGCTACTTACTGTGCAGTAACTTAAACGAACAGACTATGGCTACAAGCTATACCATGGATGAATTGCTAGAACAATGTTGACTAAATAATGTAAGTAACATAAAAACATATACATTATGATACACTTTCATTTGGACCTTGTTTCTTAAGAGGAAAATTATACTGACTCTTCAGCCTATTTTCCTCTCTGATTCATCGTGCCTAACATGGCATCTGGCAGAAAGAAGAGTAGATACCCACTAAATATTTGATGAATGAATGACTATCTGATACAAATATAGCTATAATTAGAGAACTGCATTGGGTATCTATTGATGTGAAACAAAGTCCCAAATCTTAGTGGCTTAAAAAACAAAACAAAAACATCTACCTCACAATTGTTGTGGGTCAGAAATGCAGTCATGGATAATTTAGGTCCTCTGGCTCAAGGTTTTTGTATGGCTGCAATTAAGATGATAGTTGGGGTTGTTATCTCAACACTCAAAAGAGGTTTACCCAGTTCTGAATTGATGTACAAGGCTGTTGGCTGGATTCAGTTCCTTTCTGGTTATGGCCTGAGGCTATCTTCAGTGTCGTACCACATGGACGTGTCCAGTAAGGCAGTTTTCAATGCGGTAGCTGACCTATGGCAGAGTAAGTGGTGGAGAGCCGTACAAGGAAAGACAGGGTAGCGGGATGGAAGTCATAGCCTTTTATAACTTAACCCCACTAGTGACATCCATCACTTTTACCATACTTTATTCATTGGAAGTAAGTCACTAGGTCCAGCCCACTGTCAAGGGGAAAGGATTAAATAGGGTCCATTATGAGTGGTATAAATAATAAAGGCAATAGGATATCAGATCAAAGGAAGATAATTTGTCATTGAGGTGATCTGAAAAGACTTCATGGACTTAGTGTTGGACTTGAGGTTTTAAGAGTGGCTTGCACTTTGCTAGGCAGAGAAAGGGGAGAGGGAGGAACATCCATGCAGAAGATGTATGAAATACAATACAGAGAAAAGGAAAGAAAACTCTCCAGTAATGTTTGAGTAGCATGGTTTTAATGCCAAGTAATTGGCTCTAGATAAATGCTTATTAAGAAGAGTAAATAGAGACAAGTAAATGCATAATAAATATTTTTTAAATAAATAAACCCCTGGGCATGCGTCTATTTGCAGATTTTAAGGATACGTATATCAAGAAACTAACCTTTCAAATGCTGCTTTTTACAATCATCTAACCGACCACTGTGAACAGTCTGGGGTCTAGTGGCTTCCTGAGACCTTTGCCTTTCCAGCTCTATCAGCTATAGATGGGCAAGGAGAGACCAAGCACAGAGAAACCTGCCAGCTCAGGTGGGCTCAAGGATTCTGGGAGAGGACAAACCAGGGCCGGCAAGAAGGGAGGGGCCAAACAAAAGGCATCGGTGATGACAGACTGCAAGAAGCTGTATATTTTTACTGTATAACGTGTGCTGCCTTCTATGATCAGCAACACTTGTAACACTGCACCGATCCCTTGCTGTAGCACGGAACCACTGCACATTATTTCATATATGTCAATCACAAGTTTCAATTGCAGCACCTCAGACTTCATGGTATGAGAGTCAACACATGCCGATTGTTTTCTATTCTGTGAATGATGATGATGGGGGTGGGTAGGTAATAAGTTGAAGATAGGCTGTCCTGATGGTGGTTGGGAGTTATTATCCTCACCATTAGCTCTCAGGTCTTTTTCTCTTTCCCCAGAATGACAATGTTGAAAGTTTGTGTATGTGCATATGCAAAAACTTGCCAATTTTTAATAGTAATTTAGAAGCTTTTCTGTCTAAACTGAAGAAGTTCAAGTAGAGACTTGGACTCTCTCTCTCTCTCTCTCTCTCTCTCTCTCTCTTTCACACACACACACACACACACACACACACACACACACACCCCACCCTTTACTCCTCAGATAGACCTTGAAGCCTATTCAATGACCATGATAGCAACAGGCATTTTTTTTTCCTTCTTAAAGCCAATAAGTTTTGAATTGTGCTTCTCAAGGGGCCAATGATGATTGGGAAATGAAAGGAAATGACAGAATCAGAGGAGATCTAGAATCTGGAATTCACACAGGATGCTCTCCGGGAGTCTGGCTCAGCCTCAGCGTACACACAAGTCGAGACAGAATGCACTGCTAATGCTAATGCCTCCACAAAGAGGCAGAAGTGCTTGAACTCAGTGCTATAAACGTTCAGATTACATCTGAATTAATCATCAAAGCCTCTATGCCTACAATGGGCACAAACGCATGTCATTTTCACTTACCTGGAAGGATTTTATTTGTTTGTTTGATTTTGCAGGGGGCCGATGGCAACTATAAGGGCCAAAATGTTGCCGCCTTTTATCTAATTTTAAATCTTTCACCCAATACTAATAGCACACTTTCATATTTTCTGTTCTTTCTTCTCACCTGTTCCACAAGGAAGCACCGCACTGTGTTGGCAGGGAAAAGGAACACAGAATGTGGAGCCGCATTCCCAGCCCAGTACCAGTCTCGTGGGATGTGAGCGTCATGGTCTTTTGATATACAATCCAGTGTTCAAAGTAGGAGATTTTATTAACTAGATTTTAGAACACTTCCCTTTGCTTTATCAGTGTGGTTGGTTGTTGTGGTAAGGTGGCCGCACGTTTCCATATAAATGCCTTCATTTTTCCATCTCTGCTTAGGCTATTACCCAGAGAAATCTAGAGAAACGTCTTTGCTATAACTCAAGAAAAGTACCATTCTGCCTGATTAAGCTCAAGACGTAACCATGACTTCATCTCTTGCTTTTTAATGAACCCAGTGTCGAAACGGCCTCCTTTGTCTTTGTCTCCCGTTCCCTTAAGACCTGGGAGGGGAGTGAGTGGGGAAATGCTGTATTCAGAATTTAGGAGGTTCTCCTGCAATAACTTGGCTGTGCGCGTACCAGCCAAGAACACAAGACTCCAGGGATTTGCCTCTAAATGCCAAAGTAATTCCACTCAGTACTGTAGCATAGCGAGGGCTGGAGGAGCATTACTGGCGATTTACAGAGGGAGGCCTTATTTGCTCCTTTCATTTGTGTGTTTTTTCTTTTTAATCTTAAATATTGTTTTCTGCATGAGCATGGCTAAATTTCCTTGGCTGGAGTGTTGTTGTTGTTTTAATCTATAAACTTTGAGGAATATTTGGTAGGAAGCTGGGAGCCCACGTATTTTTTCTAAATGTTGGTTTCTAATGCTGAAATTATTGTCATTGTTAATCACCTCCTTTGTGTAAAAGTCTTCAATGATTTTTGCAGGCATGAAAATCTGAAAATGTTGAACCATATTTATAGGGAACTTTATAGTCACATGACAACATCGAACATGTGCATTTATTGATTGACGGGACACTGAACTCCCAGCGTGGCAATGCCATTAAACTGAGACTTCAACGACAAAGTCTCGCCAGGCAGTCCCTTTAACACAGAGACTCAGAAAAACATCTCTCATGACTCTGCCCAATGTCATTTCTTCGGAGACTTGTCTTAATTCAATCTAAATAACGCCTTCATGCTAAAATCTCTCCTTTTTCTTGTCTTAATCCCTTCTCTTTCTATCTTTCCACTTAAAAAAAACAAAACATTTTTCATAGTTTAGTTCTTCCCTTGTGAACACTCTTTACGATGCCATGATGATGGACACATGTCGTGACACACGTGTCAGCCCCTGGGACACGTGCAGCACCGAGCGTGGACCTGCTGCGAGTGCTGGGCTTCAGGCCATGGTGTGTCCCGGGCTCATCACTGTCACAGGTGTGCCACCAGGGGAGGGGGGCTGATAACCTAGGAGGCTATGCCAATGTGGGGGAGGGGCATATGGGAAATCTCAGTTTGCTAGGAGCCTTAAACTGCTATAAAAAATAGTCTTTTTTTAATCAGCCCTGGCTGGTTTGGCTCAGCGGTTAGAGGGTCGGCCCATGGACCAAAGAGTCTTGAGTTTGAGTCCAGTCAAGGACACATACCTGGGTTGTGGTCTAGTCCCCGGCCTAGGTTGAGGTCATGTAGGGAGGCAACCAGTCGAGGTCTCTCTCTCTCTCTCTCTCTCTCTCTCTCTCTCTCTCTCTCTCCTCCCTCCCCCTCCCTCCCACTCTATCTGACGATAAATGGAAAAAGATCCTCAGGTGAGGATTAAAAAAAAAAGAAGCAGAGTCCAGAAGTCAGAAAACAGATCATGGTTTGAATCTTCACTTTGCCACTTACTAGTTATGTGTTCTTTGGAGAAATTGTTGCTCTCCTCAAAGCTTTTTCCTCATCTGTAAAATAGGGGGAACGACAGCATACATCTCAGAAAGCTTTTGTGAGGATTCTATGACATCACTCATAGAATCACTAGCATAGTGGCTGGCAGGCAATGATCTTGACACTGATAAAGTCATTATTATTACTAGTAATTAATTACACTCCTGAGTGGTCTCTGAAACCAATCTTCAAGTCAAATGACTTTGAGAGACATTAAATATAATGCCCCAAGTGAGCTCTGAGAGGCGTCAGCTATTTTGCAGGAAATTCTGTCACTTCACTGGATAACTGTTCTTTTTTTGGTTAATCCTCACCTGAGGATATTTTTCCCTTTGCTATTCAGATAGAGTGGAAGGGAGGGAGGGAGAGAGAAACATCGATGTGAGAGAGACACATTGATGGGTTGTCTCCCACAGGACCCTGACAGGGGATTGAACCTGCAACACAGGTAGATGCCCTTGACCAGAGTGAATCCGTGACCCTTTGGTCCATGGCCAATGCTCTCACTGCTGAGCCAACCTCAGGGCTGGATCACCACTCTTCACACAGCCTGGCTGCTGCTCGTCCTGCGGAGCTGCAGCTCGGAGTTCCCAGCAGCAGGAAATGAAGGGGCAGGGGCCGAGGTTTGTATGTGTGTTCAGGTCTAAGATCTCGGTCTGAGCAGCTGAGATGAGTGAGACTCAATAGGGGTTGTACTTGCATGTACCCAGGTCATCTGTCATTTAACAGTCTGTAGGGTTGGGTCTTCAGGGAATAATTTAGAAAAAAATCCTGTTTTGTTCATTGGGAAATGTGCTGACCCAGGACAGAAGATTCTCTAGCTGGATTTTTAATACTGTTATAATGAGCAAATTATTTCCATTTCCCCATGATACTTAGCTTATATTAAATAGGACTCTCCTTACTCATCTTGCAGAGGCTTTGGGACTGTAAGAAGTAACTACTTATTATAGACAAGAAGGAAGATATAGGGAAGTGTAAAGAAGAAATATAACCACCTAAAATTCATCTCCCAAACACATGCACAATTAAGATTTTGTTGTAAATTCATTTTTTCAGCAATTAATGTATTTGCCAACCATGTGCCGTTGTGATTTCAAGTTTGTTATACATGTGTACATTTACATATATAATTTACAAATGTAAAATGATCATGACTATGTTTATTTTCCTATCTTCTCTTTTTCATTTTAGCCTGAGCCTCACCGGATTTGGAAACATCTTTTTCATGGGGTGCATAACAATGCATCAATTAAGTGGCTATGCAATCATTATTTTAATTCATCATTCTCCTCCTGATGGTATTTAGATTGCTGATTCTATTTGTCTTCATTCATATAATTTCAGTCTTTGAATATTTCCTTATGGTAGTGCTCCAGAAGTTATCTTATTGGATAAATGGACTTGGGCATTTTTAAGGCTTCTGATAACTTTTCAAGTAGGACAAACTTGTGTATGTTTCCTCTAGTAATGCATGAGTATGACACTCTCCCAACACTTATTTTTAACACCTACAGATAGACTATTAGGGCAAAATTAGACATGACCATGCAGAACAAAATTGCAGGTTACAAGCTTCTCACTCCTGGAGAGCTCTTGGCAACAATATGGGCTGACAGACACCTGAGCTCATGGAGCAGGAAGAGTTTTTCTCAGGTGACCTGAGATACTCTCATTTAACAGGCATCAGGTTTCAAGTCCGTTGCTCAAAGTAGACACTCGATCAATGTTACTGATGAATGACTGACTGCCCGGAGCTGATGGTATAAAGGCAAACACCCAGTAAGAAAGAAAGAAAAAAGCCACAGAGCATAGTTTGCTTTCATTTCAGCCAGAATTTCTCTGTAGTTGAATACACCTGCTATATTTCCTTTGAAAATGCAACATTTTGGTTGGCGTGAAAATCTGTGTCAGGAAATGCCCCCAAGAGAACAAAACATGTATCAGGTGATAATGGATGTTAATATTGGAAGCAACATTTATCTCCTTTTTTTCCCCCTGACTCTTACTGTTACTCAACCATAGTAAATTTTAATGTGTGTCGGGTTTCCTGTGATTTATAGAAAATGGAGCTCTTTGGGGGAAGATAATACCCAAATGTCCACATGATTTCATGCTGCAGTCTCAACTTAGATCTAAAGCGAATGTCAGTTCCTCATACATTTTCCTGGGGAGATGTCAACAGAATATGCTGGTTCAAACTGAATGTGTCCCTGTGACTGGTGTTGCTGATGGACCTGGTTGTGCTTCTGCCCCCAGAAATCACCCCCTTCTGTGACCCAAAAAATACAGGCCCATCTTTTAAGCCAGGAATAATGTTTGCTTCCCTGAGCACTGTTTCTTGCAATTATTTTTAGGTTTAAAGTCTATTGATTGATCATTATGTCATATCTTGTTATGCCAAAAAGTTTGATATAATCTGGTTCCCAAAACATGCTCCCAAGTTTAATAGAATATGGTTAGTTCTTGAACCTTTCAATGAATGATTATTTTTTTAGTCTTATTTTCCTTTGCAGCAGTGATTCTTTTGCCCCTTTTACCACTTGAGGGTTGAGTGTGATACTTGGAGGCACCTTGACGGACAATGCAAGGGTGTGTGTCTGGGCTGCCGTAACCAGAATGGAGGAGGATGCCAGAACATAGTCTATGAACGACTGTGGAAGGGGCCACGGCTGCACTGCTTGGGTGAGTCCAACTTGGGATAGGGGATGGGAGTGGCAATGCCTGTGTTCGATGAGCTGAAGTGTGGTCAGGTGGAGACATGAAGCTGAGCTGCTGATGTTGAGACATCCAGCAAAGGGAATCGGCATTGACGGGTGGGTTCAGCCTCCCACATCGCTCGGTAACCTTTCAGTTTCTCCATCTCAGCTCTCCACCACTCTGGTCTAAGCCCTCTTCCTCTCTCACCTGGACTGTTACCTCAGCCTCACAACTGGTCCACCCACTTCCCCTTTACTCCCTTCTGATTCATGTCTTTCCCCTACTTACAGCCCTTCGAGAGCTTCACATCATTGTAGATCAAGTTTGTCTTTGTCGCCCACTTATCCCGAATAACCCTGTTCCTCCTCTCCATAGCCTTGTCTCCCACTCCTTAGTCTCTGCTTCAGCCACAGTGGGCTTCTCTGAGGAAGATGACATTCTGGTGCCCTGCGATTTCATGCTGCAATCTCAGCCGCACATTCAAAGCTGTGGCATCTTCAGGCATGTTTTGTTCTTTGCTTGGAACCACTCTTCTTTCCTCAAGAACCCCCTGGGCTCCCCTCCCTGGGCTAACCCCTATTCATTCTTCAGACTTCACCCCTCCTCCCTTCTTGTCCAGCGTACGTCCCTCTGTTATTAGGTCTAGCATCACCACCAACCTATTGTCCAATGCTTTTCTTGCAATCATGTACACAATATCTGTTTTAAAGCCACCCTGAACACTGCAGAGGAAGAGACTGTGTCTCTGACCTACTACTTTATTGTATCCCGTTCATATTCCTTCTGAGGGCTAGCAGAATGGTTAATACATGGTAAGGTGCTTACTTGATCAATATGTGTGAGGGAATAAATGAAAGAATAAGGGAAGCTAATTTTTCCCTAGAAGTAACAGCTCTAACACTGACAGCTGTAAGAAGATAAACTGCACCATCTGTGAGGCGGGGGGTCCTCCATGCCGGCCAGTGTTCATGTAGACCAGCGGTTTTCGACGGGTGAGCCACAAGAAGGTTTAACACATGCAGTAGCTGACTATGTAGTCAGGGGCACTGCCTCTTTTCCCTTAGATGGTCAAATGAAAAAATGACAACAGCCAACACAACAAAAGCCATCCGGTGTGAATAAATAACAATTATAACCTTTTTTTTTTTTTTTTGTCAGATTGGCAAAAAGAGTAATTTTTGGTGTGCCACAGAATTTCAGTAATTGGTTTATGTGAGCCACGAGATGACAAAGGCTGATAATCGCTGGTGCAGACACTAGGCAACCTCCTGGGGCAGTCATGCAGGGGCACAAGGAGCACCAATTGGACTATCCCCCAGAATTTCAGCAATTCTATGATTTATAAATTATTTTAAAGCTTCTTTTTTGGGGGCTAGGAGGAGAGAAAGGAATTCTGATAAAAAGGTTTGTAAGGAAGAGGTTAAATACTTGGCCAAAGATGAATGTTTTGAACGTCCAGTCTAGGTAGAAAGGTTTGTGCATGTGTGAACGCCATGTCCCTGTGTAGGTGAGGAGGAGATTCATTCATTCATTCAACAAGGTTTCCTCTGCTGGAGACACAGCAGAAAGAAAACAAGATCCCCTCTCCTCAAAACGCTTCATTCATATAGACCTTAAACACAAGATACCCGACGAAAAATCAAGTAACAAAAGACCATGATGAGGGAGGAGACAGGATGGCTTTCTGAGCTGGAGAATCAAAGACGCCTCACCCAAGCAGGTGGCCGTTAGGATGGGATTTGAATGCCAAGATGGAGAAGCTGTGCAGAATGGACTCCTGGACAAAAGTCCAAAGGCAGAAGCAAGCTGGGCACGTGGGAAGAGAGAGGGAGAGGGAGTCCTGGCTCAGAGCGAAGATGGAAAGAGGGCACATGGTGAGGTTGCAGGGATGGGCAAGACCGGATCATCATGAAATTAGCTGTGGTGAAGACACTGAATTTCATCCTAATGAGATGGGCAGTCATGAAGGTTTCAGGTAGACAAGTTACCTCCTCAGATTTTGGTTTTCCCTCATTTCCTTG
Organism: Molossus molossus; assembly: GCF_014108415.1. Classification (NCBI taxonomy): domain Eukaryota; kingdom Metazoa; phylum Chordata; class Mammalia; order Chiroptera; family Molossidae; genus Molossus; species Molossus molossus. Next base: position 27,734,713 of record NW_023425377.1, read on the forward strand.
TATTAATACCCTTTAGATCTACCTACCCCGGGACTCAATGTTGTACCTTCTTTTTTTCCTCACTCATTTTTCCCCTTTTTTCCTAGTTAGAGGAGAGGAGAGCTCTGTTTGAGCTACCCAAAGCTATTCCGAATAAATATCTTGGAAAGTATTGGCTTGGAGATGTATTTTTAGAAGCTGGAAAAGGTGTGCATAAGCTCATAGTTTAAATCAATAATAATAACATTAAAAAGCTATTTAATGTGTCAACTTATACATTTTAAAACACCCTACCCTCTTTTATGTAATTATAGAGAGAATGTTTTCTCCTTTAAGACCTTTTTATAGAGAAGGTAATCCTTATATAAAATAAAACAAGTCAACCCCATGTTGCATGCCTATGAAAAAATCCAACCCTTCTAATATTTCTAAATATTTCCAGAGAGCACTTACATGTCCTGATTGGTTTTTTCCTTTCTTGTTCTCAGCTGTTGCTTTAAGATCCTCCCTGTCACTACTGGATGTTTCATCCCCACCTCTTCTTGTCATTTAACTCTCTTTCTATTCTTTGCCTTAAAATATTGACATAGCTCCTTCCTTCATTCCAAAGCCAGTGCCAATAAAGGATAAAACCAAGTTGTGGTGGCTGTTGTAGCCATGTCAGTTCACATGAAGACAGTTGGGCTCTAACAGATGTCGCTGCCCCCCAATGGCTCATGCGTCCTCTGTCAGAGCCAGTCAGTCCCTTGACCGTTGCTTGCTGTGGGCCCAGACTGTTGTCACGTTGATGAAGCGCTCTCTTAATTCTCCTCATTGAGTCTTTTCCACCAGTATCATGACCTCAAATGTTTTGTTTCTCGGCCTGCTGAGGGAATCTGCAATGTTTGTTAGCATTCTTGCTATGGGCTGATTGTGCACCTCCAAATTCAGTGTCGAAGTCCTAACCCCCAGAGCCCCAGAACGTGACTGTATTTGGATACATGACCAGAGGTATTTAAGTTAAAATGAGGCGGTTAGGTTGAACCCTATTCCAATATGATGGGAATCCAATAAAGAAATGAAATTTGGTCCAGCCGGTGTGGCTCATGGTTGAGCGTCGACTCATGTGCCAGGAGGTCACCAGTTCGATTCCCAGTCAGGACACATGCCCAGGTTGTGGGCCCGATCCTCAGCGGGAGGCATGCAGGAGATGACTAATCAATGTTCTCTCTCATCGATGTTTCTATCTCTCTCTTCCTCTCACTTCCTCTCTCTCAAAAATTAATAAAGGGGGAAAAAAAAAGAAATGAAATTTGGACGCAGACACCTGCAGAGGGAGAACGCCATGGGAGCATGAAGATGCCCATCTACAAGCCCAGGGGAGAGGTCTCAGAAGGAACCTCCCCTGCCAACACCTAGCTCTTGGACTTCTGGCCTCCAGAGCCAGGAGAAGATGCATTTCTGTTTTCAAGCCATCCTGTCTGTGGTACTTTGTTGCAGTCCCAGGAAACTAATACAATCCTCGAGCCTCCTCCTATACCTTTGCAAGCTTTTCTGGAGCTGCACACTCTTTCAATAAGGCCTTCATTTACTTATTAAACCAAACACTTGCCATCACGGCCCTCAGTGTTGGTATTATGTTGTCACTATTCATGACCAAATGAGCTAATGTCAAAAAGAAAGGTGAACGGCAGTAGTGTGACCTAGAGGACGCTCTAAGAGATTCTCGTAGGGAAAGGAAGACTCTGCCCTAGAGACGTTCACGTCTCCAACAGCAGTCTTGGCATTCATCGAGTAGGAAGCCCACCTCCGGTTTCTAGCCTGCACTGCCTCAGGACCAGTGACACTGGTCGGAGAGCGCCACTCACTTCCCTTGCAAGCCCGAGCTTGAGTTAACACTCTTCCTGAGCTCTAAAAGCACCCATTTGCAATATCGATGTCCTTGGTGTGACAGCCCAGTGTCCCCCAAGACTGCCACTCAGCCAAGCAGGATGCCAGAGCAAGACAGAGTGTGCAGCTGTGTCCTTGGCTTACCAGCCTGTATACCAAGTGTCAGCCCCTCACATCTCGCCCTTCCAGCCAGGCCAGTCTAAATGCCGCCCCTGTATGACAGCCTTCTAGAAGTACCTCTGTGCCAAGAACGTGAGAGATTTTATCCCCCACGGTTCTCACCACCACCCTGAGATATAGGCGGTACCATTTTACAGAGGAGAAAATGGAGGTGCGGACGATTCCAGTGGCTCACCTACAGTCGCGGGTAGTAAAAGGTTGTGCTGGGCTCATACACCCAAGTTCATATGCTGCAAAGTCCCAGCTTTTCATCTTTCTGCAAGGCTTTATTAGAAGCCTTTCTGGATTTGTTCAGCCTTCACTCATCACTTACTGCTCTCCACTCCCGCATCAAATGTTGCTGGAATCACTCTGCTCTAATTGTGGCTCACTCTGCATTGCTCTGTGGGGTTCACGTGTGCCTGTCTGGTGTCCGTGGTTATGCTGGGGCTCTTCAGTGACCAAAACAGGGCTCACAGTGGTGCCATGTCCTCTACAGTCTTGCACTCAGTGGAAACTGCAAGGTTCTGATCTCCTAGGAGTTCAGGGACTAACACACACTAGACAAGGGGCCCCTGAGTGGAAATCATTCGGGAGGCAATGTTACACAGAGTTGTGTTGTGGCCTAATACTCAGAATATCACAATTCTTGTCTCAGCCCCTAACTCTGGCTAATGCTTTGTCCCTAGATGAGTTTGTTGAACTCGGAGGCTTAGTTTCCTCATGTACAAAATGGGGATGATCCATGTCCCCTCACTGACTTGTTGTGAGAGATGGAGGCAGGACTAGGCCTAAAGATGCTTTATAAACTGAAAAGTGTTGTTTCTATACAAGATATTATATTCTTCAGCATTAGTAGCTCTCTTATTAATATTGACCAACAAGGAATGATGTCTTAGTGATCTTATTTTCTTTATATATATATAAATGTGGTGGTCTAAAAGTTTCTTCTTGTTTTAACACTCGGAATTTCTCCTTATGGTGGTGGTGAGAATGTGTGGGATTGGTCCGGATAGCTGTGTGGGCAAGACCTTCCAAAGTGAGAACTGGTATCTTCCATTCAAAGGGCTTATCACTCACACCCCACTTGCCAGCCACAGGATCATGTCTCACGTGGGGGCTGTCTGTGTCTTCGGGGAAGAGGTGGTGTGGTTATATAAGTCATGTTGTCACCAGCGCAGATGGAGAAATGCCACCGTCCATGAGTCTGTGGTTCTAATGACCTTTCCTTGCATCATGAGTGTCTGTGTGAACTCACAACTGTATGCCGATGTCTTTGAACTCTTGTTCTAAAGGTAAAAAAAAAAAAAAAAAAAAAAGTGAAGATAAATATTTTCTCATTTCCTTTCTTTCAAAGTATATATTTTTTCAAGATAGCTTCCTTATACCCTAGAACACAAATTCCTTGGGAATTCTTCTGGGAGGAAAAAAAAGTGTGAATGAGGACATGTTTAACAGAGGTGGAAATGGAAGAACGTAGTCACCAACTGACTGATAAAATGCAATTTAATGTAACATATACCAGAAGCTCTGAGAGTGCTAAAAGGGTCTGCGATTTCCGCCAGCAGCATTGGGTATAAAAACAAAGGTGTATGACTCTGTGTTTCTTGACCTTGTTGTGACCTAATGTCTTGAATAAACTGAAGCAAAGTAGACCATGAGACCACAGAGATTTGGCTTCTTCTCTAGGAAAGATGGCAGTTCTAAAAATGCAGTTTTTGTACTAAAGTGGCTTAGAAAGTGAAAGTCTATTTTCTTCAGAGAAAGTAATTCTTAATTTCTTAAATGTTTTAAATGCCGAGCTTCTCTCCCGGTGTGTAGAAGCTAAATGGGAAGCTCCGACAAGTTGAAATGACTTTGGGGGCCAGAGCCCTCATGAGTACCAGTTATCTTTGAAACAGATTATTTCACAGATTATTCCATTTCTCACCCCCCCATCCCAAACTGCAATGGCTCCAAAATATCTATGAAAACATAACTGCTATTCCTTGGTCTGAATTCCAGAATCCTTCATAATTTGTCTCCAAACCATTGTTCTGGTCAGACTCCTTTCCCTGATCCTCTAGGTATCTGGTATTCTCGTCATGCACGGCACCTGTCATTGCTCCAAGTAGACAAACAATTTTATATCTCCTAGATTTTTTTTCTTCCTTAAATCCCCAGTGTTCCCCCAGCTTGAAAGAAACTTCTAGGCATTGAAATACTTTCCATTTTTTAAGTCCCCATGGAATACCACTTTCTTTGCAACATTGCTCTTGAATTCCCAAGGGGAATATTCACCCAGTAGTTCATATTTAGTAGTTCATTATTCATACCGTTATTGAGTAATTCATTCTGACTTAGAAATTGTGAGGCATCTGCCACCCCCCATTATTTGAAAATAAAATTTTAATGAGGCAGGTGGGCTCATTCATTCTCTATCCACTGAACACAAACGAATTGATCCATATTAATAAACTAGTGTCTCTGTGTCCTGCTTAATTCCAAACCAAACATGTATTTGAGGAAGCTGTCTTCTCTTTTTGATCATTAATTACTTAGGGACAAAAATCCCATATTATTCAACTTTGAATTCCTTAGCTCCTTTTAAGTGGTAGGAGCTTCATAAACATGTAGCGAATTGGTGGAAGGACAGAAGGATTGATGAACAGATGACTTAGGCGATAGTAGAAACTGATGGAATAAATTATGAATTCAGGGTGTAATCCTTGCCTTACGACTGATGCTCTTGGTTAGAACCACGGCAGTGTGTGTACTGAATATCTGTTAGTTCTGCCATTATTTGTCTGCGCTTCATATCCCTTCATTGTGTCAACCCTCTCCTATTCGTTCCATAATAATCTGCCTGGTCGTGAAGCTCAGATGGATTTACTAATTCCCAGATTTTTGGCACACAATCCAGGCCTACCAGAGTACCCCATCCACTCGGGTGCAGGGATTGGTTCAGGGATGGAAACAAGATCCAAGCTGGAACAGGTAGACTTTTCCCAAGATGTTCAATGGCGTCAGTGGGGGAGATTCTCTGTTCTGGGAGGTTGTGAGTGGGAGGTTGGTGTGCGCTGGGGCCTCAGCATCCTTTGTTCCCACCATCAGAGGAAGAGTTTACATAAGAAAAAATCTGAGCTGGATAGGAGTAGAATTTAGAGATAGACAAAGAGGGAAAAAATGTAGACAGTGTGTTTGAATCATGAGGTCTAGGCAAGCCTGCGACCACTTTTCAGAGCATGAGTAAATAAAGTCCCATATTTATTTATTGTTTTACGTTAGTTAGTAGTCAACTACTGTTGCTTGAAAGCAAAAGAATTCTAATGAACACAGGAGGGTCTATAGAAAATGTCTCAATACTGTCACTTTTTATGATAAACACTTATATCTCTGAGAAACATCCTTGAAGTTAATTGGACATTCAGTCACTAGCTAGGATATGAGGTAAAAATCCCACATAAATTAAGGCATATAAAAATCGGTACCTCCTTGCTCTCCTTCCTTTTTCCCCCCACTTTTTTCTAGTTTTATTGAGATATAATTGACATACAACATTGTATTTGTTTAAGGTATATGAAGATTTGCTGTAAGTGTATATTATAAAATAATTACTATACTAAATTTAATCTTTATCACTTCACACAGATACATTCTTAATTGAAAAGTTCTGCAAGTCCTTTTTAACTAAATCTCATTTCTTTCCCAAATGCATCACTTATTTTCCTCTTCACACCCACTCCTATGACTCCAGCCCTGCCATCTTTCACCTCTGTTCCAACAGCAGCCTCCCAACCAGACTCTGGTCCTCCGATCTCTTAATACTTGATTCCCTGAATCATACATGTATCATGTCAATCTTTGCTTGAAGCATACCATTGTCTCTCATTTCTCTCAGGAAAAAAGTCCCAATCCTTCAGCTGAATTGACAGACTCTACCTTTCTGTTCATCTTTATCTTTTTCAATTCTCTCTCGCCTTCTTCCTTCAGCCACATTGACTTTTTTTTTTTTTTAACTCCTTCATTGGGTCATACTGTTTCTTCATTTTAGGACTTTGCATATTCTGTTCTCTTTGCCTAGAATGTCCTTCCAGCAATTGTTCTCTAAAACAGTTCCCACTCCTTTGTAGTAGATTGAAAAATGCCCCCCTCCCCAATTCATGTCCACCTGAAACCTTAGAATAAAACCTGATTTGTAAATAGGGCCTTTGCCGAAGTAATTAAGGATTACTATGAGAATTATTTGGATTAGGATAGGCACTAAATCCAATGTCTTTTTTTTTTTCATCCTCACCCGAGGACATTTTTCCATTTTTTGTTCAGATAGAGCGGGAGGGAGAGAGAGAGAGAGAAACATCGATGTGAAGGGACACATCGAGTGGCTGCCACCTGCACGACCAACCAGGGCCGGGGACAAACTGCAACTGAGGTACATGCCCTTAGTGGGAACCGAACCCGGGTCTCTCTGTACCGCAGGCCGACACTCCAACCACTGAGCTGAACCGGCCAGGACTCTTTTTTTTTTTTTAATTAATTTATTTTTTTATCCTCACCCGAGGACATTTTTTCTTTTTCTTTTTTGTTCAGATAGAGTGGAAGGGAAAGAGAGGAAGAGAGAGAGAAACATCAATGTGAAAGGGACACATCGAGTGGCTACCACCTGCATGACCCAACCAGGGCCGGGGACAAACTGCAACCAAGGTACGTGCCCTTAGTGGGAACTGAATCCAAGTCTTTCAGGACCACAGGCTGATGCTGTAACCGCTGAGCCAAACTGGCCAGGGCTAAATCCAATGTCTTTACAGCAGACAAAAAAGACATACAGAGACACAGAGAAGAAGGCAAAGAGATTGGAGTGAAGCGTTTATAAGTCAGGTAACACCAGGGATTACCTGCAAACACAGGGAACTAGGGGAGACGCATGGGGCACCTTCTCTCTCTGAGGGTCCAGAGGAACCTGTGGAACGGACACCTCGATTTCAGATTTCCGGGCTCCTGCACTAGGAGATTCCATTTTGTTATTTTAAGTTATCCAGTTTTGGGGGCTTTGCTACAACAACCCCAGGAAATGAATACAACTTTCTATGGATACTGCTGTACATGGTACCTACTTAGACCACTTAGAATCAAGAATCCCTTTGATGTGTTGCCCTAGAATTCTCTCTTTTTCCCACTTTGTTATGTTTAAATTTCCTGTCTGCTTGTCTTCCAGTGAGCTCGGCTACCTAGCCTTTCACTGCGGTGTGCCCAGGACCATCACAACGCCAGCACGTCACAGGTTTCTCTCAGCGGGCCCTGATGGATTCATTGTGTCTGACACCCCTCTGCCCTTTTGGCACCTAGTAAAGGGGCTGCTACATAGCAAATGCTGTCGATGCTGTTGAGTCAGTAATGGCTTTGTCGGTTGGCTTGTGTAGTTGGCAATGGCATGACCCTCACTGATCGCTGACCCCACGAAGGAGCATAAAGCTTGTGCAGCAGGGGTTCCATTTGGAAACCCTTCATAGACCCAGAAGTATCCTTACACATAATTGAAAGTGACTTTCCAAAAACCCTGTGAAGCCTTACCATAAATACAAGGACTTTCTTTTTTTCCCTCAACTGAGGACATTTTTGCATTCGTCTTCAGATAGAGTGAGAGAGAGAGAGGGAGGAAGAGAGAGAGAGAGAAATATCGACGTGAGAGAGATACATTGACTGGCTGCCACCCACACGACCCCAACCGGGGTTGGGGACAAACTGCAACCAAGTTACTGCTCTTAGTGGGAACTAAATCTGGATCTCTCTGGACCACAGGCCGACGCTCTGAGACCACTGAACAAAACTGGCCAGGGCTACAAGGACTTATTTTTAATGTGTATTTTTCATGGATTCAACAGTAAAAGTAGAAAGGTGAAGGAGAAATATACACAATAGTATAACACAATCAGTATATGGTACACTCATTATAGTATACTATTGGATAGTATACACACATATACTATATATAAAATTTCTAATAGTGAAAGACAGTATGACATAGTGAGTATAACAGCTCAGACTGCAGGCCTAGATAGACCCTGCCCCTTATTGGCTGTATGCTATTAGGCAGTGATTTCATTTCTCTAAGCCTCATCTTCTTTTTTGGTAAGATACGATGATAATAGTATCTTTTCATAAGGTTGTTGCATCCTATACAACACTTACTTAATACAAGGTCTACAAACGGCAGTGTTTCCATTACCGAGTTGGGTTTCTTCTGTGAGAACTGATTGCTTTAGCAAAATACATGTGAGCAGTCAAGTTTTTCCTTCCATGGGCCATTGAGAGGAAAAGCTAATTTAATTCAGCCCTTTAAAGAAACGGACAAGCAAACCAGAGAAATAACCTTGCCGGAAACAGACACTGAATGTTTAATTGTAGCGTAAGCACGTTTGTGGGGCCTGTGTTTCCCGATAGGTGCTAAAGTGATTGCGGAGTCCCTTTGTCAGACTCGATTTGGGGATGGAACAAACACTGAAAATGCACACACCTCCACTGCGTACCGTGGCGTATTGTCCTTCATCAGGAGACCTCCCAACCTCCTTCAGCTCAATGGATGTAGCCACGAGCCAGCATGTTCATTGGAAGCCTATACGATTTTGAAAAACTTTAAGAGGAAAGAAAGTATGGGAATGGAAGACAACTAAAATGTTTCACAAAGTTTAGCTTTCAGTTGGATCTAAAAACATAAATTCAATACGAAACAGCATAACTAAGCATCAAGATCTGATGACTGAGTTCCCAGCATTAAGGCAAGAAGGTGTTCAGAGGGACACCCTTGGAGGTGGCTTGAAAGCTATACTGTGAGTTGGGGGTGAGAAAAGATAACTAGCCTACGAATCACCCCCTGCGTATTTTCCTTCATTTAGTCCTTCTCATAAGGCTCGAGTAGTAACATGGCGGGTATTTAAAATCAAGTATTTGGCCTGGCTCAGTGGTTGAGCAGTGACCCATGCACCAAGAGGTCGCCCGCCAGTTTGATTCCCGGACGGGGCACATGCCCAGGTTGTGGGCCTGATCCTCAGTGGGGGGCATGCAAGAGGTGGCCAATTGATGTTCTCTCTCTTCTCTGTTTCTCTCTCCCTCTCCCTTCCTCTCTCTCTAAAATCAACAAAGAAAAAAATTTTAAATCAGGTATTTGGATTCAGGTGAGCTGTGGTTCCAATCTCAGCTCTACTACCTTCTCGCTGTGTGAACCTGGCCACAGTAGTTTCCATTTTATTAAGGGGCTAATAAATCTGACTTCCTGGGCTCATCTCAGGATCGTGTGAAACAGTGAATGTAAAGGTCCTAGCACAACACCTGCCACGTAGTAATTGGTCATTAAAAGGAAGTTATAACTCGTTGTTATCCTCACTTTACAGAAAAGGAGATTCTGTCTGGGAAAGAGCAGAAACTGGCTATAACTATAAATTCCAATTAATGGAAAATTTGGCTAAATGACATAAAATCTATGTTAGTTAGAGGCATTGCCAAGCTTCTCAATTCCCTACCCACAAGCCATACATAGGGATAATTCCTCAACATCCTTCTTTTGGATGGTAACTGTAAGATTTACTGCCACATGTGTGATAGTTTCCATGGGGCAGGTTTTGTGCTAAACTTTTTATATACATCATTTCACTTCAGTAAGAACCTATGAGGTACATACTATTTTTGACATTTGAGGATGAGGTCACTGAGGCATTGAGAAAACAAGTGATGCCCTGGCCGGTTTGGCTCAGCGGTAGAGCGTCGGCCTGTGGTCCAGAGAGACCTGGGTTCAGTTCCCGCTAAGGCACGTACCTCGGTTGCAGTTTGTCCCTGGCCCTGGTTGGTCGTGCGGGTGGCAACCACTCAATGTGTCCCTTTCATGTCGATGTTTCTCTCTCTTTCCCTCCCACTCTATCTGAACAAAATATTAAAAAATGTCCTCAGGTTGAGGATAAAAAAAAAACACAAAAACAAGTAATTTGCTCAAGATTCCATAAAATAAGAACAGTTGTAGAACAAGAACTTGAACTTAGTTTGTCAAACCTGAAAGGTCATGCTGCTAACACATTAGTAACCTGTAGCTTCTTCTGTTTCCCCTTGGGCCGCAGACACTGAAATAAAATTCCAATAGATGAATGAACTTGCAGAGCCCTTTTTAGGACCTCCGGGCTCCCTGGATACAGGCTTAACAAATACGACCCATGTGCCCACAAGCCCCTGTTTCGGCTCTCAAAACATGGCACCTTTTTTTTTTTTTTTTTAACTGAGTCTTAATGTAGCCTCAGAATTCTTTCCACCGAGGTTCATGGGACTGAGATCAATCAGATTAATAAGCAAGAAGTATACTTTTTGCAACCTCTGATCTATTTCAGTGGGTTCCTTTTACACAGGAGGACATTTGGATCCAGAGAAGGAAAGTTACTTTCCCAAGATGTTCCCCAAATAGTATCAGTGTGGTCTATAAAAGTGATGTTGTTTAGCTCATTTTTACATACACACACACACACACACATATTTATAAATAAAATTATTTTTTACACACATACATATGTATAGTACTATAAAAATCCCCCTTCCTTGCATTTCTATGTGCTACATATTGTCTTCATACAGTGTGGTGTGGGGGTATAACTGCATGTGTATGGATTCACATGTGAGTAGATTAGTGTTTAACTTTGCTTTAGGTTCCTTAGGTGAAAAGTGTTAGGAAGATACCTTACGAAGAGTTGTATGTCAGTGCTTGGAGTCGAAGCAAGTCGGGGGCCTGAAAGGGTCTGGGTGAAATAAAAGGAGTTACCTTGCTCTCTAAGTGGTTTGCAGTCCATGGCTTCTCCTCTTTAGTTCCAGCCAGGTCTCTTCTCACCCGCCGTTCCCCTCTCTCTCCGTCCCTCAGACACGTGTTAGCATCATGTTTGGTGGCATCACCATTACACCTGTGGGAATGGTTTCACCCACTCAAGATGCCACAAACGGTGCTGATCCTAAGACCTCAAAGCTGAGATGATGCCCCTGGAGTACACAGCCCCAGAGAAGGGAGTGCAGGCGGGAGGTGGGGTTAGGGGCTCTGGGGACGAGATATCTTGCTGTTCCACTGTCCCCCACCCCGGACCCTGGCAGTGTGTGTGCACAGTCGGCCATCGATGAGTATTTGCCAAATTACCTGAATGACTTTACTAATTATAAATTAATCAGCTCTGCCAGGTTTTGCAATATTTCATTGTCTTCTCTTTCTAAGTAAATTTTCAAAATATTCCCAACAGAAAATGAAGGCTGTCTCCCAAAATAGTGGGCACGGTGTATTAGTGTACTGTGAGCAACATAAATGAAAGGCTTCCTGTTGGCCTCTAGGTTAAAAAAAAGAAAAAGTAAATCCTTTCTTAGCCAGCAGCCCACTGTGAGCTGGAAAAGAACGAGGACGCCGTTCCGGGGAAGGCTCCAGTGAGCTGGAAAGATGTCAGGGGACTGTGTGAGCAGATTCTACTTGACAGCCTTTCCCACCTGGGACAGTTGCCTTCGAAGCCCATTACTGTGCTATCAAAGCTTCCCACAACAGTGTGGCTGAGGCAAGGCTCAGACTGGTCTCAGCTGATCCAACCAGGATTGCTGGGTGATCTGTCATCTGACTGAGGTGTAGGGGACCCTAGGCCTTCCCTTGAGTCCTGGCGGAGGCAAGCAGAGCCTATCTCCAGAGCCCCTCCACCCTTTCCTGTGGTTTCTGTTAGCTCAGTGTGGCTCTGACACCCTTTCCCTCCCACTGTCTCCTGGCTCTGAGCTTCTGTGGACTTGAGTCCCCTACTGACTTAAGTAAGTTTTTTAAAACTGAACACTAGCTTTTTTTCCTAATACAAAACTATTTTTCCATAGTCAAAAAAATTAGAAAATGATATGATTGAAAAGACAAAAATGTACCCATAATCTCACCAAACACACACACACACGCACACACACTTTTGTTTGTGTTCGTGTTGCATGCTAGAATTTTATGTATTAACATACGGTTAACATGCATAAACACATAGTATACATATATTCATACTCAATATCATCTTGATAGCTGACAAATATACTATCACTAATTCAGCTCATCTCCTTTCATGTTGGTACTTAGTTTATTTTCAATTTAATAAAAAGAGTCAAAGAAGAATCTCATCCGAGGGAATTTGAAGGTGACCAGGCAGACATTTGGGGTGTGCAAGAATGGTATTGCCTAGAAGTCATCAAATCTCATTCCTTCTTGTAAGCACCAGTTCTTTTCAAGACACTACTCCTTTATTCTGACTAATTAATCACCTTTCACTAAAGATTTAAGAACATGCTACAAGGCTATTCCCAACTCAGAGGCTGACAACACGTCTCTTAATTTTTCTTCACCTGAGACTATCTCTCAATTGCTTTTATTCATGGAAGATGTTTTTGTTGAATATAAATACAAACCCTTTCATATGCTTCTCAGTAAGCATATAGAATGTATCCATTTCTATAAGAAAGAAAAACCTAAAGCAATAGGATTGTTTGCCATTTTTAAGTTATAATTCAGGGTCCAAATTGATTGATAGCGATCTCTCTATCATATATATAATATAAAGATATATATATAATATGATATATGTATCTGTGTATATATTAATTATATATACATATATCACATATGTATTATAATCATAAATGTTCAAAGGGAATGAGAAAGAGTAGGTTAATACATAATAATAATATGGAGAGGCTATTATCTACATTATCTCAGTGAATAGCCTTCTATTTTCTCTCCTATGCCCTATTTTCAGTCATACTACTTTATGTCTATTTTAATATGCCATCTACCCTACCACCACGAGTCTAGCTCTCATGAAGTCACCAATGCCATCCATTTGGCTAGATCCAGTGGATACTTTTTAGTCGCCTCTTTCTTAAAATACCTTAATGTTCCATAATTGCCCTCTTCCATTTCAAGATGCTTAAGTCCTTTTCCGGCTCATCTCCCTCTGCCTAACCTTTGAGAGTTGTCATTGTTCAAGCCCAGGTCCTACACTATGTGCTCCTGCACTCAGCAATCACCTACACTTGATGCCTCTTGAGTTCGTATTTCCTTCTGGGTCTTTTCCCCAGAGGCCAGACCTGCATGCCTCACTCCCTACTCAAAGTTCCCTTTGGCCATCTCACAGATGCCTCCTTCTTACAACGTTCATAACTGAGTTCAGAATCTGTGCTGCCAATACCTCAGCTCACTCCTCCTTCCCTCACTATTACATCTAAGTCATCACTCCTCTCTCTCTCTCCACTGTCTGTATACCTCACAGATTCCTCTGGCATCATTTGGTTGCAGGTTCCGCCACCTCCCCCTGGACTACTGCGGGTCATGTCCTCACTGGCCACCAATCCATCCTCTGCAGAGAAACAAGAGTCCGTCGTCTTCAAAAGCAAGTCTGAGCTTGTCACTCTCACCCCTGCAATGTTCCCCTCCTTTTGTTCCCTGATCTCATATTAAAGTTAATTTCTTATTAACTTGTACTAATTAATGCTTCAGAAACTAAGGAAAATGCAAAATAATTCCTTCCTGACCTCCTAGTCTGGTTCTTCTCCTTTTAATCACTTTAAAGAGTCTGCACCCCTTCCTTGCAGCCTCTTTCAAATTGCTGTGGAATAATTAATTTTGAAATTACTCATTTAAGGTCCCTCTTTCCAATTAGAATTCCAGTTTAATGAAGAGAATAATTATGTCTTATTCATTTCCTGTTCTATTTCCAGCTCTTAGTTCAGGCCTCGGCACATGGTATATACCAGTAAATGTTTGTTACATTCCTTTGCTGTCCTCTCCAATTAATATTCTCTTCTATTCTCTGCCGGGGTCCAATTATGTAGCCAATCTGCCTAGTCTTTTAAGACTCACCTCAGACACCACTCATTCAGCAAGCCTTCCCTGTTGTTCCCAGACCCCCATCTCTGTGTACCTATGACTCTTTTTATTTTCCTATTTTATAACTATTGTCATCGATCATATTTTTGTTTATTTCTGTGTACCTATGTTACTCACCTGTGAAATCCTTGAGGTAAGTAATTGTGTCTATCATGTACATATGCCCAGGGATTGGCAAGGGGAGGACTCAATAAATGTTTGTTAAATGAATGAGTTAGTTAGTAAATGATGCTAATACTTAATTTTTTTTTTTTTATCCTCACCCAAGAACATTTCTGCATTTATCTTCAGCTAGAGCGGGAGGAAGAGAGAGAAAAATATCAATGTGAGAGAGACACATCGAGTGGCTGCCACCCACACGACTGCAACCAGGGCCAGGGACAAACTGCAACCAAGGTACGTGCCCTTAGTGGGAACCGAACCCGGGACTCTCTGGTCCGCAGCTGATGCTCTAACCACTGAACCAAACCAGCCAGGCCTGATACTTAATTTTGTAGGTAAAAAAATTGAGGCTCAAGGAAGATAGATACTTTTCAGACTACCTGACATTAGATTCCAAAACCTTTCACTTCTCACTGTACCTTCTTCTTCTTGGCCCCAGGATTAAAATTCTAGACAAATTTCAAGGCTTCTAGCTCATAGAATTTTCCCTGTTCAACATCTTCTTAGATAGTCACAGGCAGTAAAATTACCAGATTCAAGTTTTACCTACTTTCACCTTTCCCCACTTTGGGTAGAAATTCTAATACTAATATAAGGACAAAAACAGGAATGAAAAAGTAGAGTAAAAACAATAGCCTTGCATCATTTGCTGATGGAATAGCACTCCTGGAACAAGGGAGAACAGCCTGGGAGTTAACATGCTTCCAGTCTCCACCAATCAGGAGGCACTTGCATGAGGGAAAGTGTCAGGGAACAGTTTTGAAAGTCCCCATCTGAGGGTGAAATGTTTCTGCATCTGAAATCCATTTTACTGAGCAAACTACAGTAGTCATAAACACTAAGAGGTTTGCATGTCCATAATTCTATCAATTATTTTTTCAGGAAGAAGTAGAAAAACCCAAGCTTATCCATTTGGACCTTCACAGCTCAGCAGAAAATATATTTTGAATAATAGTTTCGACTGGCTTGACCCCTTACCACCACCCCCCCCTCCCACGGCCAAAATAAAAATTTGACAACCATGTGTGAGGTTTCTCGTAAACTTCATCCAGCCTCTTGGAATTATGTCATGCTGAATAGCATCTCTGAGCTCATTTTGCTTTCTGGATCCCTGAGAACAGCAAAAGGCCCAGCTCACTCACTGAATTCCTTCAACAAGCCCTTATTGAGAAGTGCCTATGTGTTAAGACATTTTTCTAGAAATTACATACACAGCAATGAACAAACCATTCAAAAATCTTCAGTGGGGTCAACTTTCTAGTGGAGGGAGGCTGACAATGAACAGGTGATTAGGAAATAAAGAGTATTTAATCTTTAGAAGCAGAGAAAAATAAAGCTGGAATTGTGGTAAAAAACCTTTCTGGAGTGGGAGGCGAATGAATTCCATTTTTAAATAAAATGATCAGAAAAGGTATCACGGGGATCTCATCAGGTGAGCAAAGATCTGAAGGGAGTGAAGTCGTGAAAAGTACATCCTGTGAAATACTTAGCATGCAAACTGGAGAACAGTTTGCAACATAACTGGGCGGGACTTTAAAATCTCAGGGTCTTGAAAGACCCAGAAGCCTGAGCAACCGCTGCAGCTGGGTGGTGACTAAGCAGACCTAGCAACTAAATGTAGCTGGTCTCCTGGGTTGGACCCTGGAACAGAAAACAGGGACCCAAATAGAATCCAAATAGAGCCTGAAGTTGAGTTCCAGAAGGACACCGGCAGTAATTTCTTTGTTCTGATCATTGCACCAGAGCCATGTAAGATACTCCAGGGAAGCTCGGTGGGGGGTATATGAGAACTCGGTACTCTCTGTGTAACTCTTCTCTCAATCTTCCACTTATCTCTCTATAAAAAGTAAAACTAAGTGCACCTAAAGCCTTCCGAAGAGAAGAAATACGTGGTGCAAGGGTTTCTAGCTGTTGGAAAAGGACCAAAGACACAGCGTGGCCGGGCTGCGGGCCACGGAGGAGGCAAGCAGGCCACTATGCGGATAGGAGTGTGGGGGCCGCTCTGGCCCTGGAGGGACTTTCACTTTTACCCTGAGTTACATGGACCTTCTTGAGCAAAGAAATGGGATCTGAGCGAGATTCTTAGAGAATCACTCGGCTGCTGTGTGGATGGGCTAATGCAGAAAGTCACGGCGTGGCGGTGGCTGGGGCTAGTGGCGGAGGCACATCACCGAATCGATGGACTATCAATTTTGTCTGTCGAACCGAAAGTAGAGCCAATCGTTTTCAGTAAAAATGACACATTTGTTATTTTTCTCTTCTCTCTGGCTTACCTCATTAATGTTCTTTCAGCTTATCCACATATCCTCATATTCAATTTCCCCCTCTGTAAAGTGGGGGAGGGAGCTGACTTCACTTTCTTCTAGTTTTAAGGGGAAAAGTACTCACACCTTTTTCTCTTATAATGGAGAAAATCAATATGATTGATTCTTTCACTTTGAGGTATTAAGAGCTTAGTATGTCTCCATTCTTGGAAATGTTTAAAAGGCTACCAGTAGAACAGAAATATGTATTTAAAGGAATGGATAACTAGTTTTGGCTCTGATACATCAAAGCGAGAAAGGAATTTGGGTGTGAGGCTTTGTGGAACTCCTCCCCTCCCCCACTAACAGGCTCTCCGTGAGTTTACGCAAGGTCCACCCGGAATGCACCACGAAGGTATTTCTTCGCAAAGATCTGGAACACCCTCGGGATCCACCCTTCCCAGCTCGCTCCAGCAGTGCCCGCGGATGGGGGGATCACCAGTATCGGACCATTTCTGCTCAAAGTGAAACTCCTCCTATTTACCAGGGAGCACTCCGTGGAGCTGGCTGAGAGTCAGATCCGCTCATGGTCTGAGGCCAGATCTTGTTTCTTCTTCTCTTTGGCTTCCCAGGTATCACAGGTGCATTTCAGTTTGAAGGCTAAAGTTCAGTCCCGCCTCCTCCCCATTCAGTCTTCCCCAAGTACACTCCCTACCCCCGGTCCTCCTGCACTCTGTGTCCTGCCTTTGTCCCGGAGGACCGAACTGAAATGCTGGACTTACACTTACCATCACTTCTATCTTCCCGCTACCTCCGCTGCCTTTTCCATGATCACGCTCATCAAATTACATAATTTATGGCACACAAATACTTGATGAATGCATGTTTAATAACATCCAGGGTATCCGAGTCCAAGTCCAGCTTTTCCACAGTATTCTGTGACAGGCAGTTACTATGTCGCTCCCGGCTTTAGTTGTCGCACTCATGATGGGAGGGTAAGTTGTTCTGAATGTTCTAGCAGCCTGAAAACACAAGATCCTTAAGGAAGAGCCCCCTCTGTATCTGATGCCTCTGGAAGCTTGATCTGGTTTGACAACAGATTGAGCCCACTGACTGTGTTGAGTGGCTTTCCTGAAGGGGACACATTTGGCATCCAAGCCACTGCTGGCGAAATTTCCAGGAATTATCTTTGCTGTGTTGGGTGGTGATAAAGCAGAAAAGTCACAGCCCAGCCTTCCGAGGCAGGATCAACGCATTGTTTTCTGAAAAGAGCCAGATAGCAAATCTTTTAGGCATTGAGGATCACACATGGTTTCTGTTACATAGTCTTCATTAATTTTTACAACCTTTTCAAAATATAAAATCAATTCTTAAGCTTGAGGGCCATACAAAAACAGCTGTGAGCCTGATTTGGCCAATGCGTCATAGCTGACCAACTCTATTCTAGATGACAGTCCTCTGTAGCTGCAAAAGACCTTGGGTAAACACAAACATGAATGGGCATTGTATTCTCTACATTTAATGCCAACTCTTGGCTCCACCAACACTATGCCCTCAGCTGACAGACTTCTGGTCTGTAGTATGGTGCTTCTGGTCCCAAGATTACCCTACCTTACTGGTTTCCAAACTAGCAGTTTATCAGGGAGGAATCAGGTGAGAACCATATCACCTCTCAGCTCACACCAATCCAGAGAGCTGCTCTACATATTCACTATGGCCTCCATTCCACAGTAGTGAGGTTCCCTTTCTTCCTTCTCTTCCTCCCTCCTTCCCTCTGTCCTCCCATTACTTTTTTTCGTGAATCAAAAGAGTGTTGTTGTTTGTTGAAAATATGATTTTTTTTTTAGATAGAGGAAGGAAGAGAGAGATAGAAACATCAATGTGAGAGAGAAACATCGGTTGGCTGCCTCCTGCCCGCCTCCTACTGGGGATCGAGCCCAGAACCTGCTCATGTGCCCTGACTGGGAATCAAACTGGGACATCTCAGCCCATGGGACGATGCTCAATGCAGTGAGCCACACTGGCTGTTGAATCAAGAGAGTTTTAAAAAGAATTGTTCCTGTGTCAAAAGTATGTGAAACAAGCAATTCCCCAAGGCAGCCGTGATTAGAGAAAAGCAAAATGTAGGGCAAGTAGGCGTGATCTGGAATCAGGCCCACCTGGCTTCTAATTCAGACCATGTCCTTGAAGCTGCTGTGACAGCTCACCTACTTTCCCCGAGGCTCAGTGTCTTCATTTCCTTTTGGGGATTATTATTCTTACCTCACAGCCTCTACAGGGAGATTAAACAAGACAATACATGTAAATATGCTAATTTTAGTGCTTGGCACCTAGAGGCTACCTCTGTATCCCTTTGGTGACCGTATGGCCTCTACAAAAGGTGTCCTTCCCAACTCACAGCTATCACATATGTACTTTATATGTATAAGCAAAGGTAAACACACAAGAGGTGAGACAAAGTGATCTGAACTCCCGTAAAGCCTCATCATTGACACAGTTTTCCCAAACTCCCATAAATCTCAGCTCTCGCGATTAGATAAACTTGTAATTATCTGCTGCGGTTGGAGAAGCAGGAGCACAGAGCTCCACACTTTCAGCCTCCTCTCTTCTTGCCTGCAACATACCCATAGCAGACCCTAGATTATGGCACTAGGACTTCCAAAGTCCCCGGATAAGTATGAATAAACCAGTAACAGCAGAAATATTAATCCAGGAGAGTCATCACTGTCTTTGCAGAATTTTGCCCTTTGCATGACTCTGTGGGCCTCAGATATGGTGACAAAGTTGCTCATTCTCTGGCTTTACATATTTTCATAACTGGTCGGAGGAGTACAAGGACTAATCTGTCTTGGCTGAACCTGGGTACCTGCCTGGTAGACTGTGTCACCAAGAGGAATATGAGAGTAACTGACTCCTAAAGGCATAGAAGGGTTTATAGAAGAAAAGAGAAGAAATTAGGATCAATTGAAGCTTCAGATTTTAATAAAATTGAATTATAGTTGATAAAAAATATATTTGTTTCAAACGTACAACATAGTGATTTGATAATTTTATACATTTAAAAATGATCACCAGAGATTCCAAAATGGCGGCGGAGTGAACGGAAGCTGCACAGACCGTCTCCCAGAACCAAACTGGAATTACAACTATAACACAGACAAATTGACGGGAAAAACCACCAGAAAAGCATCTTGCGAGGACCATATAACGAGGGACACTGACTCCATCCCGGCAGGCTTGCGAAGGCGCGAGACGGGGCTGGGAGACCACAGTCGGCAGCTCGGCAGCGGCCTCAGCTGGGAGCAGCGCCCTCGGGTTACACTCCCAGGCGGCTCCACAGCGCAGAGCCGGGACAGAGGCTGAAACAGCCACAGCCACTCACCTTGGGCTCTGGCAGAGGGAGGGCGGACTGGACTGGAACTGTGTCAGGACACTCAGGATTTGGAGGGCACTCAGAGCTTTTGCTGAGTGGTAGCCACACAGGACGGTGGCCATATTGCTCCTTCCCAGGGTTCAAGGGAGAGGCAGCAGCCCCTCCCTCGGGGATCCAACCCCACCCTGTGGACCATTGAAGAGCTAATTGAAGCTCAGTAACAACCAGCATCTGCCCCACCCTCGTGAAGTCACCTTCTGCTGAGCACCTGAGGGAGTTTTTCAATCAACTGACAACCCAAAACTCATCAAGTAACCTCAACTGCTAGCCTCCAGGCAAAAAGCTAGAGGATAACAGTACCTTTCCTGGGCTAGCAACTTTAAACAGGAAAGTAAGACTTGACAGTGGTGTTTAACCCGGGTCCTCCCTCGCTCATCCAAACCCAGGAGAGGAAGCCACAAACAGCAGAACACCAACGCCCACAGGAAAAACTCGACAGGCTCCAAAGCCCACTGTGATAGCCAAAATGGTGAAACACAGAAAACGAAGCCAAATGAAAGAGCAAGACACCTCCACCAAAGATGAGATCAATGTGGAGCAATTAGGCATGTTAACAGAGCTAGAATTCAGAGCCATGATCTTGAGGAAGCTCAAGAGCATGAGTAAGGACATAGAGATGCTGAAAATAAGCCAATTGGAAATTAAAAACCATCAAGAAGAGATAAAAAATGACATATGAGAAATGAAAAACACACTGGAAGGTTTAAAAAGCAGAGTAGAGGAAGCTGAGGACTGGATCAGTGAATTAAAAGACAGTGTAGAAAAAAATCAACCAATCAGAAAAACAAAAGGAAAAAACAATGACAAAACAGGGAGAGAGCTTAAGAGAACTGTGGGACAACTGGAAATGTAATAACATTCACATCATAGGAGTCCCCAAAGAAGAAGAAAATGAGCAAGGGATAGAGAATATATTCAAAACAATAGTGACAGAAAACTTCCTTAATTTGATGAAGGAAGAAGGCATTCAAGTTCAAGAAGCACAGAGAGTCCCAAGTAAGAAGAACCCAAACAGGCCCACACCAAGAGACATAGTAATTAAAATGCCAAAGTTTCAAGATAAAGAGAGAATCCTAAAAGCAGCAAGAAATAAGCAACAGGTTACCTACAAAGGAAACCCCATAAGGCTCTCAGCTGACTTCTCACAAGAAACAATACAGGCCAGAAGGGAATGGCATGAAGTAATCAAGGTCATGAAAAACAAGAATCTGAATCCAAGACTACTCTACCTAGCAAGGCTATCATTCAAAATAGAAGGTCAAATAAAGAGCTTCTCAGACGAAAAAAGGCTAAGGGAATACATTAGCACCAAACCAGCACTGCAAGAAATGTTAAAAGGACTGCTGTAATTAGCAGTAGAAATGGGAAGAAAAATATAACCACACTAAACAAAAATGGCAATAAATAAGTACATATCAATAATCACCTTGAATGTAAATTGATTGAATGCTCTCATAAAAAGACACAGAGTAGCTGATTGGATAAGAAAGCATGACTCATCTATATGTTGTTTACAAGAGACCCACATCAGTATGAAAGACTCACATAGGTTGAAAGTGAAGGGATGGAAAAAAAATTTCCAAGCAAATGTAACGCAAAAAAAAGCTGGGGTAGCAATACTCATATCTGATAAAATAGATTTCAAAATGAAGGCCATCAAAAATCTACTAGACGTAATAAATGAATTTGGCAAAGTAGCAGGATACAAAATTAACGTCAAGAAATCGACAGCATTCTTTTACACCAATGATGAACTTACAGAAAGAGAAACTGAAAAAACAATCCCATTTATCATCACAGCAAAAAAATTAAGATACCTTGGAATAAACTTAACCAAAGAAGTAAGGAATCTATTTGCAGAAAACTACAGGACATTGAAAAAGAAATAGAGGAAGATATAAAAAAGTGGAAGCACATACCCTGTTCATGGATTGGAAGAATTAACATCATTAAAATGTCTATACTACCCAAAGCAATCTATAGATTCAATGCAATCCCCATCAAAACACCAATGATATATTTCACAGAACTAGAACAAATACTTCAAAAGTTCATATGGAACCAAAAAATATTCCGAATAGCCACAGCAATTTTGAAAAAGAAGGACAAAGTAGGTGGGATCACAATACCAGATATGAGGTTATACTACAAAGCGACTGTAATCAAAACAGCCTGGTACTGGCACAAGAACAGGCATATAGAGCAGTGGAACAGAACTGAAAACCCAGAAATGGACCAAAGGCAATATGCTCAATTAATATTTGACAAACGTGGCAAGAGCATACAGTGGAGTAAAGACAACCTCTTTAATAAATGGTGTTGGGAAAATTGGACAGCTACATGCAGAAAAATGAAACTAGACCATCACCTTACACAATACACAAAAATAAACTCAAAATGGATAAAAGACTTAAATGTGACCCATGAATCCATAAAAATTCTAGAAGAAAATGTAGGCAACAAAATTTCGGACATCATACGGAGCAGAATTTTCACTGATACATCACCAAAGACAACAGAAACAAAGGAAAAAATGAACACATGGGACTACATCAAACTCAAAAGCTTCTGCACAGCAAAAGAAACAATCATCAAAATGGAAAGGCAACCCACTGTATGGGAGAACATCATTGCCAATGATATATCAGATAAGGGGTTAATTTCCAATATATATAGAGTACTCATACAACTCAACAAAAGGAAGACAAAGAACCCAATTAAAATATGGGCAGAGGAGCTGAATAGACACCTCTCTAAATAGGATATACAAATGGCCAAGAGACATATGAAGAAATGCTCAACATCACTAATCATCAGAGAGATGCAAATTAAAACAACAATGAGGTATCACCTCACACCTGTCAGAATGGCCACCATCAACAAATCATCAAACAACAAGTGTTGGCGAGGGTGTGGAGAAAAGGGGAGTCTAATACACTGCTGGTGGGAATGCAGACTGGTGCAGCCACTATGGAAAACAATATGGTGTTACCTCAAAAAATTAAAAATTGAACTGCCATTTGACCCAGTGATCCCACTTCTAGGAATATACCCCAAGAAGCCTGAAACACCAATCAGAAAGAATACATGTACCCCCATGTTCATAGCAGCACTATTTACAATAGCTAAGATCTGGAAACAGCCCAAGTGTCCATCAGTAGACGAATGGATAAAAAAGCTGTGGTACATATACACAATGGAGTACAATGCAGTGGTAAGAAAAAGATCTCTTATCCTTTGAGACGACATGGAGGGAACCGGAAAGTATTATCGTAAGTGAAATAAGCCAAGCAGAAAAAGACAAACACCACATGATCTCACTTATATACGGAATATCATGAACATAACAGTCTGAGGAATACGGTAGACCCAGAAACATGGAATTAGGGCACAGACTGACATGCCACAGAAGAGGGGGTGGGTGTGGGTGGGAGGAGATAAACCACAGAACTTATATGCATGTACGCATGACCAATGGACATGGACAACTAAGCTGGGGACGGGGCGGGGGTGGAATGGGGAGGGGGGTGCCACTGGAGTAAAAAAGAAGAAATATCTATAACAAAAAAAATAAATAAATAATTTTTAAAAAAGCCCTTTTTTTAAAAAAAAAAATGATCACCATGATAAGTCTTGTTACCATCTGTCACCAAGGTTATTAAAATATCATTGACCATATTACCTATGTTGTACATTATAACTCCCTGGCTTATTTGTTTTACAACTGGAAGTTTGCACCTCTTAATCCCCATCACCTATTTCCCTCATTCCCCCACCTCTACCCTCTCAGGCACCTTCAGTTTGTTCTTCATATCTGAGAGTCTGGTTCTGTGTTATTTGCTTTGTTTGTTTTGGTTTTTAGATTCCACATATAAATAAAATCAGGTGGTACGTGTCTTTTTTTCTGAATTATTTTACTCAGCATAATACCCTCTAGGTCCATGTTGTTATAAATGGCAAGATTTTATTCTTTTTAATGACTGAGTAATATAGATATATATGGCATTCTCTTTGTCCATTCATCTATCCATGGACACGTAGGCTGCTTCCATATCTTGACTGTTGTAAAATATAGTGCATTGAACATAGAGATGCATACATCTTTTCAAGTTAGTGTGTTTTTTTTCCATTGGTAAATACCCAGAAGTGGAATTGCTGGGTGGTATGGTAGTTCTATTTTTAAATTTTAGAAGACCCTCCATACTGTTTCCTTAGTGGTGCACCAATTTACATCCCCACCAACAATGCATGCGGGTTCCCTTTTCTCCACATCCTCACCAAGACTTGTTATTTCTTGTCTTCTTGGTAACAGTCATTCTGAGGCTTCAGTTATTTAATTCAGGAAATCTTTCAGTTTAATAAAAACTATACCATCCGGCAAAGGCTTGTTGGGACGTGTGTCCTGGGAAGTCTCAAAAGGACAGGACTCTTTCCTCGGGGAGTTGCTTAGGACTCAGGAGGTGTTTATTCACTCACTAGGTTTGGAGACTGAAGGATTCTCTGCCATCTTGTCTCACGTTGGTCCACATGGCCTTTGAGAGGGGGTAAATGAGCCAGCATCTCTAACTAAAGAAACTGTTCTCTAGCAACCAAGTTGGCACCATTTGTTACAGCATCCAAACAACTGACAGAGCATCCACTTGACTGAAGGAGCTGATGCAACTGCCCCAGTTATCCATCCCACTCTTAGGGGGCAGAGCAGAAAACAGAAGGTCAGAAAGGAAGCCCAGAAGCAGACTGAACCCATAGAGAGTAGACTTCTGGGGAACAGCCAGGGATCAACCCCACGTCAGTCTTACTCCCTTCTAGCTCACATTTAAAGATGATTCCATTTCAAATACCCCAGAAATATTTACCATGTTCATTAGAATCCTACGGATATAGGAAATAGGGTTAATACTCCTATGATTTATTAGTGGTGACAATGGAACCAACGTGTTTTCAGCTTGAGCCCAAGGTGACTTGAATTCTCTGAACACTCTGGATGACTGAGGTTGTGCCACACAGAGAGTGGGGAGCATGGTGGTTGGAGCTGTTTCTCCAACATGCTTCCTTCTCAGCCCTTGCACTGGAATTTTATGAGGATGATACGAAGCAATTTATGGAAGGTGCTGAACCCAGAACTGCACTCAAGGAGGCATTTAAAGACTGGTTATTGTTACTTGCATTTTTCTCAAATTCTTCCATTGCCACAACTTTTCAGTCACTCACAATATCTAGCAAACAAGGCCAGCATCCATAGGAAGAGCCAGGATGACTACCCCCAGACTCATCTAGAATGTCATGAGGAGTGAGCTTGTCAAGACTGAACACATTTTGTATTTAAGATGCTTCTCCTAACTATGGTAGTATTTTGGTGCCATTTAGGTAGGAGCCTGTTACATAAATAAATAAAACTACAGAATGCCAAAGTTTTACAACTCTAAAAATGTACATTTCATGGGACGGATACTCTGATAAGTTTCAGTGGAAAGGCGTGGTTACAATTTGTTGCTTAAAGAGAGCATTTTAGGCAAGGAAGCTACTGGACCAGACAGGGCTCCAGCAGCCAAGGCCGTTTAGTAACTTCTTGCTGCTGACCGTGGCAACATTTCTATGCCTCTTATTTACCAGTAAAGAGTTTTCTAAGTATATTTTCCTATCCATAGCCTTGTGTTTAATGTTTAATTTTGGACCAATAAACCCTATGCCAGAAGATGAATCTTAAATACTGCCTTTTAAACACCCTTGTCCCATCTTTTCACGGTTAATTTCTCACAGCTGCCTGGGGCTCTTATCTAGGAATTAGCCCATTTGAATAGCATGACTTTGATGGCACTAATGACAGGCAGATATTATTCTGGGGTTGCTGCTCCCTTATAGAATTCTGATAGATAGTGGGCCGTTTTGTTTTTTCTTTTGCCCAGAATGCCTCCTGCAAAAGAGGTTAAGTGTTTGCCTTTGCGGACAGCCTCTTCGCTGCATGTCAATGCTGCCTCTCGAGACATTTCTGACCTGTAATGTATCATGATAAATAGATGACCAAGGCATTGTCTTTGACAACTGAAGTGAAACAGGGTCGAGAGACCCAAATCCGTGTGCAGGGCTGAGCTGACACTAATGAATATTAATTTGTCTACTTTATCTGCTTGTCACTTACACAGCTAGGTAGTGTTTCGGATGGAGGACCTTTCCTATCAAAAATTCAAAATAAAGCCTAAAAGCCATTGGACTTTTCTCTACTTGACCACCATCTAATCCAAACTGAGATGAACTCCTTGATCTACTCCAAGTTGAAAATAAAAACGTAAGTGAATATTACCTGGTTAGAACTATAATCATATTTCACATTTATCTAAATAAATGGTTTCCAGCTGGAATTTTTTTTCCTTCACCTCTTATCACTTCTACAGAACAGCTCCCATCTCACTCCCAAAAAGACTTATTGGGTCTGGCTCCAAGATATATCAAATAATCACTACACTTCTGTGCATGCCCACTGCTGCCATCTTATTTAAACCACCGTAGGGCCTGACCCAGAACATTGCAATAACCTCTCCCATTTCCCCCTGGTTCCTCTCTTGTACCTACAATTAATCTTCCATGGAGGAAGCAATGTGATATCCTGAAAGTATAACACATATTATTTCCCCTGCTCACAGTCCTCCAGTGGGGCCCTGTTATAATTTGAATAGAATTTGTTCACAGGAGGCTACGAGGCTCTCAGTGATTTGACCTCTGCCTTTAATGTCTTCTCCAACACTCTGTCTCTGGTTTACCATGCTTCAAGCACTCTGACTTTCTTCCCATCACTTGGCAACTCCAGAATTATCCCCATGTCATACCTTTTATGAGAAATGCTCTCTAGTTTTCTCGTCACCTGACTGACTGTTCTTCACCGTTCATGTATCACCTCAAAGGTTTCTTAAGCTATTCAATCTCAAGTAGCACTGTCCTCTCCAATCATTCTTCCTCCTTTACCTCTGTGTGACAAAATGGATTATTGGCTCCAATTTTTCATCATCCTTTCACCTCTTTCTGTCCATAGCTTCACCTTTGGGCAAAGTTTCCACGTTTGCTCCTTGACTTTGGCTTGTCCGTGGGATTTCCTTTGACCAATGGTCTGTGGGGATAAATGACAGCCTCCCAGTTCCAAACCCAGAACCTGAAAGGCCACCCTTGCCTGTGCTCGCTGTCTTGCACCTCCGACGTGGCACACAGGAACTTGCCTCACAGGCCCTCTGGATGGAAGAAGATGGGAAACCTAAGCAGCAGGTGGCCCCAGCGACCTAGATACACGCAGGGCTACTCCAGCCCCTGAAGCCTGGGGCCGAGCCACCCACCCGAGCCCCGTCTGAATCAGCTGAACCCCAGACCACCCCCAGATGAGAACAAACGTTGAATGGTGCCACCCTACTGAGTGTTGGAGTGATCTGTGGCCCATCTTCACTGCCACAATAGATTACTAATATGATATATATATATATATTTTTTTTTTCCCAGAGCTCATCATGTTAAAGTTACTTTCAATTATTTTTCTCTTGTCTGTGTGTCTTTACCATTCCTAGAAGGTACGTTTCATAGGCGCAGCAATAGCATCTGTCGTACCCACAGTAAACAAATAGTGCCTGGTACACGAGTCGCACACTAAGTGTTCAATAGATCTGTGCGGAAAGCAGCAGTGAATTGTTGAAATGGTTTTACCGAAGGGCCTAATTAGCAATCTGGAAATGAGGAAACACTGAAAACAAGAATTCATGTAGCCATGGTAAACAGAATAATTGGAGTACAGTACTCTGAGGGAAGGTTAAAATCTATTGATCCCAGTTTTCCTATTAACAGAAAGGCTTATATTACCAAGATATGAGGTTGTGGAGAGGCAAAAGGTACAATGTTGGGGGAATGTAGAGATGATTTCTAAGTAATTGCAACATATCATCTTGTGATAAAAACCTTTGAAGCTGAACTTGAACAAAATTGGATTCCCCAAAAATAATACTCTAACCCTGAATGCTCTCAGTGTGCCTACGTCTCCCAAGTGATATATTTACGAGTGTTTCCTGTGAGAACACACCCCTGTTCCCGACTCAGCTGATTCCAACAACAGAGATAATGGGATTGATTGTATTTTAAAACTATCTAAAAGAGGAGTCAATTTCAGGAAGAGTATGACTTAGCAATTCAAGAATAACACTGAGTCCCTGGCCAGGTGGCTCAGTTGGTTGGAGCATCATCCTGTGCACCTAAAGTTTGCAGGTTTGATTCCCAGTAAGGGTACACACCTAGGTTGCAGGTTAGGGTTTGATCCACAGTTGGAGCATGTACGAGAGGCAACCGATCAATGTGTCTCTTTCACATTGATGTTTATCTCTCTCTCTCCCCTCCTCTCTGTCTAAAAGAAAAAAAGGAAAAAAGAAACAAAACATATCCTTGAGTGAGGATTGAAAAAAAAAAAGAACAACACTGAGGACCTCTTTAGTCTCCCCATTCTAAAGTCACTGTCTTCCTACTCTGACTTCCCTCTTTGTCACCAGGTGACTGCCAACAGCTCACAACAATACGTGATTCAGGCTTCTTGGTCCATGTCAAACTTACTCTCTTTTTTTTCAACCTTTGAACATAAATCCTGGCTTATACTCTGACTTAACCATCTTAATTATGTGGCCATCCCCAAACCAATCATCATGGCCAACAAGATATCATGTGCTGATTGGCTTAAGTGTGGTAGTGCTATCATTCCTGGAGACAGAGGTAAATTAATCTTACTCAAAACAGAGGCCGTGTGTGTAGCTGGTGGACCATGTCCAGGTGCTCACCATCTTCCTCCCTTTTCTTGCATCTTCTCTGCTGTGAACCTGACCTGCTGTCCTGCCTGCTGGGACTCGATTCAGTGAGCTTCAGTTCCCCTCCTGTCAGCTCCCGGGTGTACCCTGTCTACATGTGACTTTTATGCTGACACAACTTTGATATCTAAGCTACCTTTTCCCTTTTAGACAGAAGTTATCTTCTATCTCACGAGCAGAATGATGTTCCCCACCAATGATGTTCATGTGCTAATGCCAGGAACTATGAACTGGCAAGTTCCATGGCAAAGGGGCATTAAGGTTGCAGATAAACAATCATCTGACCCTGAGATGAGGAGGGAGAGTATCCTGGATTTTCCAGGGGGGCCCAATGAAATCACAAGGATCCATATAAGTGGAAGAAAGAGGCGGGGAGTCAGAGATTTGAAGATGTCAGAAGTCAAGGAACGGGGTGGCCTTTAGAAGGTGGAAGAAGCAAGGAGACAGATTCTCCCCTGGAGCCTTCAGGAGTATTTTACTGCACTGCAGCCCACTGAGACCATTTTGGACTTCCGGCCTCTGGAACTGTAAGATAATACATGTGCGTTGTGTTCAGCAGCTAAGGTTGTGGCAATCTGTTACAGAAGTGGTAGGAAACTAGCACAGAAACAAACGGACTTGCGCTATCTCCCTCTTTGTCCTTGGAAGCAAACAGGCTTCCTGGAAGGGAGAGACCACCACCGAAAGCTGAAGCAAACCCTCTAAGATGAAGACTCAACCTTGGACCTTAGCTTCTAAACCTCTTGTACAACCTTGCAGGAAGCGACCAAGGGCATCCCAGACAGCCCATAGCCGGCTTCCTGCGCCTACTCTGCCTCTCGCTTCAAGGCTGCACCGCTGTCCATGGTGGGCCTTCTCTGCCGCGCGTGAGCGCTCGTCAGACACGTGAGTTCCAAGTCATGGCCTGGCCTCTTAGAAGCGGGTGTCGTGAAGTGGGCCACTTACCCTTCCTGGCCTCAGTTTCTTCCTCTCAAAAAGCCAGGTAGCAGTGCCTCATCGAGGCTGCCTCAGTTTGCTGGGGCTGCCGTGATAGGTGCCGCAGGCTGGGTGGTTCAAACTGCCAAACCTCATTTTCTCACGGCTCTGGAAGCTGGAAGTCTAAGGCCAAGACGTCAGCAGGGTTGGTTTCTTCTGAGGTGTTTCTTCCTGGCTTGCAGGGTGGCTAGCTTCTCCATGTCCTCGTGGGGCTTCCCTTTGTGTGCCTGCATCCCTGGTCTGTCTCCATGGGTCCATACTTCCGCTTCTTAATAAGGACACTAGTCATATTGGATTAGGGTCTGCCCTAAAGACGTCATTTTAAATTAACCACCTCTCTAGAGACCTCAGTTTTCTAAAACAGTCACTTTCTGAGACACTGGGGGTGAGGAACTCAACATATGAATTTGTATGGGGACATAATTAACCCATAACCGAGGGATTTTGAGAGGGAGGAGATAGGACCAATCAGAAGCCCTCAGTAGAGTTCCTGGCCCATTGTAAATCTTAGCTTTCTTTTTAATAATCTTTCTTTTATGACAAAGCTTTTGTCTTTTTGTTAACCACTACAGATGGCTGTTAGAATGTGGGGGAGGAAAAAACATTGAGTGTTAGATTTTTGAACCTGGACCTCTTGACAACGGAGAGCTGGGGGAGAAACCCAGAAGGGACCCACCCCAGTGGTCAGCAGACTGGGACATGATGTACTTGTTTCTGGGACCCAGTTTCACTGTCTTAGAAATAAGCCTGGTTTTCCAGCTGGCTTATGCCAAAGCCATGTGTGTTCTGCAAGCCCAACTCACTTTCAGAGGCAGGTGGAGCGAACTATGGCTCGTGCTGCCTGGAAGGGGCAGCTCCCAGCTTCACAAGCCTGTCTCAGCTCGGCAAGATTTCCTCGACTTCAAGGCAAACACGCTAAAAGTCTAACTACTCAACTTTGGGTCAAGACTGATACAACAGCTATGCACCGATGTCTCAGAGTTCGATTCCAGTCAACATTTCAGGAATTTAATTTTTTTAAAAAGACTATTAAAATGATAACAGTAATAATACCACAGTCTTTTGTCATCGTCTCACAATAGATTGACACTGTGTGTAGTGACTTGTGTTCACTATTTACTTCATTCATCCAATACATATTTACTGAGTGCTTTACTATGGGCCAGACTGTCCTGGTTCCTGCACATACAGAATGCATTTCAACAGGGAGTTTCTGTATTAGTGGCAAATGAAAGACTGAATGTATATGTATAAATGAATATAAATAAACATATTACATTTTATACACATGTACATCCCCCGTGTGTCAGTTGATGGAAAGATAAGACAGAGACAGAGTGGAGGGATGCTGCCATCCTGTAGACATCAGGGAGGGAGGCTCGCCAAGAAGGTAACTTCCCCCAGAGCCATCAAGCATGGCAGTGCCCGGGCCATGGGGACTCCTTGGCGGAGAACACTCCCAGAAGAAGGGAGAGCATTTCAAGGGAAGGAGGTGGCGATGTGCCTGCTATGCTCAATAATTAGCACACAGGTAGTGTCTGAAAGGAAGTGAGAGATCTATAGCAGGGGAGATCTACAGAAGATAGCACTGGTTAGGCCGGATCGTATCAGACCTTGTAAGGACTTTTTACTTTGTTTTATGGAGATAGAACGAAAGGGTGGTTCAGAACAGGGCAGTAACATGATCTGACTTACGTTGTAAAAATATCACCCAGGTGGTCTATTGAGACTCCAGAGGTGTTCAGCTCCAACCTGCCTAACTCCAAAGCTGGGATCTTCCATGGGCACCTGTACAATTCACATTATTGGTACAATGTGCTCTGTGCTGTGCAGACACTGAGGATGCATAAGAAATATCCTTCTGTCAGGTGCTCATATCAACCTCCTCATCCAGTCTGCCTTTTAATCATCCTACTAAAAGGTTGTGAGCTCCGTCCATAGGAGTTCACACTTACCTTCTACTCTCACCCTGGGATTGAGTTATCCTTTTATTCATATTTAAATAATCACTACAAATATTTGAGGAGGACAAAGGAGGAAGTCTAGCACCCACCACCAAAATCTGACAATTATTTTTGAGAGCTACCTAATCTTGCACTGTCTGTACTTGCATAGCTTTTTTAAAAAAATTTTTTAATTAATTTTTTTTTAGAGAGAGAAAGAAACATCAATGTGAGTGAGAAACACTGATGGGCTGCCTCCTGCTCACCCTACCCTGGCCAGGAATCGAACCGGGACCTCTCAGTCCATGGGATGATGCTCAGTCCACTGAGCCACAGCAGCTGGTCTGTACTTGTATCGCTTTTGTCTACATACTTGACAATGGCCAATAGCAAGCACTGGATTATAGAGTTGCATTGTGGATTTTCAATCTACTGGCCACGTCCTACCAGTCACTCTGGCTAATTCCTCCTTTTCTTGTTACATTCTCACTCTGGTGGTGACACAGGGCTCTCTTCTCTGCATACCTTCTCTAGGGAATCTCACCCTCTGTAGAGGTTTTAAATATTACAAAGACCTGGTAACTCCCAATGTAAATCTCCAACCCTGTCTAAATAACAGACTCATATGTCTAGTTCAGATCACTTCTCTGACCTTCAGTTTACAGTCACCTAATTACTTGACGTTGTGTCTTGGGGCATCTCAAACATAACAGGTCTAAAAGAAACGCGACTCTATCTCAAATTCTATTCCTCATCTCTGGATCCCATTTGGCTCATTGCCCCAGGTGCTTCTTCCCTCACACCTAATGTTCAATTCCTCAGAAGTCCTTTCACCTCTACCCTCCAATTACACCCTGAACTTGATGTTTCCTGTTATCTCTGTCATGACGGTCTTTATCTACACCTTGTCATCTTTCACCATGACGACTGCAGGCCCCAACTGCTGTTTTGTCTCTCATTCTCGCCTAATATACTTTCCCTTCAGCAGAGTGAGATGTTAAAAACAAACCAGAAAGGCAACAACCTCCCCAAAACATAAACAAAGAAACACCACGTGTGGGTGAAGATGTGAAGAAGTTGGAACGCACAGAGTGCTCATGAGAATGCAAAGTGGCGCAGCTTCTTTGGAAAAGAGTTTGGCATTTTCCACTTTTATATATATGCTCTTCACACAGCCTAGTAATCAGACTTCCCAGTACTTACCCACGTGAACTGAAACCCTAGTTTCACACAAAACCTGTCCGAGAATGTATATATTAAATTACATTATAAATTGGGGGCAGGGGGTGGACTGAGAAACAGTGATTTAAATTTTTAAAAATTTTAAATTAAATTTAAACATATAAATCATGGTACATAGAATCAACATGATACTATTTGGTAATAAAAAAGGAACCAACTACTGATACACTCAGCAACAGGGCTGAACCTCAAATGCATTACGATAAGTGAAAGAGGTCAGACTCAAAGCTGTGTACTATGTGATTCCATCTATACGACCTTCTGAAAAGGCAAAATATAGTGATCGTGGGGTAGGGTGTGTGGCAGAACAGCTGCAAGCAATCAAAGCCACAGGAGCTGTCCAGAAGAAGTCCCCTCCACCCCCGATTTATGGCTTAGAACAGGCAGAGACCAGCTCCATCCAGCATGGCAATTAATTTCACCTGCAGGTAACCCCTGGCTCAGTCTATGCTCATTGTAATACATTAGCATGCTGACAACACCCCCGCGGCACCACCGTGATGGGAACAGAAAGCCCATAGGACACAAAGCCGTCCATGGAACTGGAGTTCCTCTAAGCAATCTCCACCCCTTCCCCCCAAGAGGATCCTAAATATTTCTCCTCTCCATTGAATACCTTACCCCCAACTAAATGAACCTCAATAAAAAAAGCAATTTCTTCAAAAGGGGGGCTGCTCTGTCCGTGACATAGCCCAGGCTCTTCTCATCACTTCACTAATAAACTCACTTTCTACTTTAAACTCTGTGCTTGAGTTTGAATTCTTTCCTGCAAAGTCAAGAACCCACCGTGGGTCACAGACACTTGGGGCCCCAGAATGCCTGCATCGATAGTGAAAAAAAAAGGTTTGGGGGGGTGGTGATGACTACGACTCAGGCAATTCTTTTGGGTGTTGGAACTGTTGTATATCTTGACTGATGTGATAATCACACAATTATTTGTGTATGTCAAAACTAGCAGAACTGTACATGTTTCAAATGAGTACATTTTACTGTATGTAGATTATACGTTAATAATTAGAAGAGAAGAACATACAATCTGATAGGTTTGAGTTCCTGTATGAAACACTGCAGTGACTTCCCACTGAACTCAGACTGACACGGGGACTCCCAGTGCGCCTCCAGCCTGCTCTGACCTCATCCTGGGTTCTGAGAAGGTGTCAGTCGGCTGTCACTGCCTGACGTTGGCATTTCCTCTGCTGGGAAAGCCCTTCCCGCCGCCCCAGGGCTCACTGCTTTTGAAATGGAGGTGCCCTGCTCAAAGGTTTCTCTGGCTTCTCAGGCTAAACAACATTCTTTACCTTTGTACTCTGTTTGTCTTCATAGCACTTAACACAACTTAATGTTTCTGCTAACGCATTTCTTTACCCGATTAGAATGTAAGTCCCGCTAGGGAAGGGATTTAATGTGATTTGAGCATCGCTATCTCCCCAGCACTTAGAATGGTGCCTTGGGAAAGAGGTATAATTAATATATATTGTTGATATATGTTGAATAAATGGATGGCTGTTTGGGAACCGTGTGATCACACCAGAATATGTGCTCAGATATTTGTGAAATAATTTCCAAATTGAGATGCATGATCTTGTCTGGTTGCCATGGTGCTGCCCCAGAATCAAAGCAGACACGGAACCCTTTTCTACTTTTCACATAGGAGCTGATGGGTTATTTAGAAACACAGGAAGAGTCACGTGGAAGTATGTTGGCTAAGATCTCAGTAGTTAAATGTTGCTTCTGTGTCTACTTTCCTGTGTGAATTCCACGAACACAAGACAAAGTGGGACCAATTTACCTCATAGGATTGTACAGATGCATAATATGTTAGATTGGGTGTTTTTTTGTTTTTTGTTTTCAAAAAAATTAAGCACTGCTTCTGTGTTTTTTTCCCTTCAGTCTTCGGTTTCTGATTTTATAATTAGGTTTCTCAGATTCAGCGATTATGGTATAATTAAGTCTGTGGCTAATAGTGATTGTCATGTGCATATAATAAGCGTGCAGTTAAGGAGTTTAAGCATTGCTGAGATGTGTGAAAGTGTTGTTTAGCTATGCAGTATACTTACAGCTGATACATGTAGAGTGATTCTTACTCAGCATTGCCTTTGACATTGGTAACACCCAGAGCTTTTCATTTTTCTAGCTCCAGATTTCACAAATTCTTGAAACATTAAGAAAGTCAACACACATATAATTAAGTTAAAATTTGTATAGGTGGAAAAAAGAACAGAATGGCCTGCTATTAATCATTATATTATTGGTGCATAAATAACACTGCTAGGTGGGCATGGATGCTAACGATAACTTTAAATTCAGTTACATTCTTTCTTTTCACTTTGGACAATTAAATTACTTAGAAACTGCTTCATTCACCGAAGGAGCAAAAAACAAAAACCTTAGCTGATATGAATTATCTAAAACTCTGAATTAACATGCCACCTTAATAATTAGATTTTATAGGATGAAGGCAATAATTAAACATTGGTACTCTGCCCCTTCCATCCAATCTGGGAAGAGATAAAAAGGATGGGGGTGGAGGGTGGGGCAGTAACTGACTGAGCTCAGTTAACTCCTGGGAGAACCCCTAGGACATCAGAGAATAAAAATAATGCTATGAATAGTTGTCAAAGAGTGTTATTTCCAAACTCCGTGCTTAGCTAACATCCAATTAACTGGCAGGATTTTAGATCTCCAGGCATCCTCTCTGGATCAAGGGAAGAAAAAAGGAGAAAGTCTGATTCTATTTCTTTTTAACATTTACTCATTGCTCTAGCCAGAAATGTATTCCTTTCTAAACAAGGTTATAGTTTGCTTGATTAGTCTCTACATGATGCCAAACATCTGAACAAAACCTGAAAACCGCATCAAAATATCCTTTGTTTTCCAGCCGATGAACATAATCATTTCTTGATCATTGAGGGCGATTTGAGCTTCGGAGTATTATCCAACCTGGCTCTTTTCTCACTGGGGGGGGGGGGGGAGGGCTAAATTTAAATCTCCCCTATCATTGGCCTTATTTTGCACTTGTACCATTTGGTTAGTGGTACCCAAAACATTTACGACATTTCTCCTGGCTCAAACTCTTTCTTTAACTCAAATCAACTTTATTTCCCTTATTCTTGCTTGCTTTGAAATCCCTGGAGGGAAGTTTTCTTAAATCAGTCGACCTCTGGCATATGCCAGGCACTATGGTAATCACTCAGGCAATATCTCATTTGATCTTCATATTGCAGAGTGGAAATTATTTACAGATAGAACTGAGCATTAGAGAACTGTGATATTTTCAGGGTAATACAGCCAAAGAGAAACAGAGAAGGGAATCCAAGCTGCTGCCTCATTCATACCCCACTTCCATAGCCAAACCTCAAGTCAACCAACAAACTAACAGAATGCCAGGAGGGCCAGGCTCTGGTTTCAGTGAAATTATTTAAAAAACTGGCTTTTTGGCTTTATTCAATTCTAATTCTATTTATTTTCTTAAAATATGTTTTTATTAACTTTTTAGAGAGAGATAGAAACATCAGTGTGAGAGAGAAACATCAATTGGCTGCCTCCTGCATACTCCCTCCTGGGGATCGAGCCCACAACCTGGGCATGTGCCCTGACCGGGAATCAAACTGGGACCTCTCAGTCCATGGGATCCACTGAGCCACACCAGCCTGGCTCTAATTCTGTTCTTCTTCGCATACTTACCCACGGTTAACAAAATCATTTAAGAATCTTGGGGCCATGAAGCCTACAGCAGTGGCTGCTAATTGAGTTGCAAAAATAAAAGGCATTTGTGTTCACTGCATTTACTAGTTTGCTCCAATCTTTACCTTTGTTCATCAGGCACACTGTTGGATTAGAACATGGGTGTTGAATTTCATTCATTTTGTATTAGCCTCAAAGGTCAACCAGCCAGTTTTATCCCAATTAGAGTTTCAGGCAGTTGGTTGGCTTCCTCCCTCTGTAAAAATTCTAACTCAGGTAAGAACCAAAAGTTCTTTCAAGAATTTAGGGGGGGAAATCACATCAAGAGGATTTAATAAGAGGTAAAATCCTGTCATCTTTTTTATGCTGGATTTTGTCATCACACTCTTCAAATATTATAAACTGTTAAAGCTGGAAAAAAAATTAACGTCAAGTAATCTGAACACCTCACTTTACAGTTGGAAACAGGACCAAGTTCACGGATCGGCTGTAGGGTTATTTCTGCTCTCATTTCACCCGGTTCACATCGCTAATAAGTAAAGGGCACAAAAACGGGCGCCACGTATGGCATTATTACACCTTCAAACATGTCAGAAGTGTCCTATTTCATGACATTTTCGGTCGAAAATTAAAAATAATCATTTTAATAATAAGGGTTCAAGCAAGGAAACAGAACTAACTTAAAATGAAAACTTCTTTTTTCTCACTTCCCATTTCAAGTTATTTTTACCCAGGGCCAGCAGCTCAGCTGACTATGATGGTTTTTACATAGGGTGATCCAACTCTTCATTCCTCAAAGATCTTACCCTGGAAACCAGGTCCCTGGTGGTTTGCTGGGATCTGTTGACATCCACCCCTCTATGTGGAAGTGGACCTTGATAATTCTCTAGGTGCCGGGCATGCCCAGACTTAACTCCGTGTGTGGCAACAACCTGTTTTCCCTTGCGGATTGGGGTTCTTTACTGCAGCCTACCCTATTGATTGGGTGGCACAGGGAACCCTCACAATCCAGGTGACACTCTCAAATTCTAGTCCTTGGGAATCATGCTGTATATCCTGGTGAAAGATACTTTGCTTGGTTGGTGTTTTACCCTGAGAATCAAGACCTCACAGAGTCCAAAGGATGAGAAAAACATGCAAAATTTTGTGAATAGACCAGTAGGCAAAATAGTGAGAGCAGCAACTCTTATCTCCATCCCTCATTAGATGGAAGAGACAGCAGCCATGGTAACTGGTTCAGAGCATTTTCCCCAGTTTACTGGGCCAACTGTCCAACCCTCCCAGGTATTGTCAGTCAGTCATCACTATAACTGAGCCCTTGGTGGCATTTCTACCTTCCCTTCGGGTCTATTGCTTCTGGATGATGGGTACACAGAGAAGTAAATCACTAAGGATGGAGTTCATTGGCTGACTTCTTTGGCTATAAAGTGAGTTTCTTCTTCAGAAGCAGTGATGTGTATGAGACCATGCTGATAAATAAAGCAATAATAAATTCATAGATGGGTGTTGGGGAGAACACTGAGCAGTGAAGGGAAGTTCATGTTCTATGTGTTTATCTCACTTGGGACAAGTCATTGTGTCAGGGGACCTATATGAGCAGCCTGCCACCAGATGAGTGGTGATGTATATCAATATTGGTCTCTGTTGTTAGCAGATTAGGCCCTCAGCACTAGTGATAGCCACATCAATCCTGGTGAGGGGAGTCCCAGGCAATGTCTCTGTGTAGCCCTGGCCACTTCATTCATAAACCCTTTGATCAAGCACTACGTGGGTGGAAAACAGTATCTACGGCACCCACAGAATGGGTCATCTTGAACATTTTATTATTGAGATTCTCCCATGAAGTGGAAGACCTTTGACAAACATTCAGTGAGATGTAAATATTCTCACACTCTGTGCTCATTCCAAGAGATCTGTCTACACACTATTCTCCATCCTGTGTCTCCCAGGACCCTGACCGTCTCATCAAACTGCTAGTCACTGCTCATGTATCACTGTAGAATGTATTTCTGGCCACCTCTCTTGCCAGAAAACGTGCTCAGCAAAATGCACTGCTCCGTGTTCTGCTTGCCAAGAGTGTTTCCACTCCACACTATAATTTAAGATCACCGCTGAGCGGGATTTTAATGTTACAGCTGTGCGTTCCTGCCAATGCCATCATACCATGTAATATACTCACTAATGTAATCTAGTCAAGGAAAACCTGAGGCCACGGGTGTGGGCTGATGAAGAGCTGGAAATGCTGTAGGAGTAAATGCCATCAAAGACAGAGTCAATAGTTCATGTAACTTACTTGTACCTTCAGGACATACCTGAGTCTCTCCTCATACACACTACCTCTGTTTCGTGAGAAATAAGGTTTCCTTGCATGCTTGAATATATGGCTACTAAACACCCCATTAATGATAGAAAACATAGGTTGCAGAATTGATGGCAAGAATTAACTGGCAATTGAACAGTACTTTTTTTTCTACTAGTGCCAATGAAAAGCAGAAGCTATTTCTCAATAAAATAGTAATGTTGTGATGTTTTCCCCAACCTCTGGGTATCCACGTTGTAATTTTCCTATCACAGTTTACCAGAATCCTGGCAGAGCATCCTGACCAGTAACAGACACTTGAACACCATAAGTCAGATTGTTTTCCCCACTAGAAAAACAGCTGAAAATTCAACTTAGTCCAACTGGAACTTCACTCAGAACAGCCAGTCTTACGGATCATTTCATAACTAGGCTGAAGAAACATTTTAACATATGGTCTGTTGATCTAGAATCTAAAGAGGCCCTCCCAGTATTGTGCCTCTTCCTTGTTAAAGCAGGTAAGCCCAGCTGGTGTGGCTCAGTGGTGGAGCATCAATCCATGCACCAAGAGGTCATTCGTTCAATTCCTGGTCAGGGCACATGCTCAGGTTGTGAGCCAAACCCCCCAATGGGGGCATGCAGGAGGCGGCCAATCGATGTTCTCTCTCATTGATGTTTCTCTCTCTCTCTAAAATCAATAAAGAAAAAAAAGTATAGAAATTTGTCTTTCAGGTTGGAGGGACAACATAGCTAGGCTCTAGATCTAGTGGAACCCCCAAAATCTCAGTGGGATCACAGGCCCCAAGATAGTTTTAGAAGGATAACTCTTATTCCCTAGCACACATGCATCTCACCCCCTCGTTCCTGCTGAATAGATCTGGTTGGCATTCTATCATTCATGTACAGATCAATGTGATGTTACGTAGGGTGGCAAGATGATTATCATTCTTGCATGCCAGAGTTCGACAGAAGCCTGGACAACTGGGAAGCCTGAACTGAAACAGTGAAGTGAATGGCTTCCCCTGTCAGGGAGAAGAAAACTATACCGTATGGACTCTGCTAATTGGTTGAAAGTGAAAAAGCATTTGCCAGGTCAAGAGCAGCACATCAGATGCTGGGGTCTGTGGATTTGCTCTAATAAAGAGGCAATATTTGGGACAGAAGCTAAAGTTGGAGTAACTAGAAGATTATACAGGGACAGGCAAAAGTAGGTTTAATTCAACCACCTCAGGAGGGCGTGGGGCTGAGCCAAGCCAGTCACTGAATTCAGGTTTGTTTACTGACCTTCAAAGACCCCAGAATGTGTACATAATGAAGTCTGGCAATTTGAACACTTACAAAATGGCACCTAAGCACACTGTGCCTTTGTGACATTCTTTTGAGTCAATAAAGCTATTGTAATAATCATAACCTGCGGCTCCTTTTCCATAGGAACAGCTGTAATCCTATTGTGTCCATTCTTGTATATATGAGACTCCAATCTAATTTTCTAAGGCGTGTCACCTGCATAGACCAGAAAGGTAAGTCGAATGTCACAGGCATCCCTACTCCATATTACACGTCCGACACTGCCAGTAACTGCAGTTTCTGCAGGAAGGCAGCACTGCTTTTGGCCTACTGTTTGGTGACTATGTGTGCATGTGTTTGGGGTGGGGGTGGCAGTCTGAAGGCTTCTGGTTGGTCCTTACTACCATCCAAGGTCTCCCTCATAGGTTGGGAAGTGAAAAGTAGGGATTCATCCAACAATCAACAATGTGTGTTCCTAATATGCATTAACGGATTGAGAAATGACCACTGTGTGACTTCTTTTTTATTAATTTATTTTTGTTGCAGATGTTTCTCCTTTTTTTCCCCATTGACACCCTCCTCCCCACCCCCCAACCCTGTCCCCGGCTTTGTTGTCTGTGTCCATCGGTTATGCGTCCGTGCATATAAGTTCTGTGGTTTATCTCTTCCTTCCCCCCCCACCCCCTCTTCTGAGGGTTGTCAGTCTGTCTTACTTCTATGTATCTGGGTCTACCCTATTCCTCAGACTGTTATGTTCATTATATTCCACAAATAAGTGAGATCGTGTGATATTTGTTTTTCTCTGCTTGGCTTATTTCGCTTAGGATAATACTCTCCAGGTCCCTCCATGTCATCTCAAAGGACAAGAGATCTTTCTTTCTTAAAGCTGCATAGTACTCCATTGTGTATATGTACCACTTTTTTATCTATTTGTCTACTGATAGACACTTGGAAAAAATGAACACACGGGACTACATCAAACTCAAAAGCTTCTGCACAGCAAAAGAAACAACCATCAAAATGGAAAGGCTACCCACTATATGGGAGAGCTTCATTGCCCAATGATACATCAGATAAGGGGTTAATTTCCAAAACATATAGAGTACTCATACAACTCAACAAAAGGAAGACAAAGAACCCAATTAAAAAATGGGCAGAGGAGCTAAATAGACACCTCTCTAAACAGGACATACAATGACCAAGAGACATATGAAGAAAAGCTTAACATCACTAATCATCAGAGAGATGCAAATTAAAACAACAATGAGGTATCACCTCACACCTGTCAGAATGGCCGCCATCAACAAATCATCAAACAGCAAGTGTTGGCGAGGGTGTGGAGAAAAAGGGACTCTAGTGCACTGCTGGTGGGAATGCAGACTGGTGCAGCCACTGTGGAAAACACCATGATATTACCGCAAAAAATTAAAAATTGAACTGCCATTTGACCCAGTGATCCCACTTCTAGGAATATACCCTAAGAAGCCCAAAACACCAATCAGAAAGAATATATGTACCCCCATGTTCATAGCAGCACTATTTACAATAGCTAAGATCTGGAAACAACACTGTGTGACTTCTTAAACCCCTCGTCTCCAGTGAGATGGACTTGAGAACAATCATTGTTTCAACCTTGATAAGACTCCTCTTGATAAGAACCACAGTGGAGTTGTAATTTCCCAAGGGTTAGAGTATTTCTCAAAGTCTGTATCTAATCATTTCTCACAGGTT
The DNA here is from genome assembly GCF_014108415.1 of Molossus molossus. Lineage (NCBI taxonomy): Eukaryota > Metazoa > Chordata > Mammalia > Chiroptera > Molossidae > Molossus > Molossus molossus. The sequence goes on from NW_023425377.1 coordinate 27,776,428, forward strand.
GGCGTGTTTCCCTTTCCCTTGGGAATGGCCGCGGGTCCCTTCCAGGGAGTGGGAGGTTTGGGACAGCAAGAGGCCTGCTTCGAAGGCACTTGGATGTCCTTTCACTCAAGAAATGCTAAGCCTCTGAACTGGCTTAGGTCTGAGAACTGGGTGAGGGATTCGATTTTAGATTATATTGTTTTTAAAACTCCTCTTTCACAAGTGAAATCGAATGCTTGCGTTAGCTTAAAACAGTACAGTTCCCCTCTGTGGGCAAGTTACTTGGAAGCCAAGTGATCAAAAGGTTAGTTGGGGAGTACGGGGTCAGAACTGTCTAATGTTTAAAGTATCGTGGTCGTAATGCCTGGTAGCCCTCTCATTCAATGCAATCGCTACAAAGACAACCTTCACAAAAAAGCCATAGACAGTACTTCCCCGTTGTCCACGGTTCAGCTTCCCGTGGTTTCAGTTACCCGTGATCAACTGTGGTTCAAAATTATTAAATGAAAAATTCTAGAAATGAAAAAATTTATACATTTTAAATGTCACACTCTTCTGAGTAGTGGATGGAATTTCCCATGGTCCAGCCCCGTCCTGGCCAGGTCATGAATCATTTCTTTTCCACGCCACCTGCCTGTTTGTCACTCAGCAGCCGTCGTGGTGACCAGCTCATCTCATCATCACATTGCTTGTGTTCAGGTGACCCTTACTTTACTTAAAAATGACCCCAAAGCACAAAATGAGTGATGCTGGCAACACAGACATGCCAAATAGAAACAAAGTTCTTCCTCTAAATGAAGAGGTGACAGTTCTCCACTTAACAATAAGAAAAAAAGAATAATCATATGCTGAGGTTGCTAAGATCTATGGTAAGAGCAAATCTATCCATGAAATTGTGAAGGAGAAAAAAGAAATTCATGCTGGTTTTGCTGTTGCGTCTCCAACTGCAAATGTAACCACCACAGTGTATGGTAAGAACTGACTTCAGAGAGAAAAGGCATTATATTTGTGGGCAAAACACATGGACAGAAAATACGTTCCAAATGATGGCCACACTTTGAAAGAAAGCATGGAGTCTATATGAAGACTAGCAACGAGAAACATCAAGCCTTTTCCTGCAAGTAAGGAATGGTACACAGATTCAGGATTCAGGAATGGGCTTGACTATTTCATCATCTTACATTATCACAAGAAAAGAAGTAGAGAAGATATCTTGAGAGAGAGAGGAGAGAGACCACATTCACGTAACTTTTATTACAGAATATTGCTGTAATTGTTTGATTGTATTATCAGTTACTGTTGTTAATCTCTTACTGTGGCTAATTTATAAATTAAACTTTCATAGTCATGTATGTATAGAAAAAAAAACATAATACATATAGGTTTGGTACTATCCATGATTTCAAGCATCCTGCAGGTCTTGGAACATATTTCCCATGGATAAAGGGGAACAACTGTATATAGAGTTATCTGCCCTAGACTAATATTTATAGACAGGGCTTATATGGGTAATGATAAAAAATTTATTTATATTCTCTCATGTGCGCTAATTATCTTTTTTATCCTATTTATTTTTTTAAAACAGGTTATGTATGCAGTTCATTATTTTTTTTGCTCTTACTAAACACCTTCTAGTCCTACATTTGAAATATTCCCAAAGTTTTTATTCAAACTGTCAGAAACATTTTGCTAATTTGCTGCCACAAATGGATCACAGACTTCATATAATAAATTTATGACTCTAAACTAAAGAAAGTCACTTCATTTCTAATTAAAGGTGGAGTGTAAAGGAGAGACCTCACCGTGGACATCAATAACCATCAACCATCATCATTGGCTAGAGCTGAACAAATAGGTATCTAATACTGAGAGAGGAAATGATTTGTGAAAATTATGGGTCAAAAAGTTATTTTCCTCCTATATAGCAGGGGAAGCCAATCTCAGGACTTAATCAGCTCAGGATAATTTTTCTTTTTCTCCAAGTTCACAAAGCTGAGTTTTTCAGACTTAAAAATGGATGACGATGGAATGAAATCCACATCTTCCCAGCCAATCTATAATAATGGTGACATGCACTTTGCGCAAAACTATTGAAATGAATAATGGCGCCCTGATACAACATTCCAGCCTCTTACGATGGGAAATCATTCATCAAAAATAGATATAAATCTGGAGTTCAATTAATCATTTTATATAATGGGTTAGTCTTTTGCAACATTTATTCTAATACCTTTTTTTTGGAATAAAATGTAGTAGTCACTGGAAAATATCAAACCAGCCCTTCTTAACAAATGCATATATATTTGTAATTAAACCCAATAAAACCTGCAATGAAATCTAAACAGTTGAAAGCTAAAATCCAATTAAAATAACTATAGGAAACAATACTGGGTTACTTTTGGGCAGAGCATAACACATTTTGAGATTTAATAGGACACATTATTAGGGGTTTTGATAATGAAATTTAACATGAAATTTAATGGTGCATTCAGTGACTAGCTGATGGCAAGAAAAGATGGCAGTTATTAGAAAATTCCAGTGGTGATCTAATATACTTCATTAAAGTAGTCAGGCATGCTACATGTTGACTTTAAAATGCTTTATGGACTTAAAAGAAGAAACTGTGGCTGAATTCAAATTTCTCTTTTAAAACTATTATTTTAAATATCTCTTCTAATGAGCCAGTGGAAAGAATACATTTAAATGGACTCAGTTCTAAGTATAGTAGGTCACAAGTAAGAGTTACAGGCATTCATATTCACTCTCTTCTTCTTATATTTTCTGAAGTATTTTTATATTGCTACTGTAACAGCCCAGGATGAGAGGTCCCGGTTCGATCCCCAGTAGGGGGCACTCAGAAGGTAGCTGATTAAAGTATCTCTCTCACAATGATGTTTCTATCTCTTTCTCCCTTCCTCTCTCTAAAAAAAAAAAAAAAAAAAAATCAATAAAACATATTAAAAAATCATATTGCTACTATAACAAATTACTACAAATTTAGTAGTTAAAAGGACACAAATTGATGCCCTGGCTGGCATAGTTCAGTTGTTACAGTGTGGACTCATGTACCAAAAGGCCAGGGTTAGATTCCTGGTCAAGGGCACATACCTGGGTTGCAGGTTTGGGTTGGGGCACACGTAGGAGGCAGTCAATGGATACGACTTTCTCACATCAATATTTATTTCTCTCTCTGTCTCTCTCCTTCCCTTCCCCCTTTCCCTTTCTCCCTTCTACTCTCTCTACAAAAAATAAATAAATAAATAAATAAATAAATAAATAAATAAATAAAAAAATATTCTTGGGTGAGTATTACTCATACACACACACACACAAGACACAAGTTTATTAGCTTATTTTAGAGGTCAGAAATCCTAAAATCAATAAGTAGGGCTTCATTATATCTGGAGGCTCTAGGGGAGAATCTGTAATTTTGTTTTGTTTCTGTTTTTTAGCTTCTAGAGGCTGCCTGAATGGCTTGGCTCCTGTCCCCTTTCTCCATCTTCAAAGCCAATAGTGTAGCATCTTCCCATCTCAATCTATCTATCCCTTCTCTTTTTTCTCTCTCTCTCTCCTGCTTCCATCGCCATATTTTCTCTGACTCTCCTCTGTCATTGTATCGCTTTCCTTGACTTTGACTTGGCTGCCTCTCTCATAATATTCTTGGGCTCATGGGAATGATCCAAGATCATTTCCCCTTATGAAAACTATTAATTCAACCACATCTGCAAAGTCCTTTTTGCTATGTAAGGTAATATATTCACAGGTCCCATGGACTAGGATGTGGACATTTTGGGGACAAGAGGCATTGTTCATGCATGGCATCTATTGGTTTAATTTCCACTTCCCTTTTACTTGAAAAAATCTGCTCAAATATTCACTCATTCAGTTCGAGTATGTTTTGGGCAAGATCAAATCACCTTATAACATTTGTCATTCATTAAATAGCATCGTATTGGCATTCACGTGCTAAGCACTGTGCCAAGTGCTGGAGACACTGTGATAAAAGTGGCAGACAGATTCATGCTCACGAGGAGTTTGTAGTGTTTTGAGGAAAAGAAACAGGCAATTTTGTCATAGTTTATTAAGTGCTTTGAGATCAGCAAGGTCGACCACCTAACATGGACTAAAGTACCCTGGAAAGCCATGTGCAAGGTTTAAACCTGAAAGAGATGTAGAAAAAGAAGGTTCCAGGGAGCATTCCAGGCAGAGGGAATTGTGTATGCATGGGCGTGGAGGCAAAGGAGAGCAAAGTGCATCTGGAGATGTACCGGTGGATCTGGAATGGAGATAGTGAGGGGGGAATTGACGAGAGAGATGGATGTGGAGGAGTCAAGAACCAGTGATGGGGAGCCGTTGAGAGGCTTAAGTGAGGCACTATGTAATTTGATTTGTATTTTATAAAGATTATTCTGGTTACATACATATTATAGACCTAAAACAAGGTTGGGGACAGAACGCAAGTTCAAAAGACTTTTTGCTAGAATCAGTGACTCCTTTTCAATGTCTAAAAGTCATTTTTTAGATGATTTCTCCAGTTCTATCTTGAAAACCATAGTCCCATTCAGCCTTTAGGTGAGTCTCTTCTCTTTCTTCCTTTCCTTTCTTCCACCAACCCCTTTGCTGCCTCAGGGCCCTGGTGCAAGTTCTACCCAGGATGAAGATGCTCAGGGCCTGGCACACATTCCTCACTCTCTTAGCCGGGGAAACCAAAGTGGTCCTCCTAGTTACTCTTGAAAGTCACTTCTTCTAACGACTCAGGTCAGAACTCCCAAAGGCAGGATTCTGTGAAGGACTCCCATAATGTCTGGTGCCTCTTCTGCGTAATATTTATTACACTTTTAATTAATTTTTATTGTCTTCCAGCCTGACAGACTGTAAATCCCCAAGCGCAAGGTGAGTGCAGTCTTATTGATGGCCATTTCTCTTTGCCTTGTACTTCATATGCATCCACAAGTCATTACTGAATAAGCAAATCATAGAAAGAGTGTGTGTTTTTTTTGAAAAAAATTTTTTATTGCTTTTAGAAAGAGAGGAAGGGAGAGGGAGAGAGAGATAGAAACATCAATGAGTAAGAACATGGATTGAACGCCTCCTCCATGCCCCCTACTGGGGATCGGGCCCACAACCTGGGCATGTGCCCTGACCGGGAATCTAACTGGTGACCTCTTGGTGCATGGGTCGACGTTTAACCACTGAGCTCCATCAGCTGGGCTAAAAAGAGTTTTGAAAATTAGTGAATGAAATGGAACATCTTGGACCACAGACCAATATTTCTTCATTTAAATTGTGAAAATTAAAGCTGACAATAAATACTTCTATTAATTAAAATTATTATGGCCATATCATCTTATTAAGATATAAATGTGCAAACATAAAATGTCCATATCATAAATGTGTCCCTTGATCAAATGTTATCAGTTGAATAAGGTTAGGTAACCAGAATCTAGATAAAAACAAGAGTATTCTCAACCTTCTGAAAGCGTCCTTCCTACTGCCAACTTAGTCGATGTTCTATGCCCATAGAGCAACCACCAGCTTGTATCCTTTAGCTTTGCCTGTTATTTATTTATTTTTCTTTTTTTTTGTCCTATAAAAGACATTATTTTGTATGGTTGTTTGTTGGTTTGTTTGTTTGTTTTTTGGTATGTCTGGCTGTTTTTCCCCCTTCAACATCATTATTTTGAGATTTAACAACATAACCATAGTTTATTTTGCATTTTTAAAAACCTTTATTGAAATATAATTCACACATTACACAATTCACTGATTTAAAGTATATAAATCAATGTTTTATACTAACTTCACAGGATTGTGTAACCATCACTAAAATCTACTTTTGGAACATATTTGCCTCTTCAAGAAGAACCCCATTCCCATTGGGAGTCTCTCCCTTTCCTCCCCCAATCCTACTCCCCAGCCCCAGGCCATCACTAACAATCTTCGTATCCCTGTAGACACAGAAAACAAAGTCATACAACATATCACCCATTGTGAACACTACTTTAGCATTCCTTTTGTTGAGACAGGGTCCATCTAGCATCTAACTTCACCATTCTGGAATTCCTCCCGCCCTTCGTAGTGTGTCTATACCGAGACAGCACACACATTTCTGTTGGAGATACACAGAGAGGTGGGACTGTTGGTCAGATGCGTGTGTTTAGCATTAGGAAAACTGTTACATCATTTTCCAAAGTCGTTACAGCAATTCATGCTCCCACCAGAAATTTATGAAAATTCTGGATGCTTCATATATTGGCCAATACTTGGTGTTTTATTTTTTTCAGCTATTTCATTTCAGTCATTCCAGTGTGTGTCTAGGTAAGTCTTGCTTGTGGCTTAATTTACATCAATCTGAGAACTAAGAAAGTTGACTGAGTTTTCATATTTCCATTGACCATTTGGGTTGTTCTCTTTGCGAATTATGAATAATCGATTTGAGATTTTATGCCCATTTTTCTTTTGGATTGTCTGTCTTGTCAGTTGATTTATACAAGTTCTTTATATATTCTGAATGCCCTATTATTTTTTAGAATAAAATAAGAGAGGTCATATGAAATAATATGTCTGATAGGTATATTTTGAAGTGATGATAAGAAAATTTTAAAACTAAGAGGTGATTTTAAAGAGTTGGTAGACAGGATTAAAAAATTAAGCAAGGCAACTCAGAAGTGAAAAATATTCTGAAGTTATGGGTTTATGGTAATTTAGGGTCTTGGATACTACTAAATATCTCTATTCTTAATATTCTATAAAAATAAGCATTAATTTTTAGTGAGTTCTAGCCACTATGTTAAGTGCTTTGCATTAATCATATTTAATTATTCCAATTCTGTAGGAAAACTTTTATTCACTCCATTCTAAAGGAGGAAATTGAGGCAAGTTTGCTCAAGATCACACAATGGGACAAAAGATTGTTGACTCCATAATCTTAGTGATTAAATCCACATTACAGAAAAGATCAGCCAACTTTTCAAGCACACAGAACCATTGATGAACAGAAGAGATTTAAGATAGAGAAAATGAGTCCTAAAAGAAAACATTAAGTAAAATTAGTGTTACTTATCTTGAAGAAAAAAAGTTTTGTCTAAATTAATGGCTTTCAGTACAAAAGGAGTTTTTTGGGAATGAAATACCTTTGAAAACTGTGATCAAATATGGCAATGACCACATAGTGAAGCATAGAGGATTTCAATTGTTAGCAATAACAATTTCCTGGGTAATCGTGGATAGCAATGCAAAAATTATTGAGCGTAACATTGAAAGTCCAACCTCATTACCTTATTGTTCAATATTCCCTTCAGCCTCTTACAAAGTCCAAAAAATTGCTGTCCCAGATAGACTTTCGTGTCTCCTGGACATTTCGCACAGAATGTCTTATCTCACCTTCTCCATTTGATAGGTCTTACTTCTCCTACATAGTCTCATTTAAATATCAATTCCTCTGTGAAGCCCTCCCCAATTTTCCCTCCGTATCCAGGAAAAAGGTCTCATATCTCTTCAAACAAGCTTTAATTGAAGCACAGGTCAGGAGATGTAACTGAATTAATTATGTATGTATTTATCTCTTCCACAAGATTGAGAGCTTCAATGAGGGAAACAAGGGTCTTTTCATCATTATCTGTAGCTGATATGCAGTTAGTACTTCACAAATATTATTAAATAAATGGCAGTGCCACAAATGTTTAAGAAGGTGGGTATATTGGAAGACAAAAAAAGAAATGCTAGTACCATGCTATAGGGCAGCTGATACTTGGCTCAGTGCCAAGGAACAAGAACAAGATAAGGACTCTGATAAAAAGAGAACATTCACCCAAGCTAATGTGGAATCCATTCCTGTGTTCTGGCCAACTGTTGCTAAGGTAGAATGTAGATCTCATGTTGGCAAACACTTAAACTTAATCAAAAGAAGCTCAAATCCAAATCCATTCACCCATCCATGTATGTGTAAAACTCCTGATGTTTACATCTTAATTGATTTTTTTTTTATCCTCACCCAAGGACATTGTTCCATTTTTGTTCAGATAGAGTGGGAGGGAGGGAGAGAGAGAGAAACATCAATGTGAAAGGGACACATCAAGTGGCTGCCTCCCATACAACCCCAATCAGGGACGGGGACAAACTGCAACCGATGTACATGCCCTTAGTGGGAACTAAACCCGGGTCTTTCTGGACTGTGGGCTGACGCTCTAACCACTGAGCCAAAATGGCCAGGGCCTAATTGATTTTTTTAAAATCACCTTGCAAGCCAAACAACAACAACAATATATCTTTAGGTCATATTTGCCTAGTATGTCTCTGATTTGTAATTCCTGGTACAAAGAATATTGCTGAATTTCTAGCAATAAAATATTCCACTACCTCTGCTTCCCAAGAACTTAGGGAAACATTTTAAAAACTTCTAATACAACCAAAAAAAGTATAGCCTGGAATGGCCTGGGAGGGGCTCCTTGTCAATCCCTCATAGATAGTCTGGTCATTTACTATAAGAGACATGATCTTATAGGACCCTTCCCACTTTGAGATCTGACAAATGTAAGATAATCCACTAAGAAAAGTTTTCAGCTAGAAAAACATGAGCCTACATTGGCACTTCCTGTTTTATAAAGCACACCCGATTCTACAAGGACCTTATGTAAGCACTGTGTGTATAGAAGAGGCTTGTTGGGGGCACTTGAGGGTTGACACACCATTGTGGTCAAGTGGCTTAATATGGACATTGTTGGTTTTACCCAACAAACAAACAAACAACAATAGACCAACGTCATCCTTGTGAACATAGCTCATGACTGCTGGTCAGGAACTTAGTTCAACTACACTTTCAGTGACTAAGGCAGAGAGTTTCTTCTTTTGCCTACATGTGTTTAATCAAACAAAACCAAAAAGACCGACTCTCATCCAGAGGAAACCTACAACTCTTGCTGTCGTAGGATTCATTCATTGACCAGCCTTCACCAAAACCAGGAGTTTTGGGGAAGAGTAAATGGGGTTCTATAAAGAAAGAGCATTGTACCCAGGAACACAGTAGTGGCTTCAAACGACCCATAATAACCCTTGCTATTAGTCAAGACAGACAGCCATAGAAACATAGTAATGTTTTAAACATAAATGCGTAGTATCTGTTTATTCTAAAGGGTGACTGTGGGAAGCTTCTTATGTTCAAGTTGATAGAATGCCATTTCGGGACCGTTAATGGGAAGCCACCAGAAACAGGAGAAAGGGTCCCAGGGATGAGTAGGCTCACCTAGATCATAGTGCTTGAATCCTCTGATAATCCAAATTTGGAGAGAATGAAAATCTATTTCACACATTCACAGCAAGCTGCGAGTTGAGGGTTTCAGGTACTATGGCCAGAGGAGTGTCTGCTATACTATATATAGCCTCCCTGCCTCCGAACCTATAGTGAAATATAACTCATGTTTAAAAAAATAAATCTTGCATTTCTGAGTGAAGAATAATATCAAGATATTGAGTTATAATTTTCAGGGCTAAATTGTTCAATGTAAATATTAAACATGTATTATAAGTTTTGAAGCTCTATCTTGGTATTTCTTCATTTCTTAACATATCGAGTTGCTTCAATAGCAAGGGGACCTGGGCCGCTCTCCATCTTTGAGGGGCTCTGTGGTCCCATAGCCCTTTTTGTTGTTGTTGTTCAGATAGAGTAGGAGGGAGAGAGAGAGAGAAACATCGACACGAAAGGGACACATCGAGTGGCTGCCACCCGCACGACCAACCAGGGCCGGGGACAAACTGCAACCGAGGCACATGCCCTTAGCGGGAACCGAACCCGGGTCTCTCCGGACCGCAGGCCGACGCTCTAACCGCTGAGCCGAACCGGCCAGGGCCCATAGCCCTTTTGATACAGTAGCTTCATTAGATGGTACGCTCCTTGAGGTGTCAAAATGTTTGTTTCTGGGACAGGGACAATCTGCTTCATCTATTCATCCCCTTGTGTGTTTCACACACGATCATCTCTCTGTAAAGACTCCAAGAACAGATCCTGCAACTGCATGGAAGGTTGCTGACTGGCTCCATCGGTTACGCTGGCTTAGTTTACTATGATGTTAGCAAGGCCATAGGGAAAATTACTTTTCTTTCTAGTAATTTTGGTGATATTTTTGATATACAGTGGGTGTTAGAGGTAGAAATTATGCAGTCGTTTGGCAAAATGAAGCCATTTCAATAAAATGAAAAGTATTCTGATCCTCTTATCTAGCATCACGGATACATAAAACATTCTGAGATGTTATGCTTCATTCCGCTTTTCCTCTCCACATATGCACACATATCCACGGATATCCACACATCTCTATAGAAATGGGCAATAAACTCTGCGGAGAGGATGAATCACTGGAAATAAAAATGCCTTTAGTCTTGTCTGAGAAGCGCCGTGGGCCCTGTACTTGGAGTAGGGTTGCCAGATGAAATACAGGGTGGCCAGTTAAATTTGAATTCCACATAAACAACAAATAATTGTCTTAGTATAAGTACAGGTATATACTTAGCATAAACATATCCCATGTCGTGCTAAATCTGACAACTCTACCTTGGAGGTAAAGAACAGAACCGAGATATCTGAAACAGCCATGTGAGGGGTGGGTGAGGGAACACGTAACTGACGTCAGTAGGTGCTCAGTAAATGTCAGACCCCAACAGTCCCCCAGGTGGGCGGGTAGGTGTGAATTCTCCTTTCAGGTCTGCTGGGAGGGTAACAGAAGCTTGGGAAATCCTAAAACAAAGAGACAGGTCTCTGGCATCTTTTAAATCTTTATATTTAACAAATTAACAGCTTCAGCACTATTAAACCCCAGAGGTGATGTATTATTTACAGCTAAAGGATTTGTTTTTTAACATTAATTCACAAGGCTCTAGACACTGGGTGGTCCAGTGATAGTTAGAAATTTAAATCTGCCTGACAAGTTTCTCCTTTAACACCCAGTTTGTCATTTAAAAAATTTTTTCTTTCTTTATTGATTTTAGAGAGAGGGAGAGAGAGCTAGAAATATCGATGAGAAAGAACATTGACTGGCTGCCTCCTGCATGCCCCCCAATGGGGATCGGGCCCACAACCTGGGCATGTGCCCTGACCACCGGGGAATTAAACTGGCGACCTCTTGGTACATGGGTCTTTGCTCAACCAGTGAGCCACCCTGGCCAGGCTCAGTTTGTCACTGTAACTGTTGAATTCACTCAGCCCTTGGCGAATGCAGTAATAGACTCGGTCAGCGATAAATGAGGAAACTGAGGTCCAGAAGTGTAATATGCTGCCCGGGCTCAGAAAGCCAGCAAGGGTAGGACAGGGACCACAACATGGGGACCTATTTCCTGGGCTGAGAGCTGTGTACAAACAGGTTGGCAAAGATAGATCCTTAAAAGCTTCTGTGTCCTCAGTTTTTCCGACCTCTGCGGTCATTGGGACGGGCAGCATGTCTGACTGCGGCAGTGATAATTACCTCACCAGGAAATTATTTCTTTAGTGTGCAGAATTGCTTCTGCTTCTGGTCCTCCAGGCACGGAGACACCAAGAAAACAAAGTTAATTAGGCACTTCGGGAGTCTAGACAATGGCCTGCAAAATCAAGTTGGAGGATTTCCATTTCACCCTGAAGGTTGGTAGAGTTAGTTTCTGTGAGAAGTGCTCCGAAGACGCCCTGGTAGAAAATGATGCTAATCAAGCTATCATTGAAAGGCAATTCAGCCATGAAATGGATGGTCTGCCCTTCTGTCTCCAGAAAAGGCTGCTGGCTTTCTGTCGATAATTCCCAACCTTTTGGATAGCGCATAGCCTCTGCCCCGACCCCAGGAATTTCTTCTGCCGGCCTGCTGGGCTTTCAATTTGGTAGGGGCTAAATAAATGGAAATAATGTAAGTTAAAATATATGTAATTCAATAGTTCTCAACCAAGGTCAATTTTATCTCCAAAAGGAAATTTGACAATGTCTGGAGACAGTTTTTGGTTGTCATACCCCACAATGAGCAGGATAAACTCTCACCTCCAAACCATCCAGTCCACGCTGTCGGTTATGGCTGGTTGAGTAAAGCTGATGTGGAAGAATCAATCACACCTTGGGTGTGCAAGTATCACTCATATCACTTGACTGACATGCAGCACATAAGAACGAGAACTGACACTATTTTCACTTGGCTTCAGGGATCACACTCGCCTGCTCACTGTTTCCTCTCTGTCAGTAAACTTTCTGAGTCTCCTTGACAGTCTCTCCTTACTTCCCGACCTCTCAGAGTCACCTTGCCACAGGTCTCGATCCTTGAATATTATTGCTCTACATACTCCCTAGGTGATCGCATACAGTCTCACGACTTAAAACATCACTGGCATTGTTAATCTAAAATTAAAAAGCCAAAATGAAAGGCAACAAGCATTTTGATTTAGGATCAAAGAACTATGATTTTGGAAGCACAGATTCAGGCAGAGACCCAAATAGTGTCCTGATCGCAGGGTAAAGGCAACAGGTGTTTGGGAGAAAAGGGAAGGACTAATTACGTAAAAAGAAAGAATTCCTACAGGTGCCGGTAAACTGAGCTACTCTTGGCTGTAAATGACTGGCTGCTGCTTCCATCTTCAGAGAGACAGTCCGCAATCAGCAGTCTTTGTGGTCAGGGTGTCTGTCCACTTTCCTGCTGGCTTTCCAAATGGTGGTTTGCAAGACAGTGTTGGTTTGGCCCTGTCCAGAGGTTGAGCCCTGTTCACACACTCCAAAGCTTCAAGGAACAAGCTGTGCCAGGCCATTCTTCCTGGGTGGAGGCTCCAACTTCATTTCAAAGTGGCTCCGCTTGTGTCCCCTTTTACAATGTCCCAACGATTCCCGAGTTTGTATCATTCCAGCTTAGGACCCCAGCCTCGTCTGTCTCACTGCCTACCTGACTTCTCTATTCTGTGTGCGTTAGAGATCTCAAACTCAATGTGTCTAACACGACACTTCTAACTCACTCTTCCGTTCCCTCTCTGATCCATCCACAGTCACTGTTACTATTTGGGTCCAAATACTGCAATCACGCTTACTCTTTGTTTTTCTCATGCCCACAATTCACCTGCCAGCATGAACAGATGACTCTAAGTTCAACATGTGTCTAGAATCTGATCAATTCCTATTATTTTTACAGACCCAGGGTCTTAGTCCATTTGAGCTACTGTAACAAAATAACCCAGACGAACTGCTTATAAACAACAGAAATTCATTCTTCAGGGTTCTGGAGACCAGAAGTCTGAGAGCAGGGGGTCAGCATGGTCAGGTGGGGCCCCTCTCTCATGCTGCACACTTCTCATCGTATCCCCATGCGGGGCGGGGCTAGGGAGCTCTGTGGGGTCTCTTTTATAAAAGCACCAATTCTACTCATAAGGGCTCCACCCTCATGACTTCAGGGCCTCCCACGGGCCCCACCTCCTCACCTTCTAACACTATCACACTGGGGATTAGTATTCCAACACAAATTTTTGGGGGGACAAAACATTTAGCCTGGAGCACCCAGGATCAGGTCACCCTTGTTTGTTGCCCAGCTTACTGCAATAGCATCCTCCCTGCTCTGGACCACCGCCTCCTCCACTGAGGTAGAGATGGCTGACCATCCCCTCCGCAATCACAATGAAGTGAAAGCACACTTGGAAACAAATCAAGACAAATAAGTTGTATACATACGTGTTTTATACAAATAAGGCATGCTTATTATTACTCATTATATTAGTACCTTCTCAGTGGTATAACAAATTCCTACGCACTTAGTGGCTTATCCAACACAAATTGATTTTCTTATAATCCTGTAGGTTGGAAAAAAATCCAATATAGGTCTCCCTGGATTAAAATCAAGGTGTCCACAGGGCTGTAGTCCTTTCCGGAGTTTCTAGGGGAGACTTTCCTTCCTGTCATGTTCCAGCTTCCAGAGGAATTCTGCACTGCTGGGTCTGTGGCTCCCCTTTCTCGCCCTCAGAGCCAGTGATGTAAGTCAGGTCTTGTACACATCAGGTCATCACATTACTCTTCCCTCCATTCTCGCTTCCTTTTTCTACTTCTACGAACCCTTGTGATTACGTTGGGCCCATGGAAACAATCCAGGAAAAACTCCTCATCAACCGATTCGCATCCTTACCTCCATATGCATCCTCGACTTCTCCTTGCCATGGAACTTTGCAAATTCAGTTTCTGGAAATTAGGATATGGATCCTTTGCAAACCATTATTCTGACTACCATACTAATCAGCTTTCTCTAGTTCATCTCTAAAATTTTGATACGTATTGCTTGGTTCCTCCAAATTAATTTCATTAGAGCAAACACTTGACATTATATATTTATAAAATAAAGCAACAAAGGAGAGTAATTTATCATAAACAAAATATTGAATTTTAAGCCAAATAGTCTTTCATGGGAAGATTTCTTCCTTTATAAAAAAAATTAAGTCAGCCTGGCCGGTGTGGCTCAGTGGTTGAGCATCAACCCATGCACGAGAGGTTGCTGGTTTGATTCTAGGTCAGGGCACATGCCCAGGTTGTGGGTCTGATCCCAGTGGGGGGCATGCAGAAGGTGGCCAATTGATCTTCTCTCATTGATGTTTCTATCTCTCTCTCCCTCTCCCTTCCTCTCTCTCTAAAATCCATAAAGAAAAAAAAATGAAGTCAAAGGAAAAATATTATTTTGACATGGACTGTGTTTCAAAACCAAATTTTCAGGACAACATCAACCTAGAAAATTGAGTACTATTTCAACCCATTTCTTCTTGGACCAATTCATTTGCTTCTCCACATGCTCGTTTCTTTGAGACAATAGCAGTAACGGTAATTAGCTGAGTGCCTGCCTGGTGCCAAGCTCCGCTGTGTTTTGATGCATGATTCATTGAGGACTCAGCGTTTGAAAGAGGTGTTATTCTCTTCTTACAGACAATGGAATTGAGGCCTAGAGTGACTTGTCTGCCCCAAAAAGAGACAGAGTGGGCAATGGACATGAAACAAGAAAGAAAACCTGGGAGGTGTGCGTGGCTTTCCATTGGAGATCCCAGACAGACAGTAGCAGAAACACGTGTGGAATTCACAAGTCTCAAACTCAATCCAGTTATTTTGTCATTAATCTGACAGAAGATCAAAATTATGCTAATTAAGCCCCCCAACAGCCCCCCCCCTTTTTAAGGCTTCTTCTGCTTGGGAAGAACTTTCTTCTTTACAAACAAGCAGTTTCCAGTGGTCATGTTTACTGTTCTTTATTTGGAGAGAGCATCCAATTCCAGAAACATTTTTGCCATCAATAAATTCACTTGAACGGGAAAAGTTACACAGGATTATCCTAAGTGCCGGCGGAGCAGAAAAGACAAGTCAGAGGAAGCATCCATTATGTTCACTCTAATTGGATACAAAGCGCTGACCCTAAAAGACTGTGTTCCAGTAACGCAATTACTTGCCAGAAATCTTAATAAAAAGCACATTTCTTCCCTAATGCTTCTCCGAGGCAAGCCACTTTAAAAATCCCAAACCCGAGACAAATGCAAAGGTTTAGAATACTTGAGGTTTCGGTTACCTACCTACTGTCTGATCTAATGCTAAGGAGATGAATATAAACAGCGTTGTCAGGACCAAAGCATTGCTAAATGTGACACTATAAATCAGCTGCATTAGTAAATGTAGTGTCGGGTTCTCATCTATTGCAGACTATTTTAAACCCACACTCCATTATTTCATGATATGCCCGAATGAATCCTGGTGGCTTGAGAGAGCTAGTGAGCCGGGGTTCAAATCAAGTTGTCTTTCCTGGCTGAGCTCCCAGGGACCCGGGGGCTCAGACTCCTGGTTTCAGCCTGCATGGCCTTAAGGGTTTCCCCCACTGCTGGGCTGATGGGACCCCTTCTCTTCTTCTGCAGAAAGTGTTTTGTATCTTTCCCCTATTGAAGGAAGGGAGGAAAGTTTGCAATTGCACAAGTGTACTTTGCTGGTTCTACGGTGCTGGTAAGGGCTGGGTGTCCATCTCTCTCCTTAAACCAGAATGACAGCATGACCTTTCACTCAAAAAGTCTGTTCCTTCTTTAAAAACCCTGATTTGCAAAACCAAGATTCCTTGCCTTTCATGCTTAAAGGCTGAGATGTATCAGGGGATCTTAAACATTCGCGTTTCAGGGGTCATAAATCCCCAGAAATTGCATGCCAAGTTTTATGGGTATAAAAGGAAAATATTCATTTTTCAGGGAGAAGAATTCATCAGATTTAAAGAAAACAACAAAATAACAAACAAAAAGGACTCATGCATGACCCATAATCGTTTAAAACCCTGATGGAAAGAGGACTGAAAAAGGCTTTACTTCCTCAAAAATTGACATGTTAATTATCAGTGTGCTGATGCTGCAATTCAGCTCTGACAGGTGCTGATGGGTATTGAGGCTTGTCTCAGGCCAGAGATGATTTGCAACAAGCTACTTGCAAGTAAATACATAAATAAGTAAACAGAGGAGCAAACAAATAGATAAGTTAGATGCTTCTGATAGGAAACTAAGGGAACAAAGATCCTCTAATTCACAAAGTGTTATGAAAGAAACAGGCTGCCCAACAGGCTTTTCAGGGGAGTTGAAATCAAAGTTGAATATTCCACTGTAAGGTCAGAGTTAGCTAGGCAAGGACCGGATATTAGAGCTATAGACAAAGAGCATTCCTTTCCATGAAAAAAAAAAAAAAAAAGGAATAGGGTATTCCAAAGTCTAGTGCTTCTTCGAACATGTTATCTTTGATATGAGGAAAGAAGTTTCAAATGTCTGGAAAGTAGAATGTGAGGTCTCAACAAACTTTCTCGAAGTAGTCTGCTGTTAATCACCAGTGAATTTCCACGTCAAACTCCTCCATAGTACATATCACCATCTGAAATTACCTTTATTCATTCACTAAACAATCATCAACTGAGCACCTTGTACGTTGACTGTTCCATTCTTCCTGTTGGGGGCACAGCAAGGAACAAAGATTATATTCCTACTCTCATGGAATTTAGCATCTACTTCAGTTACTCATGTATTTCCTTTCTTAAATTGTATTTATTTATTAATTTTTTTTTTTATCCTCACCCGAGGACATTTTTTGCATTTATTTTCAGACAGAGCGGGAGGGAGAGAGGGGAGAAGAGAGAAAGAGAAACATCAATGTGAGAGAGACACATCAACTGGTCACCACCCACATGATCCCAACTGGGGCTGGGACAAACTGCAACCAAGGTACATGCACCTTAGCAGGAACCGAACCCAGGACTCTCTGGTCCATGATCTGATGCTGTAACCACTGAGCCAAACTGGCCAGTGCTATTTCCTTTTTTAAAAAATATGTTTTTATTGATTTTTTAGAGAGAGAGGAAGGGGGAGAGAGAGAGAGAGAAAACATCAATGTGAGAGAGATACACTGATCTGCTGCCTCCTGCACACCCCTCACTGGGGATCGAGCCCTGACCGGGAATCGAACCAGGACTTCTCAGTGCATGGGGTGACACTCAGTCCACTGAGCCACACGAGCTAGGCTCATTTATTTTCTTTTCATCTATGTGCCCCACACCCTATAAAATGTCCATTCCATGAGGGCAGAGACCTTGTGTGCATTCCACATCCTCTCTGCCTAGTATGTAGAACACTGCTATTTTAAGGAAGAATATGATATGATTAGACCTTAGCTTAGAAAGATCGTTCTGGCTAAATTATAAAAACCGGGTTGGTATGGGAAGCTGGAAGACAGAACACCTGTTTTACGTCACTGCTTCCTCCTTAAACACTTTGTAGTTGGGGTGCCAGACCACCATTACCACCCCGGTTTCCTCCCCTCTCAGGTGCCCTCCTCCCGCTCTCTCCTCCCTGCACCCTTCTCCCCGGAAAACCCTCGGCTGCCCTTGGACTTCCCCCTCTCACTTCTCAGGTAGCAGACCTCATTCCATCCTTTGGCTTCAAATACCATTTACATGCTGACAATTCCGAATATTTATCACCAGAGGAAACTTTCTTTGAATTCTAAGTTCACCTTTAGGATTTCTCACGAGCTGTTCCTTCTGTCTGGAACACACGCCTCCTTTCCAATAAATTCATATTATTTCTTCTTTCAGCTCTTTTAAATCTTTAAATGTCACTTTCTCAGTGAGGTCTTGGTGATCTCTCACTTTAAAATGGAAACCTCCTCTTCATTCCCCCCAGATGTTTTCTCCCATATAATGTATTACCTTCTAACGTGCTATAGGACCTGCTCACTGATTTTGTCTATTGTCTTCTCCTCCAACTATAATGTAAGCTCCTGGAGGTTAGAGATAAAGATCTTTAACTGTCTGGCGCCCACACATGCACATCTTCACGCATGCAAACACAACGCATGCAATAATATCAGATTATCATTATTTATAAATAATCTACAACAGAATGAATAACAAAATCATACAGTTATGGTAGCCTTAAACTATTGAGCACCACAGTGTGTCAAGAAAGAAGGCAGGCCGTAGGGCTGGGATGATGAGTGCCATCCTCCTTGGTGTAAAGGACCTTAATTTGTTTCTATGTGTATGTATATACATGTCTTCCAACGGAAAACAGTAAAACAGGTGTTTAATAAATATTTTGACTGCCTGAAGACTCAGAATATGCTTTTACTATTTTTAAATTGGACTGAACACAAAGAAACTCAGAAAGTGAGTTTTTACAGGGTTTATGTAGAACAGAACTTAAAGGCGTGTGTGCACGTGTGTGTGCATGTGTGTGCATGTGTGTGTGAGCAGAATTCCTACTTTAAGCACAATAGGAAAAGAGCTTTGATTTCACTCTTTCACTTCTTGGGTAGTACAACCATTATAGAGTCTGGATTTTTGTTCTATCTTCATAGCTGTGTGAACTTTCTGAACTTCAGTTTTCTTATTTTAGAACTGAAAGAATGACATCGCCTAATGCATGCATTTTGGGGTTCCATCTGGTAAGGACTAAGGGGAATACTACTTATAAAGACTTCACAGTGACTGGTGCCTAATGAAGATTTAGGCTGATGACATTTAACAAATGTCACATGTGTATTCACTAAGTGTTTAGCGCTGTCTTTAGTTCCGACTATACAACAGCACAGAGATGGAATGTTCCCTGCATTTACTGTGCTCACTGTCATAATTAGTAGATAGGATCTTCTTGTTAACCTTAGACTTGTACCCTTTCCTGCCTTTTCCACTCTGGCAAAAATCAATCTAGCTAAAGCACATGGGCTGTGTTCCTCTGGTATGGACACGGCTCGGTGAGGTGTGGCCACTGTCTATATCCACGTTCACTTGGCCGAGAATTGGGGCACCGCCCGTGACCTGGAGCCTTGCTGTGGTGCTGACAGTGCCAGTGTCTCTGAGGGAAGGTACATGGGAACCATTTTTATGAGACAAATTCTGTCTCCTAAAGAACACTTTTGTATTTTGCAATCTTGCAAAATTCAAAGAATAATGATATTCCAGCCCCTGAGGGGACACCTTCTTCATGTCTGAGATGACACATTCTGTAATGAGGGCCTGTGGAAGGCTGGTAGGTGGGGCTACCTGGAGGGAGGTGGAGCTTGCAGTTCTGCAGCTCTACCAGGCCTGCACTGGTACAGCTCTGAAATGCCTTGCTGAGTGGCTGAAGACAAATACAGGCTTTTTGCCAAGGAAATAGAATGTTAGATCTTAAAACCCCAAGGAAGGGCTTAATGATCACATCATTAGTTTGACCATCAGCTTACGCTCCCTTAATTCTATTCCAGCCTGGGTTGTTCTTCCCACCTCCTTCCTAGAAGAAAATATTGACGATGTGTATACCTGACAGAGGGCTTGCATCCAGAACAGCTCTTACAACTCAATAAGACAAACAATTCAATTTTAAAAACAGACAAAAGATTTGAACAGACACTCCACAACAAAAGATATATAAATGCCCACAAAACACATGGAAAGATGCTCAACTTAGGTAGAAGGGGAATACAAATTAAAACCATAATGAGATATGGTTGCATTCCATTACAG
Source organism: Molossus molossus (assembly GCF_014108415.1). NCBI lineage: Eukaryota > Metazoa > Chordata > Mammalia > Chiroptera > Molossidae > Molossus > Molossus molossus. The sequence continues at coordinate 27,796,377 of NW_023425377.1, forward strand.
AAGCTAAATGATAGTGATAATATATGATGAGCGATAATATTGAGCGAAGTTCAAGATACAGAGCAACTGGAATTCTCATGCATTGCTGGGAGAAATGTAAAATGATCCAACCACTTTGGAAAACAACTGGGCAGTTTCTAATACTTGGCACTTTCACAAGAGAAATGCAAATATATCTCTACATGAAGACTTGTGCAAAAATGTTCTTAGCAGTTTCATTCATAATAGCTTCAAACTGAGAACAATTCAAATGCTGAGCAACAAACAAATCAACAGGCAAACTATTATACATTCACACAATGGGACACTACTCAAGGGCATAGATGAATAAACCACTAACGGTATGGGTACTTTTCATAAACATTACAGTGAATGAAAGAAGCCAGGCACAAAATTATGCATATTTTATTATTCCATTTATATTAAACTATAGAAAAAAAATAAAACCAACTCTATGGTATTGGAGAGCAGATGACTTTGGTAGGAGATGTGGGATGAGATTGGCTGGGAAGGGGCACAAGAGAACTTTTGGGAGGTATCTGAATGTATAAATGTGTCTCAATTCATTAACATGTACAGTTAAATGGTTGCATTTTATTGTATGTAAATTATAGCTCAATGAAGTTAATTTAAAACAAAACAAAAAATAAGAAAACAAGATGGTGTGAAATAAGGTGATGGATGGAATAGAAACAAAGCAAAGCATATCATGGTAAGGGTCACCAGGAATCCCATGGAGGGTAGATAAGGTTGTCCTTGATGACAAAGCAAGCTTTTAGTAAAGACATAAAATAACAAAGGAAGTTAGCTTTGTGGCTATTTTGGGCAAGGATGTTCCAGAAGAAACAGTTTATGTGACAACATTAAGGCAGAAACATGCCCGTCATGTCTGAAGGACACCAGGAAGTCCATAGTGACAGTAGTATGAGATCAGGTCAGAAAAGAATGATGTAGGGATGAGATTACATAGTCTTTTGGGCCATTACAAGGGCGTAGGTCATTTTATTGTACTCTGTAAAATAGGAGGCTATTAAAAGCTTTTACACACAGGAGTTACACAGTTGACTTATAAATTAGCGGTCCAAGTCTAGCTGCTATGTTGAATACTGACTATGATAGACAAGATAGAAGCAGGGAGCCCAGTTGGGAGGCTATAGGAATAATTAGGTGAGAGATAATGACAGTGTGGAGAAGTAGCTATTTTGTGGATATATTTTGAAGGTGCAGTCAATAGGATTTTCTGGTGAATTGGATGTTGTATGTAAGAGGGGAAAAAAAGGAGTCAAGTTTCATGAAGCATTTTGGCTGAAGTGACTGTAGTCAGCTGAGATGTGGAAGGCAGTAGATGGAGTAGGTTTGAAGGAGATGATCAAGAGTTCAGTTTGGGATGCATTTAGCTTGACAGCCCTAATTATACAACCATGCTGGATGATGGGTAATGAGATTCCTAAATGATGAGTGTAGGAGCAAGTTCTGGGCCAGAGGTATTATTTTGAGAGTCATAAAATACAAGAATATTTCAAGTCACGGGGAAGGAGAAGAATCACTGAGAAAGCACATGGAAGAGAATGAAAGGGAGAGAAAGGAAAGTGAAGGAACGTGAAAAGGAATAGAGAAAAAGACAGAAGAAGGGAAAGATTGATCCTGGACATTCAACACAATCATGATTAGGACACAAAGAAAAATTATCTAAGGAACTGAAAAGAAGTGACCGGCCAAACAGGAAATAAATCAAAAGTGTGATGTTCTGAACAACGACATCAAAAAGAGCTGGGAGCAACCAAACATACTAAATGCTCCTAATTAATAAGATGATAAGAGGATTGTAGTTAGCAACGGGTAAACCATAGTTGACCTAGATAAAAGTAGTTTTAGTTCAATGGTGAGGATACAAAACACAGTGAGAGTGAGTTTCAGGAAAAACTGAGGAGACATGTTGGAGAGAAAAGTAGTGTTGAGAACTCTTTAAGAATGTCCTGATGCCCTGGCCAGTTTGGCTCAGTGGTTAAAGCATCGGCCTGCGGTCCAGAGAGACCTGGGTTCGGTTCCTGCTAAGGGCATGTACCTCAGTTGCAGTTTGTCCCCGGCCCTGGTTGGGTCGTGTGGATGGCAGCCACTCGATGTGTCCCTTTCACGTCGATGTTTCTCTCTCTATCTATCTATCTTCCTCTCTCTCCCTCCCACTCTATCTGAACGAAAAAATGGAAAAATGTCCTCGAGTGAGGATTAAAAAAAAAAAAAAGAATGTCTTGAAGCAAAGGGAAACGAAGACAAGGTTGTGTTTTGTTAGATAACAGAAGTAACATGTTTAAAAGCTAATGGAAACAAAGATGTAGGGAAAAAAGGGAAGATTTCTGGAACCATGTCCTTGAGTAGGTGAGAGGGGCTGGAATGTAGGACCCAGTGAAGGGACAGGCTTCAGAAAGGATGATGGAGAGTCACCTGTGTTAATATGGGGAGGTGGGAATGAGTGCATGGATGCTACTAGATAGATAGATAAAATATTTCACTGAATCGTTACACTAACTTAAGGCTTAGAAATCATGCCCGGCTGGTGTGGCTCAGTGGTTGAGCATTGACCCATGCACCTAGAGGTCACCGGTTTGATTCCTGGTCAGGACACATGCCCAGGATGTGGGCCAAATCCCCAGTGGGGGATATGCAGGAGGCGGCCATCGATGTTCTCTCTCATCAATGTTTCTATCTCTCTCTCCCTCTCACTTCCTCTCTCTAAAATCAATAAAGAAAAAAAATTAAAAAAAAAAAAAGACTTAGAAATTATTATGTAAAAAGTCATTTACCGCCCTGGCCATTTGGCTCAGCAGTTAGAGCGTCGGCCCAAGGACCAGAGAGACCTGGGTTTGGTTCCCGCTGATGGCATGTACCTTGGTTGCAGTTTGTTCCGGGCCCCAGTTGGGGTTGTGTGAGTGACAACCAGTCGATGTGTCTCTCTCACATTGATGTTTCTCTCTCTGTGTGTTTTTCCCTCTCTCCCTTCCTCCTCTATCTAAAGACGAATGCAAAAATGTCCTCAGGTGAGGATAAAAAAAAATCATTACCCCATGAGAAGCCCAGTGCATTCAGATCAGCTCGTCACCTTCCCTTTGGCATAATCTGATGCTATACACTAAGATGAAACTCAGGGCCCCCACGTTGGGAAAGACCATTCAATCATTGAACATTAGCAGGGAATCGGAATGTTCTCCACAACATCCTTTAGAAAGCTTAGTTAGTGAGAACGCTCCATGGCAGACAGCTCACTGCCCTGAAAGAAAACTTGTTTCCTTTTGGACTTCTGACAACCCTACTTGTGAGGAACCCCTCCCAGATCTGGAGCACTGACCTGATTCTCTCTCCAGGGGCAGCAAAGCCACACCAGTCAGGGCAGAACTTCCTGAGTCGTGTTTCTGAAGCTACTCTTCTGCGAGATGTCCTCTGGCATCTTCATAAACAAAGAGATCTGTTCCTGAATGAGTGGGGGTGCGTCATCCCACGTGATCCCATGCACGTCTCAGAAAGGCCCTGCAGTAAAGAAATATTTTCACACGGTGGACTCAGTGTTCCAAAAATGACGTATGCCTGTGATCACAATCCCCGACTTAGAACAATCATTTAGCATAGTGTATTAAGCTTTTACAAAAGTGTCCCCCTGAACAGCAAAGTGGGGACACTGACTTAGAGGATGACGCTCCTGGAGCAGCAGCACCTCCAGAGTCAAGGTGGAGAGACTGCTCCCCACATTCCATCCAGCAAAGCTGGGGGACATACACATGCAAGTTTCTGGATCTCCTCTGTCAACGTCCCTGGGGGAAGAGCCTCGGGAATTAGTGTTTAACAAACGTCTTGGTGATTTTTACGCGCACTGAAGTTTGAAAACTACTGCTTCCAAGTGGGGTCTGGCATCATCAGGAGCTGTGAGAAACAAAGACTCTCAGGCACCGTCCCAGACTCCCTGAAGTATAATCTGAAGTTTCACATAATCCTCACCTAAAGATATTTTTTCATTAATTTTTAGATAGAGTGGAAGGGGCAGGGGAGAGAGAGAGAAACATCAATGTGAGAGAGACACATCGACTGGTTGCCTCCCGCAGTACCCTGACTAGGGCTGAGGATTGAACCTGCAACCCAGGTATATGACCTTGACCAGGAATCAAACTCTTGACTCTTTGGTCCTTGGGCTGCTGCTCTAACCCCTGAGCCTGACTGGCCAGGGCTTTTTTTCTTTTTTGTCACACAAATCGCCTCAGGTAGGTAGATGTCATCACTCATACTAGCCGGCCATGGATGTCACTTAGAATTATAGCCAGAGAACTTTTCAAGTCCCCGTGGCTTTGAGGGTAGGGAGACAGCAGAAAATTTATTCCATTGCCAAGTACCCAAGCTCATCTTTATTAATTCTTAGCAGAATACTTTTAGAACATATATATATAGCCAGAGTGCTAGACCTAAGCGCAGATTATAATGAGAAGAATTTCAGAAGTTGCTGTGTGCCTGGCACTGTTGCAATTGTATGTTGTGGGTTTGTGTTAGTGTAAGTGTATGGGTAACAATTTATATCTGACCACAGCCCTAAGAGGTTGGTGTTAATGCCACTATTGGCATTTGAAAGAAGGCATAATTTTCATAGAATCCATTACTGGGGAAAATGAATGAGGAATTAAAGAAAATCACTACATTATTTGATTCTTTTCTGGACAAATAGTTTGGAAGGCAAAAATGGCATAACTGTAAATAAAGTGAAATCCAAATGATAAAACTTACTTAAAAGAAAGAGAATTTGCCCTGGCCAGTTTGGCTCAGCGGTTAGAGTATCAGCCTGTGGTCCAGAGAGACCCGAGTTCGGTTCCTGCTAAGGGCGGGTACCTCGGTTGCAGTGTGTGCCCGGCCCTGGTTGGTAGTGTGGGTGGCAGCCACTCGATGTGTCCCTTTCATGTCAATGTTTCTCTCTCTCTCCCTCCCACTCTATCTGAACAAAAAATGGAAAAATGTCCTTGGGTGAGGATAAAAAAAAAAAAAAAGAAAGAAAGAGAATTTGTTTTACAGTTTAATTGATTTGGAGGTAGAAATTGCTGAGTGTTCTGATTACCTTGCTGAAGACTCAAGCAATTGACGACAATCATACCGATTGCAGGCCATTTAAGCAACCTCAATTAAATTAGTGGTAATTCTAAACTACTCCATCTTGCGTAAAGATTGCTTTAATTTTATGTAAATTAAAACTCTGGTTGTGCAAATCCTAATTGTCTCACAGCATAACCAGCTAGATTATTTTTATTTATCTTTGTGACAATCTCAAACTTGCATTCCAAACATTGGGAGGTACACACAGAGACTGAAATCATCCATGCAAGGAAGTCCTGCAGAGAAGATGGGGTCCATTTTGCTGGCTTCACTCTGAGTCTATACAGGCAGACTCACGTATGAAACAAGGAGAAAGTGACAGAGTGAAGCTCACCAGGGTTTAAGAGCCAGACGATGTAGAGAATACACTAGGCGATCAGTCTGGAGTCCTGACTTAACTCTGATTCTGCCATCTACTTGCTGTGTATCTACACCTATGTAAAGGCTTACTGAGAAAGTCTCTTCCTATTAGCTAACTATTACTGTGTGAGGAAAAAACACACACCTTCAATGGATTAAAATACATATTTATTTTAAGAACCTGCAAATGCAGGTTAGCTCAGGTTTTGGCTGGTCCTGGTGTATCTCACTGGGGCGTGGCTCCAAGCTCTTGTTTGAGTCTGGGCTTTCTCTACACGTCACTCATCCTTCTTGGGCCAGCATGACCTAAGACATATTCTATCCATGTTCAAAGACAGGAATGCTCAAGGGCAAGCTCCTTTCTTGTGCTGGTGAATGTCTGTCTACTATATAATTGGCCAAAGCAAAATATGAACCACTCCTAAATGGAAGAGAGAGGGAAGTCTGCTTCATCACCACGAGGTCATGACATGGATGTCGATGACCAGTAAATCCAAGTTACCATAACCTTCCCTTTTTCCTTAGCTTCCATACCCATAAACCAAGGTAGGTGGCTTTCATAACTATCAGGACACTTCGCGTTCTGAACAGCATTCTGCAAATGTAGGAGAAATTCCATGAGAGTCTACAGCACTATTTATAAATGATTGCCCTGCAGGCAGGATTCAATCATGTTTTACTTTGTAGAGAATTTTAAAATAATCTTAATTAGCTGAAAATATTTTTAAAACCAGGGTGTTTCACACAAAAATCCAGAATTCCGATTTTTCTCAAAGGCTCGGAATGTTTGGCAGTGGTGGTTTTGACAAGCAGCTGCCCCCTTTCCACGGGGCGTAGCTCTCCTGCCCAGGCAGCCCACTTCACTTCCTTACATTCCTCGCCTGGGCCCTGTGGGCATTTTTTGGTTTCTAGCCCAGGATTTCAGGCTTCAGCTCCAACTGTTCTGTCACCAGCTACTTACATGCCCAGCTAAGTCATTTAACAGGAGTGGGTTATACGTTTCTCATTTGCAAATAGAGAATGGGAATTCTGGAAGTGTTTGAGGGGCTTTCTTGCCCTTCCAGCCTGTAATTCTGAAGATGTTAGATCAGAGGACATGGTCTGTTTCAAGATCTCTCATGAGGAAAGGAAAGGGGTGATGGAGGGATGACTCCGAGAAGACATGTAGACTGAGCACTGGAAACTGAAAGCCAGCTGGGCAATTGTGAGTGGTGCTTGCTCCGTGGGTCGCAAAGGAGCCCGAGAGAGAGAAGGAGCAATTAGAGAGAAAGACAGAGTGTTGAGTTGGGCTGACAATCAGCAAGGTTTTCCTAACAGGCAAGTCTTTAAAAAAAAATTGTTAATCCTCACCCTAGGATACTTTTCCATTGATTTTTAGACAGCATGGAAGGGACGGAGGAGGGGAGAAAGAGAGACATTGATATAAGAGAGACACATCGGTTGGTTGCCTGTTGCATGACCCTGACCAGGGCCAGGGATCAAACCTGTAACCCAGGTATGTGGAAATCAAACCTGTGACCCTTCGGTCATCAGGCTGCTGAACCAAACACCCCAGGGCCTAAAAGGCAAGTCTTTAAACTGGAATGCCTTCCCAAGAGAACTGGCAAAAAGTTATTTAAAATAGGGCCACACAAAGCATTTCAATAACCTACTATGAACAAAACTGTCACTTAAACCAGGGCTACAGACTCAAGGGTCAGGTCGTTTCTTTCTCTTCATTTTGTAAGTTGATTTAGGCTCTAATTGAATAAACAATGGAGAAGATCAAATCCTGGGCTAGGGGCGAGCAGGCAGACAAATCATTGCTACACTCACTGACATTCTTCAGGCCTGTGGGTTGAACACACGTAGTTCAGGCAGCTCAGAAACAGCGATGGGTCTCAGCTAGCATCTGTGTTAAATGAACACGTACACAGCACGCACATGGATGTGTTGCTTTGCACATTAAGTGTGATGTTTCAGGCTGTCACCCAGTTCACCTTGTAGGATGCAGAGATTTTTGTTTTCCTCCTTATCTGCTGCACAACTTTTTTAAAAAAAATTATTTTGAGGTATTTTGGGATAACACAGCTTGTTATTCAATTATTTAAGATAGAGTGTTTGCTGACAACTTGATATTCTATCTTTTTCCTCTCTTCACGTTGAGTAGGACTGTGCAAAATGGGTAAAGAAAAAGAACTGTCTTGGCTTGGGAACAAAGGGGGCATCAACAAACTAACAAACTAAAACCCCTGCTCCCCTTTCATCAGCTAATGCATTAAGGGTGACAAAGGGAAAAGCTTACCAAAGGCTCCGAAGGGCCACAGCAAGTACACGCTCCCCTAGGGGATTACTATAATGAAAGCAAACTGGCCCCTAGAACCAGCTCATCGACACAAAGGGCAAATCTGATTAGAGGCATCCAAGAATGAGAACTGATTACATTTGTAATAATCCCTTATGTAAAGCTCTACCATATTCATTCATTGAACAAACATTTACTGAGAGAGTTATTCTAAAAACTGAAAAGATAGCAAAGGTTGTATCCTCTGCACCCCAGCTCCCTCGTTCTGTCTCCACCCCCCAAATCCAGTAACTCCGTCTTATGCTGCTAGGGCATCGCCCAATGTCCATGAAAGCCATCTGATAAAGGCGTTAAGGAGTCCACCAAGTCCACCATGTGGATCTGGAGAAGGAACTGATTGAAATAATGATGTGAGCCTCAAAAAGGACCACAGCGGGGGGATGTGGGTGGGAGGAAGGTGGATATTTCAGAGCAGGAGAGCATTTCAAACAATGGACGTCTCCTCCTCCACAGAAAGATGGTCAAAGAATAAGTTCAGGGGATACATAGAAAAGGAGGCACAAACTACCAGGAAGTATAAGAGAAGAAGTACACCTCACAAGTCCCCAGGAAAGTACAAACAAAACAACAAAGTAAAGTTCTAATCTGTTGCAGTGGAGACAACACCATGAAGCAGAAGCGTTGGGAGGAAAACGGCTGCCGTGCATGCTGGGGTCACGACAGGCTGGGTCCGGTACTCGGGAGGGCCATTTGGTCACATCTGCTAGAATGTGAAATGCCTATCCCCTGTGATCGACAGGTTCACATCCCAGAATCTACCTTGAGACATTCATTATTCTTTAAGAGAAGGCATGTCCAAGCACTGTTTATATGAGCAAAAACTTGGAAAAAAACAAACATCCATCAGTAAGGAAGAAGCTCAATTTGGATTTGTCTCTGGAATCCTCTACTTAAAAAAAATATTTTAAACTAATCTAAATCTGTAGAAACAAATAAACAGGCATACATACAGAAAGCAGATCTTCATACAGACCAGCCCAAATGTGGCTGGGAAAAACCTCAGCCTAAGGGCCCTCGATACAGCACCTCTGTTTCAATAATCATCGAGATCTCTTATATTCTTGAATTCCAAACATAATTTTTAAGTGAATAATGGTAATTCATAAGTATAAATTTTTGAATATCTACTAAACATCATGCAAAGCTCAGCTTAAATATTAGACATACAGATAAATCATCCTTGCACACTCAGTGTACATTATCCACATGTCTAAACTCACTCTTCACACATTAACCCTTAATTCTTCTTCCTCTTCCTCTTCTTCTAATTTGACACATCACTTCTTCATGTATCGTGGGTATTGTTTCTTTGCTCCCTCTGTTTACTGTCCCCATGGAATATGAATCTGAGAGCAAGGACCTCATCTGTCTCATGTACCGCCATTCCCTGGTACCCAGGAACATACTTGGCACACAGCAGCCAACACTTTATTTTATAAAGTCATCTATTGTAACTGTTACAATGATCCTATAAGGTGGATACTATGAACCACCCCCATTTTATAGATAAGAAAACCAGTGTGGGAAAAGCTCACTGCCTTGTACAAAGTCAGACAGCTAGTAAGTGGCAAAGCCCATATCTGAACTGAGGAATTCTGACTCCGGGACTTAGCTTCAAAGCCAGGACACCAAACTCCTGTGGCTAGATCACTTGTAGGTAAACACAACAGACAATGCCTCATCATTCATGAGTTTACAATCTGGAGATAGCTAGACTTCAATACATTATCAAAGAAATAAATGTAGAATTATAATTGTACAATAGGTGATAGAAAGGAAGAATGCAGAATACTATGAGGAACACATAAAATCAAGACCTAATTTAAGAGGGAGTCATCAGATTTCAAACTATAAGGATGAGTGGTTGTAATCCAGGGGAAGGACAGTGAGGAGGGAGACTACAGATGAATGGAATGACATCGGCAAATTCCTGAGACAGTCACCTAGAGCTGGGCACTCAAAGCAAGTATATGAAGTATGATATTAAAGGGGACTTAAAACGGCTCTTCAACTTGAAAAGATCAAAGAGGCTATAAATACATTTGAAAGCTGAGAACTAAAACAATTAATTGGTTTGTTTTATAGCCAGATATTGAATTTCTCTATCCTACAGACTGAGGATAGACCCTCTTTTAAAGACCAAATGAACATTTGCAAAACATTGCCTTATATTATTCCAGAAACATAACTTCAATCAATAAATCAAGAATCAAGAAAAGTCACGTTACAGTTCACTGTCTCCCTGGTCAATGCCATAAAGCTACAAATTAATAACACTGGCACAAATAACTTGGAATCAATTCAAATAACTTAGAAATTAGAATAACAATAGCTAACATTTACTGGATGTTTACTACATACTTTCAGTGTGCTGAGATTTTTGTCTTAATCAGCTCATTTAATGCTCACACAATCTTTATTAAGTATACTGTTATTATTGCCATTTTGCAGGTGAATAAGTTTATGACAAGAGAGAGATTATGTAAGATATGCCCAGTTACTCAGATAATAACTTATATATGTGGGATTTGAACCAAGCAGTCTAATTACAGTGTGTGTGTGTGTGTGTGTGTGTGTGTGTGTGTGTGTGTATTTATCCACTTTGCTATTCTGACACTTCTAAATAGTTCTGGAGTCAAAGAAGGAATCAAAAGCATAATAATATGTAAAGGAGAAAATAATGATAATATAAACAAACTAAAAAAGCAAGAATTAATTATGAGTGAAACACATCGATAATTTTGAAGGTATATAATGGGTACATGAGGGTTTGTTATAGTGTTTGTCTATTTATGTGTATACTTGGAAGTTTCTATGATCTATAGTTTTTAAAAACAGAGACTGATGAATTAAAACAGTCACTCTTAGCAACAAGAGCATTTCAAGCAAATCTTTCTTGTGGTGTTCACTCTTCTGTCCTTTTTACTATCAATTTTTATATCCACACCTCAGGTGTAAATGGTTAACTTTGATTAAATATTTATTATTAATGGTTCCATATATTACTATATTTAATTCTCACAACAATGCTATGCAATAAATATTATTATCTACATTCCACAGATAATAGAAAGGAGCTCAAAAAGCTTCAGCAATTTGCCCAAAAGGCCTCAGTTAGAAATGGAAAAGCAGAAACTTGAGTTTGAATCTTTTATTCTGAGTCCTTACTCTGTACATTACACCACGTGACAACCATTATGTAATTATAAACATTTTGGTGGCAGGGCACTTTAAAATTTCTTTTTCCTTTATTGTTTTAGAGAGAGAGGAAGGGAGAAGGAGAGAGAGATAGAAACATCGATGAGAGAGAACATCGATTGTCTACCTCCTGCATGCCCCCCACTGGGGATTTGGCCCACAACCTGGGCATATGCCCTGACCGGGAATCGAACTGGTGACCTCTTGGTCCATGGGTCGATGCTCAACCACTGAGCCACACCGGCCAGGCTGTGGCAGGACACTTTTAATTTATCTTTAAAAAATATTCTATTCTAGAACATCAAGCATAGCATCTGCCACAAAGTTGGGTCTTACTAATTACTCTATGCTAAGAATGGGGAAGAGAAGAAATGAAGAAGACAGGCAGTATCTTACTTTACCTTTGCAGAAACAGTATCAGTGGGAATTTAATCTTTTTTAAAAAATAAACTATTCTTTGACTCACCCAAGGTTGAACAGTTTATTTTTGATGGGTTTAAAAACACAGTTCCAGCCATTTCAAATTTTGTACAGTTATCCGGACAGGAAGTGTTTCCTGCCTTGAACATGACCCGGTACTGGAAGCAAAGGGAGGCTGGCCATATAGAAAACCCTATAAGATCTCAAGTTCATGATTTTAAAACTTTCTATTAATGTTTCACATCACTCTGGAAAAAAATTCATTTTCTGCACCCATTTGTCCTCTCCCTAGGGTTGAATCATCTAAAAAGAAATATAGAGTTCATCTTTGGTTTCATTCAGCGAAGTGGCAAATTTTATAAAGTAAAATCATTAAGGAATGACCTTGGAGTCATCCTTCTGAAGAACCTAAAAATCTGGTAATTCACACATTATCTTACTCCCAGCCAGAGCAAGAACACATTGTGAAATTCTTTTGCTGATATTCTGTCAACTGTGCTGATGAAATTCACGTCATCTGCAAGTTTAGAAAAGCAGCTTAAAAATTAGGCTGTTGAAAAGCTGTTTTTCAAAAGCTATGATTTGTTTGCCACAGATCCCCCAGTTGCACACTTTCTGTGCACTCACAGCCTGGGAGTGAGTATGCTACCTGCAACTTTTTCTGTGTGATCAGATTCAGGCCTGTTGGTTTGTAGCTTTTGAAATACATTTTTAAATGGCACACTATTTATCTGGACAGTATTCCGTTTCTGATAACTTGTCTACCTCGTAAGATTTCGCATGCATTCTGAAATGTATTTCACTATCTGTGAGAATGAAAAGAAAACAAAACCATTCATCAAAATGGAATTCCACTTTACTTGCGACCCTCTCAAACCATTTCTTCTCATGATTATCATGAAGTCTGGCTAGCATCGCTTTTTTGCCTTAAATCCAAAAATATATGTGTGTTGAGTGCTTCCTTTTTCCTGCATCCTCTGTAACGTGTACTTCATCTGATGGTAAATGTCACTTGAAATATCTTCGTTTATCTCGTTTTGACACATTTCTCTCTTTCGAGATATATCCTGCAAATATGTGCTTAAACTTTCACAGTGGTGTGGGCAAATAACACTCTGGCCTTTACAGTACGTACTAGCATTTAAGTGGCTTTAAGATGTTTAAAATGCTATCTTGTTCATTATTAATATAAAAAGAATTACAATACTAAGCCAACTAAAAAGCCTTTATTGATTCTGTTAAAAGATGTAAAAAAAAAATTGGAAACCATTCTCTAGCATGTACCTTTTATTTATTTTATCATGTTTAAAGTTATAATTTATTAAAGTAATGAAAGACTATGTAGAATTTAAGAATACTGAGTTCCTCTGTGTAATGACATATAAACATCACTAGGTTATATTGTTGAGCCAAATGAAATCAGTTGTAGAAGAGTAAAAATATATATGGACATAATTATACATATATGTGAGACTATACATTTAAACAAATCTGGAAGAATAAACCCAAATCTTAAGATAACATTAGGAGAGACGTTTGCTTTCTATAATCTAAGCTATTGGAAAGAAAGACATTATTAGTGGACAAAGGGATGCAGCTTTTATAAGTAGGTGTTCAGCAAACTTGCCTTGTACATCTTTCATGGCAGAGTGTATTTCCAACTAAGTCACTTAAAAGATCTCTTAAACCAGTTTCTGTTTCAACTCATCATTTTTGGGATATAGTCAATTAAATGGCCAAAGGCTATTTACAAAGAGACCAGTCATGTCTGACTTTGAAGCAAACCAGTCAATGTAGACTCCACTTACACAAGAAATAGTAACAAAGATACTAAATATTTCAAAGACAAACACCAACAGCAACCGGTCCCCGGAGTTTAAAATTCTGACATGAAGCATTATGTGATACTGACTTTCTCATTTCTCTGTATGCTAACAGTGTTAAACAGTAGAAAGGGCCCTGGTTGGTTTGGCTCAGCGGTTAGAGCATAGGCCTGCAAACCAAAGAGTCGAGGGTTTGATTTCAGTCAAGGGCATGAACCTCATTTGCGGTTTGGTCCCTGGCCCTGGTGGGGGTCATGCGGGAGGCAACCAGTCGGTGTGTTTCTCTCACATTGATGTTTCTCTCTCTCCCTCTCTCTCTCTCTCTCCCTCCCACTCTATCTGAAGATAAATGGGAAAAGATCCTCGGGTAAGGATTAAAAAAAGAGTAGAGAGAAGTGTGGTTTTCAAGAAATATACAAGGGTTTTTTATTTTTTGGATCATTCTGTGTCTTTATGATAATCATAAGAAGAATATGGTATTAGAGGGTTGTAAGTAAAGATGAATTTAGTTTCGATAAAAGGTTTTGTTTTAATTCTCACAAATGGTGAAATACATTTCAGAATACATGAGGAATCTTACAAAACAGACACGTTACCAAGTAAGCATCATGCCAGTTTTTTAAACTGATTTCAAAAACTACAAACCAATAAGCCTGATTCTGATCACAAAGAAAATGTTGCAAGTAGCTTATTTTCTACCAGCCTTGTGAGGGTCCAGACAAGTGGTACCCACGAGTGCACACGTGAGTATTCAGAATTATATTCTTGAGAGTTTTAACATAAAGACTTTTCCTATATTGGACAACTATGCATTTAGATATGAAAAGTGTTTGTGTGTGTGTGTGTATTTGTTTTTTAAAATCTGAGATTTGCTTATTTCTGCAAGTAAGAGTTTGCTTTGCTGCACAGGTGAAACTCTCTTATCCCATGAAAAGTCAGTGATAAAAACTCTCTCTCTTCGTCACTCTAGCCTCTTAAATGCGTGAACATTAAGGCAACTAGAGGTTGATTAATTTGCCAGTTGTCAGTCTCCAACTAGAGATTGTTCACCAAAGGTTAGTTATAAAAACACTGCCTTTAAGTCCAATGATGCAGATTTGTGTTTGGTTTGGGGTAGGGCTTGGGTAATCAAGAGGGTAGCGCTTTGATGAGCCACGGGATTGAAGGGGTTAAAGGCCTTCTCTCTGAATCTTCCCATTCCCCAGGCCTCAAATTCTCAGCTGCCAACCGAGGTGACTCCGCACGCTAGCCCTCAGGAGCAGGAACCCCCGCCCCAGGGCCTCGGGCTCCCGGGGCCTGAGATCACGCAGGATCTGACAGCGGGAGGGACATCTCAGGTCAGCCGTGTTAGCGTCTTGAAAGACTTCCAGTGGCGGAGACTTTGCAAGGAAAAGTATTCCGACGGGAAACTTACAACAGGAGGCTTTTCACATCGTGCACGCAAGATTTCTCTGTCTTCTTTATGTTCGTTGCCTTTGGATCTTGGAGATGAATATATCCGTTTAACAGCAGGAAGACATTTAGGACCTGCTATACGCTAGGCATTTCTAGGATAGAGCATTTACTGGGTGCTTCTGGTTACTTACTGCTGCAGAACAAACCAGCCGACTCCGAGTGTCCGAAACCCACCGTGGATGAGCACCTCTCAGCCCCCAGGGCGGGCTGACTACCTCCGCTGGCCCTTCTCACCAAGGGCTTCTCAGTGACTGCACTCAGCGGCGGGGGCGAGCCACCTGAGGGCGCCACTGAGCCCCAAATCCACCAGGGCTTCTGGTCTCACAGATCTGGCCCCAAATCCACCAGGGCTTCTGGTCTCACAGATCTGGCCCCAGGGTCCCTTGTCCTCTCTCCTTCTCTCCACATGGTCTCTCATCCTCCGTGGGACTGTCCACATGGCTCGGTCTTCTGAGAGTATGGAGGTCTTAGGACAGCCACACTTCTCTGCATGGTGACTGACTTCCCGGAGAGAAGACAGATACAAACTGCTGGGCCAGGTGAAGGCTACGCTCTAAACGGGGCCCACCCAGATTCAAGGATGGGGGGTGCTGGGCTCTCTCTCTTTTCTTTAATTCTTTTTTTAACATATATTTTTATTGATTTTTTTAGAGCGAGGGTGAGAGCGAGAAGCATCGATGTGAGAGAGGAACACTGAATGGCTGCCTCTTACACACACCCATACTGGGGATCGAACCCTCAACCTGGGTATGTGTCCTGACTAGGAATCGAAATGGCAACCACTGGGTGCACAGGACGATGCTAAGCACTGAGCACACCGGCCAGGGCTGGGCTCTGTCCCTCGATGGGAGGGACAGTCACACTGCAGAAGTGCATAGTGCAGGGAGGTGCCGTCGCAGTCCTGGCTGGGAAGGCGTCTGTCGTTTCCTGCCTCAGGCGTGCAGAGCAGCCTGCTTTTTGTGTGTTCCCTCGGGTGTTTTCAAACCTCAAGTCCACTGGTGATGGTATTTCTACCCCTTCTCTGCCTCTCCCCTCCCAGTTTCTCTTCCATAAAAAGGTACTGCGTCCCCACCAAGGAAAAGTCTCTCTGTTGCCGTACATCATTCAGTTCAAGGGATGGTCTCACACCTTCTTTGTACTAAACATATTCTCTTATCATGTAATCCTCCTCTTTTTTTTAGGTGAAAAATTTGAGGTTAAGATGGAAGAGAGGAACGATACAGGAATAGCTCTGCCCTGTTAGGGAGCTAATTCCTGCTCCGGGCCTGCAGGATGCAAAGATGCCTGCTTCACCTGTCTGTTTATTTTAGGCGCTGACACTGCTTAACGCTGGAGACACAGCAAAACAGACATGGTCCCTGCTGTGGAATGAGTTACGTCCCCAAATGTATATGTCAAAGTCCTAATTCCCGGTACAATACAATGTGTCCGTATTTGGAAACAGAGCCATTGAATATGTAATTAGTTAAAATGAGTCCATTAGAGTGGACCTTAATCCAATATGACCAACGTCCTTATCAGAAGGAGACATCTGGACACAGGGACGGATAAGCAGAGAAGGAAGCATGGTGGGAAGGGACACAGGGAAGACGGATCCACAAGCCAAGGAGGGGGGCCTGAGCAGATCTGTCCCCGCAGCCCTCAGAAAACAACCCCGCTGACACCTTGCTCTTCGACTTCCAGCCTCCAGAACGGGAGCACAACAGTGTCTGCTGTTTAAGCCACTCGTTTTGTGGGACCTTGTCACAGCATCCCTAGCAAAATACTGCAGTCCCCATGTTCACGGAGCTTTCCAAGCAGACATTAATCAAATACTTCCAAATGACAGGTACAATTCCAAACTTCAAGTAACACGAAGGAGTACAGGTCTATGCGAGCCGAGACCAGAGGAGTCTTTCCTGGCTCAGGGAAAGTTCCCATCAGGAGGCGTCGCCTGCGGAAAGCTAAGGGTGACCAGTGCAACCAGAGGGAAAGCAAGCTCAGGCATCCCAGGTTGGCGGTGCGCTGATGAGGGCACTTGTGCCAAGTGAAAGCCCTCTGTCCGGTGACAGTACGATGCCACCGAGACACCGAAACAAGGGGAGTGTGGTTTTAGCACAGAGAACGAGAGGGAGAGACGCTCAAATAAAATTGGCAAAATAGGCCAGTGCCCTTCTAGGCCTTTCTATGCTTTGGTCTCCTGGACAATGGCAATCCCTTACTGCGTTTTCAGTTGAAGGTGACATGATCGCACTGGAGTTGTAAGAAGACTATTCTCACTGTTCTTGGGAGAACTGGTTGGCAAGGGCTGGGGACGGCAGGGGAGGAAGACCTGAACGCAGGGAAACAAAATGTAATTGCTTGGAGGTAGAAGGCTCCTATTGTTGGGAGGGGGCTCTGGTTTAATCCGGGAAGGGGCCAGGGGCATAGAAATGGAGACATTGGAGACATATTTAGGGGAAGAAAAGGATAAAGTTTTCTGATGGGGAAGGTCAGAGATGACCCTGACTCTCTCTGCCTTCACTCAGGGAAGCTAGAAAAAGACCCATTTTTAGGCAGAAGCTTATGGATTGCAGACTGCTCATGTTTTATATCTGTTGGGGAAGTGCACGTTGAGAAGGCAAGAAAGCAGTTGGGTATACAAGGAACTCAAAATGTGAGGGCTGCCCTGACCAGTTTGGTTCAGCAGTTAGAGCATTGGCCCACGGACCCATGAGTCACGGGTTCAATACCGGTCAAGGGCACGCATCTCAGTTGCGGTTCATCCCCAGCCCTGGTCGAGGTTGTGCAGGAGGCAACCAGTCGATGTGCCTCTCCCACGTCGATGTTTCTCTCTCTCCCTCCTTCCCTTCTACTCTATCTGAAGATAGGTGGAAAATGTCCTCAGGTGAGGAATAAAAAAAATTTTTTTTATAAAGTGAGTTCTGGTTTAGAGATATAAATCGGAGGGCCATTAGCATATAGATGGCCACCGGAGCCTTGTATGCGGTTGAGATTGCTAAGAGACCGAGTTCAAAGTGGGAAGAGAAAGAGGCCTAGAACAGGGAACTAATTCACTACAACATTTATTTGAATTTTCTCTTATTTTGCTATCATTTAATAAAGAAACAGCACTAGAGTTTGTATCAAATTATTCCTGTCAGATCATTTCTAAAAAAAAATGAGGCCGCGGAAACAAACTCCATATCTCCAAGTTACAGTACAACCTTGGGCAATTCTCAATCATGTGTTGTTTTCTTTTTGTGTTTTAAAGCCATTGTAGTTTGGTTTTTCTACTTCAGATTACAGAAGGGGAAAATGTTGTTATAAGTATTTTAGATAAAAATAAAGCAACAGTTGATTTGGCTTTTTATAGCTTAAGGGAAAAAAAGGTATCTTTAAAAACAGCCTCCTGCCCACAGGGAGGAAAAAAAGCCTTATCTGATTGAAATGGTGATTGGATTTTTTGTACATACTGACTTTGGGGCAGGCCCTATCTTTGAATCATTTCATTTGTAGCTGCACTCTGAAGTTATTTGTACGTATTTTACTTTTTCTGCTAAAACAGAAGGAGCAAATTTGAGCTGTTTCCCTCCTCACGGAAACCCACCCGCTCGGGCGGTGCCATCGGAAGCTGTTAAATTACATCCTTGTTAGCGATGGAGAGAAAAATGTAAGTCTGCTCACTTCACCAAACCAGAAGTGCCCTCGTCAAGCTCGTCGATGTCCACAGCTGCTAATTTGAGCTGTGACATGGGCTTAGCTGGGAACAAAACAGAACTCTACAGAGGAGGCAATGAACCCCATAATACAATTGGGTGAAATGCATGTTGTGTCCCTTCGTTATTAAATAATGACACCCGGTGACAGTGGGAGTCAGAGTGCTCATTCTCTTGATCGTTAATAATGTCACTATGTTAAAAACATTTGCATACCATTTGACCCGGCAATTTTACTTCTAGAACTTTAAGAATTCATCATAATATTCTGCAAGGTGTAATCTGTAAGAATCTTCACCTCTATTTAGCTCTTAGAAGCCAAGATTTAGGAACAGTGACCCTTCCAACCATAGAACATGGGTTAAAAATGGTAAAGTCCATCTCTAAGATGCAATAACTTGCAGCTATTGATGCAAAAATAGAATGAAACAGAAATAGTCAAGATATAAGAGCAGTATACAATGAAGTACATGGAGCATCACTTTTGTGCATATGTGTAAGTGGCTATTTATAATAAAATGTTTGAAAATGTCTGCACTAAATTCTTCATCACTCAAGTCTGAGTGTTAAATATATGGGTGACACTTATTTTCATTTTTGTGGGGTTTTTTTGGTATATTCTAAAATTTTCTCAATGAATGTGACTCTTGCATAGATATAGCAAATCATTTAAAAATACGATGACCTTGTCCAAAAAGACGCCTATTCCTTTGCCCCTCATCTACTTGCTGATGTTTGACATCCAAAAACTAGAGATTTACTCCCCTTTGATCCTGTAAATTAATATTTTCTTGAGAAGAGGATTTACAGAGCTATTGTCAGTCACTTACACCTTAGTGTGAATAAGATCATTAGCTCCTTCCAGGGAGAAAGTTTGATGCGTCCAAAGGAGAGTGACTAATAGGACAATAGGGCATCTGAAAAGAAGGTCAAGAGCTCTCATTAGGGTTCAACTCTGCCTATGGGAACCTCTGACTTTATGTTGCACCAACCTAAGAAGAAATGGACAGCAACTGAGTAATCTAAGAACTCTACTCAAGGTCTTGGCATTTGACAATTTTATCATTGAATAAAATAGTTTGGAGTTTATTATTAATTTTTAAGCACATTCACATGGAGACCCCACCTCCTATTGTCTAATGTATAATCATAAACACAGATCCGAGACACACGTATAATTGCATCTGCTCCAGCACGTGAATCTGTTAGTCTTCAAGTGTCTAAACTAGTCTGGACCATTCTGAATCTCTTCCTTCTCTTAGACATTTTCATTATTTATTCATTTCCATGGGGAAAATTCACTGTTGAGTAGGATATTATTTAAACAACCCAAATATAAGGTGTAGACAGCAGATTAAAGTAGAATTAGGCTACATCTAAAAAAAAAACATGCCCTACTACTTCTAACGTTTTATTGCCACTACTACTACTATGAAGGAAGAAGCAATGATTGATCATCTAGGATTCAGGTCCTTTCTATAATTAAATTACGTAGTAAATCATTTTTATGTACTTATATGAATTAATTTAATTATACAAGCAACCCTTTAAGGTCAGTAATTTTTCTTGTTTTACAGATGAGAAAAGGGAAACATAAAGATTTCAAACAACTTGCCCGCCTTCACACAACTGGGAAGAACCCAGCTGGATTCTAACTTGGTCTTCCTCAGCTCCGAGCCCCCACTTTCGCCCAGAGGGCTATGCTGCCTAGAGAGAGTCTACTGCACCAACCACTAACAGTGGTCACTGCTGTTCTCATCACCAACCGAATGGGACGTTTAAGGCCATTTTCAGTAATAAAATGCATCACTGTAGCCAAGCTAATTGACTACCACTCTCAGCATTAAAAAAAAAAAAAAAAATCTCCATACTTTTTAATGACAATTTGAAGTCAATCAGTGTCTGATTCCTAGATGATCTGTGTTTCCCAAAGCACTCAGCCCAAAGTCACTTGGAATTCTCTGACATCTGTCTCCATTGTTCTTGATACAGCTGTCACCTCACACATAAGAGTTTATTTCCACCATCTATCCCCAGAATCTCTGCAATCAAGTTATTGTAGACAAGTGATGATAAAGGAGCACTCAAGTCACCATTTTGGATGATTTGAGGCCCTTATTGTATCTCTTGGTAGACTTTTTCAGCATCCTGCAATCTTTTACATATAAATGATAGCCTGAGTTGAGTATATTTTTACTGCACTTGACGAGCTCACTGGACTGAAAGACCTTGAGCCCGGGTGGAAATACACATGCTGAAACATCTAAATTACTTAAACATATATCCTCTCAGTCAGAAATGTGAGTTCTCCCCAGGCTGGTTGAATGCAATTGGCCATTTTGGTGAAGGCTCTTTGGGAGGAAAGAGAAAATGGCATTTCAAAGACTAGATGAACAATCTCATTGATATCAGAGCGGCGCTCTCAGGCACTTTTTGTTGTAGACTCGGTTGGACGGGGGGAGAAGGAAAGAGAAGACTGGGGACATCCAAAGGGAAAATATATTTTTGTGGAGAGTATATTACATGTTAAACATATCCATATATGTGTGTATATGTGTTTGTACGTGTGTGCTCACGTATGGGAATTTGGGAAATGACCTAGAGACTCTCTCAAAATAGCAATAATGTCACTAATTAAGGAATATTTAAAAGTACAAGGTATATGACAAGCACTTCATTAATAACACAATAGCTAACATTTATGAAGCACTTACTATGTACCAGATACACTGCATTACACACTCACATTCACACAAGTGTATATGTATAATTCTCACAATAGCTCGGCGAGTTCTCATTTTATAGGTAAGATAATAGACTCAGAGATTCTGAATAATGAACTCATTCAGATGTACATGATTTAAAAGTGGCAAAGTGAGATTATAAACACAGGTCTTTGGGCTTCTCAGAGGGCTACTAATCTATATATTATACATCCTGAACGGTACCCTTCCAGGTACCAGAATTTCTCAATGCTTGACCTGATGCCACCTACATCAGAGTCACCTGTGGTACACACTAACGCACAATGCCTAGGCTCTGTCACCGACTTTTTATTTATTTTTTTGCATTTATCTTCAGATAGAGCATGAGGGGGAGAGGGGGGAAGAGAGAGAGAGAAACATCGATGTGAGAAAGACATATCAACTGTTTGCCATCCACACGACCCCAACCGGGGCCCGGGCACAAACTGCAACCAAGGTCCATGCCCTTAGCGGGAACCGAACCCAGGACTCTCCGGACCACGGGCTGGCGCTCCAACCGCTGAGCCAAACCAGCCAGGGCCATCACCGACTTTTTAAATTAGAGTTTCTGGGAAGCAGGCCCCAAGGATCTACATTTTTAACTTGCCCCTCAGTGACTTTTCAAATACATGAATATTTGTAAGCCAGTGTGGCTAACAAGTATGCCCATGACTGTGAGAGTGATACAGGGGCAAGACCATGGGATCAGAAGTCAGGGGACCTGGGTTTTAATCCCACCCTACTAGTAGCTCGTTCTGCGACTTTGGGCATGCCACTTCGTCTTTCTAGGACCATGTCAGCCCATCTATAAAGTGATGATGTTACGTCGCACGCCTACTCTAACATTTCGCAAGTACTTTCCATAAACCCTCACCATACGAGCAATGCTGGTGCCGTTATGTTCTGCATTGATCAGTCTACCTAAAGTCCTGTTTGCAGGGCCAGCCACTGTATCTCAGAGACTTTCAGTGTCTGGAGTGGAGACGAAGCTGCCAGGACCACAGCCAGGGAAAACTGTGACCTGGGCGCTAGAGCACCTGGCCGCTTCCCTGGCATTCGACGCCCTTCTGGGCAAGCGAAAGAGCGACGAGCGAGTGCTGCCGTTCCAAATGTGCCAGGCTTGAGGCGCGGAGGCAGCTTCCTCTGACCAGCAGCATATTTTAACGGGAATCAAGCGATACTTCCTGTCTGAGAAAACAGGGGCTTTTACAACCACAGCAACAGCTCCCTAATCTATTTCAGACTGGTAGTCACGTCCAGTCTCCGAAACTATTCCGGCAAATCCAACGGCATGCATTTCATTTGCGGTCCACCCAACTGCACTGGCCTTTACAAGAGAAGTGAATATGTCCTCAGTGGCTGCTTTGTATTTGCAATTAACTGATCTGTTGGCAGAGTCTGGCATCTGCATATGCAAATGCAGGCTCAGCTGTACACCCTAGAATGCAGGGACATGTGTCATTTTGCAGGCATAGTTGGGGAGCCTTGGAGAAAATGTGGGGTGTATTGACTTGTCTGGTGCTTTCCACACCCACCTGTTTACTAAATGAGTGTGTGATATTTAGGTCCCCAAGTAAACAGCTAATGAATATTCATGCATGTTGAATGCAGTCGAAGGCAAACCCAGGAATAGAGCCTCAGTGCACCCTCCCACTCCCCATCTGTAGCCATGAGGGTGACAGGACTACATTGCCAGTAACTAGGCATGGAGTCCTCCATCCAACCAACATCTATTAACTGCACATTATGAACAAGCCAGTGAAATAAACAATGGAGTCTTTTTTTTTTATTGTTTCAAGGAGGAGAAATTACCTGAAAGTAGAGAATAATGGTTCAGAGTATTCATTCATTCAACAAGTATTTATTGTGTCCATACTTTATGTGAGACACCAATATAAGCACTGAAGCTTCAAGCAATGCATTTTTTTTTTTTTAAAGTGACAAAAACTATTTCCCCTACAGGGTTTATATTTAGTTTGATGAAGACAGGCAGAACAAATGAATATGAAATATGCAATATGATAGATGGTGGTAAGTACTATGCAAAAAAATAGAGAAGGAAATAGGGGTACTGGGGAAAGGAGATTGATTTAAATGAGGACCTCGGAGAAGTCATACCAAGAAGATACAATCTAAATATGCCTTTTATAGAGAGAAGTCATGGGGGTATCCGTGGGAAGAATGTTCTCGGAAGAGAAAATTGCAAGTGCCACGTAGCTGAAGCAAGTGAGTGCCCAGTGAGTGGGAAGAACACAGGGAGGCTGGTGTGGATAACAGAGAGGGAATATGTTTGAAGAAAGAAGTCAGAAAAAATAAGAGGATGCCAGGTCACGTAAGGCTTTGTAAGCAATGAAAAGGCTTTCACTTGGACACTGAGTGAGATAAGAAGGAAAAACAGTTGCACTTGTATTTTCAACAATGGCATTAGCCTAGGAGCTGGAGGACTCTAGGGTGCAAGGG
The DNA here is from genome assembly GCF_014108415.1 of Molossus molossus. Taxonomy (NCBI): domain Eukaryota; kingdom Metazoa; phylum Chordata; class Mammalia; order Chiroptera; family Molossidae; genus Molossus; species Molossus molossus. The sequence goes on from NW_023425377.1 coordinate 27,819,979, forward strand.
CGGAAGAAGGAGGTCCAGCCGGTGGCTTTGGCTATTAACAAGGTAATAAGTGACGGAGGCTTGAACCAGGGCAGGAATGGTTCCGGTGGTGGGAAGTGGTTGCCTCTTGGATAGTGTGAATGTGGAGCTGATAGGCTTTCTTGAACCATCTAACTTTTCATTTTGAAATATAACACACGTGCAGAAAAACTCACCAAATTATGCAAAGCAAACACCATGTATCTACCACCCGGGTTAAGAAATAAAACATTGCCAGTACTCCAGATGCTGCGTCTAGTCAACACGCTGGAAAAGAAAATTGAGTGTGTTAACTAGAGGCATGGGAGACATAAAAGAGACCCAATGGAACTGACAGGGATAGAAATGGCAATATCCTAAATAAAAAGTTCACTAGAGAGGATGAACAGCAGAAGAGACGTGACATTTCAGAATAAAAGATGAGTGAACTTTCCAAGACGATGTCTGTAATGAACAGGATGGAACTATATTCTTGAGGAATATGATGAACATCTTCCAAGAGAAGTGGGAGCTGTTCCCGAGGGCTCTGGCGTTCCCAGAGGAAGTGTTCCCCTCACTGCGGGAAACGCAGATTCTGAGTGTTATTGATTTGCAGATGGGACTGAAGCTGTTCTTGTACAGACCTGGAATCCAATACAGAGGCCACAAATTCCAGAGGACAGAAGTAAACATTGGCTAGATATTTGTTGGAAACTTCCAGTTTCCTAGATAATTTGGTATACACGTTATAAAATTTTAGCTACAGAGGAGTCTCTTTCTAGAGTGTCGTCTCAGGTGGTTAACTTCAAAGGAACAGACACAACAGCAGGAATGTCTTAATTAAAAAATACTATGCATCCCTGGCCCATATTGCTCAGCAACAAGAGCATGGCCCACGGACCAAAGAGTCCCAGGTTTGATTCCAGCCAAGGGCACGTACCTCAGTTGTGGTTCGTCCCCAGCCCCAGCTGGGGTTGTGCGAGTGGCAACCAATTGATGTCTTTCTCACATTGATGTTTTTCTCTCTCTCTCTCTCTTTCTTCTTCTCTTCCTCCAGTTCTATCTGAAGATTAATGTAAAAAAATATCCTCAGGTGAGGATTAAAAAAAAAAAAATACTACGCAACAAAAAATTCTCTTTCAGGCTCTTCTGTCCAGTGGCAGAATAGAGTACCATAACAACTTGAGGGAAAGACCATGAAAAAGATGTTTTTGAATACAGAGTAATAGATTTTTCATCATGTCTGTATCTGTTGTCATGGGTAGAAACAGCCTTTATAATGTCTGTGAGGAAGTAGGGTAAAGATCTAAGACTTTTAATAGTATCAAGATGCACAGAGGCGCTGGCAATAATCAGACAAGATTCTTGAAATTCTCTTAACACTGTATTAAAGATTTTGGATATTTTAGACAAGAAGTTCCTCATTCAAAGGGCTACAAGTTGCTGCCATCTTATCATAGAGTTAGTTAGGGGATGTAATACCTTACAAAAGATTGTAGAAAGTATGAAGTGAAAAACAAAAATGGAATAATAAAAACACATCCTTTGGTTCTGGTGTATCTTTACCCCAAAAGCTAACAAGATATCTCTCAAATGTTTTCTTCAAGAGTAGTTTTGTTGTAACTGATGGTTTGGGATTAATGTCTTCCAGGACCCAGTTGCTGATCCCAGTGAAAGGACCAGAAAGGGCTGATTAACTTTACACAGGACATCAGTAGGAGATTTTGTTGCACTAGAGGAAAGAAAAGGCTGCCTTGAAGAATTTGGTCATGACCCTGGCCGGTTTTGCTCAGTGGTTAGAGTGTCAGCCCGCAGACCAGAGAGTCCCGGGTTCGGTTTCTGCTAAGGACATGTACCTCAGTTGCAGTTTGTCCCCAGCCCTGGTTGGGGTTGTGTGGGTGGCAACCACTCAATATATCTCTCTCACATCGATGTTTTTCTCTCTTTCTTCTTCCTTCTCTCCCTCCCTCTCTATCTGAAGATAAGTGCAAAATGTCCTTGGGTGAAGATAAAAAATTTAAAAAAAAGAATTTGGCCATGATCTTCTCTCAACTGTCTTCAACAATGGCAAAAGCTATTCATTTGATGGCTAAGGAAAAATGCAAAGCTGAATATTGAACCAGAAGCTGCATCTCCCTAGGCTTTGTTTCATGAGTGTGTGCACGCATGTGTGTGTACTTATGTAAACATCTGTGTGACTATGTAATACATAATGTTTATTGTACAGATACATGGGGTTTCTTTGTGGTTATGATACTTGCAGCCAAATTATTTGTTGGCTTATGGACATACTGCCCTTTGATTCTTTTTTCTTTTTTCCAATGTTTAAGTGATTTCCAATTAAGAAATGCATTTAACCATGCAAAAGATTAATGCTAAAGTTAGCTTATTTAGGGCCCTGTGACAATAGATAGTAATTTAATCTGGTATTGATCTTTTCACAAATAACAGAACTGAGAAACTTTATCTACAATGGGAGATTACATAAAACAGATTTGAATAAAATCAGCATGATTGCTTTATGTTTATATTTAACTTGGATTTTTGTACAAACAAGATTGTGTAGGATGTATTTAAGTTTCAGTGGTTTAAGAGTCTTTCCAACTTTTCATGAATTTTAGGAGTGCACACTTTTAAGAAAATACTTGAAAATAAATTTCATTGTCTTTCCCCTATCGATCAGCAAGTAAAATATGGCCTTAAGAAAGTTGTTTGCATTATTGTACAATTTGAAAATGATTTTGAGACATACTCCAGAGAATAAATAACCTCACACCCCTTGCAGAATATAAAGAAAATTATGGTGCTTACTAGAATGTCTAGGCACTACACGGTGAGTATATACCTTGGTCATTGTATTGTACCAGTGATATACCAACTATGAAAGGCCTGCAATTTTATATGTCAGATATTACTTATGGCTGGAATATGTACCTCAAGAGTTTAAAGAGATGATATTTGTAGATAGAATTTCTGCTTTTACTATATAATATATACACAAATAAAAACATCAATAAAAGCGGATATAGTGTATGTTAAAGTAATTACACTCTGAATTGATTTTTCATATTTTATAGTTAATATGACTTAATTACTGGAATGGTTAGTAAGTGTACTTATTTGAAATGTTTTGGTTCAGTTATATTTTTCACTAGGTTTTTAAAAAATTAAGTTGGATAATAAATCGTAAATAAAGATTATTGAACTTGAAAATATGGCAATAAAAATCATAATAAAAGAGAAATGAAAAGTAACAGTGATCTGTAGAATAATTTTATATGTCTTAATATATAAACATTTAGGATTATTCTCCCAAAGGAGAACAGAAAAGGCAAAAAGAAAAATGTATTTGGAAAGAAAAAAAAAAAGCTGAAAAATGTGCAAAGTTGTTGACAACTATAAGCCCACAGATCCAAGAAACTCAACAAACCCCGAGCACAATAAATATGAAAGAATCTTTATTCCTCTGGACATAATTTGTATTTTTTCATTGGCTGTTTTTTAGATTTTCTTACTTCATTCATTTTAAGCAACTTGATTATAAGGTGACTTGGTTTAGGTTCTTTCATATTTCTTGTTTGTAACAAGTATTTAGCATAATTGATTTTTATAGTGATGATTATAGGTTGAATTTTTTCTCCCCCAAATAGATATGTCAAAGTCCTAACTTCCCAGTAACTCAGAATGTGATATCTTTGAACATAAGGTCTGTACAGAGGTAATCAAGCTAAAATGAGGTCATTAGAGTGGGCCCTACTCCGATATGAATGACTTTATTAGCAAAGGGAAACGTGGACACAGCGATGGATGCGCACTGAGGGAAGACAGTGTGAAGACACCCAGGGAGAACATCGTGTGAACACAGAGGGTTCGAGCGACACACCCACGAGCCAAGGAATGGCAAAGACGGCCCGAAACCACCAGAAGGTAAGAAGAGGCCAGGAAGGACCCTCCTACATTTCAGGGATAGTCTGGCCCTGGTGACACCTCTTTCTTCTTAATATCCCCAGGCATTTGGAGTATCCAGATACCCTCAGTGTTCTGAGCCAATTGAGACTGAAGCCAATTCCTCCGGCAGGAAAGTCAGATCAGTGAGCTCTCTCCATCTCTGTCCCTCCGCAGGGGGAGCTGGGAGCTGGGGTTTTTCAGGCCCTCACTCCGTGCTGAGCCAGGCAGAGGGGCTATGAAGATGGCCACCCCAAAGCACCTTCCTAGTTTCCCTCAGGTCCTGAGAGCATGGCGGGTCCAAGAAGCACTACACGACTGGCAGATCAGAAGCTCGTGCTCGGGGGTCCTGGCAGCACGGGGCGTGTTGTCTAACTCTTTCCTTCCCCACCCAAGAGCTGGGAGCTGGGGAGTTCTCTCCGCACCTGTGGCTCTGGGCCAGGGGTAGGGATTCTGGCAGGAGGCTGTCTTGAATTTTCCTTCTGGCTTCAATGTCTGGCTTCCCTCTTGTCCAAGGTGCAGTAGCCTCTCAACCAGCTTCTGGATTTCTCACAAAGGGACTTTTTCTGTGAACTGTTGACTCCGGTGTTTGCGGGTGGAAGGAGAGTCCAGGATTTCACATGCTGCTGTGTAGCTGTCATCCCCCAAGAGCCAGCTAGTTCTTGAGCAGCTCAAAGTCACCGCACAGAAATACTTAAGGAGACTATGCAACATCCTAGCGGTCCTGAGGAAGTACCGACAGGACTGTTGGAGTCTGGATTATCATTGTCAATTGATTCCATTTTCCATCCCATGGAAGCCTGGAGAAAATTACTTTCCAAACCTATAACATGGGAAATGCTGGGAAAGGGGTTAATAGGGCAGATTCACTGATTAAGTTCTAGTTATGTAGCAATTTTTGCACTCTAGTTGGCAAATATATGAAAAATAAAATATTTACAAAAATACCTTTATTCCCCTAAAGGAGGAGCCAGTGGCAGGGTGCACCCAGCTTACACCAGTTCCCCAGAACTGACTGTGTGCATTTTTCCCCAACTCCTCTTTCAGTGACATTATATGGATACCTTAAAATTGGCCATGATGGGAGCATTATACCATGGAAATTGACACATTCTACAGATTAAGGCTTTTGTTTTTCCTTTGAAAAATCAGTTGTTAAACATTTACCAGTACAACCTTTAGAGGGCTATGGACCTAAAACACTATGTATTGTGGGCATTGAGAGACAGGGCATCTTAGGTCCGGTGCCCAGGGAGACAGACTCTGAAACAGAAATTTCTGTGTGGACACTTATTTTAACCATGTCTTTTATTTTCTGTATTCACATGCTTTGGCATCTGGAGCCTTGCTGACACTAGACTGCCCAGTTCCTAGAGATAGTAATCCACCTGCCCACAGGTGTGCCTTTCAAATGCAAACCCAACAATGCAGAATCCACACCCACAATCATCATCCTAACCACACCAAGGCCAGGCACCAGACAACTAAGAGCAGCCTCTGAGTCCCAGAGCCCTCTAGAATGATCACTAACCAGCAAAATCCTGAACATGTGTCCTGTGGGCCATTTGCTCCTCCCCTTAAAATTACAATAAAGGCTCCTGCTCCCTTTCCCTTCGCCTCCCGACGCGGGTGCTTCCCAGTGTCGCCCCATGGTGTGGTGTGCCCCTCCTCTGGAGAACTGTAACTGTTTTGTAAATGGCAATATCTCCTGACTGTTGACTTTACCATACCTAAAGAAGACTAAAATCTATATTAAAACAGAGGTTTTTTGAGGAATGCTCTCAAGATCTACATATTGGAGGAAACATGGAGATAACCTTGGGAAGAGAGAGTATTTACCTATGAATTAGTCTCAAGAAAGGCCTCAGAAATATCAACCTCCAGAGATGGGATGGGCCTTCCAAGCCGTTCCCTCTGAGGCAAGGGGCCAGTTTTCATGACCCAGTATTGAAAACTACCCAGTATTGATCAGGGTAGGTGTGTACTGACCTTACTCAGAGGACTTGAATTTGGGAATTGAAGGAACTCTTTGGCTGAGAGCATTACCCAGAGAGGGACCCCAGGGAAGTGCAGTGAGCTGCCACCTTCCCAGCAGTGGGGGGAGCTCCTCAGTTCTGAAAGGGTCTGGGTTGGTGCCCCTCTGTATGGGCTAAGCAACAGGAAGATAACATCAACTGCCAAGTGTCCTCTCGCTTCCTACATGATTCATGAGCTTTCTGAGGCAGTCAACGTCACCGAAGAGAATACATGCTGTAGCTGAAAAGGCACTAAAGGTCCATGCCAAAGGCAGTCAGATACGTCCCTTCAACCCTGACAGAAAAATAAATGTAAAATAAATGAGCCATTTACAACTCTGCAAAACCCAACACACTGTGAAGATTTAACAGGTGGACCATGAAAAAAATTGACTGTCTTCGACAAAGCAATTAAAAATAAAAATTGGTGCAACTGAAGTCCAAATAAAATAAGCCTCAAGAGCAAGAAAAAAATGGGGAAAGGTGTTTTTTGGATTTCGCACTCTCCCCCCTCTCTCTCTTGTTTGGCTTTAGAATTTCCTATTATTTTGGTGAGGTAATTGGCTGGAGAGGGTAGAGCAACTGAGTTCCTCACGTTCCAAGGAGAGTGAGCACTGGGTATGTAGCAACAGGGTGATTCTAAGAAAATTTTCTGTTTGTTCCTGGCTGTTATCTTTCCTGTAAAGAGAATAAAGATTCTGCAATCTATGCTTACCATTCTTTCATTATTCTAATAAGCAATGATAAAAGTAAAATAAAAAAAATTTCAAAGACATCGTGGTTGATCCACAAACTCCTGTGGATAATTCTAGCAAATGGATGGGAAATGAACAAAAGAGAATGGGTTTTATTCAAAGAAATTTAGCAAATTTATATAGGAAAAGCAAATACCCAGAGATGTCATAAAAATTTAAAGAAACCGCTGCAGAGGAGAGGAGGAAGTCAGTTAAGGGAGCAGCAAGAAATGAACGCCTCACTCAGGACTTGTCTTTCCTGAATTATTCCCCACATTCTGTATCTTAACAAGTCTCCTTGGTTTTGGGTCTCAGCGAAAATGAACCTTCCTCAGCTAGATCAGGTGACCCTGCCAGAACCAGTCACTGCAGCCTATACGGCTGTTCAGAAGCCATATCCCATTTTCTGTTGTATGTACACACAGATATAATTGTACAATGCCTTGCATATTCCACTAAACTAAGCTGACCGAGGGTGAGAACTTTCTTTATTACGATGTCCCCAGTGCCTAGCACAGTGATGGGTATTAAGGAGATGTTTTGTTTTTCAGTGACATGAATACATGCGTCTAGTTGGTGCCCTGGCAGTGGCTGGACCGCGAGCCAGGAGAACAGAACCAGAGATCCGCAGCAGGGGAGTCCGTGCTGCTCAGACACATCCCTCCACTTTCCCTACTTTGCTCTCCCGTCTGACCCGCAGAGCTCTGGAAGGGGCCCCTGGGCAGAATGGAAGGTGTACCAACCCCTGAGCCCTGCCCTTGGCCATTCTGCAGCTGCCTGCCCAACCTGACAGGTGTGCTCAGGGTAAATTAATTATTCTTTTCCCGTCTGTTTGAGCGCTTTTGAGAAAGAACAGCTGCAAAGCCTGATGAGTCGGTGATGAGTCTGAAAGATCAAAAGCATCCTGGATACCGCGGTGGACGTGTCAGGCGCCGCGGCCCAGCTCCCTAAATGCTGGCAGTTTTGGCATCGGATCAGTCTGCACAGCCCCAAAGAGGCAACATTTTGGGTCTTCTTTCAACAGCAGATGCTTTTCAATAAAACTTGCTGGGTCCAGCCCCTCCCTCCCCTTCCTTTCCCTCGTGTGAATAAACCCAGACTTCGGCCAAGCTACCCTTCACTGTCCTGGTCCAATTGCACAATCTCTTCCATGAGAATGACTCTCAAATACTGTTCCTGACAGACGAGTGAGAAAAGAAACTGCCCTTTTTCCTCTTCTTTCCTCTGCAGCAATAAATCATCCACTCATCCCAGGTGATTTCCACAGACAGCCCACTTAAAGCCGCATTTCATGATTTTACAGATAGAACGTTTCTTCAACAGACCATTTCTAACCATTCTCCCTGTGTTCCACACACACCCTAACTTTTTTTCTGATTGTCAAACTGCCTAAGGGCCAACTAAATACAGTTCTTAGGGAATTTGGTCTATGACTTCTCGTTGTGGAATTTCCCCCTCACCTCTCATTTCCAGGAAGAGTATCTCTTTATGAATGAAACGGCGAGATTGGACGGGATCACACACTGGTGACCGCAACCTGCCCAACCAGACAGCCTGTCGTTTTAGGAAGAAATGGTGCTCACGATCATGGGTTTGCCTTTTACTCTTCACAACATCCGTTAAGTGAAATTTGATTTAAGATTAAAAGAAAGGCTTAAATGGGTTTGTCCTTGAATCTTGGCTATTTAAAAAAGAGATCTTATAGTATCCATTGACTTTAAGGAAAAGTAATTTCTGCAGTTTAGCATGGAGAGGACTTTGCTTTTGCTTTTCTAATAAATTACACACAGTTTAAGGGTGCGAGGAACGCTTTCCTTGAGAAGTACTCTCAACAGGCACACACAGCAAAATACATCTTTTTAGCTGTTTGCCTAATCTTCTGGTTTTATGTTAAAGCCCTTAATTTAATTTTCCCATTAATATCCAAAGCTTGACTGTGCACAAAATGACACCATATTAAGGGGGGATTTTATGGTATTTAAATTCCATTTCCCTTCTTCTGTTACCCATTCATACTAGGGGAAAGTTTTCAAATTAAGTAAAATATAATGTTTCGGCATAAATGAGACACAGAGACCCAAACCAAAGCAGTGTCACTTGCTACAAACAGTCCCCAATTCTGTTAGCAAATTCTAATTTCTCTTCACTGCTTTTGGGGACAAGAGAATTAAACTTACCAAGGACATCATCATCCTATGTGCCAAAGAGGGCATCTTTCAATTTATTACATTTGTGTCAGGCTCCCCTTTTTTTGTACTACATCTTAAATCTCACTCTCTGAACTCAAAATAGCTTCATCAATGTGAAGGTCATTAATTTTAATTAAATGGAAATCTATTTTTATACTCGCAAGAAAACAAGTTGAAAGTCTCAACTTTCATTAACTAAATAGAACAAATTAAATTTTATAATACATTTCTAGATAGATCAGATGTGGGGATGGGGGTTTGGTGGATGAACAAAATATGCATTCTCTCGACCTGACCTGGCCATCCTAGGATCAAAGTGTATGTGGACAGATAGGTTTGCCTGGAGGGCAAAAAGATGGCCCTGTTTAGAACTGAATGTTTTGCTTGCATGTGACTAGATAAGGTTTGCATGTCAATGGATTGGAAGACTGCCCCTAGAGGATATTGGGCCTTGGAAGCCCAGGTGGGAATGGTTTTGTTATTTTATATTTTTGATGTCTCTTCCTGTAAAAAGCAAGAGACAGGGCTTGGCTGTATGGTCAGCAGAGGCACCATCTCAAGGAAATAATTACCTAAATCAACATGTAACCTGGGGAACCACCTTGCAAATAAATTGGGCTGCATGCAGAGATCTGGAGAATTTTGCTCTCTTTCGATGCTCCCCCTCACTCCTGCCAGCGTGTGCTTGTAGTTCATTGCGTTGTGCTGACCCCTGGTAGGCCTAGAGAGATGGCATAAAATGGTCTCATCAAAAACTTGTGGCCGTAAAAAGTGTACCCAGAATCTACTGTGTGTATAGTTTATTTTACTCCAAAGTTACATTATTATGCTTCTACTAGGACATTAGAGTAAGGGGGTAAAGATAGCATTAACTTGATAGGCTTCGGCTAAAATAATTTATTATACTTACAAAGAAAGCACTTTTATCCATGCCACCTCTTGATTTGAATGATTCATTAGAAATAGTACGTGCTTTAGAAATAAATGTTCTGGATCACAATTCTCTCTCTCTACCACGTATTAGCTCTCACTTCAGGAAAATAACTCCAACTTTCTGAGCCTCAGTTATCTTATCTTTAAAATGGAATATTAACTTCAACCTTGCAGGAGCAGGGTGGAGGGGATCAATGGGGGCAAAAAGGGGCGATGTCTGTAATACTTTCAATCATAAATATTTTTAAATATTTTTTCTTTATTGATTTTAGAGAGAAAGGGAGAGAGAGAGAGACACAGAAACATCTATGAAAAAGAACATCAATTGGCCACCTCTTACATGTCCCCCACTGGACCCACAACCTGGGCATGTGCATGGATCGACGCTCAACCACTGAGCCACACAGGCTGGTCAACCATAAAGATTTAAAAACAAGTATTCTGGCATACTTAATTAATTAATTCCTAATTGAGATCTTAATTACAGGGTGTAAATGAATTAAAGTTGATTTATAGTTGTTCATATGGAAAATAATGCAATAATAGATAATAATACATTAAACTGTTTCACGTACTCACAACTATAAACCTACTTTTGCCCCACCCTGTATTTTTTTTATCATTACTCTTGAAGCTCCTAAACCCCCTGCCTGAAGACTTTGCTCTTTAAGTACATTTTAGGTTCATACATGAGTCAAAAGGGGCTGAGATTTACTCAGCATCTTGGTCTGCAGATCTCTTCCCATGGCTCCTACCTGTGTGAACGCGAGGGCGGAACCTACCCGTCCAGTCTATTTGGAGTAGAAGCTAACGTGGACTGTGATATAAAGGCCTCAAAGCAAGAAATCCCATCTGATTTTCCCTGCTGCACTCTCTGTCCAGAATCCTGTCTGGCACATACCAGGTGCTCAACAGATACGGGCTGAGAGAATAAACTGATGGTGTGTAACCCGCCTTCACGGTCTGCAGAGCCCATGACCACAGTCTACGATTATAAGGGATTTAAAGCTAACCTGGATCACATGGAGTCTCCCTGACTGACCACACACACGCACACATACATGGTGTAAAGCTACCGAAAGCAATACAGCCAATGTGGGCTTTTCTACTTTGCTTTATAAAGAAGCATTTCCCCTCCCCATTTCTCATTCTCTGCTGAGCAGAGCGTCTTGTGCAAAACTAATGTTCAAAAAGTACTCATTATACAATGGAATGAATTAAAACTCGACATCAAAACTCACTACAAACAAAAGCATTAACCAAGGCCAGATATGTGAGTGGGTTTTGATAGGAACCGTGTAAAGCAGTTCAAACCCCCTTGGGCAGGGTTTTTTAATGAAAATTTCCTCATGGACAAAAAACTGAGAGACAACACACACCTCAGGTCGGCTTTAAGAATTAATTACCATTTAATCACTTGTGCCTCTGTGTCTTCATCCCTAGATGGAAATAGCAATACTCACTCAGTTCACAGAATTTAAATAAGTGCTGACACGCAAAACAGGTCAAAATAAAAGAGTGTATATAAATCAGCTTTTAGAAAGAGCTATTTTCTTCTTATGTAGGAGATTTTTTTCATCTATATCTTCAATAATAAATTAAAGCCATTAAATAAATGAGTGTTTTCTCCCAGACTATGCTATTCAGCAGAAGAGGACCATGTTCTTCGATAGTGCTAAGGAGGTCGATGGTTTTGGAATCTGTGGGACAGGAAGTTGCTGGATAAACAACTTATTTGGTAGCAGGATATGGACTACCTGGTTTAGAAAGAAGCAAGAGAAACCACTGATTTTCCTCAGCCTGAGGCCATACACACCACCTAAAAAATACACTGTGTTACATCGATGGGCGTGGGAAACAGTCTGGGGTAGGATCACAGGTAGTCCCTGCTCTTTCCATGTGTCTCTGCTTTCCCTTTGTGTTCAACAGTCAAATCGCAAAACTGGCTTCTGCTCTGGGCTGCTCGTTCCATTTCTCATCACATTTGCCCCAGCCCTTTTCACATAGCCAGTAAATGACAAAGGCAATATGACGGCGCAGCTCAGTTCCCACAATTCAGTGTCCATCCGTGTCAACTTTCACAGCCAGCTTTCCAACACGTCTGCGGGTTCCGTGCATGTGTAGAAGTGGGCATATTGACACTTGAAATTATTTTTAGCATAAAGACAATAGAAATCAAGAGTCATCTTGAAGTTTGCCTCTTCCTTTCCTTCCTTTGTTTCTGTAATGCCAAAATGAAAAACAGAAGGGAATATATAACTCGGTTTATTTAATCAATTTTGTCTAATTCATTGCTCGCATCTGAAATAAAACCCAGTGGCTTTGTCTCTTTCATCAGGGACTGCTTTGAAGTTTGAGAAACACAGCTTCTCTGTTGGTGAGAAGCAGCACAGTCTGTTGCCTATGAAACGGATAGAAAATTATACTTTAAATAAGTAACTTGAGCATCTTGAGTCTCTCACTTCATGTCAGAGGTTTCCTTAATTACAGCATCTATTTCTGGAAGATGAGAAGGAACCCGTTGTCACCTTTGCTGCATATCACATTATAAGAAGATTTTGATGGTACCCCTTTCCTAGAGGAGCACTCCTAGCTCACTGACTTGGAAGGAAAGAACAGGCACCCTATTGATCGGAAATGTATCTTCAGGCAGAGCCAAGGTACGCAGTGGTCTTCTGGTTTAGGGAGAGTTTTTGCTTTACATAAAAGTGCATATCCCTCTGCTTGTACCCATTGGTGTATATGTCAGTAGAAACTGTGATTCCTTGTCTAATAACATTTCCCGGTTAAATTTAAGTGGTTAATAATAATGATAATAGTGACAGTCTCAACACTATACATGTGCTAACTCATTTAGTCCTCACAAAACCCCACAAGATGAGCAGAATTATTAGCCTTATGTTTAAGATGAACAAAATCAGTCTAAGATGTATTTTTTTTGTTTGTTTTTTTTTTAAAGAAGACTTAGTGAGAGTTAGCTAAGGAATACCAGAGGCGTGATTCAAATCTGGACTGTCTGGCTCCAGAGATAGCACGAAATATCACATGCACGAAATATCATGGTCAGGGAAGATCACACCGAGAAGCTAACATTTGAACAAAGATTTAAACAACGTGCAAACGTGAGGTGTGGAGGGAGCCGAGGAAATGGCATTCCAGGCAGAGGACAGAAAGTGCAAGGACCCCGAGGGCAGAGCGTGCTTACGTGTGAGACCTCCTGTGTGGCGTGACTCCCAGAACCGCTGCCTCATCACTGGAGCTGCTGTCATCTGAAACGGAGAAGAATTGGGTGATGCAGATTTGGTGGGGCAATCAGGAGTTCAGTTTTGAACAGGATTTCAATACTGAGCAGGTTATGACTGAGAAAGCTGTTTGATCTTCAAGAGGCGACATCAGGTAGGCAGGTGGGTAGCCGAGACTGGGTTCTGAGGATATGACCCGTGGGGGTGCTGCCAGCGTTATGTGTGCCCTCCAGCCATGAGACTAGCAAAGAGCACCAGCAAAAAGGACCAAGCACACGAAGATGGCAAAGTGGTCCAAGGACTAAGCCCTCCAACTTTTATTTATTTATTTATTTATTTTTATCCTCACCCGAGGACATTTTTTCCATTTTTTGTTCAGGTAGAGTGGGAGGGAGAGAGGAAGAGAGAGAAAGAGAGAAACATCGATGTGAAAGGGACACATCGAGTGGCTGCCACCCGCACGACCAATCGGGACTGGAGACAAACTGCAACCGAACCCGGGTTTCTCTGGACCGCAGGCCGACGCTCTAACCGCTGAGCCAAACCGGCCAGGGCAGCCCTCCAACTTTTAGAGACAGAAGACGAGGAGCCACCAGTAAAAAGGCCAGAAGGAAACTGGGTGACTGTGGAGTCCTGGATGCCAGGTAGAAACGGCCTTTCTCTGAGGAGGGGTGATCAGACTTGGCAAATGTTGCTGGTAAGACCAGGAGGCAAGGATTGGGAATTGAGCAATGAATACAGCAACGTGGATTATATCAGTGACCTTGACAAGAGAATTTTCATTATCATGATCAAAGCAAAAATCTAATCAGAGTGGATTTATGAATGAACATGAGTTTTACCCAAATCACACAACTAAGATCTTTCAAAGAACAAAGTCATTTTCCTTATCCTTATTGATTGCATCAGTGTGTCGTACTACGGAAATGGAAAACATTTTTAAATGATACATACTTTCTGAATAAAATATAGGATTCAATAAACAAATGAGGAATGCACAAAGAAATATTGAGGAGAGAGATTTAACAGAGAAGAACTCCTTGAAAGAATGGACTGAATACAAGAATGTGCTGCATAGATATTTGTCAGTGTCAGAAGCTCGAGTCAACCTGTCTCGGGAGAACCAGGGGGGTTGTTGGCTAACATAACTGAAGAGTTCAGACCCAGACCAGTGAAGGTGCCATTCACCATGCCACTGTCCGGACTCGGTGAAGCTCCACCTCTGCTGTCCTCTGTGTTGGCTTCACGTTCAGACAAGCTCCCCAGTCATACTCGCCACCAATAGCTCCAGGCTGACCTCTCACTGTCCAGCAGTCTCCATGGAAGGGGGTTTTCTTCCTCAATAGTACCTGCAAACTGTATGTACTGGTTCTGATCAGCATGACTACAGACAGCTCAACAACCATTCACTGTGGCCCTGGGGGTGGAGTAGATAGACTTAAGCCTCATCTCCTCCTCTTGGAGGTGGCACAGTGAGGTCAGGTCTTTCCAAACCACAGGTATTAGCAATGAAGTAGAGATACCCATGAAAAAGCAAGGTTTTAATCCTATAAAAATGGAGGAGTAGGTATTGGGTACATAAAAACGATGTCCATTATAGGGGAAAAGGAAGAAGATTTGAAGGAAAGAAAAATGAGGATAAGCAGTTGCGTAGCATTTATTAGGTACTTTACCCAGACCCATACAGTTTCTCATTTAACACCCATAACAATCCCAAGAGGTAAGTGCTTATGTTGGGGAAAGCTTTAAAAAGCGAGAGGATCTCTAACAGTTGCTTCAGAGAAAACTTGGCCTAGTACTAAATTATCAACTACTATTTCAAACCTGAGAATATTCGTATTCATAGCCATACACAGATAAACAAACAAACAAACAAACTCCATGCCTCATCTGTTTAGTAATATAATCAGGAACCATGAAAACAAATCAATATATACCAATAAGGGTTACAGAAAGTCGTCATACGGTCTGGTCCAAGTCTAGAGGGTCTCTGGTTCAATTTCCCCAGCAAATGAAGCTCTTAATGAGAAGTGGTGGAGGGGCTCCGGTGTGGGGTCAGGTGGTGGAGTAACTACATCCTACAAGGTTTTTCACAGTCCTCATAGTTCAGCCTCACCTCTCTCCAGCTCCCGAAGAATTACACCGTAACTCCACAGCCGGCGCCCTTCTCCAGTTCTGGGGCTTACTGCAAACTGGCTCTTCACATTCAGTAACAGATTTCAGCTTCATTTTCTTCCTTTGGATGCTGTTGACATTTCTCATTTAGGTCCTCTCATTCTGTCACTCTTTTTCTTTGTAGACTTATATTTCTATTTTTCCCACTGTCATTTTTTTCCTACTGCTGTTTTGAAAAGTCACAAGCATAATACATACCTATACATTCAATCTATCTCATTCAACTAGAGGTCCTCTCATCCATTTCTACGTCACCCATTTACAGGTTTAATAAGTGACAATGATAAGCATTCTCTTGGTAGCCTAAAGCCCCACCTCTCAGTAAATCTCATCACCAAGGGGTATGTATACCACCCTCTCAATCTTACCAACATTCATAAATTTGAACATATTCCTTGGCCTAAGTACTTCCCTCATATTTATTTGATCACGCTGTTTTTAGATTGGTTCCACATCTGAGGTATCACTATGTATCAAACAGAATTTGCCTTCTGATCACATTGTAGTTAAGAGGCCAGTGAAAGATGGCATAGCCATGTTGAGATCAGTGTTTTGAGCTGTGGTCACCTACGTTTCTGTGTGCTTAGATTATACCATTGATCCAAAAGGAAGTTCTCATTCTATCTGGGGTTTTCTAACCCACTGTGGCAAAGTCTCACCCACAATGGCCACATCTTTGTACAGCACAAACTAGACATCATGAAAGATCGCGAAGCCTGACATAAAGTGGTGCTGAAATGAAACACCATGCATCTCTCCATGAGGCTTCAATACCTCAGAAAGAATATACACTTGGGAAGAAAGGACACTGAATTACAGAACCAGAGAAAATGCAGCTCAAAGCAGCCCATTTCTTTCAGCTGTCAGTGACTTGGTTGTTGGTTTGTTTTGTTTTATAGCTTCCTTTGGCTCTATAAAGTATCTTGACATACTGCCTGAGACCTCTGGCTTGCTATCTATTCCATTTTTTTTTTTTTTTTTTTTAAGAGCAAGTGAGATGCCATTTTGAAAGGCGTTGAGGCATTACAGGTAAATTACACCCACTGTACGTGCAGACAGCCATGTAGTGAGCTCACTCCAACGGACTTGGTAGGCTTTAATTCATTTTTAGCTTAGGGGAACAGAGGTGATCACCATGATATGATAGACTTGATACTTAGCCACATGAACATTCTTCCTTAACAGGTCTAATTATTACTCCATATTTTATAGGTTGACAGTTTTACTGGGAATTCAGGTATTCTATTCAAATGAATGTTATAACTTGGAAGACAGGTTAACAACTTAGCATATTGTCTGACATACAGTTGTTCAATAGCTTTCATTTACTCTAGTTCATTGAACAATCACCGCCAGTTCCCACACTAAGGCCTAAACATCTGTCCTATCTGATCTGCTGCCCTAAACATCCATCTTAGGATGGATGGTACTTCCTTATCTCTGCAGCTTCAGCTAAATGTGCCTTTTTTCAGAGAAATTGCTGATTATGCATCGAGTTACCCTTCAGAGCACCTTCTTTTTTATTTTTGTATTCATCAGTGTTTGATACTTCTTAATTGTTAATTGGCTAATATAACAAAAAGAGTAATTGTATTTTGTTCTTTATTTTATTTCTAGTGCCTGGAATACAGTAGGTATACACCTGTCTCCATATTCCACAGAGAAAGGGACCTTGTCTTCCGGTATGTTTATTATGGTAGCTTTAACACCTTGTACATGATGTGGACTTCATATGTGTGCCATTAATTAATAAAAGACTTTCCTCTGTAGTTTAATGCCTCATTGGATTGGAATTTTACAAGGAAAATATCCCATTCTAGATATTTTCCTGAGACCAACAAAATCTTACATTTACATACACACAAACTGATGTCGGTAGAGGTTTTACTCAGACTGCTGAACACTAGAAAAAAATCACAAATTCTGGTAAATGAAAACAAAACAAAATGGTGGTACATCCATTCAGCAGCATATTACTCAGCAATAAAAAGTAACAAACTACCAAAATACACAACATGGATAAATCTTCAATGCATAACGCTAAGAGAAAGAAGCTACATACTCTGACTCCATCGATATGGAATTCTGAAAAAGACAACACTATAGGGACAGAAAATAGATCAGTGGTCATTAGGCTCTGGAAATGAGGGGAGGGAATTACTGTAAGAGACGGTGTAAGGGAATCTGGGAGGTGATGGAACTGTTTTATATCATTATTGTAGTGGGGATTACATTATTTTTTGTGGTTGTCTAAACCAACAGAATGCTACTCCAAAGACCAGAAATACTTCTTTACATAAATGATACTTCATTTAAAAGGAAAAAAAGTAAAATAGATGAGACATTATAATCCACTATATTCCAAAAAACTACTAGGCTGTTCTAGAGCAGCCTAACTATTTTCCTCTGAGTGACACTATGAACATATGTCAGATCATTTTACTCCTCCAACGTCTTCCCAGCTCAGTTCTCATAATGGCCTACAAAGGCCTACCTGAGCTGCTTACCCATGGCTCTGCTGACCGCCTCATCTATAACCTTCCACTACTTCCAGTCTGCTCCTGCCAGAGTTGCCACCTTACTGATCTTCAAACACACAAAGCACTATGGGGGTCTTTGTAGTTGCTGTTCTCTGTCAGGATGCCACCTCCCCATAGCCACATGGCTTGTTCCTTCACTTCCTACAGCTCTCTCTGCAAATATCATCTGGTCAGAGGTGTTTCCCTTTCCTCTGTCCTTGTATATGGCTTTTCTTTTCTCAACAGAAAATTCTATTTTAAAAAAATCTGCATGCCCTCATTAGGATATAAGCATCATAAAAGTTCAAGATTGTATTTTATTCACTACTTTTTCTCCATATTTTAGAATGGTTTCCAGTTTTAGTGAGCACTAAAATGTACACATGCGTGACCAAATAAATGAACTAATTAGTTAATGTATATGTTTTGGCAGTGACTGATTAGATGCTCATAAAACCCATTTTCTTTCCTGAGCACACAGCTAATTCTCATTTTTCAACCTACCCTGTATACAGGGATAATCTGACTAGTTCTCATCAATGGGATGTCAATGGAAGAGATACTTCATCGTTTGGTCTAAGCAGCTATGATCAACTTGCCTTCCCTTTAATCTCTTCTCTCCCTTTTAACTCACCATGCAAATAAAGGACACCTATATGATGTCAAATTCTTAAATTTCTCCCACCTGTTAAGATGGGAGGAAATCGCATCATGGAAAGTGTTCAGGTCCCTGAAAATCCATCTAGGGGGACTCTCCCCACCTCCTCCACCCACACAGAACCACAGGACTCTATAACATTAGCAAGAAATAAACATTTATTGTGTAAGGCTACAACACTTTTGAGTTGTTTATTACAGCAGCTAGTGTTATTCACCTTGACTAAAACACATAGATTTAGAATCAAAAGATGTTTCTAATCTGAGGTCAGCCACACCTGGCCATAATTTATGTTATAACACTCTTTCCAGATTTTTTACCTGGGCAATAGTAAACATGAAGAATTTCATAAGATGAAAATATTATACAAATAAAAAAAAAGAAGCTTGGAAAAATAATTTATATTTTTTAAAGAATTTCACAAATGCAAGTTATGTAAAGTGCAACTTCTCTTAACTTTTCTCATTCATGTTCTCTTTTCCCAAACAATCCTTCACTGACTTCTCTTCTTGTTCATTCTCTCAATATTTAACATTTACTAATGATGTTCCAGAAGAAGAACATTAAGTTGATACTTCAACAATTACAGTAAATGTAGACAATAACTGGACAGTGGGATTGGAGGAGAGTGTTCTTCAGAGTGCGAGGAACTGTCAAGGAACTTGAAGAGATTAGAATGAGTATGGGGTAACTTGCTTGTAGGACAGTGGCAAGAGATACGGGTTGCATGTGAGGATCAGACCACGTTCTGAAGAGTTCTAAAAGTTATATACAGTGTTTGGTCTTTATTTAAATGAAAGTAGAAACTATTAAGGCTTGAACATGAAATTATATGATTATATTTGTTTTTAGAAAGAGTGATTAGGAGGCTGGTGTGGCTCAGTGGACTGAGTGTTGTCCCATGGACTGAGAATAAGTGATTAGGCTAAATTATAGATAACAGATAATAGCTAAGGTGGATATGAACCTGGGAATGGAATAATACTGGAGGCTATTGTTGCAATTCGCCAGGCAAAAGAAGATAAAAATTCCAACTGGGGAGATTGTAGTGGGGATGCAGGAAAGTTAAAAAATTAGGAAATAAAAAGAAATTAATATTTTCAAAACATTGCTATTATAACTAGTTATCTGGTTGAAACAAGAGGAGGAGGCAGATTGTTAGTTTTCTGGTTTGTTCAAATTCTGCAGCTTCAGAAATTCTTTAAAGTCCTCTCCTTGGTCATCATTTTGTTTCTCTCTACATTACCACTTGTAGCCTCAATGATTGTCCTAAGTGAGTCAATCCTACATTACCAACTCTACATTTAGCCATAACCACAATCCTCTTTCTCTATCTATACATATATATCCACTACATAGATAGATATATAGTTAGATAGATAGATAGATAGATAGATAGATAGATAGATAGATACATACATACATACATACATATATATATCTCTAGTGATATAAAATTTTACCTTTGCCTTATGGTTTTGTCTGGGGTATCTGATAAAGTTTCAATAAAAGTAATAAGTACTAGCACCCTTGCTTTTTTCATCATTAAGTATAACATTAAAGGTTGTTCTGAGTTGCTAATCAACTGAGGAAGTTCTTATATAATAAAGGGATTGAATTTTATCAAAAGCATTTTCTCTATTATTCCCTGAATATGGTCAACAACATTGATTGACTTTTGTCTGTTAAACCAACCTTGCATTCTTGAGATAATTTTTATTGGCCATAGTGTAATATCCTCTGCACATAAGGATGACCTTGATTTGCTAATATTTTGTTAACTATTTCTGCATCTATATTTATGAGGGATATTGATCTTAAGTTTCTTTTCTCTCCCACTACAAACTAGTAAAAAAAAAAATAATAAACATATATAACATAACTCTTCTAAAAATTATGTATCACAAAGTCCCTAAAAAGAACTAAACACACAAAGTGAGCCTTCTGAGCACCCCAGACTTCTGCTTTGAGTACTTTCCCGACCCTTGTGTAGGAAGGGGGATCCTAAGCAAAGCATAAATATCTTCCTGAATTAGGTAAATTTTAAGAGAGGCTAAGGCTCCAAGAAGAAAGTAGCTACACAAGGAAAGAGTTTCATAAATTTGTATAGGAATACCCTCGTATGTCTTCCTGAATATGAAGACATACAAGTCTAAAGCCCAGCTGAAAACTGTTTGTTTGTTTTTTGTTTTTTTTTTTAGATATACTTGGCATTCTTCTCTGTTTAATGGAGTCTTTCTCATAATGGTGATTCAACTTTGAGTTGTGGCTACTTGACCCAAACTGGTGAGTTGAAAAGTATAAAACTTATTCATATGTTCAGCAGTTCATTTTTCCACTGATCTGGTGGTTTTCTTTGTTCTGGAAGACACAGAAGGAAAGTTTTGGCAAGTGGATAGATGAATTGATTAGGCATGGTATGGTCCTTTTCCATGTTTAATTCAGTGATGGCTGCTGGCAGAAGGCCTCTACCGCAGGTGTGCCAGCACACTGCAATTAAAGAAAGCCCCTCTTGGTCATCCAGGGTAAAAGTGATTGATCAAATTGTCAAGTAATTTACTTGCAAGTAAACTACAATTCCCTGCCCAAAATACTACAAGTTATAAAAATAAAAATAAGGTATCATTAACACACAGGCACATATTATTCACAAATTGTGGTCTAACGGAACATGAATGGCGTAATTATTCGCCAATAGGTAAACACATTCAGTGGCTACTCCACATCCATCCTATTATAAATAACACTTCCAATTAGTGTTGTCCAATGCTGTGTGAAGGCTTGGGTGGAGATGCAATACAAAGCAATGTAAGTAAGATGACTTTTTTATACACAGTGAAATACATACAAGCCAGGCAAAGAAGGGGTTCATGGAGGAGCAGTAGAGATGCAGATGGCAAACCAACTTGAAAATTGTATAATCAAATTAGGTCGACAGGAAGAAGAGTATAACCTGGAGGCAAGTTACTCTAATTATCATTATTGTCATCGATACTTTATATTGAGCAACAATGAACAATGACCCCAAATCACTAGTTAATTTGGTTTGAAATCAATGCCAAGTTGTGAGACTTCCTTGATTCTATAGTTTAGAAAAATAACAATTATGTCGGAATGGCCACACTGGGCTCCTCATATTGGCATTGTGTTTGATATTTTTAGCTTCACA
The DNA here is from genome assembly GCF_014108415.1 of Molossus molossus. NCBI lineage: Eukaryota > Metazoa > Chordata > Mammalia > Chiroptera > Molossidae > Molossus > Molossus molossus. Next base: position 27,841,555 of record NW_023425377.1, read on the forward strand.
TTGGCACTTAATATCTAGTGTATCATTTTTAGCTTCACATTGACAGTATAATGTTGTTTAAGAGCTTATGTTCTGTGGCCGGAAGACCTTGAATTCTATTGCTGATTCTGAAGCATAAGCCTCACTTTTCTCAGCTCAAAGGCGAGGGCTAATTAGGGGCCCTACTCCTTAGGATTGTAGATGTTTAAACAACCAGATAAAGTTCTTGGAGCTGGCTGATGATAGAATCGGGATGCAAAACCAATTAGTCTGCTTCTAGAGTCTGCATTCAAACCACCATGCATACCACCTTTCCCTTTTCAGGGGTTTGTGACAATTTAGCAAAATCATGCACTTGAGGGACACTTAGTTTGCTATTTGGTCTGCAGCGTTCAATGACCAATAGCTAAGAGGAGTAGGGTGAGGAGTCAGAAGAAAAGAAGGTGGAAGAGACTCACCACTGTAACTAGATTAGGGCAGAGGTTTGCAAATTTTTACTGTAAAGGATCAGAGAATAAATAATTAGACTTGATACAATATACATCCTGTCCCAACTATTCAACTCTGTCACTGTGGCTAGAAAGCAGTTACACAAAATATGTAAATAAATGGGTGTGTTCCAATAAACTTTTATTTACAGAGCGCGTTGGGTTGGATTTGTCTCTCAGAGCATAGTTTCCAGGTCAGAGAATGAAGATCTGAATTCAGTCTCTCTTTCTCTTTCTTTTTTCCCCCCAGCTTTATTGCAGTATAATTGACAAATACTGAATGCAGTCCTTTGATGAAGTCTAGTATTCTTTTCACTTTCTCCCAGTTGCCTCCCTGTGGCCTACTGGGAACATAAGGGAATGAGACCATTATGACCTCTAGGCTGTTTCCAGAACTGATGGTCTATGATTATACAGTGTATTATCTAAGGATAATTTAGTGACTGTCAACCAGAAAAAATTAAACAATTAAATACTAATTTCAGGCCTGGTGGACATGACTCAGACCATGGTGAAAACTACGCCTGGGACTCCTTATGCTCTGCTCAAATCAGAACTATGCATTTGCTCAATGGGAGACTACATATTTGCACCTGGAACCCTTCCCACTTTGTCACTGGATGCCAGGTGGTATTTGCAGATAGGGTGAACAGATGTCCTTGTTCACCTGTGGAAGTTCCAGTGTCTGCCTGCTGTGCATATCCAATTAAATTAGCATACACTTTGAATCTTCTAAAAATGTCCCAGTTCCAATAAAATAAAAAAAATACATGGTCACCCTATTAATAGGAGATAGACTCCAATTCTATAGATTTCCACTTCCTTTGGAAGCTACAACCCCCTCCCCAAAGGGATAGAAAGCAATTCTCATCTACCACTCCCTCTGTTTTAGCAAACATTCATTGAGTAGCTAATATATGCCACGTACTGTGAAAGACATACATTGAAGATAAAACGTTCACTCACAAGTTTTCATTTTATTTGGAGACAGATTGCCTGTGAAGGTTTATGTGAACTCATTCTCTGACCGAAATCTTTAAATTCCACAGGCACAGGCTGTCTTTTCATAGATGCCCTCCATTGTTCTGTATTCTGCATGAATCAAAGGTGCATGAGCACAGAGGCAGGTCCATAGTTTTACCCCCATCGCCAGCATCTGGCCACGCTTGCTGTGGACTAAGTGACCTCTAAGTAAATACGTCTGGAATAAGTAACTCAGTACTAGTCAACAGTTTCCCCTTTAAGCATTAATATTCTTTTGTTCCCACATTGCACTGAGAAAGGGAAGTGAATTATTATAAAGAATTTAAAAGGCTTGTATGAGTATCTGCAAATACTTATCTGTATACTTTATAGCTATTATTTATTTAGAGCTTACTATATGCCCGGCCCGAAATTAAACTTCTATATATTGTATAGCACTTAATCCTCACAATCACTTTATGAGGTGGGAGCTATTGTTCTCTCTGTTTTGTAGATAATAAAGCTATTACTCAAAGAATTTAGGAAATTGACAGAAGGCGACATAGCTAGTAAGCAATGGAAACAGGATTCCCTCCCACATTTGACTCCCATGAAGACTGAATTATTATGAAAGCTGTTAGGCAATGTACAACTCAGATATATAAGCACCCAGTGATAGCCTTGACCAAAGTGCTTCATTCAATGCTACTAGTATCACTACTACAAATATTGCACGGACCATTGTTATATTAACGGAGTGGGCTGTCGTTTTATTGGTTAGAGCTGGCAGCATTATCTGTTACTCATGCTGTGTAGCATATCGGTACTAGGAGAGTATAAAGAAGTCCTAACGCAGTTCTGTATGCCATCCCTGAGTTCACGGTCCTGGGTATGTGTGGACACAGAAAATGTTCCCAGTACAGTTATGACAAAGTACAGGAGGGCAGTGTCTCACGTTCACCCCGACTCTCCTGTGTGCATTGTCTGATCTCAGGCAGGAAACCCTAAGTACCTGAATGTCCCCTGAGTAGTCAATATCATACTGAGCCTGTTCTCCCACTGCACAGATTAATCCCTAGAGTAAGCCATTGAGCTCTCCGTTGGTGGTGATGAGATGTAGTGTAGTGCTGAGCTGTCCAAGTGAACTACCGTATTAATTTCAGCAGTGACCACAGCAGGTAGAATGGGACCCAACTGGGAGCCAAGTACATACTGGCTACCGTGAAACCTACAAAGAAATCTAAAGACCAATTTCTCACTCGAAGAGCCTGCCTTCTCCTTGCACAGACATGGCAACACCTTGAAATGATTACAATGATGTACAAACCTCCTTACATAGAGAATGATTATTCAATCTGGGGCCGCCTAGGTTTCTAACAACAATTTACTAGAAGTACCCCAAATGCCCTGTGTAGAATCACCCTTCCCCTATTTAAAACCAGATTTGTTTAAATCAATGGTTGTAAAACTTTCCACACCATGCAGCTAAATTATTTGCTCAAGAAAAGACATATGACCCAAATCCAGTGAGATGAGAGACATTTATTTCTCTACGGAAAAGCATCTTCTCTATCCTATCCTAAAAGCAATCATAACAAACCTTCCTTCTCCCTGTGAATTTAACGGGGTGGGTGCTTTGGATGTGTGGTTGCATTTTGCTGCCATGAGGACAGAGAGAGGCTGCAGCCTCCAGGGCAATTTTCTTTGTGAGGTCTAGGAATAAAGCTAATGGGGAAGAAGGCAGAGAAAAGTGACTTTAAAAAGTAGCCAGGTTTTAGGTGAAATAAATTGAGTTTCTGGGTCAAGCTTCAGCCAAAGCCTCTAGATTTTTATTTATTTTTTCCTATATGAGTCAACAAATTTCTTTGTTACTTAAGCCAATTTATGGTGGGTTATACCTACCTGCAATACAAAGACTTCTAACAGACCTACTCATTTGTATTTCAATGTTCACCCCCCACCCTAGAAAAAATACATAAGATTTATTAAAATACACAGAACACAGAGTGAACCATAGATTAGAACTGTGTGGTAAATGAAAGGTATGTGGGTGAAACATTTCTATGTGAAATAGAGCCAGCAAGGAGGCTCAGATAAAAATGCCCCCTGTGAAGCCTTGACCCTGCGGTAGGTAGCCAAGAGATTCGTGCTAATCTTCCCAGCATGTGGTTCTAAGGAAACAGCTTGTTCATGTACCATTCACAGGGTTCTCTGGCTAAATTCCAAGGAATTGCTCAGAAGAACCACAAGTTACAAAAATCTAAAAGTGAAAGTTAATAGAGAGGAGAATGATCACTTCGGGATGTAGCAGTTAGGTATCCAATAGGAGGTCAGACTTAAGCTGAGCCATGAGAGATGGGGTGAGCTGTGTAGGGATAGGAACAAACATTCCAGGGAGGAGAAGCTGCACGAGCAAGTTTACACTGAAGTGAACTTGTGTAGAAAAAAGTGAGGAGACGGGCAAGGATCAAGTTGAGAGAAGTATGACAAGGAGGAATCAACAATTATTTTAAAGCAGAGTCAAATTGTAGAGGAGCATGCAACAAAACTACTATTAAGAATAGATGAAGTATCCCAACCAGTGTGGTTCAGTGGGTGAGCATCGACCCATGCATCAAGAGGTCACTGGTTCAATTCCCGGTCAGGACACATGCCCAGGTTGTGGGCCCGATCCCCAGTGGGAGGTGTGCAGCAGGCAGCCAATCGATGTTCTCTCTCGTCGATGTTTCTCTCTCTCTCCCTCTCCCTTCCTCCCTAACATCAATAAAGGAAAAAAAAAAAAAAAAAGAATAGATGAAGTAGAAATGCTCAAGCTTATTAAGTACTTATATTTCTTAAATTGTAAAGTATAGCAATGCCAGTAATTTTGAAAAGTGGAAATGTTCTACAAATAAATCTTAACAAAAAACAAAACTGAGAATAAACAAACTCCCCTGTGAAGAATAAACAACATATTGAGCTTCATTTTCCTGTTGTGTAAATCAGCCCGTAGGAGTAATTTAGGTAACTTTTTTTATTTCTTAACCCAGAGATCTAAATCTCGGCCATAATAATTCTCAATTACACCCTGTCAAGATTATACATCAGATGTTTTGATATTGTTTTCTTAATCTAAGAGGATGGAGAGTGAAAAAATAATAACAACATTTTATGCGTATATGTAATCAACTCTACGGACATCATTCTAACTGCAGTGCTCTATTAACTAATCCTGTCATATTGTTGAATTACATCACCTATAAATCACTCAGAAATTATGAATTAGCATTGGATTACTTGTAAAAAGCACCTGCTGAATTGTGGATTTCAATTATATTTTGACATAATTACCATACTAGCTCTGAGACCTTGAGCAAGTGAATTAATCTCTCTGAGCCTTGGATCCCTCATTTGCAAAAAAGGTGCAATAATATTACCTATTAAGGTTTATGAGGATTAAGTGTGAAGATATATGGTAAGTGCCCAGTAGGAGTAACTATCATCTGAGTGATTGCTATGGGCCAAAGTCCTAAGGTCGTTACATGAATTAATCATTTTAGTTCTCATTAAAACCTGATAGAGGTTTTTCCCTTTCTATGGATGAGTAGACTCAGATACAGAGAGGTTTTATCAACTTACCTAATATCATTATTAAATAAAACAACCCATATAATATACATTACTTCTAGATTTCAGAGATCACTCCATTATTACCCAGCATGCCAAATTAACAAAACGTATTTTACCACTATTCCTAAGGAACCAGAAAATTTTTTTTTACATTAAAATGAAATTACTGGTCCTCAGAGAAGCTCTTTGAGGTAGCTGGAGTCATATATTATTGTCTCTATTTTACAGACAGGTATAAGAATTGACGGTGAAATGTAATATATTAAATCAATAGTTTCTTATGGGAGAATTTATCTTCATGTAATCACTGTATGTTTCAAAGGTCCTCAAACTTTAATGTTTTTAAGAATCACTTAGGGAACTTGTTAAAAATACAGACCAGTGTGTCTATCAGGGATTCGGCACAGGGGAGAGGTCCAGGCATGATTAGAAATTCTGATATAAGTTGTGCACTAGCTGCACTTTACAGAAAACTAATCTGGAGTAAGTACCCCCTTGAGGTCAGGGGCTACGCATGCATTGCACAACAAAAGGACTGACTGCAAAGGAAAAGAGAAAGACAAGGGAAGGCGGTGGAGTGTTTCCTTAGTTTGCCTCCACAGCATCAGCACAACATTTTCTAGCGGGCATTCTTCTTCCCTCACTCTCTGTTCATCGTTTTGGGTAGCACCCTCCCCACCTTGAGTGGTTTTGTGATTTAAGCTCCAGCCAATCAGCACACCAGATTACTCCTGCATGCCATGATTGGTTCAAGCAGGCCACAGCAGGTCCAATCAGAGAAAAGCACAGGACTATAAGAGCAACCAGAAAAAAACGGGTCTGTCTCCTTCTGCAGTGAGAGTCTTAAGAATGCAGGCATCTCGCTGCATCTTGGAGGCGGAGATGAACCAAATGTGGCAGAATTCGTCCTGAAGACGGTGTCTGAGTTCTGAAGCCACCATGCCCGAAGCCAGTCTACCTCGGGACTTCTCAGTCTTGTGCACTAGTAACTTACATTCTGACTTGAGACAGTTCCACTTGCCACCACCCAGATAGATGGTTTTTGTCAAAACTTAGGGACAGGACAAATAGAATTCATGGGGTGGCAGGTTTTAAAGACAGGACCTCCTAACATTGTCTTAAAACAGTCTTCCCATGTCTTACAACACGCTCATAGTAATCCAGAACTCTTTTTTAATTATTAATTTTTATAACTTACTAAAAACCCACTATACTAGACATTACGCTAAGCACTATACCCCTTAATTCTCAGAGCCGCCTGCTATGGTAGACGCTATTGTTATTCCAATTTCACAGAAGATAAAAACGAGGTTTAGAAATATTAAGAAACTTGTCTCATATCACCCAGTTTGTAAATGGCAGAGTTGAAATTCAGTCCCTAGCTGCCTGACTCCAAGGACTGATATCTTAACCATAGGCATACATCATCTCTAAAATATTTGGTTGTACTGAGCTACTGTAATTAGGCTTGCTCAGAAAATAAATTACCTTGGGGAATTCACTTTTCCTGGACTTAAACTTCAACTTGACTCCTTTATTGGGGGCAAGTGGATTTATACCACATTGAACCACCCTTCAATTACTCGTGGCTGGCAGGTCACCATTCATCTCTGTTCTTTTCTGTTTTCTAGCGCTTTGACATGTTTTATGAGGAACCTGGAAGTTTTCTTTGGGATCATGCTGCCTGCAGAGTGGAGGGGATGCAAAGGGGATGTGACCTTCCCAGGTTTCCATGGCACCATCCCTTCAGCTTCTATCTGCTGGTCAGACTGATGCTCTTTCTCCTTTTGTTCAATTTTTTAAATCCAATATATATTTACTTCTTATACAAACATATAAATAATAGTGTTCAATTCATTTATCATCACTGGCCTAATAGATGTTTGGATTTACATCCCAGGCTCCATGCAACCAGATAGCAAACTTGCAAGCCTAGAGACCTCACCACTGGGGCAGGCTGATTGATTTAACACAGAGGGACATGGTTGGCTGGGCCCCGGGATGCGAACTGCAATATCTGTTTGCAATCCTGCCCACTACTGCCTCTTGCTGCAAAACCTTTTGCTGCTGCGGTCTGCCAGTTTGAGTCTGCATTTTGGTCATTAAAATGCAAATTCTTTTTTTTTTTCCCCCATTACGTGGGCGTTGTTTGGGACTAGTCAACATTCATTCTTGATGTCCTCTTCAGATATGACAGAATCTTAAAATGTCAGTGCTAAAGTGTTTTAGATCATGGAAGTGATGATGAGGAGAAAGAATCATTTAAATGCCACGCTTCTGCTTGTGTATTTTACACGTGTTGTCTCATTCGCAACAGACCAAGAGGAAAGACACTGATTGCTCCCCTCCGATGGCTTGGGAATTAAAGTGGTTCAGTGAATTGCCGATACTCATGAAGCTAGTGAGTTGTGAAGCTTGGATCAAATCCATGTCTGTTTGACTCTGAAGCTCTTCATCATGGTAATTGATTACCTAGCCCAGTGGTTCTGGAAGTTTAGTGCGTGTCAGAATCACCCGGAGGGCCTGTTAAAACGAAACTTGCTGGGCCCCGCTCCGAGTTTCTGATTCGATGGATACGGGCTGCTCCGTGGTCATCTGCATTTCGGACAAGTTCCCAGGTGGTTCTGAGGTTGCCCATATGAGGACCACACTTGGAGAACCACTGGTCTAGTCACCCCCTCACTGCAGAGTTGTAAATCCAAAACTCAGAGAAGGAAAGGACCCATTAAATCCCACAATGTGGAGCCATGGCCAAGACATTTGAGTTTAGGTCTTTCAGTACTCAGGCAAGTGGCCTCTTAAATACAAGGAAGCCCCTTTCTCCTCTCCCCTTTACATTTGCAATAAAGAGACATAGTATTTGGCTAAAGTTCAAATAATAACTCCTCTGAGCTGTCCTGATTCACCAAGATGACAGGTATTCATCAATGAGCGGTAATTAACCTTCTAGAGTTTTAAATTCCCATAAATTTGTAGTAACCAATTCCTACTTTGCAGCTCTGTCATAAAAATTTGATATAATTGAAATTTACCCTCCTGAATATAAGCTTCATGAAGTCAATATTTTATCTTTACTCCCTGATGCATTCCTATGTCCCAGAACATGGCCTCATGCATATTAAATATTTATAAATCATTTTTGAATGATTAAAAATAGATACTTGGTACATTAAATAGAAATAAATGTGGCTTGATTCCTGTGTTAATATCAACACCATCCATCACCACCACCCTCACCACCACCACCACCATCATCATCATCATCAATTTACAGAGTTTCCTGATTCATTTCCCATCCCATTTTCTTCCTTTCAGATGTTTTTTTTTTCCTTAACACTCTCTGTACCTGCCAAGCCCCATCATCTTTTCTGGCAATGATGCTTCCATTTTATGGCTTCAGAAAAACAGGCCAGATGTTAAGTTGTTTGTTTGTTTGTTATTCTTTCAGCAAATCCACACTACAGCCATTGACATCCTGTTTTCAAATGGGGAGGTCTCAATTACTGCAGACACTCTGCCCCCTGGGCTGTGGGCTGCCTTTTCAATCTCTTCCAGCCCTCAGCTTTGAAGAAGAATGGCTATTCATCAGTTGGGACATTTTTTAACCCTTTGGATAACAGCGAGGCTCTCTCCTCCTGCAGTGTTGGAAGTGGGTCCCCACCACCCACGTGCAGGTCTCTCGTCTCAGACAGGCATATTTTGTAGTCCATTCTTTGAACCTGGCACTAAGTCTTCAAGTTACCTGTGAGAGGATGCATGCATGGGCACGGATGTAAGATACGGCTTTGAGCCATGAATAACTTCTGGAGAAAACCAGTGACAGAGAGGAAAAATGTCTCACTAGCTACAAACCCAGGGTTCTCAACCCTGGTTGCATTGCAGATTCATTAGGACAGCATTTCAAAAACCCTGAAGGGCAGACACCATTCACCATTATTTGCAGTCTCTCTGAGGGTTGGGTTCGAGGTATGCGTGGGTAGTTCTGAAAAGCTCACTGTTGACCCAATTCCCTCCAAGGACCAGTGCGGTGTTTCAGATGTTTTTCATGATTCATTGCAGAAAAATGAAGTCAAAGTAACAGGATTTGCATAATCTAAATACAGTCCTTTAATAAAGGCTGTCCTTTATTGGGAGAGAACCCGTCTTCCCTAGTATTGCTTGAGGAAATCATTAACCACCATTAAATAAATAAAATGCCACTACAACTCAGCTTGGAGCAGGCTACAAATCCTGAGAAGCAGCAAGATTGTAATCAAAGTCTGTAATTTAGAACATCTGCCCTTCTGGCTTCAATCTGGAGCTCACATTGGAAATCAGCGGTTTCCTGTTTGTAAGAGAGGCATGTGAAATGTCAATCTGCATTGCCTGTGTCTCCCTGTCAGCCCGCAGGAGGGTGTCTCCTCCAAGCTCAGTTTCAGATGCTCTGGAGGAAGGGTGTCTATTGTTTTGGGGGGACCACCCAAGGTTCCCAATGGGAGTTTCATGTGTGACAATCAGCTTATACTTTAAATCAGATTGTTCTACATGTACACTCTCAACATTCTGAAAATCCATGCGATGACTTCACTCAAATGCCTTAAGAGACCTATAAAGACCAACTTAATTTTATTTACATAGATCATGTTCTTCCTGCTCATTGCAGCTTCAAATGATTCTTCTAAAAAATGACACCTATAGTAATTATAGCTTCAACAATGTGTACATGTATGTGATAAAATAAAAAATGTTGATAACACTCTTTGTGGAAGGCATGTTAATCTATTTATTTAGTTGTACTGGTTTGTGCAATCCAAAAGTCTGGGGATACCGCGATCTGTGATAGAAAGATCCAGAACACATTAACTCTCCATCCTTATTGTTTTGCCAGTGATCAGTGATGGCTGTTTACTAGTCAAATGAGCTTTTAAGGTTCCCATTTTCTCTTGGGCCACCAGAAACTAAGAGACAACCACCCCTTCTGTGCCCAGTTTTCAATGCATACAATTCTGAGGACTCAGACCAGTTCCACTATAATTGAGTTCAGGTAGCGAATGATAGCAGACAAATATGTGCTTTGTGAGAAGGACATTCTTGCTACAGCCTTGAATCACTCTTTAAAAATGAAACCTTTCCCTCCTGCAATTTCCTCCGCCCCTGCTCAGTCCTCACAGCTGACATTTCTCACCGCTTTCTTGAGTTATACGTAATTATACACAAGCAGATCTTGGCATCCTTGTGGCTGTAACATTCCCAGCTTCAGCTTCTCATAAGTGACCCTGAAGGGTCCATAATTTTTATAATTTGTCTTTTTGCTGTGGTATGAATTTAAATCACACTCACTTTGAGCTGATGTAAAAAATATAAATGAGCCCTGGCTGGTTTGGCTCAGTGGTTGGAGCGTCGGCCTGCAGACCAGAGTCCCGGGTTCGGTTCCCACTAGGGGCACTTACAACAACAACAACAAAAAATATATATATATATATATACACATATATATATATATGTATATATGTATATATATGTGTGTGTGTATGTATATATATGTGTATATATACGTGTGTGTGTGTATATATGTGTGTGTGTGTATATATATATATATATATATATATATGACTTAGCCAGCGCTGTAGCCTGGACGAACACCCAGCATCTTCTCTCAATGTAACTCTGTTGTTGTTTTTCATCATTTCTAAGAAATCAAATTTTGTATTTTTGTTGGAACAATTAAGAAATAGTCATTAGTTGGTGGTATAAGGCTGTGCATAGAAAATGATAGCAATGAAATTCAGAAGAAATAATAACAAGAGGTAACACTAAGTGCTTGCTAAGGTGCCTGGCACCATAAAAATAGCTTTATAGTCATGATCTCATGGATCCTCACAACCCCACAGTTAAGTTATATTTTAAATCCCTCCTGCAGAAGGGGGAAATGAAGATTGGAGAGTTTGGTTTAAAGTCCCTTAGACAGAGCCAAGATGTGAAAAATGGTATCTCTGACTCCCAAATGTATTTTTCTGCTTAAAAAAAAATAGATATAATTGTCATGCAACATCATATTAGTTTCAGGTGTATGAAATAATGTTTCGATATTTGTATATACTTTAGAAGGATTACCACAAGAAGTTTAGTTAACATCCATCACTATACCTACGTACAACATTGTTCTTCATGTGATAAGAACTTTTAAGACCTACTTAATTTCAAATATACAATTTTCAAATATACAATACAGTATTATTAACTATAATCAGCATGCTATATATTACACTCCCATGACTTATTTATTTCATGGCTGGAAGTTGTACTTTAACCCCTTTCCCCCCTCCCCCAATCTCTGGCAACGACCAGTAATCTGTCTCTCTGTACCCATGAGCTCATCTTTTAAAATTGAGGTATAATTTACATAAATGGCATGTTAGTTTTAGATGTACAACATACTTACTTAATATCTGTATATATTGTAAAATGATCACCACAACTAGCCTAATTAACATCCATCACCAGACATAGCTACAAAATATTTTTTCTTGACATGAGAACTTTTAACATATACTTTCTAATTCCTACTGGTCTCTATTTTACCTTCTCCCCATCACCTACATAGTTTTTCATATTCCTTCTATGTTATGAATCCTTTTTGGTCATGAATTTAACTTTATTTGGATATTCCTTGGGGCACCTAAAACAGAACTTCTGTTATACCAGGATTTGTTGAATATGAATGGGTGGATAAATAAATACAAGAATGAATTATGCATTGTGTAAATGTACCACAGCTTTTTTTTTTTTTTTATCCATTCATCTACTGAAGGAATACTATTCAGCCATAAAAAAGAAGGAAATCTTACCTTTCATGACAGCATGGATGGACCTGGAGAGTATTATGCTAAGTGAAATAAGCCAGTCAGAGAAAAACAAGTACCATATGATTTCACTTACATGTGGAATGTACTGAACAAAATACACTAGCAAACAAAATAGAAACAGACTCATAGAGACAGAGAACAAACTGACAGCTTTCAGAGGGGAGGGGTCTTGGGGGGCTGGGTGAAACAGTAAAGGGATTAAGCAAAGAAAAAAAAATCTCATAGACACAGACAACAGTATGATGATTATCAGAGGGAAAGGGGGTGGGGGAGGTAGAAACTGTCTAAGGGGGATAAACGGTGCTGGAAGGAGACTTGACTTGGGGTGGTGAACACACAGTACAATGTACACATGATGTATTATAGAACTGCACACCTGAAACCTATACAATTTTATTAACCAATCCCATCTCAATAAATTCATTAAAAAATTTTTTAAAAAAAATAAAGGATAAATTTGTTAATTTTCACTGGGCTTATATTTACTTCACCAGCAAAAATTAAATGAGAACAAATACACTTCCACGTGTACTTATTCCAATAATGCTACGGAAATTATGAATGTTGAATAAAAAGAAATTTCTCCACATTTAAGGGGCTTCAAGATCAAAGAAAGTAATAAAGTGTTTCCTTTGCTCACAACTTCAGCACTATAAGTCAACCTTTATAACTCTTCTGACAGTGTCCCAATGTCATTTATGGGTTTTCAAGGGAGTGCTACCTTGAAACCCGGAAAGACCTGCCTCCTTCACTTTGAGAGAAAGAAACAAGACATCTCATTCTTTCATCATAAAACTTAAAAGCCCTAAAATAACAGTTATTTCTCCATCTGTGTATCAATCAGGGGTCTCCAGAGAAACAGTACCAATAGGATATATAAAAAAGATATATAAGAGAAGATTTTTTATAGGTATCAGCTTACGTTTTATAGCAGTTGAGAAGTCGGTGCCCCTAGCGGGAACCAAACCTGGGACTCTCTGGTCCGCAGGCCGACGCTCCAACTGCTGAGCCAAACCAGCCAGGGCTCTCTTCAGATTTTCACTGGACTGAATGATGCCCACCCACATTGGTGAGGATGACCTTTCCTCAGTTTACTGATTCCCATGCTGCTCTCTTCCAGAGACATCCTCACAGACACACACACAAATAATGTTTTACCAGCTTACTGGGGATCCCGTAGCCTCATCAAGTTGACACATAAAATTAACCATCATAATTCTCATATATTGTCATACACCAAATTAGACAGTTATTTGTTTTTAATTATCATAAACGGCAAGAAGGAGAGAGACAGAGGGCTTTGAGGGGATACAGCAGGTAGATAGAGCCTATTTGAGGGGGCGGGATCTGGGAAAGCGTCCTTTGGAAGTGATCCGTGAGCCCGAGAATGGAAAGAGGCGGCAGATCTAGACGAGAAAGTACATTCAATATGCATGGAAGTGATGATGTTGAAACAGAAGCGTCCAAGTCTGAGGAAACAGTATATGTGAGGGTTTAAAACAGAAAGGATCAGGAAGCACTTGAAGAATTAAAAAAAAAAATAGTGGGTGAATTTTTGTGAATAAAATCCTGAAAAAAAAAAATCTGACTTTTAAAGCTGCAGTTCAGTTAGTAATGCGCCAATGTCAGTTTTCTGGTTTTGCTAAAGCGGTACGATTCTGGAAGATGTTACCATTAGAAAAATCTGGGGGAAGGGTTCATGGGAGCTTTCTGTACTATTTTTTCAACTTCTTATCAGTCTAAAATGATTTTAAAAAAATAACATTTGGAAAATGAGCTCTGGGTTTTGGTTTGAAATTGGGACTTCATATTCATGAGCATCAATAAAACTATACAGATGTCATGTCATTCTTAAGTGTATCCATTGTGTTCTTTCGACACGGGGGCTGCTATACGGCCTTAATTTATCAGGGGGGCTTCTCATCTGACGCATTTCCCCCGGGCACTGATGACAGTATTCTCGAGAGCAAACTATAATCAGGATTCTGGGCAGGGAAAGATGAGAACTGGCTGTCTCCTTCTCTACTTCTCTCCAAGTAGCAGCACTCGGCTCTGGAAGACATGGTAAGTAGGCACCTGTGATTCCACGTATTAGCTGAGAATCGTGGCTCAGGCAAAGTCTAATTGAATCATACTGCATGACAATGTAAGCAGAATGTGCTCCTGGAAGGTCACAAGAAGTAACATCTACAATACTGTGTAAGAACTAAAACGACAGCCATGCTGACTTCTAGACAGGACTAGTGTTGGTTACAGCAGATAAGAAAACAGGAGAGTAAGCCTCATAAATCATTAAGGCTGACCCACTACTGACTTACTGTCAATTGTACAAATACCATTCCTCTGCAAAAAATGTGGCATTGAGCCCTCACTTCCAAGTATGTCATTTCCCTCTCAAACTGCTACAGCAGTTCCTCATTGCTTGCGGGATTAAAAACAAATCCCTTTGAAAGATGTTCAGGTCCTACATAAGGCAGCCCCTGTCTAGTTGTCTAACCTCATTGCTTTTATTTACCTCCCAATATTACAAATTCTTTTCTTGATCTTTGAAGACCCTAGGCTCCTTGGTGCTTCTAAGCAATTGATTGTGTTTTCTTAATCTTTTTGTCTTAACTCAAACCCTACTGTATCTGTGAAACCCTCTTTGAGCTTGTCCAAACTTAGGGACATCTTTCTTATATTCTCATCCATCCTGTAAGTAGCAATAGTATAGCAACTGTCATTTTGTATTATAATGTGTTTCTTCACATGTCTGTCCCTGCACTAAGTTGTAGGCTCCTTGAGGACCAAGTTCTTCCTTGCTGGTATCTTCAACACCTAGAAGACTGCCCGACACAGTGCAGGTATTGATTAAAATGTTCATGAATAAATGGAAACAAAATTAATTGAATGATGTTTGCCTTAATTAAAATGAAAAAAAAATGCTGCAATGGTTTACACTAAGAATCATCAATAGTAGTACAGAGTAGTTTATGCCCAGGGCTCTGAAGCATTAATGAGAGAGCAGACTGTGCTACTCCAAATGGATTAGCCTATCCTCCATACCATGCATGGTGCTTAGGGAAATCACAGGCTAAAAACCAATTATCTATCTAAAAACAAACAAACAAACAAAAAAACAGAAAAATAATCAGAATTTGTATCACATCTATACTGCAAAAAATTATTCTTTCACAAAGTATATAATTTCTCTTTACTTGGCCAATCTTGAGGTTATGAATTTCTGTTTCCCATTTTAATGAAGCTGTTTTTTATTATACTTTTTTTTTTTCACCTGAGAGGACAATGACTCTAGGTTAAAAATGCCAATGCTTAAAATCCTTTTAGGGAAACCCTTGGGTAAATGTATTTCCTTCCTTAGGCCATAACTGCAACATGTTACAGTTTCAGAAAGGGATGAATAAGAACAAACATATGAAGGTGACAAGTAAAATGAAGCTTTGGCCAGCTTGAACCAATCATGGCATGCAGGAGCAATATGGTGTGCTGATTGGCTGGAGCTTAAATCACATGACCCCTTGTATAATCTGAGGTTTGCAAAATTATTTCAAGTATTCCAAGATAAATGTGTTTTTCAAACATTCTAAAGTACTCCAAAATATTCTACAGGGAAAAAAAAAGGCAAAGGGAGATTAAAGAAGTAGTAGAAAGATCTGTAAGCTGAACATTGATAATATCGATGGGTTACAAAGAATTCTCTGACAAACATTTGTGTTATAACATAGGATTTAAATGAATATTTTCTGAAGTATATAGTCCAATTTAATGATACAGTCATTTGGGCTAATTACATAGCAGATACTTTATTAACCTCTGGAATCCTGTGATCAGTAAAACATAGATCCTGCCTCTGAGAGGCTCACAGTTTGGGAAGAAGCAGAACAGTGTGCTGAGTGCAGCCCCCATTGTGGGATTTGTCATCCTTGAGGTGGATGCCTCAGCATCACCATATTAGCAGTGGGACTTGGCTAATTAATCTCTTTAGATCTTAGTCTGTTTGCCTGCAGAAAGCAGATAATACTGATATATCACAAGGTTATTAAAAAGATTACATAAGAAAACTCCTATAAGGTCCTCGGGAATGCCTGGCTGGGAGTAAAAACAAATATATGTCAGCTGAGAAAGTCAAATAATATTTTTTCCAATTCATATTTGTGTAGGCAGGCCCCAGGTCTAAAAGGAATAAGAAGAATCCATTGTAATTTAAAAAACAATAAAGCAGCCTGACCCTCAATTTCAAAAATATATTTTGTTAAATCACTGAGAAATTATAACTCATTTCCGAAGAAGAAAGGGGGAAGTCAGGATTCCATGTGGTTCCTGAGAGACGTAGATGCAAAGGAGTAGCTTTCAGTTCAATTTCAGGAAAACTTCACATTCATCAGCACTGCCTCTCCGAAAACGGAATGAGCTGCTTCGTGAGTTAATCTACTCTCGGCCATCACATTCATCAAACATCATCACTGCAGAACAATTTCAGATTGTACGGACATCAAGATAGGTAATAATTTAGGAGCGATCAGGGATAAGCAGTCGGTCTAACCAGATGCTGCGCGTGACAAGGCGCAATGCCGACTCCACGGCCTGACTCACCACTTATTTTGCCACAGAGAGTAGCTGTAATCGAGTTTTGGCTGCCACGTTGCCCATCAAACTGACTGCATTCTGGTTGATTCTGGGCTCACGTGGGAGCAACCTCCGAGCCAGGCTGTGAAACTATCGATTTCCTGATCACTGGCCATCATTTTGTTTCTCTGGCTGCCCAAAATGCAATCAGCAAAGTCAAAATCATGACCAGTCATTGATTAAAAAGCCTGTGCCCTATTGTTCCATACTCAGTTTTTCCTTTATTTGGATTTGTTCTGGAATCTGAACAAAAGTATCTGAAAACAGTGCGCTCTTTCCCATTACTTAAGACACTCATATTTTGCACTTTTTCCAGAATAAAACAATTAGTTGAAAGGG
Source organism: Molossus molossus (assembly GCF_014108415.1). Lineage (NCBI taxonomy): Eukaryota > Metazoa > Chordata > Mammalia > Chiroptera > Molossidae > Molossus > Molossus molossus. Next base: position 27,858,404 of record NW_023425377.1, read on the forward strand.
TCTTCACCGATTACGCCTAAAGGCAGTCACTGAAGACGACGGAGTTGGAAATCAGAAAGACCAAGCCTTGAGCTCCCGCTTATGCAGGAAAGGTAACCTGCCTATGATGCAGCTTTCTTATTTCCAACATGATCAAAAAGAGATCATGTTTGACCATGCCTAGAATGCTATTTAACATATCTAATATTAAAGAGTAAAATATTAAATGTTCTTTTATTAATGTATCCCCTTATTTCCACATCTTGATATTTTCTACCTTCTACTAACCCTTATTGACTACAGAGAGGACTGGAGATATAGAAACCAGAGCTGAGATACATTAAGAAATTATTTGCTTTGTCTCTCCTGTTACAGAGAAATGATAGCCCACGGTCCCACAGCGAAATAAGGGAAGACTAAATGAGGAAAGGATGCTTCCTCCATATCCTGCCTCCCAGTCCAGTGTCCTTTCTCCATCAAATGCTATCTTTGGTAATGTCACAGGTTTGCAAGAGACATTTCTGATGTCTTAAAACAATTAAGTGCAGCATACAGGAGTGGAAAGAATACCAGATGCTTGTGGATTTGACTCTGAGGTTTTCCATTGCTGGTTGGATGCCCTGAACAAAACACAATGTTTCTAATCCTCCATTTTGTCACCTAAATGTGTGTGTCATCCCGCATATCTCATGGGGATTCTGACATTTTTTGAAATAAAGAACATAACGTCCTTAGAATAGCATTTGCCACTTTAAGAATTCTTGCTAAATATTAGCTAATAATAATTTAAAAAATAATAGCAAGAGGTGTAGGCATCACAGCAGGAGGAAGAGGCAGTAGGGGGCGGGAATTCCTCTTGGTTCCTCCCAAGGCCCATCAGCATGGTGGTCGCTCTGGGAACAGGAATTAGCTGTACGATAGAAAAATACCAGTGTGTTATGTCCTCCTCCTGCTCCGGGAAAAACACAAACATTTTTAAACGTCTCCTTTCGGCTTTTCCAAGTTCTGGCTCTTTTTCCACTCCCAGTAAATATTTCCCCCCCGAGAACACCACGTGGTGCCCGCAACGCGCTGGGTTTCTGGCCCCACTGCTCCCGAAGCGCATGGGCACCTCGGAGGCCGCGCACCCAGGGTGAGACATCCATCAAAGTCTTTTTCAGCGACTCTCACGGTCTCCAAGGTCTGTTCACTGTTCTGGTGAATTAATTCACACCCACAACTAAGCCTAATCCTGCCACACTCTTCAAGGAATTCACAGCTCCATGGGTTTGGCTGTCTCATCCCCCTCACTGCAAGGAGAGGGGCAACCGGCCACTGTGCCCTAGTCCATCCGCTGGCTTCATCTTCCGCCGATTGACCGTGTTCCACTTCCACAAGGGTGCTCGGACCTGTGGTTACCGCTCAGGTACGTTTTTCCTTGTTTGCTAAATATTTCTGCCGGATAAGCTGGCAATGGAGAGATTTCTTCGTAGAAAAAAAAAAAAAAAGAATTCTTGAGGTCTGTGATACATGCAGACATAAGTTTCCACAAGGATTAAAAAACCATGCCTCCCCAAAAGGAAGTTAAAACTTTACTTTGGATACTAAAAACAACAGACTCATCTGTGTTGTGCCCATAACACCATACCTGCCAAGTATTCACTGTGACTTTAGAAAGATCCTCAACTCTGGTGGCTCCTGCCCTGCTGCTCTCTCTCTGTCATCCTTTCCTCATTGATGAATTGTCTAGTTTTACACGTCGTCTTCTTTGCCCTGGATACCGGCAGCAATATGGAGACACTTTCTGTATAAGGCCATGGTTAAGAATCCTGTTTCCAGACAGGTTTGAATTCCAGTTTCTTAGCTATCCTTCCAAAATATCAACCACCCTGCACAGTTCACATCCACTTCCCTGGTTGGTTTCCCTCCTTAACTCTTACCACTCTTTAGCAAATGTTGTACTTTATCTGCTTGTCTTATTTATTATTGGTGCCCTTCCATAAGCTCAATGAAGGCAGAAATATTTATCTTTTTTATTTAGTGTTGTCCCCTAGTCATAGAACAGCACCTGAGCTAAAATACTTGTCAAATGTACGAGTGAGTGATTAAATGAGATAACCCATGCCAAGCCCTTTGTGTGGTGAATTCACATACTTTCTTGGCTTAGACAACGGAAAAGAGGATTAAAACAACTCTTTCTTCTTACTCCATGGCTCCACAGTATCTTAAAAGTGTGCTGCCCAGACTAGACTGCAGCGGAAGCATAATCTGCTAAACTTTCTTTCTCAAGCCTCTTTTGGAAAAGCATGTCATTCATAGTATCGTGGGAGATCTTTTGTCCATAGCCAAGTGTTTAACAGCTCATTTTTCCTTCCATTGTGAAATGAAAACTAAAATAAATCAAAGTAGCAACCTAACGGTCCAGAACAGCCCTAGACTAAAAGTGTAAATAAATGTGCTCAGTGATGGAAGAAAAAAAAAATTGGGTAGAGAAACATATTTCAATTCCTGGTTCCTGGGGATTTTGTGTAAGCAAAACCAAAGCAAGTTTTGTACAAACCTGACTTCAGGATACTCCTTTATTTATTACTCATAACTGCCAAAATGTTAAATGAGCATTTACCAAATTTGTAAGCCCTAAAGAATCAAATGCATATTTATTTATTTTCATTCAATAACTTGTCAGGAGAGCCAAGACATCAGCAATGAACAAGTAAAGTTTAGATACAGAGCAATTTAGCCCAGAGTGCTTTTTGGTTTTTTCTATGTTGACTGATACCAGAAATGGGTGATAAACAAGCCCTCCTATCCCCCCATCTTTGATAGATGTAATGGAGTTTGAATACGTCAACAAAAGCTTTCTCATACTGCCTTACAAGTACCACTTGACTTCCTTATATGCATCATAGCAGATTGACGCAAACTGGTACTTTGTGTAGACGTGAATACTGGGATGACCTTTTCTGTATCAATATAGTGTTGCCATCAGGTCACCAAATGTTCCGTATCTCCTTTATGAAATCCAATCACTGCCCTTATGCATCCCACATCTGATCAAATACATGGGGGATTCAAATCAAATTGCAAATTGCCTGGGTTGGTACCTGCAGTGGACTTTGCTGATTTTTCTCCCATTTTCCATGACCCCTTCTACAAATGTACTATAACCCTCTCGCGGGAAATTTTCCCTCTCCTTCGGTGCGGTCTTGATATTTTAATTATTCGAGATGGCATGCTTGACCATGTGGACTTCACCTTCCGAGGCTTCAAATCTTACATTAATACTATTACTTAATACTTTTGAATGTATATTGGTTTTGATCTAAGCCCTTTGGTGCCCCTCAACAACCCCAAAATACTAGACACTATTATTATCCTTAATTGAAGCAAATATCTGAGATCAAGGAGCCAGGGGTGACAAAGAATTCAAACCCAGTCCTCTCTAATGTGAGAGTAGCTGCCCCTCAGCATTGTGCTGTACCACTTCTCCATGTAGAGAGACCCAACAACAAAACATAGGTCAGAGGGACTCACACCATCATTAGTTTCCTGAAAAAATGGTTCATTCCTTCCTGCTGTCTTGATCCCTGGGGCCACCTAGGTTTCAATTTTTCTATAAATAGCATTCATTTGTATGACTGCACCATAGCCTTCTTAATTGAATTGACTCTTTAAACAAATTTAAGTATAGTTGGTATGCAACATAATTGGTATAGCCACTATGAAAAACAGTATGGAGATTCCTAAAAAAAACTAAAAATAGAACTACCACACGACTCATCAATTCCACTTCTGGGTATTTATTTGAAGAAAATAAAAACACTAACTCGAAAAGCATTATTTATATAAGCAGAGATATGGAAGCAATCTTAGTATCTTGTCCATTGACAGATGAACAGATAAAGAACACACAATACACACACACACACACACACAGAATATTGCTCAGCAATAAGAAAGAACAAAATTGTGCCATTGTGACAGCATGGATGGACCTAGATGGTATTAAGCTAAGTGAAATAAGTCAGAGAAAGACAAATACTATATGATTTTAATGGAATCTAAAAAAAAAAATGAACAAACAAAACAGACTCATAGATCAAGTTGATGGTTGCCAGAGGGAAGAGGTGTTGGGGGGGAGGTGAATATAGCCAATACTATAGTGATAACTTCACACAGTGACAGATGATTACTAGACTTAGGGTGGTGATCACACTATAAGGTTTATAAATGTTGAATCACTATTTTGTATATCTGAAACTACGAAGTTGACTTGTTGATGAAAGTATCTGGAATCAGTGTTTGTTTCTTGATGTCAATGAATCTTAACACTGTTGTTCATAGACTCCATCTGCACTCGACTCTTTCGAGAGGGTATTGCTATGAAAAACCAAATGCGTTTGTTCATTTTTAAAGTTCTATTTTAAGGCTACTTGAGGCTGTGCTGATCTCTCACCATGTATGTTAGGGTGAGTCACTGAGCATTCCTGAGGGTGAAGTCCTGCTATTCAAGGACAGGGTCAGACCTCTGCCACCCGATGCAAAAGGAGCCGGCACTTCGGTTCTCCCCATGAGGCCCTTTGTGGGGCAAAGGGATTGTTTGATTTCCCTTACTTCAAAACATCAGTGTGTTCCAGCTTTGACCTCCTTATAAAAACCCAGCTGCTGTCAGCATGCACTGATGTCCCAAATGGAATATTACAGCTCAAGAGTGAGCGGCCTGATTAATGCAAACATACCAATGCCATCAATGAAGAAACACTGTTTCCTTTCTCAATATTTATGTCTATGAAAATACAGTAAACTTTTAGTGCTATTACTTTTATTTTGTCCCTTTTAAGAACCACCTCTCCTCCATTCCATGTGCTATTGAGAAGGAGGGTATTGATCCAGGGTCCTAGTTCCCAGCCACAGGGAGGGGCATCTTATCCAGACTGGCCAATTACAGCATCCAGTCCAGGACAGCTAGCAAAAAAGAATAAGTGTTTCAAACAGAACCAGCTGGTGTTCCTTTTAAAATAATTGATGCAGCCATGGAGGAGAGGGTTCTTAGGATTATGACATGTAAAAATATAACGCCTGGTTAGAATGGCTCAGTTGGTTGAGCATCATCCTGTGCACGGAAAGGCTGTGGGTTCAATTCCTGATCAGGGCACATACCTGGGTTGTGGGTTTGATCCCCAGTTGAGGCATGTATGGAAGGCAACTGATTCTCTCTCTCTTTCCCTCTTCCTCTCTCTCCCCTGTCCTTCCTCTCTCTAAGCCTATCCTCGGGTGAGGATTAAAACAAACAAACAAACAAACAAAAAAAACCCACAAAGCAGTTTATAATGCTTTGGAGCAGTTTATAATGTCTGTACCATAGAGAGGCGAGATCTAAAAACAGAAGAACCCAGGGAAAGTGAGAGGGACTGAAGGGGGACGGATGGCATCATTGGAACGCCCCATCCTGCCGCCTAATGCCAGAATACCGCCTTGACTCCTTGTTACAGTCCTGATCAGTTTCCCCACCACCGTCCTTTTATCCCTTTTTGCATTAAAAAGTTTGAGTTGGGCTTTTGTCACTTGTAACTAAAAGAACCCTGGCCAATTTTTGTGTGCCTATTAACTAGAATATGTATTTAGGATTTTCAAGCATATTGTTTAGTTATTCCTTATAATATCTATCTACCCACCTATCTGTTTAACTACACACCCAGGTTTTCTTTCTATAAGACACTAAACAGCTGGAAAAATATTTTAAACGCAGCCATTTAGAAGCATGTTACAATACCATCTGTCACCTTGTTGTGAATTGGTTCAAATATTCTCCTTAATGATTAGAGTTTATGTCTTTTGGATTCTTATCATGGAAGGCTTTGGTATTCTCCCTTAGCTCGTGGTCCCATCTCTTTATAACTTGCTTCCATGAAAACATTTGAGATGACTTTTTTCCTACATGATCAAATTAGTTTTTCCAAGAATTCAATGGGGTCAACCAATAGTTTAATTAATGTCAGATCTCTCCTCTCTTATAAGACGTAGAAGACAGTCTTACAGTAATCCATGCTTGTCTACCTTCATTCACCAAACAAGGACAGATTACTAAGAAAATTCCCAGTAAGTTTATTACGGACATTTTCCGATGCTGGCACATGCATTTTCTAGTTTGTTTTTCATTGTACATAGGTACATCGAGATCACCACCTGTACTATAAAATAAATGAACATTGAGAAAGATGGGTGGCCTGCCCTAATTTATTCAGCTATCAAGAATCTGGATTCAAATCCAAAGCTTCTGGCTCAAAATCCAGTGACATCTTTACTCAAAGCACTTATTTTCTCTGATCCATACACAGAGGTTCTAGCTACACTTTATTAAAAAATAAATTTGTCGCATTAACCATTTTGAAAACAATAGCAGTTACATACCTTTTCTTTCAAACTTGAAAAGATAGTGTTATGATGATGTCCTAAAGACCAGGATTCATGTAAGACACAATTTCCTGTCTGAGATTCAAATTAGAAAAAAAAAAAAAAAAAATTATGCTTAGGTATTAATTCTTGGGAACTGGGAGAAGGGAAAAAGAGTCTCTTTTCCAGCCCAAGGGAATTGTGTCCTCTATCATGACAGTGAACTTCTTTTCTGTGCCACCCTGAGCCATTGGGTTATTCGTGCTGCCCATTGTATCAGAAGCCACTTTGATTTCCAGCCATGGCTCTACACAATGGTTGTTGTTAAGAAATATATGAATTACTTAGAAACTAAAAATACATCCCTCCTCTGCCTGGTTAAATCAGTTGAACTCCAGCTCTGTGAGCAGCCTTGATGTAACCTTATCTTTTATTATTTATTAATATCTGTGTTCTGTGATCTCAGGTGACCCCCACTGCCCATGCATTCATGCTACACAGCAGAGTCTGGGGCCAGAGCAGAGCTCCCCAGGTAGTCTGTGGCCCGATAATAGCTTCAAAGTCTCTTGCCTCTCAGTGAAAAGAAAGGAAATCTATCACAGGTTACATTCTTTTCTGGTGAACAGGATATAAAAACCTTCCTGTCGTTTGTCATTTCCAGCCTCCTCCATGGTACACATTAAATAAATCTGGGGTAATGTCTCTCGCTGGTGACCTCCTGTCATCTGCAGCAGAACTACGAGGTTTCGCGGGAGTTTGGCTGAACTTATGTCAGGAAGAGGTCATATTAATCTCGGTGGGGAATGTCACTGATCTGACCCTTTTCAAACAACTCAGAAATAATGATTGCCATCTGTAATAAACTGCTATGTATTTATCATCTAAGGGTAATAAATGCATAGCAATTATATCTTAAAAGTTTGAATTTTTCCCTTCAAAGTATTTTGCAATGGTATTTGAATTTACCATCCCAAAGACAAAGGCTGACTAAGAATAAGACAGTATGAAAGAAAGGTGAGATTGCAAGGCTCAGTCAGTCTCGCGGGTCCTCAAAACACACGTTCCCCCTTTCCACCAGAGCCAGGTGCTCAAGGGCACCCCCTGTGTGGACTATTCAAGCCTGCTGGCTTTGGCAGTGGAGTGAGGGCGCTCAGGGGCTGGGTGAGCCCAACAGCTTCAGCAGGATCGTGAAAGCAGATGCTCAAACTCATTTTCACCCATTTAGATAGTAATTATAAGGACAACAAGGATTGAGTTTGTGACATTGTGATGTTTCCACTGTGAGAGTGTTGCTACAAAGAATATTAATACTCTCTGGGATACTTATTATCCTACAAGAACCAAAACAATTAATAGCAATAATCCTTTCCATTTCATAGATTCAAAGTATAGTCTCATATTAAATGAACCATTCACACGTTACATATTGTACTACTATAAGGGAGGCATGCTTGATCTTTTACCAATATATACTTGATTATTTCATCAATATTCATCTTCTATCAGAAATCTGTAAATAGTCTATGGCCATACCACCCTGAACGCGTCCGATCTCGTCTGATCTTGGAAGCTAAGCAGGGTCGGGCCTGAGTAGTACTTGGATGGGAGAAACCTATAAATAGTCAAGAAATTAACTTCTGCTATAGTCCTGTAACATGCCTACTTTTAAGAACTTCTTATCATTGTCCCTAGCAATATTTCAAAGCTCATGCCAAATCGTGTGATCCAGGAACTTTTAGAATTCTCCTCCAATGTGAAAATTTTATCCTGAACCTGCTTATGTGTTTATTATTTCTACATTATTACCTATTTTATATCATTTTATGTGTTCATGACACAAGTTTTGACTATCTGAATAACTCTTGTAATATGTCATATAAAAATATGACTGCACATAGCCCTGGCCAGTTGCTCAGTGGTTAGAGTGTCAGCCGGAAGACTGAAGGGTCATGGGTTTGATTCTGGTCAAGGGCACATAACTGGGTTACATGTTTGATCCCCAGCCTTATTCGGGGTCATGCGGGAGGCAACCAATTGATGTCTCTCTCCTACATCAATGTTTCTCTAGCTCTCTCCCCGTCCCTCACATCTTCCCATTCACCATTCACTCTACCTAAAAATCAATGAAAAAATATTCTCGAGGGAGGATTAACAAATATGTGTGTATGTGTATGACTGCATTGAAATGGCAATTTCAAAATTAGATATATAAAGCATCACTTTGAAATCATATTAGGGTAGATTCCTAACATATTTAATACTTGATTCCATGTCAGTAAACAAAATTGCTGTAAAATTACAGCTTACCCATAAAGTCTTGAAGTATTATAGCTATCAAATACTACTGAACTTGACCAGTTAAGAAATTAGGCTTACCCATTATTAAAACATTTATCTAAGCCCTGGCCAGATGTTCAGGTAGTTGAACCATTGTCCCGTACACCAAAAGGTTGCAAGTTGGTTGGATTCTCGGTCAGGGCACATACAGGAGGCAACTGATCAATGTTTCTGTCTAATATCGATGTTTCTCGTTCTCTCTAAAATTGATAAACATATCCTTGGGTGAGGATTAAAGAAAAAAAAAAACCCAAAACATTTACCTAGTTATCCCTTTAACTTTTGTAGCAAAAATACACTTGTAGCAAAAATTTTAGATGAAGAAAATTAATCAATATGGTCACTGTCCATAATTAATTACTAGTTTTATTCTGTCACCTGAACTGCTCAAGCAGCAAGCACATACTTAGGTTAGAACTGTTAAAACAATTGTTTGAAAAATTAATAGAGTAATGATCTAGGACAGTTTGCTGATCATGACTGTGCCGTGTTTGCTTTTACTATTTAAACATCCAGTTAGTTAGTCAGAAAGTTTTTTAAGTTTAGTCCAACAGTTGAATAAATAGCTGTGTTATGTTCCCATCTATTCTGTAGCTACTGGATGTATTCGGAACCGTGGCAGCAAACAGGTCATTCCCTTCTGAATTAGGATTTACGCATGCTACTAAAAAGCTGTGGAAATATAAGGTTTATCGTCTCTCTTTGGGTACACTGAAAAGAAACTCTATATTCATATCATTAAAGATATTACAACTTTTTCTCTTTGGAAAGCAATGGGCTCGCTGCTTCATTTAAGGGAGCAGATGTCTCCTTTCTCCACAAATACATAAGTTTCCTGATTACAACAACCTTATTTTATTTGCTGCTGTATCTTCATTGCTCAGCCAATAATGTGGGACATAATAAGTTGTTCAATAAATAATTCATGTCGCGCCTCTCTGGTAAAATTCTCATTATTAAGCACAACAACAAATAACAACAACGAACAAGTTGTTAAGATGTGTTCATAAGAAAGCCAGTAATGGGATTTTAAAAATTGACTAGACTGGTGTAGTCATCTCTATTCAAATTAAGGTTCAACAAAGAGCTAACAAATTCTACATAAACAACATTCTCTTTGGCTCTTAATTCACAAATTCTGTGAGATCATTTCGTATTACTAAAATGCTTCTGAAGAAGAACACCATTACAAATATATCCTCGGGGCTTCTGGGGGACCTAGGAATTCTGGAGCCAGGGATCACCCATAGATGCTCGACACATGCTTTAGATGCCCTTTTACTGGAAGCTCTGTAACTACCCTAAAAACTGAATGTGTTGTGGAACAGACCTTTGGCCAATGGTGACAGTCTACATAGAAATATACTCCGTGGTGCTCTGGGGAAAACTTTCCGCTTGCTGGCTCTCCTGCTCAGTGTGGCTGTGTTGCTCGCCGTGCTGTTGAATATGTTGGTGGTGTTGTCTTGTGTTCTGCACTATCAGTGGCGTCTACAACTCAAAATTCATATATTGTCTTTGCAGAAAATCTTCGTCGACATGTTTATAGCATCGAAAGAGGTGATACAGTGATTGCAAAAAACCCAAGTGATCGATCCAAAATGAAGGAAACCAAATCCTCACCAAGAGTCCATCAGATTTCTTTAAAAGCCATAGTTATGGGCCAGTGGATCATGTTTGGTTAGAAGGTGATCATCTACGGAATTATATAGATTCCAGGAACTATAGACCTATTCCATATGGACTAGTAAGAGGATGAAGCTTCTTTAAGATTTGGCCTCTGGGTGATTTTGGATTTCCACATGACAGCCTGAATGGCCATAGGTTTTCTGATGATTAGTAAGTGTATGTTCTTTTTTAAAAAAATGTTTTTGTTGATTTTTTAGAGAGAGAGAGAGGAAGGGAGAGATAGAAACATCAATGTGAGGGAGAAACATTAATTGGCTGCCTCCTGCACTCCCCCTACTGAGGATCGAGCTCACAGCCCGGGGCACGTGCCCTGACCAGGAATGGAACTGGGCCATCTCGGTCCATGGGACGATGCTCAATCCACTGAGCCACAATGGCCGGGCTATTCTTCCAATGTGATTAATGTCTCATGTTCAAGTGAATGTATTGTCGTCACTGAAATCTTGTATTTACAAATAAACTATTTGCTAATCAGTTTTAGTTATTTTTAATTGTTAAATGTAAAGAACAGTAACACACCTGCCCAGAGTGGCTCAGTTGGTTAAGTATCATCTTGTGCACCAAAAGGTTGACGGTGTGATTCCCAGTCAGGGCACACAGCTGGGTCGTTGATTCTATCCCTGGGCGGGGCATGTACAGAAGGCAACCAATTGATGTTTCTCTCTCTCTTTCTTCCTTTCTGTAAGCATAACCTCAGATGAGGATTTAAAAAAAGAAAAGAATAAGTAACACAATCTGCTGTTTATATTCATTCAAAATACATGGATAAAAGTAATCCCAAATAAATCATCTAGGTTAAAAAAAAATACCTGTTTTCAAAGCTATGGACAGAATGAAAACACTATTCAGAGACTATGGGCAGCACAATATAAGAAGATAAGTAAGATGCATAGTAATGTGTCCTGCCATGAACTGTTTAAACCTGAACATGGTGCAGGGATGGGGTAGGGATTCATGTGCTGATGAAAGTGCACTTGTGCCGCCGGCATGCATCACTGGAGAATGCCTGCAACCACAAAATAGATATTAATGACTAGGAAAACGTCATGCGTTTCAGCCTAAGGTGGAAAAAAAAAAATCAAGAGAATGTTGTCACATGACATATCTTTGAACACCCAAAGGGCAAAAATGCACTTTGGTGAAGCTGAGCAGACTGAATGCCTTGCACATAGCTAAAGCCTGGCAATAGTTTGGACATAACTAGATGCCTTGCCCTAAGCTCTAAGCTACTATGGACTGAATACTAATTCTTTGCACCTTGAAAATGAAAAGAACAAAAGTATTATTAATGTACACTGTCACTTTCTATTAGTATTCATAACATTATTGAATCCTGACCCACAGAATTTCTATTTACTTTTATTTTTTTAATTAAAGCAGATTTTAATAAACATACATGTTATTAAGAAATTTTATTCAAATTAAGGCTCCATCAGTGACGGCTATGACAAGGTTTTTTATAAGCCTTATCTGACCGACAAAATTTCAAAGCAGATCTAAGCAACCAAATATAGAATGGCTTTGCTTTTTCTGATATAAGACCAGTGTGATTTGGAGTGATGGGGAGATTGATAGTCTGCTTATCTTTCAGACAGTGTCTTCAGGTGTCTCTAAACTCTGATGAAATATGACTTTGGCAATGCCGATGGTAGCAATTCTGAATGAACAACATATACCCCCTTCGCAACATGCCCCCCCCCACACACACACATACATATCTCCTGAAAATTTCTGTTCTGTTTTCAAATTGTGTAAGGTTCTCTTTTCACAGAATAAAACTATAGTCTACATAAGACAATCTCTACCTTTTGCCACATCACGGATAGAACTGGAGATTATTATGCTCAGTGAAATAAGCCATTCAGAGAAAGGCATACAACATATGATCTCACTTATATGTGGAATCTAATGAACAAAATACACTGATGAACAAAATAGAAACAGAGACATGGATACATGAAACAGACTGACAGCTGTTACAGGGGAGAGGGGAGGGGGGCGACTGGATGAAAGAAGGGGAAGAGATTAGCTAAAGAACATACATGCATAACCCACAGACACAGGCAATAGTGTGGTGATGATGGCCAGAAGCAGGGCGGGGCTGGGTGGAGGTGGGCACGGGGGGGAGGGTTGGAGACATATGTAATATCATTAACAATAAAAAAGTAAAAACAAAATAGCTGGTCATTTCCTGTCATAATGTCAAGCAACTGCTTTATTGATTATCTTTTCACTGAACTATCTATACAAACCCAAAACAGTATTTTATTTTTTAAATTATTTTTATTACAGATGTTTCCCCTTTTTCACCCATTGACACCCTCCTCCCGCCCCCCCCCCATCTGCCCCTTCTCCAGCATTGTTGTCTATGTCCATTGGTTACACATACATGCATGGAAGCTCTTTAAAAACGCAAACACTGTTCAGTCCAAACAAATTGCCAGTTAGGTCATCATGTGCAACAGACCTAATTCTCCAAAGAATTTAACGTTTTTGAATGAACTTCTGTCATATTTTTGTTCCAAGCAGACCTCTATGCAAAAGCACTGATGGAGCTAACTGGCTGAATTAGACTCCAGCAGAAAAAAATCTACATCAGTAACCATCTCTACATGTGGCTCCAATTTGGGACAAAATAAGCATCAACCCATAGGAAGAAGGAAAGAAATAAAGGCATCGCTGTGTCACAAGACAGTGCGTTCACTGGTTGGTGAATAGAGCCAACATTTCATTTTTCTATCATCAGCATATATTTGTAAGGCAGCAGGATGACATCCAAGAAAGAGCATAAAGCTAGCAGACAGGAGAACTTAATGATGAAAAATGACTGGGCTTTGGAGTCAACCACACAGATTTGTATCCAGATTCTTCCAGTTTATCTCTGGGCTCATTTAGGCCCCAGGGCTCCATTTCTGTATCTGTAAACTGGATAATGATACTATCTAACAACCACGTTGTGAGTGTGAAAAGAGATAATACATAAAAAATGTAATTTCACACAGTGCATGACACATAAATACTCATAAATAATAGCTCCTAATCTTAGTAGACTTAACTATATCACTAACCAGCCATGTAATATTTGCTGGTTGTAATAGTAGCAAACTAATTAATTCTTATTTTGAGTCAGAGACTAGACAAAAATTTTAATCTGAACAAAATTAACATAAAATTAAAATTTTAATATAAACACAGTGTCTCTCCTTAATGTTTTGATGAAGAAAACCAAGGCTCAAATAGGTGAAGTAATTGACCCTAGATGACCAGATCAGGTTTTACTGACACCAAGCTTTGACAGGCTACATGTCAGAACGCATACTTTTACACCCACACTCCCCACTTAGCAAAAGAGAAAGAAAAGAATGCAGAAGAAAGTGATCCGACCTATACGATGCTGAAGAAAAAGAAGGGAACTGAAATTTCCTGAATGTCTATTTTGCATGTATTTAACATCATGCTAATTTTTTTACATGTAAAGTGCATTTAATTCTCACTAAAATCCTAATTGCACTTATTTTAAATTATCATAAGGCAGTTCTATTTTTAATTGTTTGAGACGACCCCATATTGCCTTCCACAGTGGCTTCACCAATTTGCATTCCCAACAACAGTGCATGAGGGTTCCCTTTTCTCTGCATCCTTGTCAACACTTGCTTGTTCGTTTATTGATGACAGACATTCTCACAGGTGTAAGGTAATATCTCATTGTGGTTCTAATTTGCATTTCTCTGTTGATTAATGACATTGTGCATCTTTTCTTACGCCTATTGGCCATCTAACCCCAGCGATTCCACTTCTGGGAATATATCCAAAGAAACCCGAAACACTAATTTGAAAGAATATATGCACTCCTATGCTCATTGCAGCATTATTTACAACAGCCAAGATTTGGAAGCAGCCCAAGTACCCATCATTAGATGAGTAGATAAAAAAGTTGTGGTACATTGACATAATGGAATACTACTCCTACTCAGCTGTAAAAAGAAGAAAACCTTACTTTTTGCCACAGCATGGATGGATCTGGAGAGTATTATGGTAAGTGAAATACTCCAGTCAGAGAAATACAAGCATCATATGATTTCACTTATGTGTGGAATCTAATGAACAAAATAAACTAACAAACAAAGTGGAGACAGGCTCATGGATACAGAGAACAGAGTGATAGCTGTCAGAAGGGAGGGGTCTGGGGGCAGGGTAGATAAAGAAACTAAGCAAAGAAAAATAAAAAACTCAACCAGCTGGTGTGGCTCAGTAATTGAGCATCAACCCATGTACCAAGAGGTTGCTGGTTCGATTCTGGTCAGGACACATGCCCAGGTTGTGGGCCCAATCCCCCGTGGGGGGCATGCAGGAGGTGGTCAATTATTATTTTTTGTTGTCAATATTTCTCTCTCCCTCTCCCTTCCTTTCTCTCTAAAATCAATAAAAGAAAAAAATTAGAAAGAAAGAGAGAGAGAGAGAGAGAGAGAGAGAGAGAGAGAGAGAGAGAGAGAAAGAAAGAAAGAAAGAAAGAAAGAAAGAAAGAAAGAAAGAAAGAAAGAAAGAAAGAAAGAAAGAAAGACTCATGGACACACACAACTAACCAGAGGGTGGAGGGTTGCGGGGAAGTAGAAGAAGGGACAGGGGGGCTGAAAGGAGAGTTGACTTGGAGTAGTAAACACACAATACAACATACAGAGGAGGTATTGTAGAATTGTATACCTAAGACCTGTATAATCTTATTCACTAATGTCACCTCAGTAAATTCAATTTAAAAGCAAATAAATAGAGAAAATAAATTATTAGATAGTACTCAACATGTAGAAAAAAATTAAGAATAATTTTTTAAAATACCCACATCAAAAAGAACATATTGATGACAGAATTAAGATCCGCTGAAACTCTATGAATGTACTTTCTTCACCACATGTTTATAGTAACTAATACTCACAATTTAGTATCTTCATTGTTGTTGTTGTTATTATTGTTATCATTATTATTATTTTGTTACTCCTCACCCAAGAATATTTTTATCCATTGCTTTTTTTTTTAAGAGAGAGTGGGAGGGGGGTAGGGGTGGAGGGGTTAGAGAGAGAAAGAAATATCAATGTGAGAGAGACACATTGATTGTTTGCCTCCTTCATAACCCTGACTGGGGCTGGGGATCAAACCTGCAACTCAGGTATGTGTCCTTGACTAGAAATTGAACCTGTGACCTTTGGGTCCTTGAGCCGATGCTCTAACCACTAAACCAACCAGCCAGGGCTATCTTTATTATTTTTAAATACTTTTACTATAAGTGTTTATCTCAAGCAATACAAAGCAATGTTTAATATATTTTAATTTCCAAATATAGCATTATGCTTTATAAATTTTTCCAAAAATTTTTTTCACTTAAATATATACTATTATATTTACCATTTTGATATGTATAGCTCTGATTCCTTTCATTTCAAGACTGTATATTCAGTTTTACTAAAACATCACCTTTCATTTATCTATGTCAATTGGAGAAAACATCGCTGTTTATTTAACCATTTTTTTTCCTTGTTGGGGATTTTCCCTCCACTACTAGACAAGGTGTCTCTACATATCACCTGTATATTACACAATGTCCATGTGTAAGTGTGCAGGTTTTCTGTAAAACACACCTAGGAATTGGAATGCTATGCAGGCCATGAAAACGTCCAACCATCCTCATTGCCAGATGTTTTACTTCTTCAGCCTCACTTGTTACAGCCAATTTTTTTGTACTTTGGTACACTAATGCATAAGGGTTTCTTTTATTCCACATACTCTTAAACAATTGACATTATCAAACTTCGGCATTTTCGCAAATGCGATGGGTGCGCTGTGGAGTTGACGTGTGTTGAAATGGAATCCCGCCTATTCCCGCCGGGACGCAGCCCGTTTCTCCGCGTGCACTTGGTGTTCGGTGATCTTCTCTACATCGCTGTTTCTACCTGTGTCGATCTCGTAAACAGCCTGCCGTGTTTTTCTTAACAATATGTAGGGGTTGTTTTTCCTCTGGATACTGAGTTTTTATTAGATTTTGTTCATCTCTCAGTCTTTGGAATTTTTGTCTTTTAAAAATATTTTTGATAAACTTTTTTTTTTTTTTGCTAATACTCCAATTTATAACACTTCACTTTATGGTTTATGCTTATCTACATCATTTCCTATCTAGGGGTCAAAAAGATTGTTTCCCATATTTTTTTCTTAAAAATACCAAAGTTTGACTTTCATGCTTGGGTCTTTTATTCACATAGAAATCTTTTGCGGATATCATGTTGGTTGCCAATTCTACATTATTTTCACATGTGTTTTAAATTATTACACTGCCAGTTTACACACTACTATCCCCAAAACAAACTTGTGAGGCAGATACTAATATAATTCCAAATCAATGTATTTAAAAACAAACTTAGAGGTTCACAGCCTGACCAATATCATACAGCTAGTGAACTGTGGGACCAGAATGCAAATCCAGGGAGTCTGACTCCGGGGCACACGCACCCGGAATAACTCATCTGGGCCATGATCTCCACAACAGCGGGATTTGGGTGGAGTGTGGACTGAAAAAATATCCCGAAAGAGAAAGTCTCTACTTCATGACAAAGCTGGAGGGCAGTGCACTGCGTCGGGCACCTTCTTGCCCTGTTCTCAGGATGAGTGTTTTCTGTTCAGTAAGATGAGAGGGTTAGAAGCAATAAATTCAACTGGTCAATCAGTTTATTTATTTATCTATAATAAGTGGTCTATTAAATAATTAAATGAATCGATTGATTCCATTAAAGAGTAATTAATAATCTATTTCCTGATAGTCTGAAAGTATCAGGCTAGCACTTGCACGCACTGGGTCAGATGTGAAGAATAGTAACAGGTGTTATGGGTCCCAGCGGATGGCATTTATATTAAGTAAGGTAGGAGGAGGGTAGTGGAAAGGATTTTCAGAAAAATCTTCCTAAAGTTTTATGAGCTATGATTATATACTGAGGACGAATTCATCAGATGGACTGGAGTTTAATTCCAGGCAAAGGAAATAGCAGCGAAGACATACAGATGATAATTGGCAGCAAGCATTTCTGGTACATCCCCAGCCTTTTAGTGTTCCTGAATCACCAAGTGCAGGTGGGGTTCCAGGTGAGACCAGGGCAGTAAGCAAGATGGAGATGTAGGAGAACACCATATGTATCATGACAAGCAGATAACATTTTATACCAAGACCAATGCACCAGATGGACAGCAGAGAGGGTAAATGGTAGGCTATGCACTAGTGCGGGTCACAGAACAGGAACTGGCCTGTGGCAGGGATGCAACAATCACCTTATCGCTACCACTGCCTGTGCTGGGCCCTATGGGCTGCGGGGTCCTCTGTGCAGCCCCCCTTGGGAGTCTTTCTGCATTTTTTGGAAAAATTTGTGTATCTGTGTTTCCCCTCAAAGGAGTGTGTGTCCCGAGAAGCAAAAAATATCTGAACTATCTTTGGACTTGGTTTACAGCATTAAACTTCTCTCTCCAGTTATTCTGTTTGTCCTTCCGTCCAGGCGGCAGCAGCAGGCATGCATGCACACACACACGCACGCACACACACATGCACGCACACATGCACGCACGCACACGTGCACACACACATGCACGCACGTGCACAGATACTCTGCAGTCCCTACTACAGAGTATAAGGAAACCACAGTGATCGTGCAGTGCCTCAGGATAGCAACGTGGGGACAATAACCACCTCTAGGGCCGAAGGAGCAGGAAGAGGAAGCGAAGTGTAACTCAAAGAGAGAGGAGAGTTGAGTGGAGAGGCCACCTTCAGTTGTTGTTACTTCAGTTGAAAGATGAGCGAACCAGAGAGGCTCTGTAAGAAGGGATCTAGAGGAAGCTCCAATTGAACTTTTCTCTCTCCCCCCGATATAGGGCCAGGGCCCACTCTTATCAAACCCCATGGGAAGCTAAAATACAAGAGAGCTTGTTGATGACAGCTACACAGATCAGCCTTGGCCTTGAAGGCAGAGGCAGGGTGAAGGAGAGAGAATACACCTGGAGGTGCTCGGAGGCGTGCCCTTCGCAGACTCTTCCACCGAAGTAAAAACTGTGTTTATAACGGAAGTGCAACTTGAATCATATGCCTCCAGGAGGACATTCTCGGACCACCTGTCTGGATGCGGCACTACTGGTAGTTCCCACATTCAAAAAGATTTCAACTAAATGTTCACTTAGTCAAGTTTTATATTACAGCGACCTAATAAGCATTCTTTCTTCTAACTACATTCTTCTCTTTGCATTCTTTCTTATCTCATTTAGTCTTCTTAGCAACGTACCCCTTTAAATGATGTTTTTCTTTATGTTTTACAGATGAGGAAACTGTAACAGGGGAGAGTTACAGGACACCCACGAGAACCTAAGAGACTTGGAAAGGCCACTCAGCCCGAACTTGGGGCCAGGAGCTTACTCCAGGTCTGTAGACTGCAAATAGCAGCAGTCTGTACTGCACCATGACTGGAATTTCAGAGCAGTTGCCTTCTTGAGGAAAAAACGATCCTGGGGTCAGTATGCTCTGATTTAACCCTAACTCTTTTTCTCTCTCTCTTTTAAATTTAATCTTTCAATTATAATTTACATTCAGTATTATTTTGTGTTAGTTTCAGGAGTACACCACAGTTGTCAGACAATCGTACATGTCACAAAGTGCTCCCCATCCCCAACCTTCCCATGATTTAACCCTAACTCTCGAGCAAACTGAGCACCACTGGAGACAATACTGATGCCCACCATGCAGCTCCCTTTCGAAGCACAACAGATGTCTTTACTTTGAAGAACTGGCTGTTCCGGGAGAAGAATGGTAAATAAAGATGAAGATGTTGGTGCTGATTAAATTCTGAAAATATGCTAAATTCGCCTTAACCTGAACAAATAACAGACATTTGTATCCTGATTTATTACAAAAGGCTTGTCATCCAAATAAATAATAGATGACGATGGGCACATTCAAGATTGTTTTCTCATGTTTGAAAGACTAGGGACATCACAGATAATAAATATTACAAATAAGCCTCGGAAGGAAAAGATAAATCTTAAGATTGCAAATGAAGGGAAATTAAAACTCTGTATTAAGCAAAAGAAAACACGGGAGTCTCTTTTTCCCCCAGATAAAGTAAAGTAATTGTGTAACATGAAAATTGGAGCAGGATATAATGTGCAATTAAGTAATAAGAGGAAAACGACTAATTCTCTGTGTGTGTGTGTGTGTGTGTGTGTGTGTGTGTGTGTGTGTGTGTTAGGGGATGGACAAATAAAACTAAGGCTTATAGACAAAACAGTTAATTGTAAGCAATTATCTGCAGGTTAAAGTAATTTTTAAAGTAATATGAAAACAAATTTAAATACTACAAAAAATTAGTGTACCACCACAATAAGGTATTTTAGCCAGTGCTGCTAAAGAATAATCTGCAAATAAGAACCAGGAAGTTTAGTAATGAGTATGTCAAAGAGATAAGGTTAATGGAGGTTCTAGGACTGGCTTAGAGGTGACACTGTCTGTTTTGTATTTCTGTGTTATTGGTGGCAGCTTCTGCTAGGACGGGATAAAAGCACCAGCAGCCGGCTGACTATTCCCTTCATGGGTTAGGCATTTATTTCAGGACAGACGTGGTTTTGTAGAACCCTTGCTTTCATTATCCTTTGTTAAACACAGCCACTAAATACATTCTCTTTATTTTTCCTGCTTGCTTAATCCCTACATTTCTGCATAGATAAATCTCACATAATTAGCTGGAGCTTTGGAAAACAGTGTTGCCTGGTGCCAACGAAATGACATTTGTGCTGCGCCGGAGAAAGTTACAACCTGTGGGCTGCGGGAGTAGAAATGCTTTATTGGGATTCCTTGCCCCTGGCTATATATGAATTGAAGAAAGAACAGAGGAAATTATTCCGTTCTGAAAATCCTTCTTCAGCCAAGACATTTTTTAAAGGGTAACAATATTTTATTTTCATTCACTTTGTTTGATACACCAAAAATTATTTTGGCTCTACTGTAAGTATGCGAATAAAACTGATTACAAGAAAAACATGTAAAGAATCAGACAAATTATGCAATTCCATTCTCCTCAGGGCCTACCTAGCACAGGGCCTGGCACTCATGGATAATTGTTTTATGAAAAGTAAAAGATAATGGTATCACCTCTCTGAGAGCATTCCGTGATAATACTTTTATTCTCGCTCATAGCCCAACACAGTATTTTTCCCATCCTCATTACAGAATGGGTCAGCTGCATGGATTTACTGTCCTATAGCATAGATTACATTTCTGAGGAGAATAGCAGTGTCAACTTTATTGGCCACAGGGTGCCCAGATTAAACATTATTTCTGACTGCATCTGTGAGGGTATTGCAGGATGAAACTGTATTTGAATGAGTCAACTGAGGAAGTAGATGGCCTGCCCCAAAGTGGGTGGGCATCATTCAATCCATCAAGAGTCTGAATAGAACAAAAGGCAGAGGAAGGAAGGATTTACTTCTCTTTTCTGTCCGCTGGCTTGAGCTGGGACATACATTTCCTTCTGCCTGTGGACTGGGATGTGCACAGTCCACTCTCCTGGTTCTCAGGCTTTCAGACTTGAACCAGAATACACTATCTGCCTTCCAGACTGCAGATGCTGGAGATCACAGGCCTTGGCCTTCACAATCCTGCAAGCCAGTTTCTCAAAAAAAATCTCTCTCTCACCCTGGCCGGTTTGGCTCAGCAGTTAGAGCGTTGGCCTGCGGACTGGAGAGTCCTGGGTTCGGTTCCTACTAAGGGCACGGACCTTGGTTGCAGTTTGCCCCCGGCCCTGGTTGGGGTTGTCTGGGTGGCAACCGGTGGATATGTCTCTCTCGCATCGATATTTCTCTGTCTCTCTTCACCCCTCTCTCCCTCCTGCTCTATCTAAAGACAAATGCAGCCCTGGCCGGTTTGGCTCAGCGGTTAGAGCGTCGGCCTGCGGTCCAGAGAGACCCGGGTTCGGTTCCCGCTAAGGGCGCGTACCTCAGTAGCAGTTTGTCCCTGGCCCTGGTCGGTTGTGTGGGTGGCAGCCACTCGATGTGTCCCTTTCACATCGATGTTTCTCTCTCTCTCTCTGTTCCTCTCTCTCCCCTCCCACTCTACCTGAACAAAAAATGGAAAAATGTCCTCGGGTGAGGATAAAAAATAAAAAAATAAAGACAAATGCAAAAAATGTCCTCAGGTAAGGATAAAAAAATTTTTTTAAATAAATACATCTCTCTTTATATATACATACACAAAATATAGAGAGCTATTATATATCTATAATATATAATCTAAAATAGATATATAGATATATAATATCTATAATAGATTATAGAATTAGCATACATATAGTGATATATAGTATATATTTATTCATATAATATAGACTATATATAATTATATTGAATATAATTAAAGTAAATTATGAACATAGAATATATATAATTATATCAATAAAGAATATAAAGGAATTTGTTATATATAGAATCTATGTATAGATGTAGACATATAAAACATTTTAATTATATTCTATATATAATATACCCTGTTTATATAGGATATATTTTATATATATTAGCGTATTTGTTTTTATATGTGTGCTATTGGTTCCGTTTTCTGGAGAACCCTGACCAATAAAGCAAACACACACACACACACACACACACACACACACAGTGCAGGATGAATAAAAATAGGTGATTGACTCAATCACTGAGCTCTTCCAAATCATGTAGAAAAAATATTAATGACAGGTTGGAGAGTGCACTTTTCCACTGACTGAAAATTTGGCATTAAAGATATGCACAGCATGAGGTAAAAACAGAAAATAAGTGTTGGGACAAAACACCGAACCTTTGCCTTGGTTACATGACTACTAATGTTCTTTGGCTTACATGTTCTAAATCAGTCGTTCTCAAAGTATAGTATTGTCTTCATCATAATTAGCTAGTTTATTTATATTAATAATAGGAAGAGAGCAAAGGAGGCCAGAAGCTGGTGTGTATGTGCTACTCTATCCTTTCTTTACTCTCCCAGGTAAAAAAAAAAAGGGGGCAAATTTTCCAAGCCAGACCAGTAAGAGTTCCTGCCTAATGTATTCCTCTAATGAAAACTGGAATGAGAAGCTCTCTCTCCTCACTGAATTCCTGAGCTAAAGGGATATAAGTTAAGAATTGCTCTTAGCCATGTTCCTTGTTATGATGTTTTCATTTATAATATTGGCGCTCTGAAATCTCTGTCCCCAAGGCAGACTTCTTTGATGGCGATAGATCACTCATCCTCTTTCTCTTTCTGGTTGATGGATAGATTGACTTAACACATCCAAAACTGCATTCTCAATTCCTCCCCACCATATTCCTCAAAGCAGCCTGTCCCTCAATTTTTCCCATACCACTAAATGACACAACTAGCCACCCTTACAACCATGCACCTGCTCAGGAAAAGGCTGTGTGAATTGCACAATTTCTTTTCCTCTGAGCTCCTACATCCAATCCAAACCACTTGCAACCAGATTTCACCTTAATCCAAACCTCTATAAGTTTTTAGGAAGACTATGGTGTCGCCCTGGCCAATTTGGCTCAGTGGTTAGAGCATCGGCCCGTGGTCCAGAGAGTCCCGGGTTCGGTTTCCACTAAGGACATGTATCTCGGTTGCAGTTTGTCCCCGGCCCTGGTTGGGACGTGTGGGTGGCAACCACTCGATGTGTCCCTTCACGTCAATGTTTCTCTCTCTCTCTCTCTTTTTCCCTCTCTCTCCCTCCTACTCTATCTGAACAAAAAACGGAAAAATGTCCTCAGGTGAGGATTAAAAAAAAAAAAAAGACTGTGGTGTCTATTTTCTAGTTGGATTCTCTCCTTTAACTCGACCTCTTACAGTCTGTTTTCCACTAGAAAGATATTTTTAAAGATTCTTTTAGTTTCTGCTAAAAATCTTCCAACGACTTCCTGTTAAAGCAAAAATAAAATCTCTACTCCTTACAACTATTAGGCTCTTGTTAATTCAACATCTGCCTACTTTCCCCATAGATCTCTTTGCTCCACTCATATCAGCTTTGTCCCTGCCCTTTATACACTCTCAGACCATTTTTATTTCAGGGTCTTTATATTTGCTGAGCCTTCTTCCTGAAATTTTCTTGCTCCAGAACTCTGAATGACTGCTTCTATTTAATCCCCCAGGTCTCAGCTAAATATCACCATTCAGAGAAGGCTCCCTTACCACCCAATTTAAAGTGAACCATTCTGTTCCCCCAGTTACAGACCATTACTTCTCCCTGCATTAATGCATTTTTAGAATGCGTTACTATGTGAAATTAATCATGAGTGCCTTCATTTTTTATTTAAATTCTGTCTTTACCCTCTACAAAAGAGCACGCAGAATATGGAACTCTACATACTCATATACAGAGCTGACTTGACTTGAATACTACTCTATGTCCAGAGTTTAACACCTCGCATGTATATAGGTACTCACATTTTTTACAGAATTATATAAATCAATGTGGGACAAAACCAGATGCAACAGAAAGAATCAAGTCTATATGCAGACAGAGAGTAAGAGAGGAACTTGATGGTGTTCAAACTCTTGGGTACATCCTACACAAAATGTTTCTATTCTTCTGTTTTCCATAGTTTGGCCATAAAAACCAGTAAAAAAAAACAAACATACAAAAAGATATGATTTAGTGTGTATTGTTTCTGTTTTATAACAGAAAGAGGTAAGGTGGACATAAAATTGCTTATTCGTAACAATTTAGGGATGAAGATACCCTAATTTGTTCCTTTTCATGCAGGAAAATTCCTTGGGATTCTTACATATATTGGAAAATGGTTAATAGAAAGTATTACTGAGCATGATTAGAAAGGACTTAACTAAAATAGTATAGAAATGCTCAGCCCTGAGTTTCTTCTTGTTGAGGAATGGAAGACCAGCTATAGTCTGCTCTTCCCAGATGATAGTTGCAGGCTAAATTCGATTTGTTATGCAGGAACTGGTCATTAAGATTGCCAGAAGATTACTTCCCAAAACAATTAGAGTGAATACATGTTAATTTCAAGTGACCACACCTTGTCAGGGTCTTGGTGGCCTTTTCAAAACTAATATCTTTGGCTCTGTCATAGAAATATTGGATTTGGTAAATTAGCAGTCTTTTTTTTTTGGTCTAAATGGAATTACAGGAGCAAAGCAATATCCAAGTCATTTTATATTACTTCCTTTCATATTCTTATCCTCTACTATAAAAAAAAACAAGCCACAGCCCATTATTCATTAACTCCCCTCCGAATACATTGACCTAGCTATTCTAGAATACCAAAGTTTGCTGAAATCTCAGACCTTGTGAACTCTTACTGGCCTTGATGTTTTCATGGATGTTTTCTATTCATCCTGAGCTCAGATATTGGCTTAAATACCACCTTTGGAGAAAATTTTTCTGTTCACCCTAACTAGGGCTCCCTTTATTATGTGTTTTAGCTGCCTCATTTTTTTCTTTATAAATATTGTCACAATTTATTATATTTATTTGCGTGCATACTTGTCCCTGAACTCTTTTTTTTTATCCTCACCCGAGGACATTTTTCCATTTTTTGTTCAGATAGAGTGGGAGAGGGAGAGAGAGAAAGAGAAACATTGATGTGAAAGGGACACATCGAGTGGTTGCCACCCGCACGACCCAACCAGGGCTGGGGACAAACTGCAACCAAGGTACATGCCCTTAGCGGGAACTGAACCCGGGTCTCTCTGGACCGCAGGCTGACGCCCTACCACTGAGCCACACCGGCCAGGGCTGAACTCTTACTTTCTACTAGAAGAAAAGCTCATTCAGTAGCACAGAGACCATCTCTATTTTATTCATTGTTCTATCACCAATACTTGTCTTATAATAGGCACTCTAGAAATATGAGTCAAATAAAAACAAAGTATTGGCAGTGTTTCCATTTTCATGTGTGTAAATTTTTTAAATTAAATGTGGGGCCATAAAGCATTAATGCCAGTCAAAACGTTCCAGTGAACAGGTTTCAGCAGTTCAACTTCATAACAATATAAATAAAACCGTTAAAATTTTCTGAACAATGGCAGCACTTGGATTTAAAAAAAAAAAACAAGTAAATTTCATATTGATAGCAACTAAAAAAAAAAATCAAATAATACAAGTAATAGTCCCAAGTTGGAAGATAGGCTAAGGAGAAAATTCAAATACCTGAAGTTGTCAGTGACCACCGAGGAAGAGGTTGAAGAAGCAGAGACCCAGGTGAGGGAGGAGACTAAGTCAGGGAAGGAGGAACAAGGGAAAAGCAGGTTGTGGGTGAATGAGAACCATGTGAAGGAATATATTTGTAGATGACAAGGAAGAATTTAAAGCAGGAAAAACTGCCCTGGCCAGTTTGGCTTAGCATTGGAGCATTGGCCCACAGACCAGGGAGTCCAGGGTTCAGTTCCCGATAAGGGCACGAACCTCAGGTTGCAGTTTGTCCCCGGCCCCAGATGGGGTCATGTGGGTGGCAACCAGTCAATGTGTCTGCCTCACATCCATGTTGCTTTCTCTCTCCCCCCACCCCCTCTCCTGTTCTTTCTAAAGATAAATGTAAAGCAGGAAAAACCTATACAAAAGTGTTTAGGATCTAAACTCAGTGCATACGCACAAATCAACTGGGGTCCATTTTATCTTTAAAAATGTCTAAAACTTCTCCATAAATACATATAGTCTTGACTCCATTCAACCCTGTAGAATCACATGTGTATAGAATACATAGATTAACATTTCAAATATAATTGTGTGTACATATGAAAGTACCATTTTATATTTTCATACCACGAGACAGTCCTGAGTGCATATGGTTTCATATATGTTACATACTTCTATGATGAGTCGCTCTTTATTTACAGCATATCTTCTGAAAACTCAGAATACTTACATTTAACATACTTCCATTTAAAAATGCTGGTGTCCCCTGAAAAATACCTCTTGTGAGGGGAGACAACCATTTGCTTAAAATGTGTTTCACTCTTGACTCACTGGGTAGTAGGCGTGTTGTCACCTGTTATGACATAAAGTGATGTTCAGGCCTCCAACTTGGGGAAGGTGATGGATGTATCAGTGCAAAGGAAGGCCAGTGTGTACCATGAGCCCTGGATGTCCAAGAGTTTGAGTCCAGAATGATGAAGTCCTGAGGTTTGCCAGCTTTGACATTGCTTTTGTTCCGCACTCAAAGTGTGTACTCAATTTATTTTATTAAATTTTTTATTATTAATTTGTTTTTGTTACAGATGTTTCTCATTTTTCCTCCATTGACACCCTCCTCCCCTTTCCCCCCACTCCATCCCCAGCTTTGTTGTCTATGTTCACTGGTCATGCATACATGCATGTAAATTCTGTGGTTTATCTCTTCCCCCACAAAACCTCCTACTCTGAGGCTTATCAGCCTGTACCCCATGTCTCTGGGTTAATTTTGTTCAGCAGTTTGTTTAGTCCACAAATAAGTGAGATTATGTGATATTTGTCTTTCTCTGCTTGGCTTGTTTTGCTTAGAATAATACTCTCCAGGTCCTTCCATGCCATCTTAAAGGGTAAGAAATCGTTCTTTCTTACAGCTGCATAGTATTCCATTAAGTACATGTACCACATCTTTTTAATCTACTCATCTACTGATAGACACTTGGGTTGTTTCTAGATCTTAGCTATTATAAATAGTGCTGCTATGAACATAGGAGTACATATATTCTTCTGATTGGTGTTTCAGGTTTCTTAGGGTATATTCCTAGAAGTGGGATCACTGGGTCAAATGGCAGTTCAATTTTTAAATTTTTGAGGTAATACCATAGTGCTTTCCACAGTGGCTGCACCAGTCTGCATTCCCACCAGCAGTGTATTAGGATCCCCTTTTCTCCACACTCTTCCCAACACTTGTTGTTTGATGATTTGTTGATGGCAGCCATTCTGACAGTTGTTAAGAGCATACAGTGGAGTCAAGACAGTCTCTTCAATAAATGGTGTTGGGAAAATTGGACAGCTACATGCAAAAAAATGAAGCTAGAACACCAACTTACACCATACACAAGAATAAACTCAAAATGGATACAAGACTTAAATGTAACTCATGAATCCGTAAAAATTCTAGAAGAAAATGTAGGTAACAAAATCTCAGACATCACACGCAGCAGAATTTTCACTGATACAACACCTAAGGCAACAGAAACAAAGGAAAAAATGAACACATGGGATTACATCAAACTAAAAAGCTTCTGCACAGTGAAAGAAACAACCATTAAAACGGAAAGGGATCCCATTATATGGGAGACCATAATTGCCAATGATACATCAGATAAGGGGTTTATTTCCAAAATATATAGAGTGCTCATACAACTCAACAAAAGGAAGACAAAGAACCCAGTTAAAAAATGGGCAGGCCCTGGCCAGTTTGGCTCAGCGGTTAGAGCGTCGGCCTGCGGTCCAGAGAGACCCGGGTTCGGTTCCCGCTAAGGGCACGTACTTCAGTTGCAGTTTGTCCCCGGCCCTGGATGGTCGTGCAGGTGGCAGCCACTCGATGTGTCCCTTCACGTCGATGTCTCTCTCTCTCTCTCCCTTCCTCTCTCTCTCTCCCACTCTATCTTTACAAAAAATGGAAAAGTATCCTCGGGTGAGGATAAAAAAAAAAATGGGCAGAAGACCTAAATAGATACCTCCCCAAAAAGGACATACCAATGGCCAAGAGACATATGAAGAAATGCTCAACATCACTAATCATCAGAAAGATACAAATTAAAACAACTATGAGGTATCACCTCACACCTGTACTCAATTTCAAAACATACATACCATTAAAGCATTATTTGATTTTTTTCCCCAAACTCTTTCAATATCAGCTTGTTTATTGAAAATTCCTGGAAGCTACAAAGTGCCATCTGTTTCCTTATCAAATGTCGCCCCCACCATCACAGGCACATATCGTTGCTATTTTTATCCATGAGGTTGCTTAGGAACAATGTGGTTACATTCACCGGTCGGGTCTGATTGAGTCTCTGATGATGAGCCTGGTGCAACTATGGAAAAAAGACTTGCCTGAATTCTGAAAACAGTCTGAAAATCAACGTCTGATCCAGAAACACATTCATGAGCAAACTCCACATGGCAGCATCTCACAGACAGACCTATCCATTAAGAATGATGTCTTCTCTGGAATCTAGCCACATCTATGTGACCCGATGGGGCATTTTCATGTCAGTTGAAAAATTTAGCAGTGGGATCCCTTTGCAAGTGATTTTTAGTATGTTAGCAGTATACAGTGTGTTCTTTCAGCCTCAGAAGATTGAGTTGACTATAAAAAGTCCCCCCAAAAGAGATTTCTTGAGCCGAAAATGATCAGAGCATCACTCCCCCAACCCACCAGGGGAGAGTCAATATTCCAAGTCTATTAGCGTCAGTGGAAGTGCAGATAGGTGTGAACACACAGTGCAGAGAATGGCAGGACATGTCCTAGGAGAGAGGTGGCCTCTCTGGGAAAATGTACAAAAATCAGGGGGGAAAATAAAAACGAAAACAACAAAAAATGGTGACTCCTGCAGCTGTGTTTATTCAGAGAAAAATACCAGTTTGAAAATAAAGGTCAACCCAAAGGCTTTTCTGTAGCATTATTTTACCAAATTGTTGATCGGACCAACCTATTTCATTTAAATTGGCCAAGCAAATCTCTCACTGCTTCCCAAATAGAAAATAGTTCATGCGTAGTTTTAAAAGTGTGATGCTGGGCTTCTGTTTACATGAACACTGTTCTAAATATCTGGCACAAAACTGAAGTATCAGTAATCAACAGGATATTTAATTTATTCTGAACAACTGGATACATTAGGCTGCATGCTAAAATTCTGACTCAGAAATACACACATCCTGCTAATCAATTATGTCCTTCAAAATATCAACTCTATATAGTTCAGGCAGTCTTCTCCCATATCCTAAACCTTTAACAATGTCTGGCTTTCTATTTGAATTTATTTACTTTTCAAAGTCACTTTGAACCTACCATAGGCCAGACACTATACAAGATACTTCATATAAGTTGAACCTTTCTGATGGCTCCATGGCACAGTTCTTAGTATTTTTTTCTAATTGCAAATGGGGAAACTAACACTCCAGAGCTTAATAGTTTTCTTCACCTTTGTTTGATTATGAAATAGATGGTTTTTCCATCACATTACAGAACAAGCCACTAATCAAGATGCTCAGTAGCTAATAAATTACAGTCTCATGCCCTGTGCCTTTCAAAGTGTGAAGCTCAGAAGTTTCCAGTTGAGTCATAAGCAGAGTGAGTCGATCAAAGTGGAATGTACCTCAAGGTGAAAATACACACCCTCAACAATTATACCCTGAGGGTATCCTAGACAGGAGGCAGGTTGCCAAGTGAGGTTGAAATCAGATCACTAGACTCACTGGTGATGAGCAGAAACAGCAAGGGAGCCTTTGATACCAGCCTCAACTTAACTGAATGGCTCCCGATGATGCTATATCAGCTCTGCCTAAACCTTCTACAGTCTATCAAATGGATGGAAGCAGAAGCACAGAGGTTTAGTGTTTACATGCCAAAAGTTTGTATTTGTACCAGAGCTGTTGGACGTTCACCTCAAAGTTGCCTAAAACAACAGGGCGCCAGCCCACATTGTTAGGAATTCTAGAAAGAATGAATACAACTTGAATGCTACCATGCTGATAAAGTAGCAGATCTCAGCTGCACTGTTCTGATTTTTTTCCCCATGTTTCTGAGGGATGGCAGGGAGCAATCTGTTCCTCAGTTACAGGTACTGCGGTTTGATACACCAGCATCTGAGCGGACTTTATTTTTAATGTTTTAATTATCTTGTTTGACCAGAAAACAAAATGTGTTTTGTTTTCCCAAAAGGATTTCAAAACAGAGGTATGGTCAAAAATATCTTGTAGCTCTCTTTATGCCGACCAAATCCCAGGGTCGTCAGCCATGGAACAACGGGCTGCTGCTTCTCAGTGCTTATTTCTCACTATGGTCTTCAATACTCAGAAATCCCCCCAAACCCATGATGCCTGGGCCTTTCAACCCTGTTGTCATGGCCTACAAAGGCTGAAGGAATCTGAAAAAAGAGTCTCCACTAGAAAGAGCTTAATTAAATTGATTAATTAATCACTTAATGAATTAATCACTGATCCTAGATTAAATATGTATTCTGTGTCCCTTGAGTGATACAAAAGGTAACTCTTCCCGCTAGATCGTACGTTAGTCAGGGTAGGTGAAGTTCACCTTCGATGATATATGGTGGACCCCCACACCTTGGTATTTCCTTCAACTTCATTCATTATCCCTCTGTCATTTTCCCCCGAGTGTTATTTTAGTCTTCCTCCCGGCTCTTTTGTTGGAGGTCTCAAACTCCCATGAACTTGGAGCCTCTCATTCTTCAGAACAGAGCATCTCTAAGACACACAAATCTCTCCCTTGCTGGAAATTATTGTCTTTTATTCTCTTGCAATAAGTAAAGCACTCCTTGATGCAAGGGGGAAGGGTAAAGTATTGAGTTAGGACCTCATTTGTCCTAACTCTCGAAGTTGTGTCACTGTGAAGAGTATGACGTCGGGGGATGGGGTCTCCCCAGTCAGGGTCCAGACAAGGAGTCTGTGGGTGCAGCAAGGAATCGATGTGTGTCCCCTAGCAGCTGTGAGCTACACTGAATTGCATGACAGCAAAGTGAGTGGAGGTTCACAGGCAGCCGCTCTCTTATGCGGTCATTTATTTATTTTTCATGTACGCAGTCAACAGATGTGTCAAATACCTACAGTCTATAAGACAATGAGCCAAGTGCAAGAGAAATAATAATAAACCAGAGCGAACAAGAAACAAAAAGCTAAACAATCTGAAAAATCAACAACTTTTCTTAGATCCATCAGAAAAGTGAAGTCACAGGGCAAAGTACTGCCTTAAAACTTGGAGAGACAGACAGACAGATACAGAGAATTGCAAATGACCAGAGCGGAAGAGCCTGGGAACCAGAGCTGGGGTAGGAAAGCTTACACTGCAATTACAGCTCAGTGTGGACACGTCTCAGAGACAAAAACTTAGAGGGACCCAGTCACACTTCGTGAGTTTTACCTCAGGGAGTACTACCAGGTCCTCAGAGTGCTTGGAGGAAAATCCCCTCCTGTTTCCAGAAAGGGAGGGAAAAGGAACCATTTTTATTTTTTGTTTGTTTTTTTGTTAGTCCCCACCTGAGGATATTTTTCCATTGATTTGTTTAGAGAGAGTGGAAGGGAGAGAGGAGCAGAGAAGGGAGGGGGGGGAGGGAGAGAGAGAGATCTATTAATTGCCTCCTGCAAGACCCCTACCGGGATGCTCTGGGCCATGGGCTGATGGTCTAACCACTGATCCAAACTGCCTAGCTCAGGAACCATTTCTCAATACACCAGAGCATTCAGTTCTTCTCAACAAGGCCTGCCCTCAGGAGGAACTGTTTTACCAGAGCTTAATCTGAAATGTATCAGAGCCTAACATACCTGGAGGAAGGGAAATACCCAACTCCAGTGTCCTCCAGCTGCCCTGATTCATCAAGAGGGTGAAAAACAACAACTGAAGCACTGAAGTTCACAGTCCAGGGCCCCAGGCTCAACAGAAGACAGATCTAATCATAGGATCATAAAATGCTTCCTCTCACCCCTCACATTACCATTATGTTTCTAGACCCTTATGTACTACATTTTCTTTTATTGTGTCCACCTTTCAACGAAAAACTGCAAGGCAAAGCAGCTTGAAGACACTGAACAAGCATCAGATGCAGATATTTCAGGGATGTTGGGATGATCAGATGAGGAATTAGAAACACTGATTCGCATGCTAAGGATTTTAATGGAAAAAGTAGACAACATACAAGAACAGAAAGATAAGTAGATAGAAATTCTAAGAAAGAATTTAAAAAATACTAGAGATAAAAAACACTATCAGCCCGGCAGGGTGGCTCAGTTGGTTGGGACATTGTCCCATACACCAAAAAGGTTGTGGGCACACACAAGAGGAAACAGATGAATGTTTCTCTCACACTGATCTCTCTCTCTCTCTCTCTCTCTCTCTCTCTCTCTCTCTCTCTCTCACACACACACACACACACACACACACACACACACACAAATCAATGAACATATACTTAGGTAAAGTCTAAATATTTTTTAAAAATATATCAGAAATGAAGAATACCTTTGATGGGCTATTTATTACAATGTACATAGCTGAGGAAAGAATCTCTGAACTTGACAATATAACAGTTGCAACTTCTCAAATTGAAAAGCAAAGACAAAAAAGACAGAAAGAAACAGAACAGAAACAGAACAATTCTATGATCATTAATTTGACACCTAGATTAAATGGACCAGTTCCTTGAAAGATACAATTTGCCAAAATCCACACAGGAAGACATAGATGATCTGAATAGGCCTATATGTATTAAAGAAATTGAATCAATAATTAGTAGTATTCCAAACAGAAAGTACCAGGTTCAGATGGGTTCACTGGTGAACTCTACCTAACATTAAAGGAAGACATTATACCAATTCTCTACAATCTCTTTCAGGGAATAGGAGCAGAGGAAATACTAGCTCATTCTATGAGGCCAGCATCACCCTAATACCAAAACTAGGCAAAGACATTGCAAGAAAAGAAAACAGACCAATACCTCTCATGAATGTAGATGTAAAAATCCTAAAAAAACATATTAGCAAATGGAATCTATCAATGTATAAAAGAAATTAAGTATCACAACCAAGTGTGATTTATTCCAGGTATACAAGGCTGGCTCAACATTCAAGAATCAATTCATATGATCCATCACATCACCAGGCTAAAGAAGAAAAACGACCTGATCTATCAATAAAGGTAGGGAAAACATTGACAATGCCCAACATCCATTCATGATAAAAATTCTCAGAAAATTAGAAATAGGGGAGAGTTTTCTCAACCTATAACTAGTTAAATAGTGAGAAACTTGAAGCATTCCCATTAAGATTTGGAGCAAGGTAAAGTTATCTCCTCTCTATACTCCTTTTCAATATTGTACTACAAGTTCTAGCTAATGCAGTAATAATATATATATATAATATATATAATATATATAATATATAATATAATATATAATGTAGTATATAGTATACATATTATATTTTAATATGTAATATAATAATTATATATGTGTGTGTGTATAGATATATAGATATATAGACTAGAAAGGAAGAAATAAAACTGTCTTTATTCACAGATCACCTTATAACCTATGTATAAAATTCAAATAATCAAAAAACAAAACAACCCTGGAACTGGAGCTAATAAGTGATTATGTATGGCAAGGTTTCAGAACACAAGGTGAATATACAAAGGTCAATCTCTTTCTTATATTTCATCAATGAATAAGTGGAATCAGAAATAAAATAATACCATTTACACTAGCTTACAAAAAGTGGAATACTTAGGTATACACCTAACAATGTATAGGATCTATATGAAGAAAACTATAAAACTCTGGTGAGACATATTAATGAATAAGTAAATGTAGAGACATTCTGAATTTGTGGATAGGAATACTCAATGTTGCAAAGACCCCAGTTTTTCTCAATTTGATCTACAGATTTAAATCAATCTCAACCAAAATACCATAAGGTTATTTTGTGGAAATTGATAAACTGATTCTAGAGTTCATATGGAGAGTCATAAGACCCAAAATAACCAACTCAATATTGCAAAGTAAGAACAAAGCTGGAGGACTAATATTGCCCAACTTGAAGTCTGACTATAAAGCTACAGTAATCAAGAGTGTGATGTTGATGAAAAAGTAGACAATTACATCAATAGAAAAAAATAGAGAGGTCAGAAATATACCTTCATAAATATAGTCAACTGATCTTTGACAAAGAAGCAAAGGCAAAAAAATGGAGCAAAGATCATCTCTCAATAAATGGTGCTGGAACAATACAATATCCACATGCAAAAAAAAAAAAAAAAAGGAAAAGAATCAAGACACAGCTTATAGCTTTCACAAAAAATAACTCAAAATAGATCACAGACCTACATGTAAAATGGAAAATCATAAAACTCCCAGAGGATAACATAGGAGAAAATCTATATGACCTTGGTTATAATGATTACTTTTTATATACAACAATGTTAGTATGATTCATGAAAAAATAATTGATAAGCTGGACTTCATTAAAATTAAAAACTGCGAAAAACAATGTCAAGGTAATATGAAGATAAGCTATAAGTAGAGAGAAATTATTTTCAAAAGACAGATCCAATAAAGGACTATGCAAATTATAAAAAGAACTCTACTTGACAATAAGAAAGTAAACAATTGATTAAAAAATAGGCAAAAGACCTGAATAGATACCTTACCAAAGAAGATATACAGGTGGCAGGTAAGCATATCAAAAGATGCTTTCTCCATGTCATATATCATTAGGGAACTGCAAATTAAAATTACATGGAGATATTACTACACTCCAATTAAAATAGCCCAAACCCAAGACACTAATAGAGCCAGATGCTGGGGAGGAGAGAACAGGGAGTTCTGGCCAAGGTGTGGTTACGACAGATCTATAGGGTCTGTAGAACTACCTGATAACCATCTCCCAGGTCTCAAAATGCATAATTGTGGTTAACATAATTTGTGGTTGATACAAAGTCCACAATTTGTATCATTGGGACTTTGGTCTGAGGGTTAAAAGTTATCATGGAGAAGGCCAGATAGAAGCCTTGAAACAACCACCTTTAGCCAAGATTAAAAAATAATAATAATAAAAAATAAAAAAACGGAATCATATCTTGGTAGCTCATGAGATGGCAGAAATTAGTACCAATCCAACCTCATGGATCTGTAAAGTGCAAGGTTGCAGTTTTCCACCAGACTGCCATGTATTCAACAGTATGGTCCCACAGAAACTGGGTGATCCTGGAAAATAGCAGCACACTACTATAAGTGTGATGGGTTGAACTGTGTCCCCCAAAAAAGATATTTTTGAGTGCTAATCTCTAATACCTTAGAATATGACCTGATTTGGAAATAGGCTTGTTGAAGAACCAATTGGTTAAATTAAGATGAGTTGACTGGAGTAGAGTAGGCACCTTATCCAATATGATGGATGTTCTTATAAGAAGAGATGTTCTTAGAGAGAAGATGGCCATGTGAAAATGCAGAGACACATGAGGAGAGAATTCCATGTGACGATAGAGGCAGAGATCGAACTACTGCCTTGAAGCCAAGGACTCTCAAAGGTCGCTGGCAAACCAGCAGAAATGAAGAAGAGGAAGGAAGGATTCTCCCCTACAGGTTTCAGAGGAAGCCTGGCCCTGCCAACACCTTGATTTCTGACTTCCAGCCTCCAAAATGGCCTCATTCTCTTTATTCTGTGATGCCTTTAGAAATATAATTGGAAAAAAATGGTACTGTATGCACAAACACACAAATTCATTCAATTTGAAATGAACTCAGTGGGCCTACGAAAGGAAGGTGTTAATAAGATAAAGGAAAGTTGGTCACTGCAGCCAGTAGTCTCTCAGGATTTTATAATCATTCTGTCTTCATCTGCACATAAAAAAAGTTTATATAAATTTAATTTATTAAATATACTCCCACCTCAATATTGCAAAGTTTTGCTTAAATGGCAAAAACAAAGCTTGTCAAAAAATGAAATAAAAATAAATAAACAGCCCGGCTGGTTTGCTCAGTGGATTGAGCGTCATCCTATGGACTGAAAGGTCCCAGTTTATTCCCAGTCAGGGCACATGCTCAGGTTGCTAGCTCAGTCCCCAGTAGGGGGTGTGCAGGAGGCAGCCAGTCGATGTTTCTCTTTCACATCAATGTTTGTCGCTCTCTCTCCCTTCCTCTCTCTAAAAAATCAATAAAATAAATAAACAAACAAAGGTTATGGCCTGATGGAGTTCATTATTTGTGCATCTTGAACACTAGCCAGCTGTACAAAATGGGGCACATCAGGAAATGTGAGAACTAAAATCATCACCAGTGGTAAATGATATATATGGATTGGTAGTTATATCCAAGAAGAGGAAGCAACGCAAATAAAACCAATCTCTCCCTAGTTCTCCCTCCCTCAAGCCCCTAGCACTTACCACTCTGCTCTCTGCTTCCATGAGTTTGATTATTTTGGATTTCACCTATGAGTGAGATAAAGCAACATTTGTTTTGTGTGTCTGGTTTATTTCACTTAGCATAATGCTCTCCAATTTCATCTACATTGTCACAAATGGCAGGATTTTCTTCTTTCTCTTTGCTGAATGTGTGTATATATATATATATATACCACATTTTCAATCTAGGACATAAGCTTTAGTCCAGTTTATATTTTGATATAAAACTAAAATGAGCCCTGGCCGGTTTGGCTCAGCGGTTAGAGCGTCGGCCTGCGATCCTGAGAGACCCGGGTTCGGTTCCCGCTAAGGGCGCGTACCTCGGTTGCAGTTTGTCCCCGGCCCTGGTCGGTTGTGCGGGTGGCAGCCACTCGATGTGTTCCTTTCACATCGATGTTTCTCTCTCTCTCTCTCTGTTCCTCTCTCTCCCTCCCACTCTACCTGAACAAAAAAATGGAAAAATGTCCTCGGGTGAGGCTAAAAAAATAAAATAATAATAATAAAAAAAAAAACTAAAATGACTTTTTATATTTGAACTCTCATCTACACAGTGTTGCGAGTTGTTGTCCTTTTTTCCTAGTTTCTCCAACAAATCATTTGAAGCCTTAATATTCACTAGCATCTCAGAAATGGAATTTCAGGGTATTTAAAGAGTCAACTGTATAAAATTGTCTCCCAATTTCCCAATGCAAAAACTTCGAGTTTAAAGTAAAACTCACAAACTCTCGTAAGTAGGGTTTGGGGCTTGAAGTTCTACTATTACTACACACACACACACACACACACACACACACACACACACAAACACACACACCCCTACCTGGCGTAAATTCCTGCTGATCTTTAGGAATTAAAAATAGCTTCAATGTGACTTTACCAAGGAGTCAAATCATATGATCCCAGACCCATTTTCTTCTAATCTTTTCTTAGCAAGACTTCCTACTGTCTTGGGTTTTCTCTCTCTCCCTCCCTCCCTCCCCCACACCATTTCTCAGCAACATATTCTCAGAATCAGCTCCTTCTCGGGGAGGCTCTTCCCATAGTGTCTCAGGATGGTTCCCAGAATATCAGTACCACACGTCCTTGTCATGCCCACTGGCATAAGAAACAATCTGCTTTCTCATAACTTAACTGAGCACCTTTAATTAAGTCTCATTGACTTTCATTGACCCATTTTGGGTCTTTTGCTTTTGTCTGAGTCTATTGCTGTGGCCAGGAAGATAACATATTTGATTGACTTAAGAAAACTGGGACCAAATTATAGAGCTGGGAGTGAGATCAAGTCTACTCATCTATGTGGCTAGGAAATTTGGAGCCCTGCTAGAATGAGGGAAAGAGGAAATGAATATTAAAGAGGTAAACATGAAATACCCATTGAAATATTCATGGGGATGTTTAAGCCAAACATGTGGAAATAAAAACCACACCCTGGGTCAATCCACAGTGAGGAAAACAAGGATTTTTGTCTCTAAAGATGGCATAAAGGGCTAGAATTGGGAAAAGTGGCTGGTTCTCAAATGCCACCTTCACAGATCAAGAGTAGTCCCCTAACTTCACTTTAACCAAGGTTTCATTGATTATTAAACTTTTTTTTTTTTTTTATCCTCACCCGAGGATATTTTTCCATTTTTTGTACAGATAGAATGGGAGGGAGAGAGAGGAAGGGAGAGAGAAAGAAACATCGACGTGAAGGGACACATCAAGTGGCTGCCACCCGCACGACCCAACCAGGGCCGGGGACAAAGGGCAACCGAAGTACGTACGTGCCCTTAGCGGGAACTGAACCCGGGTCTCTGCGGACCGCAGGCCGATGCTCTAACCGCTGAGCCAAACTGGCCAGGGCTGATTATTAAACTTTTGAATGATTTCACCTATATATGATTTCTCACTATCAAGCCTATTTGAAATAAAACACGATTTTCCTGTTTGTAGAATCTTTGCTAGGTTACAAGCCTAGAGATGAGACAAAAAAAAAAAATGGACTCATTTAAGATCATGCTGAATTGCCTGCATCAGATCACTATGTAAAAAAAAAAGTCTGACTTAACGCTGGCATTGTTCCGGGTGCGTGCCTTCAGTGTCAGGTGAAGACAAAAATCAAATACCTAATACCTGTCCAGAAAAATACCCCAGTATGACACCTATGCACACAAGAATCCCTTCTGTTCTTGACTAACCCTCTTACAATCTGATGCACGAAGTAGATTTACATGCCTGCCGTATTTGAAGCTAAATGTAAGCATGTTTAGACAATGGTTTTGAAACTAACAGAATCAAATATATCACCTCTATAAGAAAACCTCTAACTTGGGAAGATACTATATAGAAATACCTTGTTTTTGACTGACATATGTAGGCAAATGTGCCTATCTGGACAAGAGTCTCAAAATTTTTCATCTATAGCTTCTTCATTCACTCACTCTCTCATC
Organism: Molossus molossus; assembly: GCF_014108415.1. Taxonomy (NCBI): domain Eukaryota; kingdom Metazoa; phylum Chordata; class Mammalia; order Chiroptera; family Molossidae; genus Molossus; species Molossus molossus. The sequence continues at coordinate 27,897,346 of NW_023425377.1, forward strand.
AGGCAATTAATTAATTCCAACACTGTTTTTGAATGCTGCCTTGTGCTGGGTACTGGGAATAGAGAGAGGAAATGAAAAGACACCTATCTTCCATTGGGGCTGAATGACTACTTTTAAAGGTGATTCTGACTTATTAGGCAACTAATATTTGTCAAGATAATGGTAACCGTACACCCAGTTCAATTTTCTGTTGAAAGTTATTTGTGGTAGAATCGGTCATGTTAAGATTATGGGCCCTGGACTCAAACTGTTTGATGCTGCAGTTCTCACCCCACTTACTACGTGAGACTCTGTCTAAATTCCTTAATCTTCCCAACCATCAATTTTCTCTTTTGGAAAAATATACCATAAAAAACATTTAATTAAAATTATTTTTTGCAAAACTTAAATAAGATATAATGTAGGTAGAGATCTAAGCAGAGTTTACTTATGGGTTAAGTGTTTAAAAGATGTTAGATATTATTATAATTTTATTATATATACTATTTTTATAATTACCTGGCTACAAGTGAAATCTAAACTTTAGGTACTTGTTCTATTATCACTAAATATAATATTAAGCTTATAGTATCAAAACATTAAGCTTATGCATTAAATATTATAGTTTAGAAAGAATGTTCCTATAAGGCCACTTGAAGTATATTCCATTTGTTGACTCCTCCACATGTATTTTGAATTTACTTAGATGGGTAGAAAACAGAATATGCAGGCTACATTATCATATTGGTCATACCAAGGGTTATTTTTGATGCATTATACTAGATATAATTCCTCCTACCTTTATTTAGGTCAGTGCAAGGCATATCAATAATATGAAATATAGCAATAATTATAAATCACCTTACTATATTCCCTTTTAGAATGTTGTCAGATATGATGTTCATTATACTAAGTGTCCACTGTACATTGATTGCCAGGAAAGATTCTATTTCATTGATTATAAAGAAAAAGTATGCTCCCCCCTAAACAATATGTATATTTTTATATTGTGAGACCTGCAATTTGTATAGCTGATCACTTTTCTCTCCTTTGTCAAAAGTTTAAATTCAAATTTTTCATTCACCCATAGCAAGTATATAGATCCTGGATAGCAAATTATGGCACATTGTGGGCACTAAATCCCTCTTTCTGTCTCTATTGCAGACGCCACTGATCAGACATAGCACTACTGCCCATGAAATACAGACAGCAGAATCCTCCCCAGCATAGCTCTTCAGGCAACCATTGCCAGTCTATGAGAGGTGGAACAAGGGATGAAACCCATTTGCTATTCTTTCAATGAAGCATCATAATTTATACTTTAAGCCTCCTTTCTGGTGATATTTTAAGGTTTTTCCATTTCTTTCTCTTAGTATCTGTTACTACCATTTGCACTTCTATTATGTTTTATATATTCACATTTACATATCATTTTAAATTCCACTAGACCAATATTGTGCAAATCAATCAAAATGCACATAGTCTATACCTTTACTCTCAATATCGGGGGAGGCTGAGATATGTAAATAGCAAATGTACTCAAAGTATGGAAAGTACTATGATAAAATAAAGCATCAGCTAATTATATGGGTGTTAGGAGAGGTATAGAGCCCTTTTATTTTTTTTAAATAATTTTTCTATATTGATTTTAGAGATAGAGGAAGGGAGAGAGAAAAAGAGAAACATCCATGAGAGAGAACACTGATTGGCTGCCTCTTGCATGCCCCTCCTGGGATCAGGCCCATAACTTGGGCATACGCCCTAATGGGGAATCGAACCAACAACCTCTTGGTGCATGAGTTGATACGCAACCACTGAGTCACACCAGCTGGGCGGCATAGAACCATTTTAATTTGATAGAGTGCTACAAGAGAATGCAAAGAGCGAGTGATGTGAATGATGTGAACCTAGATGGACAAGCTAATGTTAAAAAGATTGGCACAGAGAACTCTGTTGCTAGTGGTGGGTTGAGTAGCCTACTGCAGGCTCTAAACATTGCATTACCCAAGTTATGCCTTTGCATCACAGCAGTATTTCGTTTTTTTTGTTTTGTTTTTGTTTTTTTTGGTATGTGCCCCTAGCGGGGAACCGAACCCAGGACTCTCTGGTCCGCAGGCCGACGCTCCAGCCGCTGAGCCAAACCGACCAGGGCACAGCAGTATTTCTTAAGTTGTGTTATGTGTACAATAGTGAGGTAACCTTAGAAGTCACTGTTAGGGATATTTCAATTTCAAATGGCCATATCCCTGGCCGGTTTGAATGGCCAAAACAACCCATTCAAAATGAAGCAAACAGATAAAGAGAACAAACGGGTCTCACCTCTGGTAAGTCCCGGGCTGGTCAGGCTTTACATCTAGATGGACTGATCATTCCTGTTTCTCAGTGTGCTGATATCTTCGGGGGAAGTTGAGGGCAGGATGGTACTCAGAGAGCAGATCAAGCAGAGTAAGAATCTACAGAGATTGGCACGGCGGAACCTAGAAAATGCAAGAGATTCATGGTTCTCCATTCAGATCTACTCCCTGACTCACTCCTTCGTTACTCCCTCCAAAACTCACAGGACAGTAGTCCCCTCCCCTTATCTGTGGTTTCAGTTACTCTTGGTCAATCATGGTCTGAAAATATTACACAGGAAATTCCAGAAATAAATATTTCATTATTTGAAATTGCACACCATTCTGAGTAGCATGCTGAAATCTCACATCACCCTGTTCCTCCCACCCAGGACATGAATCATCCTTTGCCCCAAATCTCCAGGCTGTATATGCTACCCAGCAATGAGTCACTTAGTGGCCATCTCAGGTATCAGATAGACTGTCATGGCATCTCAGATCTTGTGTTTAAGTCACCTTTTTTTAACTTAATGTCTCACTTATGGTTTCATCCCATAAGCATTGTATCATTTCACATCTTCACAAGAAGAAGGGTGAATATAGCACGATAAGACATTTAGAGAGAGAGAGAGACCACATTCATATAACTTTTTAAAGTATATTGTTGTAGTTTTTCTACTTTATTATTAGTTATTATTGTTAATCTCTTACTATGCCTAATTTATAAATTAAACTTTTAGGTATGTATATATAGGAAAGATCTATCCGTGGTTTCAGGAATTTACTGGGGGTCTTGGGAGGTATCCCCCATGGATAAAGGGGACTATGGTTCTGAGTTTTTATGCCCTTAAAACAAAGAGAGAAAATAACAACCTCAAATTCAGGTTTTATTAGACCTTTTGAGTTGTAAGACATCATTCAGAATGGATCAAAAATATACCCTTGGTAGAGCTTAAAATATTGCACAAGCTCCCACTAAAACTTTGTTGCTTCTCTGGGACATTCGAAAACGGTCGTTTGATGAGATATGCGGGTCTCCAATGTCCAATTGTCTGTCATGCCAAAGTCCAAAGCCAGGAAACCAAGAGCAGACATCTGAAGTTTCTACAACTAGATCTACCAAGTTCTCTTTTGCTGATTTCTAGGGATTTTATATGTGATATAAAGAAAAGAGTGTTGCAATGGAGCACGACTGAGGGGCTCACTACCTGTGTGCAGAGCTTCAGTTTACTTTTCCTACCATGAGTTTCCAGTGAAATCTGTCCCGAGCAAAAAGAAGTTTCTACTGGCTGTGCTTAAGAAGACTGTTCTACTAGCACCCTCTTAAACTCAGTGAAGGGGGAAAAATTACACTGACTTATAGATAGAAATGTGTTGGCGAGGGTGTGGAGAAAAGGGGACTCTAGTACACTGCTGGTGGGAATGCAGACTGGTGCAGCCACTATGGAAAACAATATGGTGTTACCTCAAAAAATTAAAAATTGAACTGCTGTTTGACCCAGTGATCCCTCTTCTAGGAATATACCCTAAGAAGCCTGAAGCACCAATCAGAAAGAATATATGTACACCCTGTTCGTAGCAGCACTATTTACAATAGCTAAGATATGGAAACAGTCCAAGCATCCATCAGTAGACAAATGGATAAAAAAGCAGTGGTACATGTACACAATGGAGTACTATGCAGCTGTAAGAAAGAAAGATCTCTTATATTTTGAGATGACATGGAGGGACCTGGAGTGTATTATCCTAAGCGAAACAAGCCAATCAGAGAAAGACAAATATCACATGATCTCACTTATTTGTGGAATATAATGAACATAAAAGTCTGAGGAACGGGGTAGTCCCAGGGACATGGAAGTGGGGTACAGACTGACAATCCCCAGAAAAGGGGTTCGGGGGGATAAACCACAAAACTTATATGCATGTATGCATGAACAATGGACATGGACAACAAAGTTGGGGACAGGGCGGGGAGGGGGGATAAGGGGAATTACTGGGGGGAAAAGGAGAAACATCTGTAACAAAAATAAATTAATTAATTAAAAAAATAAAAATAATAGACATAGAAACTTCTTTTTGGACATTTCCCAGAATCTCAATATAATATGATATTGATAGAAGGGAAGTTACCCTAACTCATTTTACTTGAGTCTGATTTATGGGAAGTTGCATCTTCAGTATGTATGGTGAATTTGAAACTACTGAAAAGGTACAGAATTAAAAAAACACAATGAAGTCCTAAATATTCAGAGACTGCTAAGCTTTGGTTCCCTATATCTTCCTTTTAGCTCGTGGAAATCATGCAAAATTGTCTGTTACGTCAACCATAAATAGCCAATACATTTGTTCATTTATTCATGTGTGAATGCATTTGGACAGAAGAGGAGACAGTGTATTGGTTGTACACGTAAGTTAATTGGATAAACACTGCTGTGCCCAAATGTGTATAATAAAGCCCCTGGAAATGTTATGTCCTGGATTATGCCTTTGAGTAATGTTGCTCATTTTGTTTCTCCAAGATGTTTTCAAAATAGAGCAGCAATTTCAAAAGATGTAACTACCTGTACCCAAGAAAACAATCCTTATGCCAGGCATCAGGGTCTATAAAAAGTCAGGCTGGCATACAAACAATTCATTTCCTAACTCATTTCATTGCATGTCCTATAATATAAAATACAGAGACTTTACATCTGAAATAATTTACCCTATATGCCTAGAAAAGAGTAGTAGGAACATTTCAGAAATTTAAGACATTGAAGAAGCCTAAAATTATATCAGAACCTTGGTTAATCATAATTTAAGCAAATAGAACTTTAAAATAAGCTAAGAACCAGAAGAAACTCTAGGGGTCATTTAGTCTAACTTCCTGGCAACACAGTCATCTGCTCTTCAACATCCTTTTATCAATGATCATCTTACCACTGCAAATATATTTTCAGATGGGGACTTCTTGGTGAGACGATTCCATTCCTGAAATTATAATTATTAGATCATTATTTAAGATTGAAGTAAAATCTTTCTTCCTCTAACATGCCTATAGTTTTTCATTCTGAATGACAAAGAACAAGTCTTATCTTTCTTAAATTAATATAACACTCTATTTTTAGACTGGGGTGAAGAAATGGGGAGAAGCCCGTCATGAAAAAAGCAGAAATCAAATGAAGTCACAGAGAAAAAAAAAAGTCTATTTTGTCAGATACAAAAAAAAAAAAAAGCAGAAATCAATTTTTTTAGATTAAGTAATCACATCCTTGGTATTGTTTGTGATATGTCCACATTTCCCCTCAAATCCTCACCCTTGCATAGACACGGCAAAAAAAATGATAAACACAAATTTATTCATGTCACTCTTCTATTTAAAACACTTCAAAGAATTTTATCCTATTTTAGGGTAACGTCTAAACGTCTTTACATGTAGGACCTTCTTGATAAGCTCCTCCTTCTCCCTTAGCCTTCTCAGTTCTCATGCCCGTCTGGAAATCAGCCGTCCATTCATACTAACTGTAACTTAGTCCTTGGAAACCACTACTCTCTCTCTCTCTCTCCTTCCACTTTCACCTCCTGAGACTCACTGGTCTCTCTGTCAAGGACGTCTTTCCGTGCCTCTTGCTCTGCCTAACTAACTCTGGTCTCACATCAGGCAGCTCTCAGAAAGCTTTCCCTAATCATCCAAATTTGATACCTCTCCCGTGAGGTTTCATGGCATCCTATAGTCTCATTAACTTGCCTTCATATATGATAAGTTACTCACTAGAATTGTAAGTTACATGAGAGCAGCAGCCAAACCTAATTCATTCACTATTTCAGCTCGCGTCTCCATTATAAAGCCTGAAAAACAGTTGATGCTCAATGAATATTTGTTGGATTTATGAATAAATGAGCAAATATGAATAATAAATGTAAGTCAGTTCAAGGTCACTTATCCAAAAACAATGAAGTTATTTTCAATATATTCCACCTATTAAAAAAGAGTTTGTTTTGGAAAGTTTCCAACAACCAAGGATGAAAACAGAAAAAAGATCTCTAGCTAATTAAGCTGTGAGAATCTGGCGGTTAAGGTGTCTGTTATAGTTAGTTTTGACAGTCTTTAGCACAGGGTGGTTGTGTAATTATACCTTGCTGATGGACTTTAAGTTATTTTATAATGAAATTATAGCACATGTATTTGTAAAGAGATACAGTTCCATGACAATTTTTTTCTTTAACAATAATTTTAAAAGACCTACACAAAACTGACTGTTATTCTCAACACTGGAAGAATATAATACCCCAAATTGATGTTTTTATTCTCTTAGAAATGAGTGAATTGGGTTGATTTCAAGTCTCATAAATGGGGCGGGTCATTAAGTCGCTACATCTTACCAATTATAAGATAGGATCATAAAAAAAGGAATCGAAAAAGGGAGTAAATAAATGATCAAGAGATGGACAATTTGCCTAGTAAGTCCTGAGCACGTCTTCAGCTTTCCTTATTACTTGGTCAGTTTGGACCTACAAACCAGTGAGCCAGGGAAGAAGCCTGGAGCCACCTTTATGCAGCCAGTGCCATAAATTGCTACCTGGCCCCACTGCACAAGGGCTGTTTCAACCTTGAATGTGGCCTTTTATTTCATAGGTGGGAATATATCACCACATATTCCCAATTGCTGTGCAAAGAGTAATTGTTCCACACTCTCTTGTTAATAATTTTTCTGGGCATGATGTTCACTTTGTCAGAATTGTTCCAAATTGCCAAATAATTTTTATAGTATTTGCAAGTGGATTCCGCTATTCTATCACTGAATTGCATAGTTGAAATATGTGAAGACATCAAGATGTAGATGACAATTGTCACTTTTCAGCTGAAGGAGTGGGGACTGCAAAGTGGGAAGAAGACTTTAAATGTATTTTTTTCTCCTTCCCACCACCCTGTTCTTCATATTCAGCTCATTAGTCTTGAAATAACACAGCTGAATGGTCTTTTAGGGAATTTAAATCACTTGAACAATACCAATCTAGAGTTTCTAGAAAGGGTAGCATATGTAAAATCTTCAATATTAATGGGTTCAATTTTTCTTTGTTTTCTTCAAGGACACAATCAGTGTGACTCCAGAACTCAAAGTATAGGGAGGGACTAAACTGGAGAGGAGGACTTCACTCCCTCCTCCTCACCAGCCTGCCCGTCCCCCTTCATTCTATTGTTCTCCAGAAAGCAGCAGCCAGTGGCCTGTGACAAATGTGACCCAGAAAAACCATTAAAAAGCACACACTCTCTCTGTCTCTCTCGCTCTCTCATACACACACACGCACACGCACACAATGCTTTTTTAATTACAATGCCTTATTGGCAAAATATGAGATCAGGGCACAAATTAGACATCAAAGTGGACCACCTTTAATCCTGCATTGTCCTATCATGGTCCTGAAAGTATTCTTTCCTTATGGGTCTCCCTCCAAAGACTCTCCTCAGGGAACGGGAACTTTGGTTGCTACTTATGTTTCTAGTGTCTCCTGGGGTTGAAAGGCGTAGTGATTAGAGTCCTGAATGTTGGAGTCAGACACATTTGGATCTGAAACCTGACTATTCCACTTAATAGCCATGTGATTATAAATTCCTACATTTGCAGAAGGGAAAAATAATAATACCTACCTCTTAGGGGTGATCTGTGGATCAAATGACATTTTACATATAAATTGTACTGCCCTGCACCTGACTCACAGTTATGGCTCAATAAGAGGTTAGCCCTGATGATGATGATGAGGTTGAAGATAATGATTAACTACTTTGGCACATAAACATTGGTGAATATTTTTATATTTTCCCATCCTAAATAAACATTTACACTCAGAAGATGGGAAATAGACTTATTGGGGTGATCACTTTGTAAGTTATACAAATGTGTAATCAGTATGTTGTACACCTGAAACTAATACAATGTATGTCAATGGTGATTAAAAAATAAATCGAAATAAAAGATTTAAGAGACAACTGAAAAAACGTTACACATTCAGCCTATGTATAAACCAAGACTTTGAGATTTTGAATATATTGCCTAACATCGAACATGTAATAAGTGAAAGAGCTTAGATTCAAACCAAGATCTGTCTGACCTCGCAGCCATTGCCTGGATTGACCAGCCCTGTTCACACCAGGGCCCTATACACTGGGAAAATGCGTGGGTCTCTCGTAACTAAGATGAAAGCCTCATTCTAGGCCTTTGCCTCATATCCTGGCCTCTTTGCTTGGCATAAACATATTTTCTTGTCAAATGCTAACCATGTGACCTTGAGCATATTTAACCTTTGTGTCTCCAGACATAAAATGGGCATGATGATAACTCTAATAATTGTTCTGTAGGATTAAGCTTATTAAAGAAGTTAATAAACATAATGTGCTTAGAGCCTTGCCTGTCATATAGCAAGCAAGCACTATGTGCATTAATTTATTATTAGTGTTAATATTATATTATCATCATTACTACAAGTAACAGAGATCCAACTGGATAGGGGCAGCTCCTGGCCTTGGTTTTGTGGCCAAATGATACCCACAAAGACCAAAGTTCTTTGTTTTTACTCCACTATGCTTAGCATGTTGCTCTTTTATTCTCAGAGCCTCAAAATCGCTGCTAGAGATCCAGCATTCACACTTACATTCCATTCAGGAAAGAAGAGGAAGAGGCCGAAGAGGCAGTGTAAGTGATGACTGTTTCTTTCATCAGCAAAGTAAACTTTTCCTCAAAGGCCATCCCTTCACTCTTACAAGACATCCACTTATGTTTTCTTAACAAAATTACATCGCATGTTCTCCAACGTAGGCTGGAGGGTGCCTTTCTAGCTCCTTCAGATTCTGTGTTAGAGAAGGTCAAGAGAAATGGGTTTGAGAATGGATGTCAGGCTAGGCAACCTAACCTGCCTGTTGTATGCACACAGATAAATTTATAAGTCCCGAAATATAAAGTAAGTTGATGGTGAATGTGTCATCAATATTCATTCAACTTTAAGTTTTTATTTCAAAAGCACTGAATAAAATAATAGCTATTTCATTTCACTGAAAGAAAGGCAGTGTTCTGATTTATGGCAGCATGTTCAAGACAACAGTAAACATTTCAGTGCTCCGGTGTCCTGGGGATTTACCTACAGAGACAAGCTCCAAGTCAGCTTTGGAAGCCATGATTGCAATATGTGGAGTCCTGCAACCTGGTTCTCCTTGACACATGGACCCTGCCTGTGGGAAACTGACCGTGAACCCCTGAAAGGTCGTAATACCACAATGAATCTAGAAGGAATCTCATTTGACTTGTTTCCAAAATAACTTGCTATACCAACAATGAGCTAATAAATAAAAGCACACATTAAAATTGGTTTTGGCTGATAAAATTAGATTTAAATTGAGTGTGTGATCCTTTCCACTGGAAGTACTCTTTGATTTGTGGATTTTAGAGTTGCTATTGCTTTTGTTTAATTTAAAATAACATATAAATTGTGTCTTAGGTAAACATATTTTTAAAGGCTTAAATCTAATAGCTAACCACTTTCAAGACTTGCTAAGTATATATTTAACACCAAATTTTAACAGTAAAAGCAAACTCATGGTATTTGTAAATACTATCTTGAGTGACCAAAATTATAGAGGATAGAAAAAATTTTGGATAAAGATGTATGGGAAAAATTAACTACACCATCATTAAATATCTTTGGTTGTATTGTGCTTTTTTACTAACAAGTTATTCCTTTCATACACTAGATTATCTGTGTAAATGAACTGTTGGTCCAGAAAATGTCATAAATGGGCGTCTGTGGCCTTGGGGAGAGGCCAACCTGATTGAGTTATGACCTGGCCACTTTCCAAGTGCCTAGCTTTTCACAGATACTTTTCTTTTCTTTTTTTTAATCCTCATCCAAGGACATTTTTTCATTTTTTGTTCAGATAGAGTGGGAAGGAGAGAGCGGGAGAGAGAGAGAGAAACATTGACGTGAAAGGGACACATTGAGTGGCTGCCACCCCATGACCCAACCAGGGCCGGGGACAAACTGCAACCAAAGTACATGCCCTTAGCGGGAACTGAACCCGGGTCTCTCCAGACCACAGGCCAATGCTCTAACCACTGAGCAAAACTGGCCAGGGCCACAGATACTTTTCAAACTTTTTCCCATAAGTAAGTTAAGAATAATTGCTGTCCCACTAGGTGGTCAATAGAGAGGGCTAAAATGTGGACAGAAAGACAAAAAGCCTTCACAATGCCTGCCATGGAGAAGATCCTCCACACTGTTCAAGTCCCTTCACATTCCCTCAGAAAAATCAGCAGGAATTTGGTGTCATAATTCTATCTTTAATGATTAATCTAAATTTCAACATTGCGTCAATTACATTTTTTCAATTTTCCTTTGTTACTGAGGGTATATCCCTTTCAAACATGCAGGAAAGGGTTACTTCAGGTGGGCATTGTATTTCTACCATATGAGTGTAGTAGGTAACACAGACTCCGGAGTCAGAATACCTGGATTCAAAGGCTGGCTCCATTGTAACTCATAGGCTGACCTTGGCCACATTACTTAATTTCTCTGTACCTTAGCTCCTCATTCATAAAGAAGGGATACAATACTACTTGTCCCATAAGATTTTTTTTAATCTTTTTTTTCTTTATTGATTTGAGAGAGTGAAAAAGGAAGAAGGGGAGAGAGAGAGACATTGATGAGAGAGACCATTAATTGGCCACCTCCTGCTCGCCCCCAACTGGGGATTTGGCGCACAACCTGGGCATGTGCCCTGATCGGGAATCAAACCAATGACCTCTTGGTGCGTGGGTCAACCCTCAACCACGAAGCCACACTGGCTGGGTATCATATGATTGTTTTAGAAGTAGTGAACACACCTGTGATGGTTAACTTTATGTGTCAACATGGGGGAGGATACTTTTGGATGAAATTAACATTTAAGTTGGTTAACTTTGGGTAAAGCAGATGGATCTCCATAATGTATAGTGGATCTCATCCAAACAGGTGCAGGCCTGGAAAGAACAAAAATACTAGCCTCCCCAAGCGAAAGGGGATTCTCCAGCAGACTGCTTTTAGACTTCATCTGCACCATCAGCTCTCCGGGCTCTCCTGCCTGCCAGCCTCTGGCTGGATCTGGGTCTCCAGCATGCCGGCCCATCACACTGCAGATTTTGAACTTGCCAGCCTCTAAAATCTTGCAGGAGCCAATTCCATTCAATCAATCAATCAATCAGTCAATGTTATTGGTTCTGTTTCTCTGGATAACCCTAACTAATACAATACTATGTGGGTGATTTCCCATGATTTTAGCAAAGGAAACATGGAATGGGAAATGGAAGAAGTTATAAATATACATGATGTGACCAGTTCAGGAAAAAGGAAGGACTGTAAGAGTTTTATATTTTTTCACTTTTGCTTTGATATTAAGATATTTGCATTATCTTGATCTCTTTGGGCTGCATAACAAAATACCCTAGACTGGGTAGATTATAAACAATGGAAATGTATCCCTCGTAACTCTGGAAGCTGGACGTCCAGGGTTATGGCACCAGTAGTTCAGTGAGGTGGCTGGTGAGCGCTCACTTCCTGGCTCCCAGAGCACCATCTTGCTATGTCCTCTCATGGTGGAAGAGCCAAGGGAGTTTTCTGAAGTCTCTTTGATAAAGTCACTAATTCAATTCATGAGGGCTTCACCCTCATGACCTAAGCACTTTTCAAAGGCCTCATCTCCTGATACCACCACACTGAGCATTAGGATTTGAACATGTACATTTGGGAGTAGGTGCACAAACATTTGGATCATAGTAGCATATATATATACCCATTCTTTTTCTTTGTCCTCTCTTCTAATCCCATTCTATCTAATATAAGTGTATACATATGTTTCAACCCATATCTTAGTACAGAGTATCAAAGTAGGAGTGGAAATTAGCTGGGAGATGAATGAGTATTGCCAAAGATGAAGTGAGTCCATGAAACCTGTGTCTCCTCAGCTAGGGAGAGATTCATTTGTCTTCCATTTTGGATAAAATACATGCAGTTATATGTGTGAAAGTGGCATCATATTAACCAGAAGCAGAATGTAATTTTTATTTGGAACCTATATATGGGTATAAGGGGATGGACTGTGCCAGAGTGGTACCATTACCACCAACCCTTTTTGTTGTTAATCCTCAGCAGAGGATGTTTCCATTGATTCTTTAGAAAGAGTGGAAGGGAGGGAGGGAGGGAGAAAAGGAGGGAAGGAGAGAGAGAAAGAGAGAGAGAGAGAGAGAGAGAGAGAGAGAGAAACATTGATGTGAGAGAGACACATCAATTGGTTGTCTCCTGCCCAACCCTGATCAGAGTCAGGGATGAACCTGCAACCCAGGTATGTGCCCTTGACCAGGAATCAAATGCACAACCCTTCAGTCCGCAGGCCAACGCCAGGGCACCTACCCCTTTTTTGATTGAAAACTGTGATTTCCAGAATCCCTCTGCCATGCAGTCCCAATTTAAAATTGTCCAATGAGAGAAATTCATGTACCGTTGGAAGACTACGTGAAGCAGGCACGAGCGTTCTTTGGACGGCTGTGGCAGTTCTAAGAGGTAGGCTTCCAGACCTCTTTACACGGTCCCCTTCACAGCCATGGTGCTATGCAGATTTATTCAGGAATGGTGACTTTGTTTCCCAAATCTAGTGCTTCCAGAAGTGCAATGAACACTTCTGAAATCCTGGGAGAGGTAGTCTTCCATGTCTTCACTTTCTCAGACCTTTCCCCAATTATGTGAGCCTTAATTCACATAGGAAACCACTTAGTCACATACTACTTATAGTGTCTGTTTTACTGGTCACGTTCACAGTGATGCAATAAATAAAGCATAGCACATGTGTAGCAGTGTCAACTCATGATTTCCAGGTCTCCCATGTATGTGTAAATGCATCTTGCCTTAAATCTGTTCTAAGAACATCTCTACGTTATTCAATAAGACACCAAAACACAGACCGACAAGGAGCTTACTTTTCAGTCTGAGATGAAATAATTAAAGTTATGATTTGATTTCAATATACTTTCTGACAGCATGATTTTTGTACATGAGCATAATGGAATATCATCTACAGAGAAAACAGACACAATGAGTGATGGCTAAAGATTTGCCAAATTGAAGTTTCTATTCTGTGATAAATCACTGTGGAGCATACAAAAAGTTTGTGCTCATTTATTTTATTCAAGACAAATTGACTCAATCGGAGAAGATCTCAGAGCCAGCAAACAAATCTCCAATTGGTCAAATATATCAGGGGCCCTCGGAAAGTTTACCTCAGTAGGTAAGGCCTTTGCCATACAACAGTGCTTCTTCTGTTCCTCTACAAGTGGTCTCCATGAGTGGCTACATGGAGGGCAGGCTGCCGCAAAAGCCATACCATTTGCCCTGGCTGGGTGGCTGTTGGTTGCCTGGAGCATCATCCTGTACACTAAAGGGTTTCAGGTTTGATTCCTGGTCAGGGCACATACCCAGGTTGCGGGTTCTATCCCTAGCCGGGGTGCGTGTGAGAGGCAACCAATCAATGTTTCTCTCTCACATCGATGTCTCTCTCTCTTTCTCTCTCCCTTCCTTTCTCTAAACATATCCTTGGGTGAGTATTAAAAAAAGAAAAAGAAAAGAGTTGCATCATTCTATTGCCATACATTAATTTAAATAAGTGTGTGTGTGCCCTGGCCGGTTTGGCTCAGCGGTTGGAGCCGGTACAGAGAGTCCCAGGTTCGGTTCCCACTAGGGGCACGTACCTCGGTTGCAGTTTGTCCCCAGCCCTGATTGGTCGTGTGGGTGGCAGCCACTCGATGTGTCCCTTTCACGTCGATGTTTCTCTCTCTCTCTCTCTTCCTCTCTCTCCCTCCCGCTCTATCTGAACAAAAAATGGAAAGGTGTCCTCGGGTGAGGATAAAAGAAAAAAAGAAAAAGAGAGAGAGAGAGAGAGAGAGAGAGAAAGGTGTGTGTGTATATATCTATATATAGAGATATAGAGAGAGATATTAGATATATCTATATATCTATCTATATAGATGTATGTTGTTTTATATCTTAAATTTTTTTGAAATTGGTAGTATTACTATTCTCATTTGTTAATATTGCTATTAAAAATGAAGGTAGACTCTTTCTGAGTATCCCAAACAACAACAATTTATTATTGAATCATCTTGCATTTAAAATAAATAAAAAGGCACTCTTCATACCACACACACATATATGTATATATGTATACATATATATATATGTATGTGTATATATATATATATATATACATATACATATATATATATATACATATATACATATATATATATATATATATATATATATATATATATCTCCACAAAACAGATCATGTCCATGGAGCTTAGGGGGGGAAATAAAATTATTTTTTCATCCCTCCTAAGACAGAATCTCATTGCTTAATTTCTAAACATGAGTTAATATTAAAACAATTAAACTTGGTATTAAAATACAGTGTATATATAAAAGGGCAATAAATATCAGTTTACCGACTGTTGAATTACCACAAAATGAACCATCCATCCGACCACCATACAAATTGAACATAAAATGTTACTGAAAAGTGCAATCTTCCCTCACCTTTCTTCCGTTACCTACCTACTACCTTAAAAGCACGTATTATCCTGAGTTCTAATAGTACAGATTAGGTTGACCATAGTGGAACCATATAGTATGTATCATTTTGTGTTTGAGTTCTTCGCTCAAAATTATGTCGTTAGGATTTATGTTGTTGCATTAACAGTGGTTCATTTTTAATTGCCATAAATATTCCATTGTATAAACGTATAGTAGGGTACTTATCCACTTTTATGTTTATGGAAAGGTGGCCATTATAAATAGTGCCCCTGTCCTAAACAGTTATAAAATTTAGTGCCTGAATGCTGAGCACAGCTGAATATATTTTAAGTCATGTAAAGTTATATTTTGGAGGGCTCAGTTCATGTAAGAATACAAAACGTTCCTCTTAGTGGTCGGAGAAGCCTTCAGAGTTTATTGGAGCACCCCACTATCATGTGTGGTCAGCATCACTTCTCAGGAATTCAAGGCACCCACAGCTGTCTGGGTTCCAAGTTTATGTGTGACCTACTTGGTATGTAATACGATTTGGGTTTGTTCCAGCTGAACACAAAGGAGAAGCTGCCGCAGATTACCCGAAGTCTCTTAGCAACTAATTCTATTCCCTTCCTTTAATATGCTTTTGGATGAGCATGGTTTAAGTTCCTCGGTCTGGGGTCAGCCTCAGCAAGTGCATAATGTAGCTATAGCAGAGGGTGTAGACATTGATTTCACAAATCTCCAAAGGTAAAGAGCAGGTTTACTGTGCATAGGCATTTCCCATTCACAGCCTAAAAGCAAAATCTAATTATAATTCCCCCATCTTCAAAAGTCTCCAGATTAGAATACATTTTTTTTTTTTACAAGCACTTATTAAATCCAAACCAAGCAATAACAAGAAAACAGAATCACTCTTAGATGTCTGCCTGAAGAAGGGAATTTTCAATCACATTAACAGTTCTGGGCTCCAGACATGGAGATTGGGGATGGCCAATTTAGGTGTACTGAGCACAGCGCTAACCAAACTCTTTGTACAGACTGATGTTCAAGGAAAGTTGATGGAATGTTTTTACCCTTTGCCCTTTGTCTTACTTTCTCCAGTGCAGAATCTGTTGGTCCTTAGTTATATATATTCACTAATTTGTTTCAAGTTTCTCAGTATACAAGGGCTATATATATATATATATATGCACACACACGTACATATATACATACATGTATATATGTATATATATGTTCGTGTGTGTGTGTGTGTGTGTGTATACACACACAAAGCAGAAAGGGTAAGAAAGTATAATTTCTCATCCAAGAGGCTTTCAGCATTTCTATATAGTATATGTTCCTCTCCATTGGGCAGAAAACAGTCTATCTTTTGAGTGAGGCACAGAGATCCGTCATATATAGTTTAAGAACAATAGGCACATCTGTTAGTACCACTCCTTCTTGCAAGAAGAAAACATAAATCATTACATGAAAGTCTCAGATTGTATTTCAGGAGTTGTCCTATATGTCTCCCAAATATTATGGGTCCCTGTGGTGACTGTAGTTTAAAAAAAATTGTATATATATATATATATTTTTTTTTTTACAGTTTCTCTTTTACAGCATATGCAGCGAAGGAGAAATTCTCTACTGACTCTGGCTCCTATTACTTTTATTCCAGGTTAGAATATTAGCCCATTTGAAATATTTGGTGCAGGTCAATATATCTGTTGGCACTGATCACTGTCCAATTGATATGGCTGATTGGACCTGGCTGTGTCTATGCCAGTGTGTTTAATAAAATTCATATAGACTGGGCCAATGAAGGCAAAGGGATCCAAACATTGAAGAGAACAGTTTTAATAATTCACAGGCAAGGCTCTCAGTTAAAGCAAACCTGATAGTATTTGACATCTACATTTATCAAACTTATTGAAAATTTCCTAGTCCTCCACTTCATATTCCCTCTGTTTATAACTGAGTTACGTTTAAAAAATGTCTTTTCAGTGACTCAAGTGGAGTATTTTAGCCCCAAATCTCCAGTGAGACTTCCTTCTTAAAAGTCAACTGTATCTGACATGGTCTGAGAGAAGTATGAAGCTAGAAAGCCAACAAATTTTTTAAATGAGACAAATTAATAAATTTACAGCTTCTTCTGTAAATTAATTTCTCATTATAATTCACTACAGTGATGTGCTTGTAGAACTGATATTCATATATTCATATTCCAAATAGGTCAATTTAATCCACATGTCCAATGCCATAGGTCTGATCAATGTTTTTAAGGGGTCATAGTTTAGGAAAGTTCTCTACTTTCAATGAGAAATTTTGACTTCCTGTAATTAGAGTTTGTATTATTCCACAAAATTAAAGTGACTCATTGAAAATATTGTCTTATTTACTGTACTTATGGTAATATTTTATTATAATGGTAATGTTTGCTTGTTTTGGACAAGAGGAACATTGTCCAGATAGACTAGATGGCTAGCTTTATTACTTTATTATTGTGTGTGTGCTTCACAATAACCCAAGGATTTTTATACATCATTTGAAAAAGATTTAAGAAATATAAACATTTTATAATTTGAGTATTTTGACGGTTAATTCTGATACAGTAGAGGATTGATGGTACGGAACTAATTTAATTATGGACAAATCCATCAAATAGGGATACTGAATGGCAAAGTCACTGATAGTATATTTACTTGTAGAATTCTATGTATCAATGGATACGAATCATTGTGAAAATAATATGTAATGTTTAAACATACGTGTCATTTCCTGTTCTGTGTTTTTAAACTCATTCAATCTTAATACACACCTATAAAGTAGATATTATTATTATCCCAATTTTATAGAAAGGATACTGAAAGAGAAACCCCCACAAAAAATTAATAGATGGAGCCAGGTACCAAACCCAGTGAGTATGACTCCCGAGTCTGCACTCAAATTTTCCTCACTCTTCATGTTTTATCACACAAAAAAATAATCTGTGATATAATGTAAACCAGAGCATTGCACTTGTTGTAGAATGCATGGACTGACTAACCATCCCCAAGGCAGAAGAACTATTTCTTTAGGATCAAGTAATCAGGATTAAGTCTTTTGCTTTACTGTAAACATGATTTTATATTGAATAGGGAATGCCTTTAAAACTGTTCTTTAAATTTAAATAGCCTAGAAGGGATTCAAATATAGTGAAGATGTTCTAGTATCTTCATCTTCATGGGTGAGAGCTAAGGACTTGATTAGCCTCTGGAGTGTTATCTACATTGAAGAAAAGAGCAGATTAACTATCCCCACTCCTCACTTCTAGGACACAGACCTGCTCCAAGATAACTGTAACTTTACAATGCCTACTATTTTATCACAAGGGTATTAGAAACGTCTTTGGTGAATTGACTTAGTCTGGAGGGTCTGAGTGGAAAAGGATATTTCTGTCCAACAGGAAGACAAATATTTGGTTAAAAATTTTTTTAAAATCTCTGACCACATGGATGGATCTTGAGAATATCATGCTAAACAAAATAAGTCAGATGGATTGTCTAGTTGGTGTGGCTCAGTGGTTGAGCGTCGACCCATGCACCAAGAGGTTGCCAGTTTGATTCCCAGTCAGGACACATGCCCAGGTTGTGGGCCTGATCCCTGGTGGGGGGCATGTTGGAGGCGGCCAGCTGATGTTCTTGCTCATTGAAGTTTCTATCTCTCTCTCTCTCTCCCTCTCACTTCCTCTCTCTCTAAAATCAATAAAGGGGAAAAAAATAAGTCATATGGAGGAAGAACCATATTTCACTCATATGTGGGATATAGAACTGAAAATAATAGCTGAACAAAGAAGACAGACAAACAAAAACAAACTCAGACACAGACAACAGTATGGTGATTACCAGAGGGAAAGAATGGTCAGGGGAGGCAGTAAAGGGTAAAGGGAGTCAAATATATGGTGATGGAAAGAAATCTGACTTGGGGTGGTAAACACACAATGCAATATACAGATGATGCTTTATAGAATTACAAACTGGAAACATATACAATTTTATTAACCAATGTCACCCGATTAAATTTAATTTAAAATATTCCTGGCATCTAAATCTTTCCAACTGTCTTTCCTTTGTTGAATGTACAAAATTCTGATGAGAGAGTGAGCTGTTTTCTTTGTTGGAGATGTCCTTATAATTTCAGAAACTCACTATAACCAGGCAATTTAACAGAAAATGTTTCAAACTATACTTTTCATTTTAATTTAAAATAGTTTCCTTAAATTGACAATGGGAAGAGATTAAAGTGGTAATTGCAATGAATAAATTAAAATCTTTGTTTCTTTTTACCCCTGTCTTCATGGAATCAACTGTTCCTAGATCCTAAATCCCAGTGGCTCAAATAAGTCCGAGGATTTCCAAAACATTCTTTGCCTACCTAAAACCTCCAGTCAACACGGCCCATCTCTTTAGGAGTTCTGCCACACTATTAAAATATTTTCTTCCCTGTTACTTCTCAGTTGTTCTTATATCAATAATTTCAGTCACATCAGTAAATTCCTCATATTTTTCTGGAAAGAAACTGACTTTTAGTGTAATTTTAAAGCAAGAAAAAGTTAATGTGAATTGTCCTTTTCCTTAGCTTTTTATATCTACTGTTTTTCTTGTGTATTTTATATTGTTCAATTTAGTTTAATTGCAGTATAAATCCCAAAGAACTTTAAAGTGAAATTAGACACATCACATACATGAAATATATGTGATTTTGCAAAACATATTTCCTGGAATGATTCTTCTCAATCAGAAGAGAATATGTAAAATCTTCTTAAGCCTATTTAATGCATATTTATGAAGGCATTTAATAAAGATTCATACTTTTTTCTATCTACTGGAAACATTAATAAATTTCTACCTACAATCCATTCTTCAATAAGTATCTATCAGCATTTATATAAACATCTATATAAAAATGTATATTACTACCTTAATTTATTAGAATATTTATATATAATAGAAAAGTGTTTTCAATTTATTTCTATTTTTTTCTGCTTTAAATTGACTTTAAAAAAAATAAATACATTCAAGCCCAGCTAGTGTGGCTCAGTGGCTGAGTGTCAACCCAAGAGGTCACCTGGTCAGAGCACATGCCTTGGTTGTGGGCCCTATCACCAGTGGGGGGCATGAAGGAGGCAGCCAATTGATGTTCTCTCTCATCGATGTCTCTCTCTCTCTCTCTCTCTCTCTCTCTCTCTCTCTCTCTCTCTCTCTCCCTTCCTCTCTCTCTCAAATCAATAAAAAAAGAATCTGTTTTAAAAAATAAATACATTCAAATTATTTTTCTACAGTCATAACCATCTCACTAGATTGTGAGGTCTTTGAATGCAAGGGCTGACCACTTCTCACTAAATTTTTGTTCCAACCTTCTAAGTTTCTATATTCAATGACCTAGTGATTTTTTTAATATAAGATACACTACTTAGTAATTTATTAAATAATTTCTATAGCTATTTGAGTAGAAAAACTATCATTGGAACAGCCAATGAGATGCTGATGTTGGTAATAGGATGATAGGAGGCAATACATAGAATAATTAAGTAAAAATTATTTGCATTCAGAAATACCTGACTTAAATCTCATCCATCACTTATTATCTGTGTCTCTGAGCAAGTTGGCAAATCTCTGAGATCTTCAGTTTCTTCATCTATAAAATGTAAATAATAGTACCTACTTCATAGGGTTTGAATTAGAATCAATTCATGTAATGTTTGTACAAAATTTATCACAGTGCTTGGCACACTTAATCAATGCTAATTAATGTTGTTTTAACTACATTATTAGATTAGCCATTTGCATTAATCAGCTACCAGATAATTTGTGGAACTGAATGCCTTAAATATTTACTTATGTATTCATTTATACTTAAAAAAACCCTTTTTATTAACACAATCAGAACTTGTACACTGAAGAAATGTTGAAAATAAAAATAAGCAAGAGTTAAAATACAGTAACAATCATAATTAAAACTTTACATTTCCACCACTCCCAGATTACTGCTGATAATATCTTCAGCTCATAGCTTTCTTGGATTTTCTCTATGTGAACATGCTCATGTACATATAATTTTTTTCTACTAAAGTGAGATCGTATTGTATTTACTGCTCTACAATGCCCTTTATTATCAACTAATTTCAACTTTTTCATTTTTGTAAAATTTTATCTCATATAACTAGATCATATTCTACTTTTCCTTATTGACCATATTCTTTATAGCTTTTTTTCTACACTAGTATCTACTCCAAGACCATGTTTTGTATCTGGTTATGTCTCCAAACTCTCCCAATCAAGTACAATCCTTTTCTTCTTCTTAAAAAAAAAATAATAACATTGATTCATTTCAGAGAGAAGATAACAACTGGATTTTCCCTATCATTTTCTCCTTTTAAAACAACTCTAACCTAATAGTCACGGCCTCAAAATTTCATGTAATAGAGAGAGAAGACAGCCCTGCCTCCATCTATTATTACCTGTTTTCCACCACTTTTTAATATGTTTTCATTGTTTTTTTTAGAGATAGGAAGGGAGAGATAGAAACATTAATGTGAGAGAGAAACATCAATTGGCTGCCTCTTGCCAGCCCCCCAATGGGGATCGAGCCCACAACCCTTGCATGTGCCCTGACCGGGAATTGAGCCGGGATCTCTCAGTCTACAGGACAACACTCAATCCACTGAGTCACACCAGCTGGGCTCCACCTCTTTTTAAAATATCATCACAGATACTATTTTATTTTATTTGGTGTACAATATGGGTCTGAGCTCCATCTCAGCTCGAGAAACATCACCAAGTTTTATAGCTGTCAATATGTCAGTATTTTATGCAAATATCTCCTATTAAACAAACGACTCCCTGATATTCCATCCTCCTTCACATTAATGTCTGGAGCAAAGATATAAATGTATTGTTGTTGTACAAGTGTCTTGTCTCATCTTAGATTTCCAGATAAGCCAAGACCAGACAAGAGATAACCCATGATGTACCTTAAAAATCTTAAGTTATCTAGAAGTTTAGGTACAAAAACTGCTGAAAAGTCTCCATTTTCCAGTCGAATTGCGTATCCATGAAGGCCTATGACTAATCTTTAGCTAAATTTGACCAGCCTTTAACAAAAGTATTCTAGTATTTAACACATCTGAGAGACAGAAATACAAAGTCATTATAAAAATATCTATCCACAGAGAGACTGAGATAATGTCTTATCATGAGGGAAGGGAAAACAATGTTTTCCTGTTTCTCTGAAGTCTCTTCCCTTCATGGTTTACTAATATAAAGTGAAGAAAACAGTGACTGACATCAAGATGCTGAAGGTTGATCACAAATTTCTCAAGAAATGCTGTCATTCTCTAGAGCAATAGCCTCTCAACAGTCCAAACACAAGAACTAAGGTGACCTAGGTGTTGGAGAACCAAAGTAAAATGAATTAAGTGGTCTTTGGGACCAGATATACCACTGTCCCAGGGGACCAACAGACTAATAGTAAATGGGCTATCCTGACCACCTCTTAGACTTTCTAAGTTAACCGGCCTCAGCTTCCCCACAAACAAAAATCCTAATTACATAATTCCTAGTCCTACTGTGCATAATTGAGTGCATATTAATCACTAAGAATATAGAAAAAAATGACCAATAGAAAAAATAGAGTAACTGCATAAATCTCTATAGCAAAATCATATTTTAGACCCAGAAATTCTATTGCTAACTACACATTCAATAGAAATGACTATGTATGCTCATCAAAAGATACTGTACAAGAATCTTCATGGCAAGCACTGCTGGAATCAAATAATTTTCAAATTTCAAGTGGAAACCAACCAAGTGACATTCAGCAGAATAGATGTTTTAAATAATGATGATATATTCAAATACTAAAATATGCTAAAACTGTGAGAATAAACAATAACTACAGACAATATTAATGAACTTCCTAAGCATAATATTGAGTAAAAAATTTCAGACACAAAAGACCATATATTATTTGTTTCCATTTATATCAAATAAAAAACAGACAAAGCTAGTCTATCCCACTTAGAAGACAGGATATTTTACCCTCAAGGGAGAAGTTAGTGGTTTGAAAGGAGCACAAAAGAGATTATGTGGCACAAAAAATACTTTGCTTCTTGATCCAGGTGCTAGTTACACAGGTCTATGAAAATGTATTGAGTTGTAAAATTATGGTTTGTACACTGATGTACATATATATCATACACATTTATATAGAATATAATATACATACATATATGTATATGATAATTCAATAAAAATTATATATACGTGTGTGTGTGTGTGTGTGTGTGTGTGTGTGTGTGTGTTTGCATCCATTACAGCTCAGTTCCATGTTTGTCATCTACATAAATAATAATCAGTCTCATGCAATGGAAAGTACACAAAATTGGATTCAGAAGACCTGGATTTTTAGCTGTGACCATGAGCAGGTAACTGCTCTGGAACTCAGCTTTTCATCTGTAAAACAGAACAAATAACTTATAAGATTGTCAAGAAGATTAAATGAGATGACGCGTGGTAAAATTCTTGGTAATCTATAAAATGTAGTATGATACATTATGCTAATAGAGGACAGGCACCCCAGAAACGTTTTTCAGATGAACTGAATGGTCTCTGACGCAGTTTTAGGCATAGAAAAAATGATCTGGATCACTTTAGAGCAAATAATGAGCACTGCCAAAATTTTATGGTATTGAGAATGTGCTGTATCATGGAAGGTTATGGGTGTAAAATTTCAAATTATTCACTAAAAGTTTCATTCAGCATTTAGTAAAAATGTATTGAGTGTCTACTGCATGTCAGTCAAGAACAGAAGAAAATAAAGTATTTTGCACTCGTGAATCATGCATTCTATGGAAGGAAGGTGAGATTTACTATGCCCAAATCTGAGCTATGCCATTACTGCTCATGTTACTCTAACTCTCTAAGCATCAATGCCCTTACCTGCACAACAGAAATGGGAACAGTGGATACCTCAATATGTATTTTATTTTAAGAACTACTGTGTGTAAAATGACTGATTTACAATTTAGCACTCAATAAATGAATGCTGAAGTTACTACTACTACCACCATCGCAGGCCCGCCATTCATGGAATCATATGGGGATTCTTCCTCCCTATCCCTTCTTTAATGCACACTTCATAAGACATGGTGGCTGTCTTGATTGCATTTGCATACATTAAAAATGATTAAAATCAAAATAATTAAATTCAAAATCCTGGAAAAAAATTTTTATATTGACATTCTAGCCAGCCTACATTCTCCAAAGTTTTCTAGTGCTGGCAATACTTGATCATCAACAGGTCATACACACTTCCCATATTGTTTCCCAGCTGCTCTTCCTGCCTCCATTTAACGTATCTGTCGATTATTTTTGCATTCTCTCTGTCACAATGATCCAACCCAAAAGAAATATTTAGAATGTCACTTTTGTCTTCCACCTTCCCAAAGTCCCTATCTCCTACAAGATAAAGTCCCAGCACCATAAGATAACGTCTAGTATCCAGCATGATTTGACTGCCACCCAGTTGCCTAATTTCATCTTCCAACTCCATGGTCCCAACTCAGTAATAATTACTTAGTCAGCTGAGGACTACGTACAGTCCCACAGACCCTCAACATCATTTCTTGTTAATATATCTTCATAGGGACCATCCTGCCTACCTGACATATCCTTCTATTCCTTCTTCCTGTCCCCCACCTACCTACTCAAAGGGGCTAGTATTTTCCCTTTAGAAAAAAAAATGTCATCAGCCTAGTTTGTACAACTTAAGTCTTTCTACTTTCCCTTTTTCTTGTTGTTTCTATAACAAAACCATATGTAAAACTCTAATATGTGATATAGAAACCAGAGTTTGCTTCTTGGCTCTTCCATCATTTCCTAGAGGTTTCAATCCACTGACCAGGGTGACTTTTTCCATAAAGGTCTCTGCTATACTATTCATCTCCACCCCCATGGGCCAAAACAGTCACAGAAAATGTGTTATTAATTGGGTGTAACTGTGGTCAAATACAATTTCATTTGTGGACCATGCTTGACCTGCGAGTTATAGTTGGTGAGCCCTGGTGTAGATGATGCTAGAATGCATCTGATTAAAACACTTGATTCTCCTTCACCTTTCTTACTAACTAGAGAATTTCCTAAGGACCTTGACAGTTGTAACACTATATCATTCTTTGACAATTACTGCAGAAATGAGTTTACAGCAAATAGTCTCTTCATCCCTACTTTGGAAGTACTTACCCATCACCTCACTCTATTCATTGGGGGCTATAACGTGCCTTTACAGTTGTATAGAGCCCAGGTGGGGAATCCAGCTCAGATTCCAGAACCTTCTCACTTTGCTGATGCTGACTTTAGTAGATGCTAAGTTGAACTGCTTCATGATCTTGGAAGCGAATGGAACCATTAGTAGGTTTTGTTGGTAGAATCTCTAAGGAGAAGGCCCTGGCACATCTTTGTCCAGGTCTAGAAGCCACATGACTTGAAAAGTGCTTTGGAAAACCACTCTTTTCAAATATGCCAGATGTGGATAAGAGACAAAGTCTCCCTGAGTTTTTCTGCAATAACATGAGTAATAAAAGGAGCATTCAGTGATTGTAAAACTTCTTGACACTGACTGATTAAGACACAGCATCTGATGTGGATTTTTCTTCAGCCCAAGTCAAGAGAGAACAAAAATAATCATTTCCATTGCTCAGGGCTCACTCAGAGTGATGGACCCAGCCAACCAAAGCCTCAGCTGAGGCTGCTGAGTAACATCCCAACTCAATTACTTGGTTATCCACCTCTATTTCCCTCACGAAGTGATGGGCTTTGCTGAAAGTCAGCTTTCAAATTTACTTAGGTCTAAGAAAACAATTCACGGGAAGCCCTGGTGAAGGAAAAGAAAATAGGGGAAATTATTTATCTAGAATGCCAGCTAATAAGTGATAGGGCATAGGGGTAATTAAATGCGTTCCTAAATGTAAAGTTCACATTCTCCAGAAAAATGATAACGTTTTCTAGATTCATAAGAAGGGTGATAAAAACAGTGTTAAGTCCCCCTCATTAGTTTATTATGACTATTAAAAGTTCCCTAAGCAAGTGTATGTATCACATACTGTATCTATGATGTGTACTATATACTACCTTGAATTATTATTATTATTATTATTATTATTATTATTATTATTATTTTATCCTCACCCGGGGACATTTTTCCATTTTTTGTTCAGATAGAGTGGGAGGGAAAGAGAGAGAAACATCTACGTGAAAGGGACACATCGACTGGCTTCCACCCACACGACCCAACCAGGGCTGGGGACAAACTGCAACCGTGGTACGTGCCCTTAGTGAGAACCAAACCCGGGTCTCTCTGAACCGCAGGCCGACGTTCTAACCGCTGAACCAAAATGGCCAGAGCTACCTTGAATTATTATTATTTGTGTACTTGCATCTTTCTCAGTGATATAGTTGAGCCAGCAAAGCCTGGTGATAAAATATATGGGCTTTGAGGTCAAAGAGTTCGTTTGAGTACTGGTTTAGTCTCTTACTGACTACAGGCATACCTCTGAGACATTGTGGGTTCAATTTCACACCATTGCAATAAAGCAAATAGAGTAATAAAGCAAGTCACACAGATTTTTTGGTTTCTCAGTACATAAAAAGTTATAGTTACACTATATTTTAGTATAACAAGTGTGCAATAGCATTATTCCTAAAACTGTACAAACCCCAATTTAAAAATATTTCACTGCTAAAAAATGCTATCATCTGTGCCTTCAATGAGTTGAACATAATGTTTTTGCTGGTGGAAGGTCTTACCTTCAATTTGTCAAAACAAACAAATAAACAAACAAAACCCACAACAGTATCTGCAAAGTGCAATAAAACAAATTGCAATAAAATGAGGTATATGAGTTTGTGTGTATAGGAATTTGGAAAAATCACTTGCCTTCTCTGATCCCTGTTTCCTTCCTGTAAAATGGGGATGACAATCGCACCTCCATTGCTAGGTATTTGGGAGGATTGAATAAGATCGTGCACGCAAAGTGTTTTAGCACAGTATCTGGGATATACAAAGTAAGCAATCAATAAATGTTAGTTGTTACTGCCATTGCTGTGAAATTAGGAGTTTACATAAAAAGTCATAGCATGGGCTCCGCAATAAGTTATCTGTGTACATTCAGTGCTGCATGGGACACACGTCACATAGGCAGGAATTACAGGAATATTTCCAATATGGTGGGTTTCACAGTGTGTACCCCTCCTTCTAACTTCTCTGTAATTCTTTTGAACATTAGAACCAGCCCTGGCCAGTTTGGCTTAGTGCTTAGAGCATTGGCCTGCCAACCAAAGGGTTATGGGTTTTATTTCAGGTAAAGGGCACGTGCCTGGGTTGCAGGTTCGATCCCCCAGCCCCGGTGGAGGTCAGGTGGGAGGCACCCAATCAATGTGTCTCTCTCACATCAATGTTTCTCTCTCTCCCTCCCTCCCTTTCATTTTATCTAACAATCAATAGAAAAATGTCCTCGGGTGATTACTAAAAATAAATACATAAATAAAACCATTTACTCAGCTACATAATAGATAGGTACGGATGGGGTAACTGTCAAAGCTAAACAAAACTAGACATTAGTTAGAGCTGTGAAAACAGATTTTATTCGATAACTACTGATAGTAGGGTGAAGAGTTGAGCTTCATTCCCATTTGTGCAGATGTGACTGGGCATTTTAAAAAAGACTGAAGACGTAGGGAAGGGGGGCGAATGAGCACTCAAGTAGAAGGTTATAAGGGTTGTCACTGTAAATGTGACAAGGCCAGCTCTGTTCGCTTGCTGGCACTTAGGAAGTTAGGACTCTGTCCTCCAACAGAGACTGGGAGACAGAGGGCGTGTCCTTCCCAACAATTATATTTCAAAGCGATGGCGCTCACGTTTTTGGGAAAGGCACTCCTGACCTGGAGGGGATACACATTCATCTCCAAAGGAGAAAGAGAGGACTCACAATGACAAGTCCCTCCCGGAAAAGGCTCTAAGAACGCGGAGTCAGGGGCCTATCATCAGAAGTTAGCAAGAAGGAAGAGTGAATTATTTTGCCAGCCCTGAGCATTACCAGACAGAAACTCCAAAGGAGGCTGGTGTCCCAGGAACATGTTAGGTCTGGGCAGACCCCTTAGTGCTGGAGTTTGAATGGAGTGCACCTGCCACGAGGGTCTGCGGCTTTTACATCACACTGGTGTATAGGGTCCCCCACTCCATTCCACTGGGTCCCCTTTAGAGTGAGGAGAGATCATGCTGGACCTAAATGAAGACAGGGATCAAAGCCAGAGACCAGGCCTATGACTGAAAGTGGACTCAGACCATCCAAATCAAAACTGGCAAATCATATAATGATCATATATGAAGCTCAGAGGTTTCAAAGGGGATCTATCTGATCAGTTTATTCATTTACTTATTCATTCATTCATCCATCCATCAGTCATTTTTAAGAGCGTACCACATGCCAAGTAGTAAAAATAAAGGAATAGTCTCTGCCTTCACAGAGCTTAAAATATGATAAGGAAGACAGGCGGCATATTACCTAAAATAAAGCATGTAACGTGACAGGGTAGGTACAGCTGCTTAGGGATCCAGGCGGAGCCATAGGGCTCAGTGGGGGTGGAACCCTGGATATGGCCGAGTTCCCCTTCCCACCCTGCCCTTCCTCACATGCAGGCAGGCAGCTGGGCAGCTCTGTCCGCACCGCCTGAAGGACAGGACACGGCTGCAGAAAGCAGAGGAAAAGGCAGGTTTCCCTGCCTTCGGAGTGTCAAATGTTCAGGCCCTAAGGAAACAGAAGGGACTCCTGATTCATAAAAAAGATTCACTAGAAAGCTTCACGAGAGAAAAGCAAGACTCCCTCCTACCAGACAAGAACATGATTCCTCAGATACGAGGAAAGAGAATCATGCAGGGAATTCATACACAAGTAGACTTTGCTGAGTCCCAGAGAAAGATTCCCTGGAACTGAGTGTACAGGATGAAATCCCAAGGGTATGTGTTGGACACAGGATCAGTTCCTTGCTTTCTAGGTAAAGCCCAACTAGATCCAACAGAGAGGATATGACTCTTCACGGGTGCAAAGCCCACATAATGACACACGGATTCCCAGTGATTTCCTTACTGCACCATGATGCTGAAGCAGACACAGTCCTGTGTGCCCAAGAATAGCAGGGCATGAACATTTAGATGGTCATGCAAGACATCTCCTTAGTGGCCTAGGAGGATGACGGAGCCAGGACCAGATGGCATGACGGATTACTCAGCGAATATCTGTGTAGACAGATAACGTTAAGTATGAGTTGTATACAAGCCTGCCACAATGACACCTTACCATATACAGTATAACAGTGATTAAATGCAGTCTCTAAATTCAGAGTGTCTGGGTTTGCAGCCTCACCAAATGAAAACTGTGTAACTCTCTGTGATTTATGTTTTGCATCTGTAAAATATAGAGAAGACTCACATCTACCTCTAGGGATGTTACGGTGATTAAAGATGTGCCCAATGATGGTAATGATGATGATGAACGCCTCTTCGAAGAAAGGATGGGGGGAGGTCAAATTAACTAAAACTAAATGTTCACTTCTGCTTCAGACTGGGGAGTGCAGATAAAAATAAACTGAGTTATTTGAAAAAATGATGCATATTTCTAGTATACCTTATCTGTGGACCAGGATTATCACTGGTCTGCCAGCCTGAAGCATGGGGAGGTGACGTCAGTGAGTGTTTCTTAGGAAAAGATATGTTTAAATTTGAAGATCTAAGGAATCAGTAGTTATTCAGGAAAGTTGGAAAAGGCAGTATATTTTAGTTAGAAACAGTACTGTGTGAAAGTTCAAAGGCCTGAGAGAGCACAGTGTAAGGCCAGAATATGAACAGATTTTGGTATGGCTGCAATGAAGTGTGAAGTGTGTAAATTGGAGTGTGAGATTAGGGCAGGGGTATCTCCCCAACCCACCTGGCTGTTCACCCAACATTTTATTTTATTTATTTTTAAATATGTCTTTATTGACTTTTTCGAGTACAAGGAAGGGGGGGAGAGAGAAACATCGATGTTAGAAAGATACATCAATTGGCTGCCTCCTATACCCTGCACCGGGGATCGAGCCCACAACCCGGGCTTGTACCCTAAAGGAAAATAGAATCAGGACCTCTCAGTCCATGAGGCGATGCTCAGTCCACTGAGCCACACCGGTCGAGCTCACCCAACATTTTCAGTAGACAGACAGACAGATAATATAAGCAGAGATAAAGATAAAACATTTATATATTTCTGTATCTTCATGACTGAGATGGACAAAAATCTAAGGTGAAAAAATATTCATACTCAGGAAGATGGTTAAGAAAAAATACCTCTCTGATTTGTTTCACATGGCTGTCCAGATGTCTGAGAGGACGCCTTGTCTTTCACAGGGGTCCCACATGGCACTTAGCAGCCACTGAAATCAATAAAGACTTGTGGGTTAATTGATTTTAGTATTAAAGGTATCTATCAATTCTCTACACCACTTGGGGTTTTCACAGTACACACTAAAAGTCTCATAAACTTAGGTAATCATTCTATCTGAGTTTCTATAAAATGAAACAACCCAAGCTCTACCAAAAAGAGGAGGGAAGATATTTTATTTTGTAATATTTTTTGCTTCTTTGAGTTAACCATTAAGTGTGAGTTTGGACAAAAGCAACCCAAACAAGAGGAAAGGCAAATCTTTCCCATTGCACTAAAAAAAAAAAAAAAAAGGGCTAAACAAAATAAAGAAGTTCTGTATCAGTTCAGTTGTGTGTGTGTGTGTGTTAGACTGACATAATGTGAGTTAAATTTACCTCAAAAAAATTTTATTAAAATTTTTTCTTCTTTATTGATTTGAGAAAGAGATGAAGGGAGAGGGAGAGAGAATTAGAAACATCGATGAGAGAGAACATTGATTGGCCGCCTCCTGCATGCCCCGCAACTGGGGATCAGGCCCACAACCTGGGCATGTGCCCTGACCAGGAATCAAACCAGCAACCTCTTGGTGCATGTGTCGATGTTCAACCACTCAGTCACACTGACCGGGCTCAAATAAATTTTTGTGTCATATGTTAAATGTGAACAAACAGGTAAGAATGGGTTTGGGACCTGGAAAGTATTATCCTAAGTGAAATAAGCCAAGCAGAGAAAGACAAATATCACATGATCTCACTTATTTCTGGAATATAATGAACTAAACAAACTGTTGAACAAAATAGACCCAGAGTCATAGAAGTCGAGTACAGACTGACAAACGTCAGAAAGGAGAGGGGGAGATAAACCACAAAACTTATATGCATGTACGCATAACCGATGGACATAGACAACAAAGCTGGGGACAGGGTGGGGGGGTGGGGAGGAGGGTGTCAATGGGGGAAAAAAGAAGAAACATCTGTAACAAAAATAAATTAATAAAAAAATAGAAGTAAACAAATGATTAAAAAATTTTAAATATCCTAACAACAGTGACTCAAATAAATTGTAGTAGAAGTAAAACAAAACCAGGTGACACTGAAAAAAAAAAAGAATGGGTTTGGGGAGATTTATCACTACTTAGTGGCTGGAGACGTAGAAGGCGATATCAGCAGGCTATTACTATGTATTATTTATATTTCTTCTTTGAGCAATAGACACTATCCTTTAGCAAAGGGGGCTATAGTTTTTCACAGTGTTCAGAGTTCAGATGCTAAACCCATGAGTCAGCAAGTAGGAAAGCTAAAGTAGATCTTGGCTTCTTGAAATATTCTATTAGAAATGCATGAGATGAGCCCTGGCCAGTTTGGCTCAGCGGTTAGAGCGTCGGCCTGCGGTCCCGAGAGACCCGAGTTCGGTTCCCGCTAAGGGCATGTACCTCGGTTGCAGTTTGTCCCCGGCCCTGGTTGGTCGTGCGGGTGGCGGCCACTCGATGTGTCCCTTTCACATCGATGTTTCTCTCTCTCTTCCTCTCTCCCCCTCCCACTCTACCTGAACAAAAAATGGAAAAATGTCCTCAGGTGAGGATTAAAAAAAAGAAATGCATGAGATGATATCGTACTTACATATAGGTAAAGAAAATTTTACTTAAACATTTTTAATATTAACTACTCTAAAACATTTTGGTGGTGATTATTTTTGAAAGCCCCATGTATCTATCTTTTAAAAAAATGAGATTCTACGAACTAAAAGATTAATTCTGATTATACAATGAATTAAGCTGTTTTATTTTTTAAAAGACTAACGTATCATTTGCATATATCACAAAATCATAAATGGCTGTAATTTTTAGAGACAGAACAGACAATAAACCATTTCTATCAGAGGAAATAGAATAGAACCTCACAGAAAGATTATATCACATATGAATTAATAAGATATTATATTTGACCACCATAGGCTATACCTGGCAATCATATGTAAGATAAAAATTATTTTAGAAGGAGACAAAATGAAATAAATTTAAAATGCCTTTGGGGGAAACAAAAGCTATTTATTAATAGTAGAA